>NC_138066.1:5547363-6747363 GCF_964194185.1 Rhinolophus hipposideros | reverse complement strand
GCTTTTTTAATACAGCAAAATATGCCATTTTTCAGAGTACCTTTTGCATGTTTAATTTGAATGTCCTTGCTCTGCTTGTTGTCAAACAAAAATCACTTTAAAGTAAATTCTTGGTGCCTGAAAGGCAAATTAAGTGGAAAAATCATGCTGTATTATGCTTATTTCTGAAAACGATGGGTCTGGCCTTGGGAATTCACATAATGCTGTAGAAAGGCCACCCCTGGGAGCGGATCCAGGAGCCACATCTGTGCTCTTGCCCTGCAGTCTCCTCCAACGAGTATGGCACACTCAGACTCTCAAACCTCACCGAAAATGCTAGGCAGAGCAGCGTGAGCCCTGTAATAAGTCTTTTGAATCCACTCAGGTGGGAAAGTGTTTGGGTTGCAGAGATGTTGTTTGAGAAGGTAGAACATGTATAATAAATGGTGAAGAGAGAATGCTGGAAAAAATATCCCTAATATGTATGTGAAACCAAGATGTGCTTAGAAATGCTTAAAAACCCAAGTCTGTTACAAAGTTTCTATATACTAGAATCCTAAAGAAATGATTTGTAAGATTTATTGATATAGAAAGAAGTTTGGTCAGTCAGTAAAGCATGTTATAAAACAGTATTGTGGTGTGATTTTAATTGTAGAGAAAAAAAATATTGTCTGTATCTATGTATAGAAAATAGTCTGCAATAGATGATTAGTTTGGGGTAGCTGGATTTATAAGTTTATATAAATATATTTTAAAAACCCAATATATTTTATAGGTGTATGTGTAATATATATTTTTGTTTTATCTGTTCTGAATTTTCTGGCTTTTTTATAATGGACATGTTTGGTTTGTATAATATAAAATATGGATACCTTCTCCCTCCGCACTCCAAAGAAATTGCTCCAAATAAATGATTATTTGGAATATCCATGCTATTAATTTGAAATTCACTCTACCATGATATTTTTTAGCCCATATGGTTGCAAATGCTTTAGATTCTTCAGTCAGTTGTTTCTATTACATTTGAGGCAAAACTATTTTTATTAAACTAAGACATTAAAGTATAACAACAGCAAGGCAGAATTTAGTATTTTCCAATATTTCTGTTGAGGTAAATGATTTTTATAGTGGTATTTTCATTTGCAAAAATGTTAGCATCTCTGAACCATATAAACTTGAAGCACTGAGCATTGTTTTCTGTTTCACTGGAACATAATGAATAATTTATGAATAGTAATAACTTTAGATCATATTATTTACTTTTTCTTAATTCTGAGAAATTTTTTGTTGCCTTTCATAATGTTATATTAACTATATGTTAAAGCCAATTTTTCTGCCTTTTGGTGTGAATTTCTTATGCCCTCAGAATAGTACCTGTTTTATAGTACTTGAAACTTTTACTTTTTATTTGTTATTTCTTAGGTAAACGCAAAGCACTGAAGTTGAATTTTGCAAATCCACCTTTCAAATCTACAGCAAGGTTTACTCTGAATCCCAATCCTACAGGAGTTCAAAACCCACACATGTGAGTATTTCTGGTAATCAAATAAAGGCTCAACTCAAGCAAAGGTTTTAAAGTTACGGTATTTTGTGAATTTTTTTCAAGGTGAGGGGTTGGTATTTCTATTATTTTAATGGGCCATTTGAAATATTTTTGTTTGAACTTAAATAGAAAGGTATTGGTGCTGTAGTCGGAAGTAGGTAAACATAATATACCTTTTTACAGTTTACTTGAAGGGAAAAAAATTGCTAAAGATCCAGATATATTTATATCTTTTTAATTTCCCTCTCACTGAACTGAGAATATTGTTTATACCTTTCCTTCTGGATTTCCAGTTAAATTGTAAGTGATATTTAGGAAACTTAACTCTCTCCTGTAGATCTGCACAAACCATCCCCACTGACTAGGTGACAGAATAGATTCCCATTCTTAATAAACTGAATTCCTGAGAGATTTCCATGTCATAGTAAATTGAAAAAAATGTATATATGTTAGTGTATAGGCGTCAGTGAATGTTTTAAAAATTTGTTCCCTGAATATTTTTATTAAAAATAGAAATGATGTTATAATGTCTCACTGAAAGTATTAGAAACATGTTAGTTAATTTAAAATAATGCCTCCAGAATAATATTTTACAGAAACCTTTGAGTCAAAGTGATATATTAATTAATAACGTCCTTTCTCCCCCCCAAAAAACTACCATGAACAGGGTCAAAAGGAGTGGTTTTCACATTTATATTCATGTCCACACAGATAAGTTTCACCTAGTTCTGGTATTGAGAATTATAAAGCAAGTGGTAGAAAGTGTGATTAAAAAACAAACTGTCAGAATACATCAGTTTATAGTGTTTTCTCAACAATTTGTATTCACACTTTATTATTAGACTACAGATATGTTTATTCTTCCCAAAGAGACACATTTATTGCTATTTTCTTTTCATTTGATGTTAGATATGCATTGTATTTGGAAAAAGTAACAGATTGGTGGAAGGATGCGTAGCTTACAGTAGGAGCGTCGAAAATATTTTATTTTGAAAATAACAGTGTCTAGAAGGGAGTAATGACTATATGTGTGGATCTGCTTTTAATACTTTCACCTATAACCTTGAAGGGAGTGAAAGATAATTTAGATGAAAACTGAAGTAACAGTTTATTTGACTGGAAATGGTGTCTGTCAGTTTTATTACACTGGTAGTTATCACGAGATTTCTTGTCAGAGCTCAGCCTAGAGTCTCAGCCTTTTTAGCTTCTCTGAAACATCAAATGGGGCTATGGTACTGAGGAAGGAAACTCTTAGTACTTGTTAGAGCTCCAGCAGTAAGGAAACACTCTTTGAAGGACCTCCTTCCTCCTTTCCTAGAACTTTTAGTGACAGCTAGTACAAAACTAATTCTTGAACATAGACCATTTCTATTATCTTGGTTGCCAGCTGAACCGTATATTTGAAGTCTAAGAAACAAAGGATGTGCAGTAATTGCTACACTTAACAGATTTTTCTTCTTTTTAAGCCCCCCCCCCCCACTGCTGCCCCTGCTAAGAAAGACAACCTGACTCATATTTAGAACTGGAAAATCATTCCCATATATTTATACCCTCATCCCTCAAGAGTTTTTTCATGTATAGGAGGTTCGTGAACAATTTTTTAAAAAATGAACAGTAAACAGGGTGAAAAAAAGCCTTTTCTAAAATTTGAGTCAATCAGTTTTTTTTTTTTAAATCCACTTCATAATAATCCTGTAACCAGCTAGGTTTCTTATCCTTTGTCTCTTCTCAGCATGTGCTGGAAGTTTGAAACGACAAGTCATAGGCATTTTTACTGTTTGATAGAATCTTTAAAATTTGATTCTGGTCTGTAGAATTTTAGACCCAGACTTTGTTTGAATTTTATTGTTGTGTTGGTTTATTATCTGGATGAGGAATAGCAACTACCTACATAGATATTGGTCAAAGGCAGTTGTTTCATAACTTAGGGTGGCCTGTCTCCTCTGTTTTTCCACCCACTTCCATTAACCTTGAATTGTATACTGTCAGGCACTAAACCCACTGTTGTTCACTGTTGAGGACACGTAGTTTGCAATTAGAAAATAAAACTTGCAGCTTGTGGGGGCTTGGAAAAAGATATCTCTGTGCTATTATGTGTTTACGTCTTCTAAAAGACAAGACGAAATATAAGCAACTAATGAAGTTAAAATATGTCCCAGGAACCAGTTTCAGATCATCTGGCATTTGATGTCTCCTGGCTGCAGGATTCTGTGAAAGAACCAAAAAAAATAAAAAATAAAAAATTAAGACTGTGCCCTTATTTTCTGAGAACCAACAATTTAAATAAATTCCAAGAAATGACAGTTGACTACAGCAATTCAAGAAGTAAGGCATAAGGTAATACAGATTGAATGTCCAATGAATGGTGCAAGGAGGGGGTGAGATCACTTTATATAAACAACTTGGTGAAAAGTTTCACAAAGGAACAAGATTTGAATTGGGTTTGGGAAGACAGGTAGAGAACAGATAAGTGGAGAGAACAGATAGGTGGAGAATGGCATTGTGGTGAGTGTAAGTACAAGGTAAGTTTTGGGTACAATGTGCAAATCTATGTAATTGTAGCGTAGATGTTACTTGTATGTATTACCTATTTCTATCGCTCACTGGAAACTTTTAGCATTTTTTTTTTAAATTCTTGGTGGTCTATAATTATATAAGGATATGCTGAGATTTGGATCATCTTTTCTGTGTACTGGATAAATTGTTTTAGTTTGAAGACTCATGTACTGTGTTTCCCCCAAAATAAGACCTAGCCGGACAATCAGCTATAATGTGTTTTTTGGAGCAAAAATTAATGTGAGACCGGGCATTATGTTATATTATATCAGGTATTATATTATATTATACCCGGTCTTATATTTTATTACATAAGACCCGGTCTTATTTTTACTATTTTACTATTTACTTATTTTACTATAAGACCGGGTCTTATATTAATTTTTGTTTCAAAAGATGCATTAGAGCTGATTGTCCGGCTAGGTCGTATTTTTTTGGGAAACACAGTATCTGTTTCTGAGAAAATTTCTGCTGGTTTTCTTTTGACAGACTCCTTCATGTTTTTCCTATTTCTCTTCCTGAAATGTGTGTTTTTTGGGCGTTGAATTCAA
Organism: Rhinolophus hipposideros; assembly: GCF_964194185.1. Classification (NCBI taxonomy): domain Eukaryota; kingdom Metazoa; phylum Chordata; class Mammalia; order Chiroptera; family Rhinolophidae; genus Rhinolophus; species Rhinolophus hipposideros. The sequence continues at coordinate 6,742,734 of NC_138066.1, read as the reverse complement.
GTCCCTGGGTCTTTGAATTTTCTATTCATGTTTTTCATCTCTTTGTTTTCTTGTTCTCTATCTTACGAGATTTCCTTTATTTTTTGAACCTTCGATGGAATATTCTATTTTGACAATTCATTTTAATTTCTACAAATGGATTGTGGCTTTTTCTTAGTATCCTATTCTTAATTTATGGATATAAAATCTGGAATTTTGAAGTTCTTTTCTATCCTCTAGGTAAACTGTTTCCTCAAAGGTCAGTTTTTCTTTTATCCTTGTCTTTCTCCTTTGTGTTAGCATTTTTCCACATGTCTTATAATTCTTGGTTATCCATTGATTGTTGAGGATGAGGAAATTAGAAAGCTGATTGGAAGCTCTGGTTATTGATTTTCAACTGGTGAGCTAGACTTTACTTTTCTTTAAATGTTTTGAGAGCTGGCTGTCAGGCCATGAATATTCTAGATGCCAGAATGAATAGGGTCAACATATACCCCGGGAGGCCTATTTCTCTCCAAAGACTATGCTTATTTTCTTTAGAGACTTGCTCTTTTTTGGGGGGGGAGGCAAGGGTGGAGAGGAAAGGAAGAACTGACTAGACCTTTTTTCTAGAAAGAGTTTTAATTAACTCATCTGTTTCTAGGACTTCATACCTTCCAACTATGGATTTTCTCTAAGATTCTGTTGGGACCATTATTTATCTCTCATCTCTGCTGCATGCTTCCCTCCCACCATGTGTTATGGGCTGTAGTTTTTTCTATTACTGTTTTTTTTTTAAACCCCTTATTATGGAAAGTTGTAAATATATTCCAAACTAGAGAGTGGTAGATGAATCTGTATATATTTATCAGTCAGCTTTAGCAGCTTCAGCAGTTAATGTAGCTAATATTGTTTTTATCTATTCCGCCATCCCCCCCACCCCTTAGTTTTAACCCAGCCTCAGACATATTATTCTATTTTTTACTATTTCAGGATGTATTTCTAAAAGACAAGGACTTTTTAAAAACATAATCACAATACCATTATTACATCTAATAGAATAAATGATTCTTTAATATCACCAAATAAGTATATAACCTCACCTTTTTTTTTTAATAGTTTGAAGCAGGACCTAAACAAGGTGCTGCATTGCAGCCGATTGATTAATCTTTGAAACAAAAGAGTCTCTTCTTGTGGAGTTGATCAGTTTTGCTTTGTCTACCCATTTTTACCTGTTTTCAGGCATTCAGAAATTTGTTTAAATCTCTCAGTTTCTTTCCTTAAAAAAAAAAAAAAAAGATCATTCTTTTCCAGTAAGTCCTTCGAAAGTGAGGAGAGAACCTGAACAGGAAACCCTGAGTTTGGATTATCATTGGTTAAAATTATAAACATTTCCAACATATAAAAAAATGAGTGTTATAATAATAGAGACTCCTATAGCTACTATCTAGATGTAGCAGATGTTAACATTTTGCCCTTTGGCTCTTTAAATGAAAGATTAAGCTGTAAAACTAAAAAGTACAAGGAAAATGTGTGGCTACCTTTTAAATTTCCATCTTGATTGGCCTGTTCTAGGCACTGTAAGTCTTTTTAATACACCAGGGGTATTATAACTGTGATAGGCTTGCGCTAAAACCATGTTCTGTATATAAATTTGACATGGACAGAAGTAGGTATTCTGTTATAGTCTGTGCTCTCATGCTGAACAGTGTGTGAATGCTCTCTGTACTGAATCATTTAGGATCCTCCAAATGCAATTGTTATTGTGAAAGAACAGCCCTTTTATCTTCACAACATATCAGAATCATACAAGAAGAAACACTAACTTAAAAGCTAACATTGGAAATAAATAATGGTGTGTACAGATCCATTTTGTAGCTTAAGCTAAACATTTTGGAGCCCTATGTTCTAAGTTTAAGGGAATGTCTTTGTTGCGACCAAGAGGTCTTTAGTGTCTCATTTGTCTTCATTACATTTGAGCAGAAAAAGGCTCAGTCGTGTTAGAGAACATCTAGGAAGTAGTTTTAAAGCATTTTAAATTCCCGCAGTTAATCATTAGTACCCTTAAGTCCATGATGAGCCTACTCAGTAGAGCTTTATCTTAAAACTAGAACAGTAATTATAAAATTTCAAGGCATTTACTCCTGGTTAAATTGTGAAAACTTTACCTTTTAAACTTTGCTCTCTCAGATTAATAGTTTTAGTCAGTTTTGGAATCCTGATTTCTGTCCTAGCATCATCACTGTCTCTGTGACCTTGAGTGTGTCACTTAACTCTGATCTCAATTCAGGCCTTGAATTAGAATAGTGACTTTCATTATTTTATATGGTGAATAATTAGAAGAGAGAGTTGGGGGGAGGGGAGAGAGAGGGAGAGACAGAGAGAGAGACAGAGAATGCGGATTGATCCAGTTTTGCACTACTTTTTAAAAATAAAATCTCATGCACAAGCCTGATGAGCTAAGTGTTGTGGGGTGGGAGAAGGCTCTATATTATTACCTGCCTTCATTCCCCAGAATAATCCCTGGGACATCTCTGGTTAATTCCTAAGAGTGAAAACCACTAGTATACATGAGCTTAAAAGGTTTTCATCTCTGAAAAAAATTTTGTTTGTTTGATTTTGTTTGTTTGTTTTTAGTTTCAGGTGTACAAAACAATGTACTAGTTAGACATTTACACCCCTTACAGTGATAGCCCCCCCAATCTACTACCTGTCTGACATTGTATATATCTGTTACAATTCCATTGACTATGTTCCCTATGCTGTACTACACATCCCGTGAGTCTCTCTCTCTCTATATATATATGTGTTGAATTATACTTGACATTCAATATTATTCAACTTCAGCTTCAGGTGTGTAGCGCAGTGGTCATGCATCTACACAGGCCATAGGGAAGTGTCCTCCCTAATAAGACAAGTGCCCATTTGGTACCCTACATAATCTTTACAACATTATTGATTATATTCCTCAAACTGTGTTTCATATCGCTGTGGCTATATTGTGATTACTAATTTATGCTGGATAATCCCTTTTGCTTCTTTCCCATCCCCTCTCCTATCTAGCAACCATCAGATTTTTAGCAACCATCAGGTTTTTCTCCCCTATATCTCTGAGTCTATTTCTGTTTTGTTTGTTCATTTATTCTGTTCTGTAGATTCCACATATAAGTGATATCATATGGTATTTGTCTTTTTCCATCTGACTTATTTCACTTAGCGTACTATTCTCTAGGTCCATCCATTTCATTGCAAATAGTAAGATTTCATTCTTCTTTATGGCTGAGTAATACTCCACTGTATAATTGTACCACAGTTTCTTTATTCAGTCATCTATTGATGGGCATTTCGGTTGTTTCCATGTCTTGGCTATTGTGAATAGTGCTGCAGTAAACATAGGGTTGCATATATTTTTTCGAATTAGTATTTTGGATTTCTTTGGACAGATACCCAGGACTGGAATTGCTGGGTCATATGATAGTTCGATTTTCAATTTTTTGAGGTACCTCCAAACTGTTTTCCATAGTGGCTATACCAGTCTGCAATCCCACCGACAGTGCAGGAGGGTTCCCTTTTCTCCACATCTTGGCCAGCACTTGTTGTTTGTTGATTTATTGGTGATAGTCATTCTGACAGGTGTGAGGTGATAGCTCATTGTGGTTTTTATTTGCATTTCTCCAATGATTAGTGACATTGAGCATTTTTTCATATGTCTGTTGACCATCTGTATGTCCTCTAGAAAAATGTCTCTTATGTCCTCTGCCCATTTTTTAATTGTGTTGTTTTTTTTTTGGTGCTGAGTTGTATGTTTTTTATAAATTTTGGATATTAACCCCTTATCAGATATATCATTAGCAAATATCTTTTCCCATTCAGTAGGTTGTCTTTTTGTTTTATTAATGGTTTCCTTTGCTTTGAAAAAACTTTTTAGTTTGATGTAATCCCACATGTTTATTTTTTCTTTTGCTTCTTTTGCCTGGGGGATATATCAGTAAAAATATTACTAAGGGTAATGTCTGCAAATTTACTTCATATAATTTCCTCTAGGAGTTTTATGGTTTTTCAGGTCTTGCATTTAAGTCTTTAATCCATTTTGAATTTATTTTTGTATATGGTGTAAGAAGGTGGTCCCGCTTCACTTTTTTGCATGTATCTGTCCAGGTGTCCCAGCACCATTTATTGAATAGACTGTTTTTACCCCACTGTAAATTCTTGCTTCCTTTGTTATGGATTAAATGATCAGATAGCCATGGTCATTTCTGGGCTCTCTATTCTGTCCCATTGATCTGTGTGTCTTTTTATGCCAATACCATGTTGTTTTGATTACTATAGTCCTGTAGTATGCTTTGACGTCAGTCATCTCCGAAAATTTTTGATGCAATTGCAGTAATTTGGAATTTTGGAATTGCAGTAATTTCAATAGTGGAGTACTTTTACAAAATGGCAGTAATGGTAGAGATATATATAGGTACAAATTACTACCCCCCCCCAAAAAAAACACCAACGGTGTTAAATTCTGTGGGGTAATCTTTTTATTTTTTGTTACAGTTGATGTACTGCTGCAAACTTTTTTTATTGTGGCAAAACATACGTAACGTAAAATTTACCATCTTAACCATTTCTGAGTGTACAGCTCAGTGACAGTAAATATTGTTGTGCATCCGTCACTACCATCTATCTCCAGAAGTCTTTCATTTCTCAGACTGAAACTCTGTACCCCTTAAACACTAACTCCCCATTCCGCTTTCCACCAGCCTCTGGCAGCCACCATTCTACTTCATTCTGCTTCATGGCTGTTGAATGCCTATATTGCTCTCCCGGTTTTGATTCCCTGCTTCTGGGATATCATGTTTTCTTTTTTTCCTTTTTTTGTTCCCCCAGTTTCCCCATACATTTTTGGGGAGTATATTTTCTAACAGTGTTCTGAGATAAGTGTTTTTTCTTAGTAAGGTTTTTGTATCTTTGCATGTCTAAAAATGCCTTTATCTACCCTCCTAATAGATTAATAGTTTTATTCGCTGTAAAATTTTTGCATAGAAATTTTTCTTCTGCATTTTGAAGGCATTGCTCCAATGTTTTCAGTGTTCCAGGGTTACTGTTAAAAAGCCATATGCCATTGTGATTCCTGAACTTTGGAATGTGACCTGTTTTTTCTTTCGTTTGTTGATGATTGTAGGGTTTTGTCTTTTTTCTCAGTGTATCTTCTTTGGTTTCCTTTTCCTTTTCTTTTCTTTCCTTCCTTTCTTCTTTTCTTCCACTGAGTTCTTGGTGGACTTTTTTTATTTAGAAACCACTACCTTTCATTCTAGGATAAATGATTTATTTTTCTTTTATTCTTTTGATTTTCTCTTCTCTAGTAGCTCTCCTACTGGAACTCAGCTTTAGGTTTTGGACATCTTAGTTTGAATCCCTATTTTTCTTAACTGTTTTCTCCCATCATCTTTATATGTATTTTTACTTTTTTGTTCTTGTCGTTGGTTGACCTTTGTTGTTGTCTCTCTCTCTCTCTCTCTCTCTCTCTCTCTCTCTCTCTCTCTCTCTGTCTCTCTCTCTGTCTCTCTCTCTCTGTCTGTCTCTCTCTCTCTCTCTCTCTCTCTCTCTCTCTCTCACACACACACACACACACACACACACACACACACCCCAGAAAGTTGATTGGAATCTTTGGGATTTGACTGATAAGGCTTTGTGGGATTCACAGGTGAAGGGGAGGGCTTTGGATGATCCCCAAATGTCAGTGTCTGGAGTCTTTTCCTCTTTTTCTCTTGGGCAAATCTTTGTTTTGTTCCTCCCAAAGGGGATAAAAACGTGTCTCTCTTAATGGTGGGAAGTGAGTTAGATTGGGTTGCTGAGAAGGCATATGTGTCCGACTGCTACCGTTCTGCAGTAGATCAGAGGAGACCAGGCATATTTCTATTGTGTATTTCTATTTCTATTGGGCTTTTACTTAATCCACCATTCCACCTTTCTTCTCTCTGCCTGGTAGTAGTTTCTCCAGATAATACAGCCCTGGGTCACCAGCTGAGGCGGAAGAAGGATGGTCAGTTGGTTGGGGGAATCTAGGAATTTAGTTGCTCCTTATGTAGACGTTTAGTACTGCCCCTGGCTTTAAGCCCCACCCTTCATCCTTAACTGATGCTTCCCATTCTTGAACTTTTCTGGATTTCTGTAGTATAAATCAATTTATTCCTTAACTGATGCTTCCCATTCTTGAACTTTTCTGGATTTCTATTGTATAAATCAATTTATTCTTTTGGTATTCCCTTTTGCATGGAGTTTTTAGTTTCACCTTTCTCTACCTTGCTAAATCTCTTACTGCTTGTCCATTTACTTTTGACTTTCCAAAAATATGTTGCTATTTTCATCCAATGTGGTTTTTCCTCGTCTCTTTTACATCATGAGTTTATATATTTAAAAAATCCTTTTCTGTGTTTTTCATTGGTGTTTCAGAGGTGAGGGGACACTAATGCATGTTTATATGAACATCTCTTCATTAAATGGGATTTTAAAATAAAGCTTCTTGACATAAGAATTATGTCAAGCATTCTTTGCTTGTGTTGTAACTGATCCAAATATTTGTTTCTTAATTTAGAGATTTAAAAAAAGAAATGGACATGAATTAAATTCATATGAGGGAATGGTGATGGATTCTGAATGAAAGAGAAAGAAATAGGAAACGTCATGGTATTGTTCCAAATATTTAAATCCTAGGCAAGTCATAAACACACAATCACTACAAAGAGTAATGGGGCAAAAAAGAGTAATGCATAATATTAAGGAGCTAGGAAAAGAACAGCAAATGAAATCCAAAGTAAGTAGAAAAAAGGAAATAATAAAGATAAGAGCAGAAATCAATGAAATAGAACATGGACAAATAGTAGAGAAAAATCAACAAGTTCAAAAGGTGTTCTTGGAAAGATCAATAAAAGTGATGAGTCCCTGGATGTCTAGTCAAGATGGCACAGTAGGTACATGGTATGCTTACTTTCTCTCACAACCACATCAAAATTACAACTAAACTACGAAACGACCGTCATTGAGAATCACCTGAAATCTTGTAGAACCAAAGCCCTACAACTAAGGACTTGCGGAAGAAGCCACCTTGAGACTGGTAAGGGGCAGAGATGTGGAATGGGCTGGTCCCACCCTCATGTGTGGTCATTAAAAAATTGGGAGAGATATTTTGGCTGCAGAGGTCCACCCAGAGGAGTAAGGAGTCCCAGCCCCTTCCCACCCCAGAGTTCCAGTGCCAGGGAGAGAAGACCCATTATTTCTGGCTGTGAAAACCAGCAAAGATTGTAACTGAGTTAGATGAAGGGCAGCTGGAGTCCCAGGTGCTTCTCTTAAAGGGGCTGCATGGACTTACCCACCAATGGAATCATTGGCTCTGAGCTCCAGCACTGGGGCAGCAGCTAGAGAGGCGACAGAGACATACAGTACAGAACTGAGTTGTCTGGCGTCAGCACGGTGGCTGGAGGGGCAGCTTTCTGCTGAACAGAGCTGCTGGTAGAGGCCATTGTTTCTCTTTTGAGCCCTTCCCCTTCCCCGTGTGCAGATACAGGTGGCCGCCATATCTTGAGTCTCCATCCAGCTGGATAATGCCCTTCATTTTCCACGCCCTGATGATTCAAGACCCTGTCCTGCCAGTCCTCACAACCAGTGAGCCCAAGCGTCAGTTCCTCCTATTGACATACAAAGAGCAACCAAGGCTCAACTACAAGAGGAGGGCACACAGCCCACACAGGGACACACCTGGAGTGCACAGGTCAAGTGACCAGGAACACTGCGCCGCTGAGCCCCACAGCACACCTACTGCATAAGGCCACTCTACTAAGACCTGGAGATAAAGCAGCTCTACCTAATACATAGAAACATACATAGGAGGCAGCCAAAATGGAAAGACAAAGAAAGATGTCCTAAGTAAAAGAACAAAGTAAAGCTCCAGAAAAAGAACTAAACAAAAGGGAGACAAGTAATCTATGAGGTGCAGAGTTTCAAACATTGGTCATAAGCATGCTCAGTGATCTCAGGGAGAACTTCAACAAAGAGATAGGAAACATAAAAATGGAGATAAGAAACAAAAAAAAGAACCAATCAGAAATAAAGAATATAGTAATGGAAATGAAGAATACATTACAGGGAATCAACAGATTAGGTGAAGCAAGGGATCAAATCAGCAATTTAGAAGATAAGGTAGCAGAAAACACCCAGTCAGAAGAGCAAAAAGAAAACAGAATCCAAAAAATAGAGGGGAGTTTAAGGGGCCTCTGGGACAACCTTAAGCATACCAACATTTACATTATAGTGGTATCAGAAGGAGAAGAGAGAAAGCAAGGGATTGAGAATCTATTTGAAGAAACAATGGCTGAAAACATCCCTAACCTAGAAAAGGAAATAGATGTATAAGCCCAGGAAGCACAGAGAGTCCCAAACAAGGTGAACCCAAAGAGGCCGACACTAAGACACATCATCATTGAAATGCCAGAAGTTAAAGACTAAGAGAGAATCTTAAAAGCTGCAAGAAGAAAGCAGTTAGTTATGTACAATGGAGCTCCCATAAGACTATCAATTGATTTCTCACTAGAAACTTTTCAGGCCAGAAGGGATTGGCACAAAATATTCAATGTGATGAAAAGCAAGGACCTGCAACTAAGATTACTGTACCCAGCAAAGCTATCATTTAGAATCGAAGGACATATAAAGAGCTTCCCAGACAAGAAAAAGCTAAAGGAGTTCATCACCACCAAACCAGTATTACAAGGAATCTTAGAGGGACTTCTTTAAGAGGAAAAAAATATACAAATGAATAATAAAATGGCAGCTACATACCTATCAACAATAACTTTCAAGGTAAATGTATTAAATGCTCCAATCAAAAGAGGCGAGCAGAATGGATAAGAAAACAAGATCCTTACATATGCTGCTTACTGGAGACTCACTTTAGATGGAAAGACACACATAGACTGAAAGTAAAGGGATAGAAAAATATATTTCATGAAATTGGAAACAAACAAAAGCTAGGTTAGCAACACTTATACCTGACAAAATAGACTTCAAAACAAAAGCTATAACAAGAGACCAAGAAGGACCCAGTAATCCCACCTCTGGGTATTTATCCAAACAAACCTAAAATGCTACTTAGAGGGGACGTGCTCATCCATGTGTTCATTGCAACGTTCATTTACAGTAGCCAAGATATGAAGACAACCTTGGTGTTCCTAAATGGATGAATGGATAAAGAAGAAGTGGTACATATATATGCAATGAAATATAACTCAGCCATAAAAAAGAGCAAAACCTTGCCATCTGTGACAACATGGATGGACCTATAGGGTATTTTGATGAGTGTAGTAAGTCACACAGTAAAAGACAAATATCATGATTTCACTTATAAGTGGAATCTAACAAACAAAATAAACGAAACAGAAACAAACTCATACATACAGAGAACATTTTGATGGTTGCCAGATGGGAGGGTGTTGGGGTAGGTGAAAGGTGGAAGGAATCAAGAAGTACAAATTGGTTGTTGCAAAATAGTCATGGGGATGTAAAGTATAGGGAATATAATCAATAGTATGGCGAAAACTGTATTGTGCCAGGTAGGTACTAGTCAGGGTGATCACTTCCTACATTATGTAAATGTCTAACTATTATGTTGTACACCTGAAACTAATATAAGATAATACTGAATTTGACTCTAGTTGAAAAATTAAAAGGGGGGGATGATAAAGAAGAATAAGAGGTTCAAAGTTCCAGATATAAAATGAATAAGTATTGGGGATGTAATATACAGCACAGGGAATATTGTCAATAATATTTTAATAGCGTGGTACAGTGTCAGATTTTTGCTGGACTTATGGTGATCTTTCTTTAGCACAGGGGAATATTCTCAATAATGTGATAATAACTCTGTGTAGTGCCAGGTGGGTACTGTTGCATAGCTGATGTACACCTGAAACTAGTGTAATATTGTATGTTAGCTATATTTTTATAAAAATCTTTTTAAAAAAGTGATGAACCCCTAACAGGATAGATGAGAAATAAAAGAGGATGCCGAAGTTATTGTCAGGAATGAAAGAGGGGATAGCAATACGGATCCCACAAATAATAAAAGCATAATAAGGAAATAAATAACTTTATGCCAAGAAATTCAGTAACCTGAATGATATAGACAGATTCCTCGAAAGACATAATCAAAACTGAAAAAGAAATGGAAAATCTGAATATCCCTATACGTGTTAAATAATTGAATTTGTGATTGAAAACTTTCATGCAAAGGAAACTTAGGGCCTCAGATGACTTTCCTGGTAAATTTTACAAACATTAAAAGAAATAAGACTAAGCTTCCACAAACCTTTTCAGAAAATAGAGGGGTAGGGTACATTTCCTAACTCATGAGCTAAGCATAACCCTGATATCAAAACTAGACAAGGGCATTATAAAAAGAGAGTACTACACACCAGTATCCTTTATGAACACACACTTGAAAATCCTCAACAAAATATTAGCAAATTGAATCCAGCAATAAATAGAAAAGATAATATACTATAACCAAAGGGCATACATCTTAATTGGGCATTTGAATATTTTTCAATATAATTTACTGTATTAATAAAATAAGGGAGAAAAATGATGTAATCATTTCAATAGATGCAGAAAAAGCATTTGACAACATGTACTGTCCATTCATTATAGAAATTCTCTTTAAAGCAGGAAAAGAGGAACTTCCTTAGCTTTTAAAAGGGTATCTATGAATAGCCTACAGCTAATGTCATAGTTCATGATGAAAAACTTAATGCTTTATCCATATAATTGGTAACAAGACAAGAATGTCTGCACTCATTAATTCTGTTCAGTATTATATCGGAGATCCTAGCCAGTGCAGTAAGGTAAGAAAAAGAATGAAAAGAAGCAAAACAGTAGTAAAACATGTATTTCCCCCTCCCAAATGATATGATTGTATATGTAGAAAATCTTTTAATTACTTTGCAAAACAACTAGAATTATTAAGCGACTTTGGCAAGGTCACAAGATACACGATTATTATTCCAAAATCAATTTAAAAAACTGTACCAAGAAAAACACAAAAAACAAGCCCACTTAGAAAATGAAATTGAAAACAAAATGATTATAGTAGCATGAAAAAGTGTAAGATACTTACAGATAAATTTAATAAAAAATGCATAAGACTTCTGTATTGAAAATCACAAAACATTGCTGAGAGAAACAAATTACCTAAATTCATGTATCAAGATGCCCTGCTTAAGGATTAGAAGCTACAATATTATTAGGATGGCTGTTCTTCCCACGTTTATCTACTGATTCAGTGTAATCCCAATGAAATCCCACCAAACTATTAAAAATATAAATTGACATATTGGTTCTCAAATTGATACAGAAGTTCCAAGGAACTAGAATAACCACAAGCAATTTTGTAAAAGAAGGAAGACTTGAACTATGTGATTTCAACGTTTACTGTAAAGGTAAAGCTATAATAATTAAGACTCTGTGGAAGGACATTGAGGATAGACTAATAGATCAATGGAATAAAATAGAAAGTCCAATAGACAAACACACATACAGTCATTGACTTTTGACCAGGGTGCCTATATGTTCTGTGGGGAAAAGGATAGACTTTTTTATGGTTATGAAGCAACTGTGTAAAAGTATGGGTCAGTACGATTCCTACTTCATTCTTCATACCAAATGCAAAAATTGAGGTGGATTATAGACCTAAAAACAAACATTCTATAAATCTTCTAAAATATCCAAATCAATTTGATCTGGCATAGGCAAAGATTTCTTTTGTGACAGGACATAGAAATAACCATTAAAAATGAAAAATCGAATGGCATCAAAATTTGAAATTTCTGCTCATCAAAAGTTTCTTAAGAAAGTAAACAAGCAAACTACACACTGGGAGAAAATATTCATAGTTTATATCTGACAAAGGACTTTAATATATATAATGAACTACAACACAAAACAAAACCCAATTAAAAATATGGATTAAAGACTTGAACAGGCATTTCACAAAAGAAGTATAGGAATGGGTTAAGTACATGAAAAACGTGCTTAACAACATTAGTAATTAGGGAAATGCAAATGAAAACCACAAAGATTTTTTGTAAAGGGAAAAACTCAGATTTTCTACTCATGTAGAAACCTACTGTGTGCTTCTTTCCTCAGACTGACAGGCCATAGATCAGAGTTTCCAACTACCCCTTCCTCAGGTTCCATTAATTTGCCAGAGGGGCTCACAGACATAAAAATTAGGGAAAGAATTTGGTCCAAGCTGGGTATGAGGTCTATTTTTAAACAACCACTTTTTTTTCTTTTTAACTTAGGATGTGGTGTGAAGTAGAGTTGGTCATATATCAGAGACATAAAATAGGTTGATTTCAGCATTATTTTTCTAACAAGCTTGTGTATTTATCAAAGCAGGTGGCAGGACGGGTGGGGGAATGACACAAAGACTGCATTTTCAAAACTGGCCTTACAAGTAACTTGCAAAGTTACTTAATAAAAGTGTGTCTGTATCTAAGGAAAAGTGTATCTTAAGGGAAACACTTCCTTAATGTTTACCAGTTTATTAAATGATGTGATAAAGGATACAGATGAGCAGCCAGTTGAAGAGATTCATAGGAAAGGTCTGGGAGGATCCCGAGCAGAGGAGCTTCTGTCCCTGTGGAATTGGGGTGCGTCATCCTCCTGGTGTGGATGTGTTTACCAGCCTGGAAGGTCTCTGAACACCTTTTGGGATTTTATGGAGGCTTCCTCACGGAGGCATGATCAATGATTAATTCTGTTTTCAGCCTCTCCCCCCTTTCTGGAGAATGTGGGGTGGGGCTGAAAATTCCAAGCTTCTAATCATGGCTTAGTCCTAGCAGTGACCAGCCCACATCCAGGAGCCACCCAGAATCTCCTTAAAACAAGAGATGCGACTAGTGCCCTTATCACTTAGGAAATCACAAGAGTTTAGGAGCCTTGTGCCAGGAGCCGGGGGCAGAGACCAATATACAGAGGGTGCCAAAAAAATGTATACACATTTTAAGAAAGGAAAAAACTATTAAAATTGTAATACTCAATACATACTGATAACAAAAGATGAATACAAGTCACATTCGACTTCTGCAATTACAAGAGGTGCTCAAAGCGGTTACCATCAGTGTCCAGATACTTCTGATTACGGCGAACTACTGCTTGAGCAACCTTGATCACAGTGTCCACTAATATGCATTTTTTTGGCACCCCTGGTGTGTGTGTGTGTGTGTGTGTGTGTGTGTGTGTTTTCTGTTAGCTCACACCATTACATATGCACCAGAATGGATCAAATTTAGAAGACTACACAGTAATTGGCAAATATATGGCGTAACTGGAATTCTCATATATTGTTGGGGAAGTAGAAAATGGTACAACCATTTTAGAAAATGCTGATAGTTTTTTATAAAATTAAACATACATCTACCCCATAACCCAGCAATTCTACTATGTCCTTGTAATTTACACAAGATGAAAATGTCCTTTCTTTATACAACAAAGACTTGCATATGAATGTTCGTAAACACTTGAAGAGTGGATAAACAAACTGTGGTGCAGTCGTCCCTCAGTATCCTCAGGAGATTGGTTCTAGGAACCCTGCAGACACCAAAATCTGGTGATGCTTAAGTCCTTTATATAAAATGGTGTAGTATTTGCATATAACCTACACACTTCCTCCCATATACTTTAAACCATCTCTAGATTACTTATAAAACCTAATACAATGGAAAATGCTATGTAAATAGTGCTATATTGTTTAGGGAATAATAACAAGAATAAAAAGTCTGTACATGTTCAGTACAGACGCAACTATTGTGGGCCTAACTACATAGTACATGTCAGCAACAGCATAGCTTTTTTATTTCCAAATATTTTCGGTATTTGGTTGGTTGAATTTGTGGATGAGGATCCCGCAGATACAGATGGCTGATTCCATATTACTCAATGAAATGGTCTTCAACAATAACAAAGAACAAAGTTCCGAAGCCTGCAATCACATTGATAAAGCCCCCGACATGCTGAGCAGAAGCCGGACACAGGAGACACATCGCTTGATTCTATCAGTGAAATTCTAAAGTATGCAAAACCAATCTAGTGTGATCAAAATCAAAACTTTTTGTCTCTGGAGGGGACTAAGAATGGCAAAAGAGGACTTTCCAAGGTGACAACATGTTCTGTATCCTGTTAGAGTTATGAGATATAAGGGTGTTTGCATTTGTTATCCAACTTTATAGTTATGATTTATGCATTTCAAGATATGAAAATACTTAAACTAAAAAAGCCAAAACAACAGCAATAAAAATTGTGGATAAATTATTTACTCTCACTGAACAGTCCTTGTGGTTTTTTTGTTCTTGTTCTCAAAGCACCTATGTGTTTTAACAATCACTTGACAAGTATATGAACACTGTGCTTTTATTGAACTTTACGTTAATGCTTGTAAAACAATGTTGGGACATTTGATTTTTGCTCACTTGGTTTCCCTTGTCATGATGTTTCAAACAAAAATTCTTAAAGAAATTCTTTGAGGATTAATCTAGAACATATGTTAAGTCACATCAGGTACGGTGTACCTACTACTAAGTAGTTGGAGTCCCCTAGAAAAAGTGTGGGTACATGTTGTTTTTACTGTCTTTTATTTAAAAAGGACATTCACTAGTCTCCCTGTCCCCCTCCCTCCGTCCCTGCCTCCCTTCCTCCATACCCCCTCCTTTCCCCATCTCAAAATGGCCCATAATCTTGCCACCCAGATAGTTTATATTACCCTTTAAAAAAATGAGTAATACATGCTTCTACTAAGAGAATTCAACTGATACAGAAAGTTATAAAATAAAAAGTAAGCTTCATGCACTTAATATTTCTTTCTGAAGATGAAACCCTGTAAGTGTAATATGTCCTTGCAGAAAAAACTTGTTCAAATATTAAAATATATAATAATTTATGTAAATCTTTGAAAATATTTATTTAACAGAGCAGTTTTATTGTACACTGCTTTGTAGCTTGATTCCCCCCCGCCCACTTAGTACATCTTGAAGACATTTCTAAATTAGCATATATCTATTCTTTTTCAATCAATTATATATCTTTGTATAGGTGTATTATATGTTTACCTAGTTGCTTACTGATAGCAATTAGATCATTTTCGATCTTAAATTAAAAACAGTGTTTTAAAGAACAACTTTGTTCTGGTGAAATGTAATTTTTTTTATTAAAAAATGTTTAATCCTTCATAGTGTGGCAGGTTTTGATCCTTCTCCTATCTTAGGAGACTGGAAGTAGCTTTGTCTTCTCACCCTTAGCAATACTGACATTTTAGGCTGGATAATTCTTTGTTATAGGGGCTGTCCTGTGCATTTGAGGATGTTTAGCAGCATCTCTGTACTCTACCCAATAGATGCTAGTAGCCCCTCCTCCCCCAGTTGTAATAACCAAAATTGTCTTCAGAAATTGTCAAATGACCCTTGAGGTACAAAATTGTCCATGGTTGAGGATTACTGGTACAGTGAGCACTGCAGGTTCCACACAGATGGTAACTATTGCCTCTCTCCTGAGGAGCTGCCAAAGTCAGATAGTATAAGAGTTGTGTTCCTCTTTATCTTGGAATTTGAATGGATGCCCCAAAAGGTGCAGGGGAGTTTGGAGAATGGATATAAGGATGTCTTGTAGAGCCCAGAGAGTGCGTTAAAGCTTTCTGAGCAGCTGATAGGTGTCAGAAACCAAAGCAGCTCAGTACAAATTCTGTTATGCATTCATCAAGTGTTTGTTCAATACCTACCACCTACTAGGTACTGTGGTGGGCACGGGGCATCTCATGATAAAAAAAAAAAAAAGGAGATGTGATTGCCGCTTCATGAAGATGAAGGTTTAGAGGAAGACACAGACATTCAGCAATATATACATTTCTAAAATGATGTATGTATGTAATTATAAATAGTACACATACTGTTGAAGGAAAAGAACCAGATGCTATGAAAGCATAAAAGAGGAGCCTGATTTAGAGTGGAGGTGGTGAAGAAGTAGTCATTGAAGTCTGTACGCCTGTGTAGGTTTTAGTAGATTTGGGGAAGAGACTGATAAGAGCATTGAAAGTGGAGGGAATAGTATGTATTTGAAGTTGCAAGGCACCAAGGTGGGAGAGATTCAGCTTTTCATGGAATTGAACGAATGCCATTTTGGTTAGAGACTGATTGCATGAGAAGGAAAAGTGGATTTAAAATAAGGGTGGGGAGGTAGTCATGAGCCAGATAATGTAAGGCCTGTAGGTAAAGGTTTGGGATGACATCTAAAGTGCTGTGGAAAGGTCTGGAAGGGTTATACGCAGGCGAGTGACATTTGCTTTATATTCTGAAGTGGTTGTTCTGGGTGCTGGGTGGGATATGTATTGGAGGGAGGCAAGAATGGAGTTAGGGAGCTCTAGTAAAGCTGTGGTAGTGTAGCTGAAACATGATGGGAGACAATGAATGATAATTAGGTGGATAACAGTGAAGGTAGAGGGAAATGGACAGATTCCCAAGAAAATTTGAAGGTAGCATTAACAAAAGTTGGTACTGATTTCAGTGTGGGCGGTAAAGAGGGGAAGATGTTTGTAGTGACTTGAAGAATTGTAGGTTGGATGATGGATTCAGTGGTCATTACTTAGGTGGGGACCACTGGGTATGGAGCCATCTGGATGAGGGAGCATAGAAGAGTGAGAGTTCAGTTACCGAGAGTAGAAGATGTAGATTGAAGATGCAAGGTTGAGTGTTCTCAGGGTGTAGACGAGAATACTGTCTAGGAAGAGAGTGTATTCTGATGAGAGAATTGGGTCCAGGGCTGAGCTCTGAGGAAATCTAATGTTTAGAGGTTGGGTGGAATAGGAGCAACAGGCAAAGACAGGAAACACACGAGAGGTAGGAAGCAAATCAGTAGGGTGTGATGTCATAGAAAACAAGCATTGTTTCGAAGGGAGGGTGGGAGAGGATCATGGTCAGCTATGTCTAATGTTCTGAGTACTAGTAAGGCTGCTCAGTGGTGACAACTCTGAGATACACTTTTAACTGTTCTGATTTCTTATATACTTGGAAGAAATCAGAAAGGATTCTGATTTCTTATATGTATACTATTCTGATTTCTTATATACCAGTGGATATCGGGGCCCAAACAGGGAAAGGGTCTTAAGGAAATGGGTAACCTGTTGGTTTAGGGTGGCTTTCCTAACTTTTTTCTATAAGAAATGCAGCCCTGAAAACTATTCTCATGGTAAGCGTGGAGTATAGCTGACACCATCAGCTCTTAGGGAGTGTGCCATTTTTACCAGCAGGATGCAAACATGAACGTTTATCTTACTCTCTCTGATACTACTCTTTTCCTTAGTGATAAAAAATTGCTTTCTACTTCCTAAATCAATACTGCTTCAAAATACTGCAGATTTGTATAATTAATACCTTCTGTTAACTGAACATGGACATCAGAATTTGAAAATTTATATTTGGAGTGTTTGAGCAACTCTTCTAGACATCTTCCTTTTTTCAGTTTTTTCCCCGTTTGCCTCATCTTAGATCTTAGCAAAGATACTTATTTTTTAAATAGTGCCAGGAAGCAGGCAGTTTCCATGACAACTGGCAGACTGAATTTACTGTGGAAATTTCCGGAATTAACAGAGCTGCATTGCAGAAGGGTGCATAAAGCAGTATTCATCCAGAGATCCTAACAGTACGGACACAGAGGAACAGTTGCAGTGTGTGCAGGGTATGTGTTATGTTTATTTTCCTGTCTAAGGAGGATTGCTCTATGTATATGCTGAGGAGAGAGTAAACCAGCTTTCGGCATTTTAGTACACGCTGGCTTGATAAAATCAAGGAAGCTTAGGGGGAAAAGAAGGAAGAAATAATTTGGGAAGAAAGATATGTGTGATAACGGAGGAAAGCAAGATCAAGTTACATGAAGTAGGAGACTGTGATAATTAGACGAGAAAACACACTTCAAATTAATTAGGTAAGAAAAGGTTCTTACTGATGAAGATATTTATTTATCAAAAGGAAATCAGTAGGCTTTGTTTGGCAAGTTTGAGGAATCAAGTTCTCAAGTCCAGGAAGAAATCTGTTAAAGGTAATTAGCTCTTCACCTGCTGAAAGATATGTACGTATGACAGATGTTAAGGCCTTTTGTTGCTGCCTTACCTGTCCCTGTTTCCCTAGGAGAATCAGGGAAGGGCTATCAGACCTTTAATCCCACTCTCTGTTGATTTGTGGGGGATTTTTAAGAAAAATATTAAAATGCATCTCAAGATTAAATCCTGGAAATAAAACTATAAGATTTGGGTAAACAGAGTTTATCTTGCAGAGATTAATTGTAAATTTGAAAGAGAAAGGATATGAAAAATGAATAGATATGATTTAGATGACTAAATATTATTTAGATCATATGGTCAGCAAACTATAGCTCGTGAGCCAGATGTTGCCTGCTACTAGTTTTTGTAAATAAAGTTTTATTGGAACATAGTCACAACCATTTGGTTACATAGTAAGGACAAAGACTGACTGGCTGGCACAGCCTAAAATATTTACTGTTTGACCGTTTGCAGAAAAAGTTTGGTGACTTGTGGTTTAGATGGCATATTGGATTTCTAGGGCTGCTGTAACAAATTACCAGAGACTTGGTGGCTTAAATTTTTAAATAAATTTCTGTTGAAATTTATTCTCTTTAACAGTTCTGGAGGCCAGAAATCCAAAAGCAAGGTGTGGACAGGCCATGCTTCTTCTGAAGTTTCTAGGGGAGGACACTTCCTCACTTTCAGCTCTGGTAGATACTGGCATTCCTTGAGTTGGGGTAACGTCACTCCAAGTCCTGTCTCTGACCTCTTTTGGCTTTCTTCCCTGTGTCTCTGTGTGTGTATGTACTCTCTTTTTCTGTCTCTTATAAGGACACTTGTCATTGTATCCACCCTAATCCACGATGACCTTTTCTGAGACCCTTATGTTACTTAATCTGCAGAGATCTGGTCACCTTCTGGGGTTCAGATGACCTATCTTTCATTGGGGGTGGGGGAGGCATGATATAGCCTGCTGCATATGTTATGGAAGACCTGGGTTTTGGCTTCTTAGACCACATTCTGTGTTAAGAATAGCTAGCTTCTGGCAAGTTTCCTTTGGAAACCTATGAAGAATGTACTTTCTGCAGTAAGCTGTTGACCAGCTAGGGAGCACATTAAATTCACTTTTCGAGGACAGGATGACACAGGCATAGTTAAGCAATCATAGAAGACCACCTCTGTGACGCAAACCTAAGCAGCAAGGATAGGGGTAGTACTAGTAGGTTGGTGCAAAAGTAAATGTGATTTAAAGGTTAAAAACAATTGCAAAATCCGCAATTACTTTTGCACCAACCTAGTAGAATATTCAAAGGAGAAAAAGTACTAGAATATTCACAGGAAACTAACGAAGAGAAGTGTGTAATGCTTCTTATCTCCACCAGTATCTCAACCCTCACTCCCCCAAAACAACAAAGTAATCTTGAAATTTTAATGAAAGATAGTTGGCACCAAAATAAGAATTGGAGTTCTGAGGGATTAGACTAGATTATGAAAACAGGAAATGTGTGTGTGTGTGTGTGTGTGTGTGTGTGTGTGTGTGTGTGTGTGTGTGTAATGTCGAATGTATACAGCAGTACACAGAGCTGTGAGTTTGAGGCTTGACTCTGGTTGGAGAACCTTTTTGTCGTTATGGGAGTACAGACTGTTACTGGCCTAGGTAGGAAAGGTCTGTACTGTGTTGCTCTTATCATCCGAGCGCATTTGTAAGCCGTAGTCACAGTAGGACATACCTATCCTTGCATTCCTTGCAAGTTTCATTTGGCATTATTGGGGTATATCTGGGAATGTTGAAGAACTGATATGTGCCCAGAGTGAAGAGTCACATAGATAGGATTCCAGTGTGGATGCGGGAGCTGCAGCGAAATCCCTCCTCGATCCTGTAGTTTGAGGGGCCCTGGCCTAATGCCTAGGTCCCCACCTGTGCCCCTTAAAATGAAACGTCTGGACTTCATGGAGACAATCATCAGAAGAATTAAGCAGAAATAGTTAGATGTGGGTTCAGATTAGGGTATAAGCAATACCAAACCTAATGTAATTTTACAAAATGTTACTGGGACGGCTGATCAGAATTTGCTAAGGACTGGTGTTTCTTGATTTCAACATTCATGGGTACAGAGGAGGAACACGACCCAACCTAGGAATTTTAGGCAGAGTTTTCTGGAAGGACAAGACTGGATGAAGTCTGTGTTTCCTTTCTAATCAAATTTTGTTAGTCTGTGGTATGTGTACCCTGAATACCAAACTGAGATGTTAGGAAGCCTGGGATTGAAAGTTTTCCTCCTTTAACAAAGTATTTTATGCATTAAGTGCCACCGTGTTGAATTGTATGCTTAAGCTTTAAATAGCTTTACAGATTCAAATTCAGCTACAGTTAGACTTTAACTTTTTATTTTTCTATTGGCAGGCATTTAGAGTAAACATAAGGCAATAGAATGAGATAAAGTTTAAAGCACAGATTGGCATTAAATTAAGCTGGTTGATTATAATTCATACAAACTAAAATTTAAGCACTATAAGGCTTAAAAAATACCCTAGATTACAAGTGTGTATATTATATATTAAGAACATATGTTTCTAAATGTGTCTGTTAATAAAACATTTCAATATAATCTTTTTTTCTCGTTGACTTATTTGGACAAATGTACCCCAGAAATAATACAAGTAAGTTTGAGTCTGTAGTTGTTTCATAGTAGTGTGTGTAAAAGACAATTCATATAGTAATAGTATAAAATCAGCTACAGATTATGAATGAAATGTGGGTAAGACTCTTCATTCTTATTTGCGTCAAGAAGTAAAATTCTGACTTTGTGAAAGCAGTTTCAGATTTGGAGAACAAAATCTGTGAGTAGCAGCGTCCTGCTAAAATTTTATTAAGAAACAAAGATGATAATATGAAACAGAAACTTAAGACAACTTAATGTTAAACTCTATAGGACCTCAAATATAATAACAGGCAGAAAAAGAAAGAACGTTCCTCAGGGTTTCTCTTACAGCATTCCTGCAGAGATGCCTGCGGCGAGATGGTCCCTTCGGAGCCGCGCGGAGTCTCAGGCAGAGTCTTCATCCCCTTGCGTGACCTCCCAGAAAATAGCTGTGGGAGGGATGGGAAGAGGGAGGAGAAATGGATGTAGACATATCTACCTGGGAAGTATGATCATGCTGAGTAGTGTTGTAGGTGAGTATGCAGAAGGGTTGTAATAGCAAGGTAAACTGAGAATTGTGTTTTGTATTTGCTACTGTCAGTTGAGAGTACAGTATTAGAGATCAGGGAGAAGATGGGACATTTGCCGCTGGAGCAGTGAGTGCTGCGATTGGTTATACCTGGAGCCCTGGATGTCTCCAACTGTAGACATGTTTTGAACTAGAGACATGCAGGTCCCTTTTACACAAGAAGAGCGGGGCCAGGGACAGTGTTCTCTCTCAACAACTTTATTGAGGTATGATTGTCTATAATAAACTGCACATATTTAAAGTGTACTATTTGGTAAGTTTTGACACGTCTACACCCATGAAACCATCACTACAGGCAAGGTAATGAATATATCTATCAGCCTCCAAAAAAGTTTCATCCTGCCCCATTGTGGTTTTTATATCTAGACATTTGATTTTTTAAAAAAAATAAATTCCATGTTTAAGTAACATATTCTCTTCATCCTTTAGTTTCCTGAACATACGGAAAACAGTAATAAACACCATTTCATTTTCCTTGTCTACTAATTCTAGCATCTCAGTCATTTCTGGGTCAGTTTGCATTGATGGATTTTTCTCTTCATTCTGGCATATTATCTTGCTTCTTTGCATACTTGGTGATTTTACATTGCATGCCAGATATTGGGTGCTGGATCTTTTTCAATTCTAACAAATATGTTTGAGCTTTGTTCTTTGGTTAAGTTACTTGGAAAGAGTTTGATCCTTTTAGGTCTTGCTTTTTAGCTTTGGTAGGTGATACCAGGTCCTTCTGAGGTATTCCCCATGAACTGTGGAGTTTTCCACGCTAGTGGCCAGGATCAGGACTTGTTTGAGCCTCGGAGTTGTTCCCTCTAAACCTTTCAGGTGGTTCATTGCTCAGGCTTGTGTACGTTCCTGATAAGTGTGTGCTGATTCAGGAGGGACCCCTGCATATCTATGGGGTTCTCCTCCTTGTACAGCTGTCTCTTACCTGATACTCTGCTGCCTTCATATCTAATGGGAAGGTAAACAACACCTTGGAGAAATATATGCAGTTCAGGATGGAGGTTAATACATATGTCAGTAGGTGAAGAACTTTTTAGCAGTGGCGGTAACAACAAACCAAAACCTGGACAAGAAGGACTCAGGGGTTTTATCTTAGGCAGTAAGCAAAACAAAACACAACACAACACAACACACAAAACAAAACATTTTTTACCAAATATCTGAGAGTTGTAAGTCAAAATGCAACTTGTCGAACAGTGGCCTAACGCCAGTCACCTTTCAGGGTGGCAGGAAGGAAAAGGGTGCTATTGACGGGCCACAGTGGGCACTTTGCTGCTGGTGTAGCTGAGTCAGTGCAGACTCCCTATTACAGTAACCACTGAGGTCAAAATGTATTAAGTGAGGTCTGGACGTAATAGGCGGGGTAGGTCACTTTGTAACCTATACACAGGACAGAAGGCTACAAAGGATATACTTAATTGTCAGTGTTTTCCCTAGATTATGATTGTGTGTTTTTTTAAAATTTGTTGTTTACCTGTGCAGCTTTAAGAGAGATTTAGAATTTGGTAATCTGATTGGATAAAGAGGTTCAAGTACTTGCACTGCTGCTGAATTTGCAAAACACTGAATTTAGTGGTGGGTAGGGGTGGGCATGGAGGATGGGACTGGAGCTGTCACAGGTAACCTTGGCTGTACCACTATATTGCTTCAGAAAAACAAGTCCACCCACCCAAAGCCCAGACAGTGTTATTAGACATGTTAGAAAGAAAGAAAGCTTTTCTCTGCCCAGTCTCTGATTAACATTCTGGAACATTATGTCACAATTCTTTGGTTATTTTGGAATCTGTAGGATTTCAGAAATTTATAGATTAGTCTGGGTTACTGAAAGGATGGCAGAGTAATCTAGCAATGACTCAATATTAAATAGTAAATGGACAAATTGGTCATTTCTATCCAGAAGATCAGAGAAAGTGCTCAGAAAGGACTTCAGTGCACAATGTTAGATCAAAACTACAGTTTTCAGATTTAATTTGACCAGATAATGCCCTGATTTCAGAAAATTATTTCTGTACATTGAAGTATGTTTTAATGAGGCCTGTATTGTATGGATTCATGCTGTATATTAAGTATTCTACCTATAATCTTGCATGTTTTACAAAAGTTGCATTTATGAACACATTTAACTTTTTGGGGATGCCCATAGCATCTGTGTCAGTTTTTCTTCCCCTCCCTCTCCCTTCCCCCTTTTTCCTTCCTCCTCTTCTTCCTCTCTCTCTCTCTCCCTCTCTTTCTCTTGTCCTCTTTCCCTTTCTTCCTTTCTCTTTTCGCTAGAGTATGGAACTGCTAGTCTCTGGAAACCAATAATTATTAGGTATGGGGTTTAGATAGGCTCTAAGAAATCGGACACCAGAGTTAAGGATTTTATTCAAGGAAGTAGATTTGGCCTGTTGTCTGGAACTGGTCTGTGGATTTCAAGACATTTAGCACCATTATCCCTCAGCCACTAAATGCTCCTAGCCCTTCCCAGTCACCGTGATGACCAAACTGCTGCCTGTTCTTTCCCTCCCCAACCCTCCCATCACTGTCAGTGCTTGGTGTGGGCTAGTACCTCCTTCTGTGAGAATCCCTGGGAAACAAAATACTGTTTAGGGGCTAAAAATAAGTTTGTTTGTTTGCATATAAACAACAGTGACAAAAACAAATAATGGCTTAAACAAGATAGTTTACTTCTCTGGAGATGCAGTCTGGAGATAGGCGGGCTGAGTGTTGGTGTAGTGGCTTGATGGCATCAGAGTCCAGAGTGCATTAATTTTCTGCTCCTTCATTCTCAGTAAATGGTTTCCATTTTCAAGGGCCTTGAGGGTCATCAGGCAAGAAGAAGGAGAAAGGGGAGAAAGTAAGAAACTTTCCTTCCAGCTGAGTCAGTTCCTTTTAAGTACTACATTCATATTGCTGCCTCGAACTGCAAGGACGGTTGGCGTCGTAGTCTGCTGGGGCTGCCATAACAAAATACCACAGACTGGGTGGTTTAAACAACAGAAATATATTTCTCACAGTTTTGGAGACTGAAAAGATCACGGTGCTGACAGGGTCGGTTTCATTCTGAGGTTTCTTTTCGTGGTTTGTAAGTGATGCTCACATGACCTCTGTGCAGGTGAGGGTGGGGGAGAGACTCTCCTGTCTGAGCAACTCTCAGTAACACTCCTATAAGATCAGGACTCCACCCTTCTGACCTCATTTAACCTTAATTACCTCCGTTAGGCCCTGTCTACAGAATAGTAACATTGGGGAATAGGGCTTTGACTTCAATTTTGGGGGGGACACAGTTCAGTCCATAGCAGTTGGGAAGGGTAGCCTTTTAGCTGGGTGTATTGCTGCCTCAAATAAAAAAGATTCCATTAAGAAGAAGAGAATGGTATCGGGTGGCAGCTGGTAGTAATGGCCACAGGGGCTCTTGGCTAAGTTTCCCTGGCTGATAACCAGGGCCCGGGAGCTGGAACTCCATGAAGTGTTCACTGACGGCAGCTAAGGATAATCTCTATAAAATTGTGCATAGGAAATTAGGAAAGAAAGATGAGGGATATTTAGGAATTACTATTTCTGATAAACTATAGTCCCTATTCTCAAGAAAGTGATATCCCAAAGAGAAGTTGGGGAACCGTTTTTTCTAAAGAAAAAAGAGAACAAACTGTACGTAAATATTTATCAGCAAGTAAATACAACTTGACGTTGCTGCTGGTTTTCCTTTACCCCAATCTTCCCAATGAGTGTGTTTTCTGCTATTCACATGTTTCCCCCTGTAGGCCTCCTACGTAGTTTAGAAGTTGTCTGAGGACAGATGTTCCAATTTACAGACTGTACATGATCCCTTGTTGCCCCTTGAGACTCTTGGTGAACTTCTCGCAAAAGTGGAATAAAGTAGCACTTGCAAGCTACAGGTATAACTCAGTGTCACCAAAAATATTTCCTTATGTTCTTCTGTGCACTTCTACGAGGGGAATAATGGGAATTGCTTTAGGTTACAGGGTCTATTACATAATTCTGAAACTCTTGGAGCCTGAAAGATCTTAGGTCACATTGAAATTGTTTTATTCTCTTGAACCCTAGGAATTGCATAATTGCGTTTAGGCTTATTACTATGCAGTACTTGTTAAAACTTTTAACAATTTATGGGTCTTGATTATATGACAGTCTGGTACAAAATGAAAAAGCCTCTTTTCCATTAGAGTTTGGAACCAACAGAGAGAGATGCAGGAGCCAAACAGGTAGAGATTATGAGGTTCATTCTATTCTTGATCACTTTGGAAGTGTAGCTCTACATTTGAGGCCAGGATAGTTTGCTAACTCGCCCTGCCCTCAGATAATTACTTACCCACCCAGACGTGGTAGCTCTCTGAGGGACAGCCATAGCATCCCTCTCATTAGGCAGGCTAGCTTTCAGAGAGAGGATTGAACTGATGTGTTCACTTTCTTCTCCCATGTTCACTAATCAGTCAGTCAGGGCTCGGCTGAGAGAACATATTCCTCTGCATGGAAAGATGAGGCATTCCCTTCAACAATTGGGAGATGTGACTCCTAAAATCTTTGATGTTTTCCAGTCATTCATATGGCATCCCTTTATAAATCTAGGAAGTGTAGTCTTTTGAAAAGAAACATGAAAATATTAGCCACATAGGACATCCACGCAGTCTATTTATAGTATTAATCTGTGAATCTCGTGGTAAGATACAATATGTCCATGAGTGGATTTTTCAAATTTGATTCAAATCAGTTAATACAGTTGGTTGATTTTTTTTCAGATTTTAATTCTTTGTGCTGATGTCTGTAATTCACCGAAGTTCATTATTGTCACTAAAATTCTACTTACCTTTTTATAGAAGAAAATACTTGAATGGTAACATCAGTCTATATTTAAACAGCTTCCCTGATATTAATATCTATCCAAAAATGCATACTGTTTGAAATACTGTATTCAAGAGATACACTATTTAATTTGGATTTGTGATCTGTAGGCCTTACAAGATGTAAGTGTATAGCTGATTTTTAAACTGGAATGTGTATTATTTGATAGTCTAATTACAAGTCCCATTACAACGAAAACTGTTGCAACTTGTTTTCATATTAAAGATCTCTAAATCCAGAGGAGGCTGTTACTCATTTTTCTGTGGACTTTTTTTCTACTGGACTTTTTTTTATGCAGAGGGTTTGATAGGGGGTCAGGTTTGTATGCCTGTCTCGGACTTGGGTTAATTTGAAACTTGGAACCTCAGTCCCTCGTTTGTTTCTTGAGTGGACCCAACAAAGTGAATGATGGGATGTCTTGGTTAAGAATTGCCCGTATAGAGTACTTAACATACATTTTAGAAGGAATGTAAGAGTAAATATATGTTCATAGGCAGAACTTATTTACTGATAGGGCAAAAGCATTGGGGGATAACTTACAGGTTTGTGGAGTCGAGTTGAACTTTTCAGGTAAGAAATTAATAATGAAATGATTAAGAATTTCTGGTACTGTCTGGTAGAAATAACACTTAAATCTTGTTTAACAAATCTGCTTTAAGATGAAAAACTGCAAGGATTTATTTGACCACTTGGTACAGTTGCCTCAGTAATTGACTGCTCGAGTTTAGTGGTGAAGGTTCAGGTCTGGCTTCCAGATCTAGACACTCGAGTGCTGTGTCTGTACAGTCCTTTGGAAGCCAGCACGGTTGGACTAACTCTGAAAACGATAGCTGCGAAATTGATTCAGCTTCACTGAAAAGATTGACAGCCCAACATGAAGACTCTATGAGCATACCTTGGTGACAATCCATAGCATGCTTTTCTGTGGTTTTCAGAACTATTTTCCTGTCTAAATTGAGAAAATGGAACTCCTGTTCATCTTTTGCTTCTAATTTACATGTAAATTTAATTGCCTTTTTTCAGCTATCCTCAGCAGTAGTCTGGAACTGTATATTTCACCACGCTGTAGAGATGGTATTTACTTGCCAATGATCGTAGAACAATAGTCATTATAGTATAACTTCTTTATGTTAGAGTATTTTCTGGCTTAATTTGTTTACTTCATGAAAAAGATTACTGAGAAAATTAGTTACTAGGCCCTATGTACTTGCCTAGACCTGATTTCCATCTTAAAAGTCTGTTCAGGTTTTACCTGACTGCCACTTATGCCTCTGATTTCTGGGTTTCTTGTGATTCTAGATGCTACAGTATAAATAATATTGGTGAAAGTATTTTGTTACCTGAACGAACTTGTATGAAAGAAAGCTTATATTATGACTTATTAATGTTATGATTTGAGAATCTGGCATTTGTAATGCTAGTTCACTAAGTTATTTAGACAAGGCATATTAATCTTTGAGATATTAGTATTATTATCATTATTTTTACTGGGAAGAGGTTTTATTTATTTTTATTGTGGTATAATTGACATGCAGCATTATATTTGTTTCATGTGTATCACATATGATCGAATATTTGTGTATATTGTGACATGATCACAGTAAGTCTAGTTATGACATCCATCATCACATATAGTTACAAATTTGTGTGTGTGTGATGAGAACTTTTAAGTTCTACTCTCCTAGAAACTTTCAAATATACAATACAGTGTTATTAACTATCGTCACCATGCTGTACATTACATCCCCAGGACTTATTTTATAACTGGGAAGTTTGTACCTTTTGACCAAATCTTGGTTATTATTAATACTAGTATATGTGGTTATTCTGGTGGGACAGTTTTAAAATTCTAAATATTTTGAAATATTTAGAATTTGCAGCTATTTTAAAAGTAACTACAAAAAAACAAAAAATCTGAGAAACATTCATAAATTTTGGAAGAAGAAAAGTAAATAACCAAGCACATAAATTGTTCTTGCTTGTGTCACCAGATCAGATTTTAAAATAGATTCCCATCATTTAATATGAAATTGAAAAATGTAGATGCTATTCAGTGGAATGTTTTTCTTTATGTATGTTGTGCTCTCTAGTTTAATATACTTCATTCCTACACATTGGGGTCACGTGCACGTTTGCGTGTGTGTGTGTGTGTGTGTGTGTGTGTGTGTGTGAGTGTGTGAGAGAGAGAGAGAGAGAGAGAGAGAGGAGATTGATTTTACATTTTTTTCATTGGATTTGCTTTTTTTTTGTTTTTACAAAGCATGGTTAGAAATTAATATATTGATCTCCAGGTTGGAATTTTGGGAATGATGTTTTCATTTAATGAAAATCTGTGATGAGTGAGCACTTTTGTCCATGAATCATTTTTTCCACCCAATTACTCTATCTATTGAACAATGGCTAAAAGTTTCGATTTTGAATAGCATATGAGTTTTCCTCTTGGAGCCAGTTGACTATTTACTAAACTGTTTTCCCGCCTGGGCATGGCATTAGCATGAAGAGGGCAGTGCACAAAGGTGCCATTTCCCAAACTTTGCCAGTCACTAGGGATCTATCAAAATACTGTTTTCTGCCTCCTATCCATAGATACTATGATTTAATTGCTATGGGGTGATAGCTGGGCATCAGGATTTTAAAAATATCCCCAGGTGATTCTCATGTGCAGCAAAGTTTGTGAACAGCCAGCTGTACTGACTGAGCACCTGGGATAGTTAATGTTGTGTAAGGTAGGATAAGAGCTTTTCGGAAATGAGGTCTGTAGCTCCTGGGATTCTGCATTTGATAATGAATGCAGTTTGCAGAATTTGATAAAGATCTTATATTTGGAAATGAGAACTGGGCTGCAGAATTTGTTTCTTCAAGAAGTGGGAATTTGTTTTATAAATCCCATTAAAGCTATGTTTATTGATTACCTAAATTTAAGCCTTGATTAATTAATTCAGTTTGTAAAAAAAACCCAACAAGATAATGCAAGCAAAAGAACTCCCCAAACCTGGAAGTCAGACTGTTTTAGTAAATGATGAAAAAAGAAATTTCCAACACATTAATCAGTGCTAGCTAAAAGAAAAAAGTCAAAACCTATTTAAAATGTGGAAAAATTGCTTCCCAATATTTTAACAGAGAGAGACTGAGAACACACAGCATTGAATCGTCAGGAAAACTGAAGATCTCCCCTGAACAGCACTGGGATTTCACTGCAGAGGACTTGAAAGACCTTGGAGAAATTGGACGAGGAGCTTATGGTTCTGTCAACAAAATGGTCCACAAACCAAGTGGGCAAATAATGGCAGTTAAAGTAGGTGATGCCCGTAATTATTTTTGGCTCTTTAATTCATTAGGTGCAATTTCTTGGTGCAGTAATACCACTATTATTCTGTTCTTACTTTTGTGGTAATTGTGGGTGTTTTGAAAATTGTGTCTTCGAATGCTTTGAGAGTGTTCTGTAAGAGGCTGCCTTGTCGGTGGCACGTTTTCCACTGCTCTGGAAACACGAGTGTATGAAGTGTGCGTGTTCGCTGCACTTCCAGCATGATGCATTAACGTGTTTTAAACTTCAGGCCCTTCCACTGCCAAGGTGAGCTCAGGCCGGGCGGCTGCACCCCTGGGAGCAGGGCAGTGCTGCACTGAGCCAGGCGGGAGCTGGAAGAGGAGGCAGCACACTGGGTTGGGCAAGGTGCGGGGCTAGGGCTAACAGCAGTCTTACTGACGGTTTCCCGGAAACCACGCACATGCTGTTGCCACTAACCTCAACCTTACTCGGTCCTGACCGGCTCGGCTTCTGTTTGTTTATTTCATCTGCACTCAGTACTGCCCTGTTCCCTGGTTTGAAAGTTGTATTGAAATGCATACCTTCTGATAATGCTGTCACATTCTGTCCTTATCGTGTCATGTCACTTAATATGTTCATTAAAAAAAAAAATTAAGAATGGCCGGAAATGGAGATTGGCCCATAGACTGTACCTGGCAGGCTTATGTTGGTACCTGTAATGAACGGATGGTTTCCATCTAACTCTTACTGGGCCCATGTAATTGTAATTTGTTCAGATGTTTAATGAATATTTGCTCTGTGTAAGATATTTTAAGAAAATCGACAATCGGGGTGGGGGGCAATTTAAAGAGAAAAAGAAAAAAAAGCAAGATATGGCCATACTCTCATGGAACTTAAAATTCTTATGGCAGTAAATAATGCCCCAGTTTGCGAGAACTGAGAATGGGTTTGCAGACCGTCTAAGCTAATCATCAGCCTGTTAATGCCCTCTTTTGAGAGTTTCTTAAAGTGGCTTGATGAGAGGAGGAGCCTCAGTTTCTTACTTGATTTTTGGGAGTGGTTATGTATCATATTAATATAAAGGCTACCTGTGTGTTGAAGTTTATTGTGAGCAAAATGTTGCTATTTTAGCCTCCTTCATTGTTGATCATTTTTCTTTGCTGGGTCACATAAAACTAAATGAGAAATTAATGGTGGGAAAAAAAATTTTGTGATTTTCTCCATGGGTTCTTAATTTTGTTTTGGGTGATATTCTTTTACAGTGTGATTAGAACTATCCACTTTCTTCTCAGGAAGGTGCATACATATACAGAATTTTGCATATATCCGTATACCTCTAACAATGAAAAGGCTAAGACCTCTGCTCTGGATTTATGTTGAAATAAAATATTTTTCTTGGAATATGAAATGATTTCTCTATTTTCATTTTGTGCCACTGCAGTGTAAGTGAAAGGAAAGCCATCTTATTTAGACTGTTCTGGATGAATTTTGCATTGCCCTGCTACCTGTGCATGACGTCCCCTTTTACTTGGCTGGGTCTTAAGGGAAATCTATCCTATTTAACTAAAATTCTAAACTTTCCTCCCGATACTAGGGAAAGTACTTTTCAGTGGTCGTGTCCTGCTTTTTTCAGTCTATGCTATGTGTGCTTCACTGTGTTTACAAACATCATGATTTGTTTAGTAATCTGGATTGACTTTAGCTATACTTAATAGGCTTTATTAAAGGTAAATAAAGAAGGTAGTTCATTTTGATGTTAACATTTCTTTTCTTAATTTGATAACATTTGAAACTGTATAATGCTTAATCAAGTTTCGAAGGAATTTAAGAGTGAAAAATAGAAATTGTTGTCCGCCATTTGTGATCTGACCTTATTTTGAGAGCCCCTGTTGGAATGCTATTAAAAATCCCAACTCTTAGGTATACTAAGGCAGTCATGGGACCAACAGACTGCTAATAGTCACATCTGTACTCAGCTTTGTTTATCACCTTGAATTCTTGAGCAAACAGGATAGTTCAGCATGGGGAGGGTTATAATATGGCATGTTAATCAATGTATCGATGGGGGTGCCATTAGATTCCATGATTTCATGTAACACTGGAAGAGTAAGTGTTTTTGTATTAATATACATTAAAATATGATGCCAATTTGGTGACTGATATGTGCCATCTGCTACAAAGTGTAAAATATATTTATTGTTGGTCTCTGGAAAAACTTAGTTTTTCATCACACCTGAGTGAGTTTGTTCCCTCATTACTTAGGCACACAGTCCAGATCGACAAGTAGAAATACATAGAGGCAAAGTATGATTAAGAAGTTAGATTTGATATTTTACATGAAGAAAGTGAATTACTGAGCACCCACTGTATTTAGCTCTAAGATTCGGACTGGAGATTTAAATGAACTATGAGGCAATGATTCACTCCTGTGAGTTTCCCATTGCTGTTGGTGAAATGCGAAATACACTTGAAGTAGCACTGTCCTACCGTTTTAATGTGCACTTGGGACTGTAGTAGGATTACTTATTAGATAGTAATTTTATCCTGGAAATTGTCCTTAAGATTTACTTGCAGTATTGGTATAAAAATGAACTGTGGAATTGGCCTGATTTTTAAAAATTAGTATTATTCCTCATTTGCAGTTTTGAAGGAGCCCTTTCCCAAGTTTATTTTGCTACGCATAAGAAATATTTGAAAAGATGACTTAGTTACCAGAAAAAATGATCTCTTAAGACTTAATCTAAAAATCAGTTACAATATAACAAATCCGATTTGGCATAATAACATTGTAAGAGTTGTACTTACAATAATTTTTTGACCTGTGGCCTGAGGACAGTCCCCAAGCTGCCCGTGAGGTTGGTCTTTGTTAGGACCGAAGAAACTGGAAATTTGAACTCGTCAGTTTTAATTGCATCTCCCCGAGGAAGTGGGCCTTACTCTTCTGTGAGTGGGAGTAATACTACTAGTTTGTCTAACTCTGCTGAATGACTGAGTCATAAGGCTGCAGAGGGCAAAGCCATTGTTATCACAGGGTCTTTTAAAGCTCAGGAAGGACAACCTTCAACTCTGTCTAGGTACTCCAGGCTTTGGTTGGCATCCTCTGCAGGTAACATTTATTTAATACCCCGTTTTGTGTGATGTTGGGATAACCCCTAAATGAAAAAAATTAGACATGCACAATCCCTGTCCTCGAAGAGTAAAGTGGATGTCTGGTTAGCTCTCTGGCAGGGTTCATCGTGATGGGGAAGAGCCAGGATTCAGAGCAAATCTTTGAAGAAGCAATCAGGATTAGGTTTTTGAGCTAGTGTTAGAGAAATTCAGATCTGGGAGAAAGACCCAGCAGAGTTAGGGCCACAGATGATCAGAATCAGGGTGTCAACGCAAGTCCAGGAACACAGGAGTGAAGAGTTAGAGTAGGCGAAGTGCCACAGCTCAGGCTGATGGGCTGGAACGGAGTGGAAGGACAAACACATTGCTAACAGGGAGGAGTGACTGAGCCTTCAGGACCTGACAGTGTGTCATCACCTGGCCCTGCCTGCAGCGGAGATCCTGCTGCTACACCACCAGCTTCCTTGTTGTTTTCTAACTGACTCGTGTCCAGATTGATTTCTTGAAGGTATGCATGCCCTGTTCCTATTTGTAGGCTATGGGAGAAAAAACGGGGGAGAGTAGAAAAGAATAAAAGTGAGAGGGAATATGAGGGAATGAAGTGGCTGTCGCTAAAGATGGAAGGCACTGGAATTGTTATCTGGAGGGTTAATGCTGGGATAATGCTGTCATCTCCTTGGAGAATGGATCTAATGTTGGACAGGTAGGTTGGGGTAGGTGTTATGTTAAGGTTGTCTCCGTTGATCATTATAATGAATTTTTAGTCTTCTATTTGTGAAGTTAACTGGGAAAAACAGATGGGCTGTTGGATGTTAGGTGCTTAGGCCACATTGAATTAGTGATGTGACCTTGTATTTAAGGGTTTCAGGTATTTTCCCTGTCTTGGTGTTCTGCCAAACTTGTATTATTTCTTCAACACTCAATGTTTTGTCTCTACTGTTCAACCCCTCTGTTGTATTGATTTAAGTGGTCCTGATCCTGGGCTGGTAACCTGACCTCCATTCATGCATTCCTGCTTCTCCTTGGTATTTGGGTCTTGACCTCAGTGTCCTTGACCTGGGATTGAGACCTAGGTCAACCCTGAGGCCTGCTGAGAAGTACCAGAGCCCTCTATATGACGGTGTCAGCTTCCCAGAGCTCTGCCCTTCCTGAGCAGGGTCGGGTTTCACCTGCTGGTAAGGGAGGTCTCCTTGTGCGGATGGTACTGCCCCTCTGGGAAGGCAGGGCTCTGCATGTGTGGGCTGCTCGTTTGCCCTGCCACCGCGGGGACCTTGCCATTTCTGTCAGAAGTTTCATCAGTGAGTAATTTCGGGGGAACTGTGAGCATTATTGGAGGAGGTTCAGTTTAGTTTTTAAACATTGGTCTTGCACACTGTTCTGAAAGCACTAGAATGATATTGGGCAAGTTTCTTTCCGATAGTATAGAGTGCTTTGTTAGGCAGTTCTGCTGAGTTTCGAAAGCTAGCTAGTCTTTGATTATCCAGATCGCTGGTGGGGTGCAGAAGTCGTGGCCATGTTGTTGTAAATGCAGACTGAATTCCAGTGTCTTCGTTCTCATTTGACTGGCTAGGTCCTGTGGCTTAAGGAAGAAATACACAAGTGATTGGACCGTATATTATTTTATGCTTTCTAATGTTTCTTAAATAGTGTAGTGTTGCAAGTGAAAAGTGTTAAGCGGGTCACTTCCAGGAATGGTGTGACAGGGCTGCCCGGCAGACAGCCTTGGTTTTGAACTCAGGTCCCTGTGTGGTTGGGGGTCAGAACTCCTAATATACATGTTTGTTTTGCTGTTGCTCCTACCATGTTTCCCTGAAAATAAGACCTAGCCAGACCATCAGCTCTAATGCGTCTTTTGGAGCAAAAATTAATATAAGACCCGGTCTTATTTTACTATAATATAAGACCAGGTCTTTTATAATATAATATAATATGAGACCTGGTCTTAAACATTAATTTTTGCTCCAAAAGACGCATTAGAGCTGATGGTCCGGCAAGGTCTTATTTTCGGGGAAACAGGGTAGTGGTTTTTCAGAGTGTGGGTTCATTTAGTTAACAGAATTGTGTATACACCCCAATAAATAAAATAGACAAAATTAGTACTATTCTGGTCTATGTAAGGAATAGGAGGCGGGAACACTACCTACCCATGTTAGAAGTCCTTGGGGTGTGAGCTCTGAGGAGACCTTTGGGGTGCAAGTGGGACAGGTTGGAAATGATTGCTGTAGGTGAACTTGAATCAACCCTTAATGTGTTTCTGAATGTTCTGGATACCTATCACTCGGTTAATCTGACTGAATTGTGATATAGGAGCTTATCCCAGCCTATTTAGTTATTCAGAGGAAACCTATCTTACCACACCTCACTCTAAATGAGGATCATGTGAATTAATATTTGATATACCTTCTGCACATTTTCTGTCATTCTTTGTTGTATTATGGCCTTGCCTCTGAAATTGGTTATACGTCAGATTTCTCCTCTTACCTCACTTTATTGTTGTGGGTACTGAAGTAATGATCTGTCATTTATGATATGTAGGCCCTTAAAAATTTTAATGTGAAGATTAACATTGTGCCCTTTTCAGGGGGATGATGTAATAAAGAGGGAGAAGATGATACCACCCTTATCAAGATTTATCAAGTTTGTCCCATTAACTTTGTCCTCGGGGCAGCTCTTCCCATGATGTAATATTGCATATATTTTTGGAACTGATCTCCCAAGTTCTCTGATGATGAGTAGAAGATATGTAAAAGGAATTAATTGGGCCTCAGTATCCTCAGAAGAATAGGAGGCATTACCATTAATTAATTTGACTAAGGTACAACTGAGGGTTCACTAAATTGATTCTGAAGACTTAGATGATTTGGCAATTAAGAATTAGTATCCCTTCTTCCCGCCTTAGTAAAAGCATGTGTTGTTACAATTTAAAACAACTGATTTTACAGAGACGGTTACTCTTTGATATGAAAACCGACTTTGCATCTTGGATCAGCATTCCAAATCCTTTGCTTGTTTTTCTGTTTGTTTGGCCGATGTTGCCATCGGTTGGGCCTCATTAGTGACGGCCCTGTGAGACACTGTGGGCACTTTTGTTCGTGATCTATTTAGAAGACTCTAGGATAAAGCTGTGCAGCAGGGAAAAGAGTCTTGCTGCATCTGTGGGATATAAAATCTTTGCTTTGAAATTAGGGAAGTAACAATGCCTAAGTTTCCCTGGCCCCCAGAGGAAGGTGACAGCACAATGATGGGGCTTTCCAACTCTACATGAGAACTAAATTCTGGACATTTCTGCTGGGAAAGCAGTCTATAAGGATCAGAATGTTGGCTAGGAGCATGGAGGATGTGAGTGTGACCCTTTCTCGTCTATCCCGTACATGACTGATTTAGGTTGATCTGAGGTCACCCACTGAAGGCGGGCGATGGACTCCCCTGCGGGTTTATTCATAGACGCTAACCTTAGGAGGGGTCTTGAGCAAGGAATGTTTAATGAACAAGGGTGTGTTTATGGCAGAGCAGCATTGGTGTTTACATCCCGGGAGCTGGACACATTTTCAAAGTATTATAGCTATATAAATGAAAATAATCCTTATTCTTTTCATCTTTTGATTGTAAATGAAAGACTGTCGAACGTTCACTGTGTCACTTTTTATTTTCCCTAGAGAGGAGTTCCACCTAAGATCCCATGTGATACGTTTGCTCCTATACCAGTTCTGGGGTTTCCACATGGGTGCTATTGATCAGTTTCCACTTGATACACAAGGTCAACACAGGGAGCTTTTGATTTCCTTCTTGTCTTGCGAGTGGTTGTTCTGGCATCATATCATTTTAACAAGACATTTGGCAATTACGTACTTGAAATATGGGATGCAAATACTTTTGGTAACCTTCGATGCTAATAGGTGCTTACGTAGAAGATTGAGCCACAGTCATTGAGATAGGAGTTTCAGTGACTTGCAGATGATAGCACATCCCACACAGCTTTGCTGAAGAGTAAATACCTCCTGCTGATCTGATCTGTGTTGGTGGTAAATTGAAAATAACACTGCATCGCTAATGGCCAAAATACTAATCGCTTGCAGTATTTTATTCCATGTCAAATTGTTTTAATCAATGCCTAGAATAATCTTTAAAGTCCTACACTGTTTTCCTCCGCTGTTATTGAATCCATCAGCTTGCTGAGTTTCTTTGTGTCTATGCCCTAATTTCTGATCAGGGACCTCACTTTTGCATATTCACACCTTATTCCTAACTTACTCTAAGCAGCTAAAGATAAACGTGTGCAGCAGGGATGTGAGTCACCTACCTTACTGCTGTCACCTGTTACACTGCCCTCTGAACCCTCAGCTGCGCTCTGTAGAAACTTGACAAGAGTTTGTCCTGTGAGAATTTAGAGACATCATCTGCCAGGGATGGTGGTCATGCCGTTCCACATCAGTTTTCCCATTTCTTCTGTTCCCCACATTCCACTCCCCCCCCCACCCTGTATATTTTCTTCATTTCAAAACAAGAACAAACAAAAAAGAAGTATGAAAATTGATAGACATTTTGTAAGTACATTTGACTGTGTTGCTATTTTCAACTCTTTGTCGTTTCTAAAGTTGGTTCCTGGATTCCGCAGTTTTTGATTATTGATTGGCATGTTTTCAGATGACTTGTATTTTTTTGCCTGGAATGCTCAAATCCTTGGAACTAACGTGTGCCCTACACACTGTGGAACTACTGTTTTTAATTAACACCATATATGACTCGTCATCAATCTTTCTTTATGCCGAGTATTTCAAGTAAATGATGACCTATTTCCCCTTCTCTAAGCAGGAATGCGATCAAGTGACCCGAGGGCCTTCTCTGCCCACATATTGTTCAAGAGGTGGAGCTTGGCATGTGCCTTACCTTTCCTTAGCGTTTCAGCTGCTAGGAAGGAAAACTCTGGGTTGTTGGTGAGTCAGGAGTTGTCACATCAGGACACAGGCAGACACAGACTGGCGTCATTTCAAGGGAGCCCTGGGTACTTTGGTGTGTGCCTGGCCTCTAGCAACTAGGTATCTGAGAACTCTGACATGGAGATGTAAGGGTTAACTGAATCAGAGTGGCAGGGACCACTACCCAATCCAGTAGGTGTCTGGTTAGCACCTATGGGAAATGCTCCTTGATGACCTGCTTCTGTGGACCTACCTATGGGCCTTTCTTACTTTGCTTCCTCTCCAACTCCTCCCATAGCCATTGTGTTGTCAGCCTTTCTTCCTTTTCTCTTTGTAGTTGAGCCATCCTAGCCTTCCCCCCAATAGCAACTAGGTGATCATTATACTCTTTCCTTTTCTCCCTCTCCTTCTCTCTCCTGACCCCTGAAAATAGATTTAGGGGAGGAAGAGAAACAAACAAACTAACAAACAAAAATGACACGAATGTCATTTCAGATCAGTCAGATCAGTTTCTGTGAAACTGGCTACTGCCTATTTCCACCTATGCTCTTTGCTTCTCTCTCTGCCCTTCCCACCCCCAGTCCTTCACTGAATTTAGTTTTCATAGTTTCCCCCCAATCCTTTTCCATTACAACCATGTGTCTTAATCTACTCGAAGGTTCTTTATACTTAGTGAAGTTAGCCATTCATTCCTGATGAGAACCAACAAATTGTGTGTTGGGAGGTCAGGTTGGCAGGGTTTGGGGATAAGGCAGGAGAATCTTGTCAGTGTGAAGACCCAAGTGTAAAGTCAGAAGACAGCCAGACCTACTCCACAGTTAAATAGTTGGTCAGTGTCAGTTCTTTTAGTGTATGTGCTACCGAAGCAAGCACGTTGGTCAACATTAGTAAAGGAGTACTTATACTTTATATTTAAGTTGTTAAAAATTGAGGTATTCCAAATAAGGCCAAATATAAGCTACCAGTATTCAACTTTACCACTGATTTCTAGGTGCCACGTTGCACAGAAAGAAGGGAAGCAAGCTTTCAAAAACTTCTTGGTGTTCCTATATGATGGGGACTATTTTCAAAGTGCTGTGTTTTGTGCACGAGGTAGGAGAGGACAATTTCTAACGTAAATTTTTAAGCGTGTCCTATGGTGCTTGTTAACTTTCTCACTGCAGCGTAAGGCATGTGCAATTCCTAAGTAACTGATTTTGTGGCTGCTCTAGCCAATGGCATGAGTTGGACTGGCTGTTTTAGAACAGGGAAGCTCTTTGGAATTGTTTTTAATTGGACAAGAACCATGTATATAACACTAATAGTCATAAAACCAATGAGAACTGGGAATTTAATTTATCCTTTTCCCTGTGTCTCTAAGTGACTCTTCTTTGAAGTCATTTTGGCTGACCTGTAGCTACATGCTGTTTTTATTGTCATTTATCTGCTTTTAAAACTTAATTAGGAGTATAAAACAACCTTAAATACAGATTTGGACAATAATTAAGAAAACCTTTTTATGCTTCAAGTGTGTAAATTTCTTCCCTATGCAAACTACTTATATTTGTAGAGTAGTAATCCTTGTTTTGATTTTAAGTGTTTTCTCTACAGTATATTGCAAAAGAAGTAAAATTTACAATAATTTGAAAATACTTCATTATTGGAAAAGTGATTTGCATTGATTTTCAAAGAGTATAGTTTAGTTTGTCCCAAGAGCTTGTATGTAATTACTTAGGTTAATAAAATACTGACAAGTAAAAGAGCTCAATATCCCCATAAGAGGAAACAAAAGTGATTTTAATGAGTTCTGACATTTGGGTGAAAAGGAAACTTCTTTAAAAAGTTAAAGTCCTTGAGATGATTTTCTTAAATATTTTGTGGTCTTCCATGGGCTTTTCATCCCCACTGTTTATGAGGAAAAAAAAAAAGTTTGCTGAGGTCAAATAAACATCAGCCTTATCTAACTTTTAAATTTATGATATAAGTAAAATTTCCTGTGATTGAAGGCATTTATCAATACATTTCATATTCCAATAAGTGAATTTTAAGTAGCACAATCAGCTTTACCTTTGCACTTCCATTTTCCAGTTCCTTCAACTAAGGACAGCTTTATAAAGGGAAGGGAAGTTTATTCTCATCGATGTGTTCCATTTTAAATGATTATGCTCCCTTCACATTAGAGAATCCTGGCTGTATTTGTTTCAAATGGTAGAAATCTTTTCCTCATATACTGTTTTGAAGTTCCATTAGAAAAACTTTCCTAGTAGTGACATTTGTTACTAAGTATTCTCTGATTTGAATTATTATCATCAAGTATTCTCCAACTTAATCGTGAATTGAATTATTGAATTAATATCAATTTGAAGCTATTGCTGTTTGTAGGTGTATTTGTAGTTAATCTCCTTTTTGAGTCCTTCAGGCCTTTTGAATTGGTTTATTTTAGTAAGTGCTCACATATCAAATGTTGCAATACAGCTCTAAAACTCTACCTACTGCCTGTCACTCAGATAAGATGTTCAGAGAGCATGAGGAGGTGTTGTCATCTGTTGACAAGTATCCAGGGGCAGAATCAATTTCATGTTAGGCCCTTCAGGAGCACCATGTTCTATTTTGTACTAGTGGAGGCATTAAACACTGATTTATAGATGAATAGATTTCCCTGCCATGCTGATGATCTCAAAGGTTAGAGCTGTGCCAGGAATTCTCTCTACATTCTAATTAATAATAATCCTGTCAGGGATGGAGTATTAGATAGTAATCAGATGTTGGGACGTCAGCTAGGCCTCCAGTTCATGTCATAACATGTATCCTTTCTGTAGCTACAGCAGTGTTTTTAGAAATTAAGAGTCAGGAATTGATAACTATTGAGATTTTGACTGTAATATGCTTTCCAATAGTTGAAAATATAAACATTTGTACAAATGTTAAATTTAGAAAGCCATATAACCAGTTTAGGGAAAGAAAAAATAAACTAGCAAAGAGGGCATCGTTTAAAATAGTGTTTTGTAAGTGTGCGTGCTTGTATATTTACACTTGCCAATATATCCATACAAGTAAAAATAGAACAAAAAATGTTTTTAAATCTTTTAATAGTGAGAATTCTTTAGTAGGTGGAAATCTTCCCCAATCAGAGGGTCATTTGCTTTTTCATCCCTGTTTGTCTCTAATTACCAAGTCCTTGTTTTTTGAATTTAGATATATGGAATTATTAAGTCTTAAAAAATAATTGTCTCCCAAATTAGTGTTTTCACAGCTACACTTTTAAAGTTATATTTTAAAAACAGGAATAAATGTAATAAAATTTTTACAAAAATTATCAATATCATGTTTTGAAGAAATACAAATTATGTCTCTGGGCTATTTTGACTTTTTAAAAATATCATTTTTGAGCAAACATGCTGATGTTGATTTAAAAGCAAGATTATTAATCCCTAAACTATGAAAATATAGAAATGAGATAGAGAAGGAAAATTTTCTTAAATTTAAAAGTTCTGGTCTCAATCTTGTTTTTATTTTTCATTGTTATTTTTTTTTCTTGTTTATCTGGGAAGTAATATTTAATGTAAATGTTATAAATAATTAGTGGACATAAGTTAAATGCCAGTTCATATATTTTGTTTGAAGTACTGTAGCTGTAGGCTATATATACATTTTAAGTAGCAAAATTAAATTTGTATTTGTAATATACGGAATTCCTCATTTAGTGTGGAAAATAAAAATGAGAGAACCTGCTTATCTTCCTTATCCAACTGCTTATTGTCGTGTGAAGTGTAGTACGTCTTTTGTAACTCTCTGTGCCTCTGGCTTCTCTTCTGTAAAATGGGCTCAAGAACATAATTGACTGCTTTCATCCCTTTCAAGAACATTGAGGACAGATACCTTGAAGTCTTTGGAAGACAAAATGCCATCTTTTGTATTTTTTGGTACTAACTTGCCTTGTAAGTATGTGCTGTGTATTGTATACAGTGGCACGGTGTGACTTTGCAAAACTTTTTTATGCAAACAGAGGTCGCCTGCATGCCTTGATGTTAAACTACGACTTCATGTGCATAACTTCATGATTAATGTTTTGCGGTTTCTGAACTTGACTCTGTCCTGTCTGTCTAGTGCAGTGGGAACTGTCCCTCTGACCGTCTCCATGTCTGTACAGTTCCTGGGCAGGAGGTGGGAGTACTAATCTTTTGTGGCAGTCTGTTAGGATTGTGCAGAGAAGTTGTACAGGTGGGTTAGGGATGTATTTCAGGTCTGCAGTGTGCAGAGGAGGCCTCATCAGCTTAGGAGTAGACAAACAGCCCTCTGATTTCCTCAGTTTTAGGTTTCCATCAACACGCTGCCCTGCATTCTGACACGTGCATAGGTTGGAGTCACCTAGAACTTTTTGTTTTTTACCATACAGAGTGTGGCGAAGGGGGAGAATTGCAGCCTAGGGTTTGGGAGACATGGGGTACAGTCTGTGTGCTCCTCCTATGCTAGTTCTCACTTTTACCTGTTCCGAATGCGTTCTATCGCTGATCAGTATGCCAGGGGGTGAAGAGGGCCGTTGAATTCTGAAATGGCGATGAGAAGTATATGTGAAGCTCCCTATGATTATTTACATGAAAACTGTTTCAAGTATAGCTCATTATGATTTTCTTTGTATTTGCATGTGGGCTTTCACCGCTCAAGAACTTCGTTGCATAACTTCCAATGTCAACAGTGAATGCTTATGGTTAAAAAGCTCGGTAGCCTTTAAAGAATTACGAAGTGCTGTTTTGTTAAAAATGAAAATTCCTAAGTGCTAATATGTTTTTCTGTGATAAAAATTGTTCTTGTAAAGTATAAGAAGGATGATAATTTTTATGTCTGGTTGGTACTTGTGAAGTTTGCTTCAAAATTTTCAGTCTTGTGTGGTAGCGGTTTGTCTCAGGTTTCGAAAGTTGTTTTCTGTTTTTATGACATCTTTTGTCATTCTTTTCCAGAGAATTCGGTCAACTGTGGATGAAAAAGAACAAAAACAACTTCTTATGGATTTGGATGTAGTAATGCGGAGTAGTGATTGCCCGTACATTGTTCAGTTTTATGGTGCACTCTTCAGAGAGGTAGGAATAAATTATTCGGGTTTTAGCTGAGGGATGAATATCTACTTGGAATAAATAAGAGGATGGCAGGATTAGATTTTGATCTTCAGTTAAATGCCATACATCAGTAGTCAATTAATTTCTCAATTTTAGTATATAGCCATGATAATCTTTACATTAATTTCTACCACTCATTGGTTAAGGGGTGACTCTAATACTTTTTTTTTAATGGTTGTCATTTGTGAATCCCATATTTCCTTCATTTATAAATGTTTTTTGTTCATTAAGTACCTGACAAATCAGCTGACTTCTGAATGTTAGCCTTTTTTGTTGTAGGTTTAGATCTGTCTCTTTTGGCCTTGAGCTCCTTCAGTGCACCCCATCCACTTTATTAAAACTTTTATTCATTTCTGTTATCAAATGTGTCTACATTTCATGTAAGAATTTATTCATACCCACCAACAATCTTCAATAAAGCCACCAGACATGGAAATTAACAAGTATAGTAGAATTTTATCTAGTTATGTTACCCAAATTTTTATACAGAAACTACAATTCTAATTCCTTGGTCTCATAGTCTTGTTTCTTCTTTTGGCCTTTGGTTATTCTCTATCCTGATGTGGGTATCACTTCTGTCTCCAACTGTAACCCACTTCCTCATTTCCAGTCATCCCACTACCTACTGCAGAGAAGTAAGCTAGGGCCAAGGAGTAAAGCTGGAGCTATAAATGAGTCAAATACTTTATGGTGTCCTGGACATTCATCATACACTTGTGATAGTTAAGTGACTAGGACTTGAACTGAACTCTTAAGCATTTTAAGTACTCTCAAAAAAATACCATTCTCATTTTGAAAAATGTTAGGATGAGCTGGTGGGGTTGTTATGAACTGGTAAGAGAAAACCCCTCCCACACCTCTCTCCATTTTGGGACTGGGTCACATAGTGTATGTAGCGTTGGGGTTTTTGTTGTAGTTGTTGAAACTTGAAATATGCTGTGTTGTAAGATAGCACTGAATGTAACACTGAACAGAAGAAATGTATGAAACGTTATTATTGGAGAAGACCTTAGAGGTTAGTCATTTAATTCTCCACTGAATCCTGGAATTTTTATTTATGTATTTATCTGTGTTCTTAATAGGTAGCTAGTAGCTAGAAGCTCTCTATTTCATGATAGAGTCCATTTAACCACTGTTAATTCTAGACTCATGTAGTTTCTGTTTACTTTTGTCCTTGTTATGACTTGAATATTCATTTTTGTGGCCAGATACATTGAATTTTGTTCACTTGCGTCACCATTTCACATCAGTATTGCATTGTATCCATATGTAGTCATGTGTTCAGGTACATAACTGTATCCTGGAGCTAAGTAATACATAATGTTATTCCTTTAGTAAGATCATGAATCTTGCTCAAGAGCCTTGCCATCTCTTTTCCCCCAAACCATGAATTTATTCTTCATAACCCTTAAATCCTCTGGCTACTTAACTCTTTAAATCCTATACAGAACAATAGTTCTGCAATTTAGGGATTGGACTAGATTTTCTCTCCTAATTCGATTCCACAGTCAGCTTTTCCAGTGCTGTATTCACTATCATTATAGATTCTCACTGGCTTCATCTTAACTCTGTTTAATCTCCATAGTGCTCGAATGTGCCAATTTATTTCTTACGTTTGTTGATTTAATCATTCATTTACGCAACATTTAAATATACAGCTCCGAGCTAGATAGCATGGAAGTCTGATTTTATGAAAAGAAGGCAAAGTAAGTTATACTTATGATTGAAAAGTTACTAGAAACA
The DNA here is from genome assembly GCF_964194185.1 of Rhinolophus hipposideros. Classification (NCBI taxonomy): domain Eukaryota; kingdom Metazoa; phylum Chordata; class Mammalia; order Chiroptera; family Rhinolophidae; genus Rhinolophus; species Rhinolophus hipposideros. The sequence goes on along the minus strand of NC_138066.1, from coordinate 6,698,463 downwards.
AAACAGAAGCTTGGAATAGTATCTGAATAGTATTCTTTTATATAAAATATAATCTGTTTTTTAAACACTATGACTTTTTTGAGTATAAGATGCAAGCTTAGGAATGATACAGTTAAGTTGTATACATCACAAAATGCCTAGACAGAATGAACTTGAACCTCCCCACCAAATCTTAGAATGGAAGAAATAACAGGAACTTTCTGAATAATAAAAAACAAAGTTTTAGAAGCAGAAAGTTTACCTTTAAAGAGTGCATAGTCAAAGTGTGTTCCCTAAAGTTCATAGGTTAAAAATATTAAAAGAAAAGAGTTTAAAGAACCATTTTTCTTTCAAGATTGATTAGTTAAAAAAAAAATGATTGTTTTTTTTCATGACATGACCTTTGGTTCCAATAATAGACACAGAATTCTGGGTTTATGATAGGAAAGAATGGAAGTGAATGTACACAGTCAGGACTTTTTACCTTAATCACCACTGTGAGTGAGACAAATGCTTTTAATTCCTGTCACCGAGAGAAACCCTGCAGAGTGTTTTATTTCACATAATTTATATGACCACAAGACATCAGGTTTTGGTCTGGTTCAATCAGTCATCAGTCAAGGGGCTCGTGAGATGTTATTTTCCTTCTTGCAGAAACTGTGTCGAGATTAATCTTGCTGATGAGTAATTTTGAGTTCTATAACTCTAATCAGAGTAGTGAATAAATATTATTTAATACTGAAGTTGGGAACTAATTTCTTACCATTGTCTCCAACCATGTGTACTTCTTTCTAGGATGGACCTAAATTCAAAACTCTCAAAGTACAACTTGGATTTGACCTAGATAAGTTACTTAGACACCTAAGTGCACAGGTTTCTAACTTCATCTTCAGACTTTGTAGACAGGAAAAAAAAAAGAGTTTGGTAGTATTGAAAAATAAAAGTAACTTAGACTATAGCTTATTTAAAGTCCTTTACCTACCATTTATCTTATCAATACTGAAACCTAGAGTCACTTAAAAATGTCTTTTAACATGTAAATTTTCATAATTTAATAGCAAGGAAGCCCTTATTTCAAATATCTTGAGGCTGGAGTAATTCTAGTGTAGGCAATACTATTCTGAGTAATTTGTGATTACGGATTATATAAAAGGCTGGCAATAGCTGCAGTAGTCATCTCCTCCTTTTCTGTCCCTCCGTCAACTCATGTTCTTCTTTCCCTTTCCTTCACCCTTGCAAGTTTTAAATACAGCTTTATGGAGGTAAAGTTGACACATAACCAACTGCACATATTTAAAGTATACAGTGTGATATGTTTGAACAAATGTGTACACCTGTAGAATGACCACCGTAATCAGGAGAAGGAACGTCTCTGTCACTCAGAAGCTCCCTCGTGCCCCGTGGGTAATACACACGTCCTCCCTGCTATTGCCATCCTCAGGCAGCCACCAACTGGCTGTCTGCCACTGTTTGCATTTTCCAGAAAGTAATGTACATAGATTCATACAGTGTATAACCCTTTTTAAAAATACTCTGTTACTCAGCATACTTATTTTGCAATTCATGTTGTGGCATGTATCAATACTGTGTTCATTGTGATAGCTGAGCAGTGTTAGTAGTATTCTATCACGTGGACATACCACAGTTTGTTTACCCATTCACTTGCTGATGGGCATTTGGGTTGTTTCCAGTTTCTACCTATTACAAATAAAGCCGCTATGAGCATTGCTGTACAAGTCTGAGTGGATACATGCTTTCATTTCCCTCTGGTACACACCTGGGAGTGGAGTGGCTGGATCATATGGTAGGTGTATGTTTAACTTTTCAAAAAATGGCCAAACTCATTCTCACAGTGCAGTTGACTCTTGAACAACACAGGGGTTAGGGGCACTGACCCCTGCGCAGGCGAAAATCTGCATATAACTTTTGACTCCCCCAAAACTTAATTACAGCTGTCCCTCATTATCTGCAGGGGATTGCTTCCAGGACCCCTGCCTATTCCCACATCCTCAGCTACATAAGTTTCTTATATAAAATGGCATAGGACAATGTCATATTTTTCTCCACAGTGGTTATACTAATTTATACGAGGTGTAATCAAAAGCTACGGTGAATGTTTAAATTAAAAAAATTTTTTTTATTGCAGTAAAAGACACATTGCCATTAATCCCCCTCAAAATACTCCTCTTGGCTCCGAACACACTTATCCCATGTTCTTGCCACTTTCTGAAGCAGTTCTGGAAGTCCTCTTTCGTGAGTATCATTAGTTGCGCTGTCTCGGCTGCCTCGAGGTTCTGAATCATTTTGACTTTGGAAGAGCCAGAAGTCTCACGGTGCCAGATCCAGTGAATAAGGTGGATGAGGACACACTGTAATGTTTTTATTTGACAGAAATTGTTGTACCAGAAATGATTTGTGACATGGAGCCTTTCCGTTGTGATCACAAAATACGGTGAATACTGCTGCCGAGTGCCATCCAACAGAAAGGCAGGGATCTTCAGTATGGGAAGCGGCACGTTGAACCTTAGTAACACTATGTGACAAGTTTCAATTTGTTCAGTACAATCAGTCAGGTGTGAGCTACGGTTGAGAGAAGGTGTGTTTTAAAGTGCCATAAATCATCCTCCATCATGACAACACTCTGTGTCACACAGCACTCTGGTATGTGGGGTTTCTGTCAAATAAAAACATTACAGTGTATCCTCATGCACCTTATTCACTGGATCTGGCACCGTGAGACTTCTGGCTCTTCCCCAAAGTCGAAATAACCATGAAAGGTAAACATTTTGAATCAATTCAGGACATAGAGGCAACCACGACAGTGCAATTAAAGACACTCATGAAAGAGGACTTCCAGAACGGCTTCAGAAAGTGCAAGAACAATGGGACAAGTGTGTTCAAAGCGAGGAGGAGTATTTTGAGGGGGATTAGTGGCAACGTGTCTTTTACTGTAATACATTTTTTTAAATTTAAACATTTACCATGTTGTTGGATCACATCTTGTATTCCTACCAGTAAGAATGAGAATTTTTGTATCAGAAATTGTATTTCAGGCGTCAGTAATGGAGACTGTTAGTGGCTTACTTAGTTTATGGTTTTCATTGTTAAGATTGCCTCATGGTCCAAGTTGGCTCATAGAGTTCAGCTACCATGTCCCCACAAAGTAAGAGAAGAGGAGAGAATTCAAAGGGCTATCCTGGAATCAACAACCAACTGACTGTGTTGACATCTCATTGGCTGCCCTTCTCTACATGGCAGACTGGGAAATGTAGTTTTAGTTGGGTACATTGTATATAACAAAGGTGTGTGTGTGTGTGTGTGTGTGTGTGTGTATTTTGAGTGCCATATGCATTTATTGTCACTGATCTCATTGGTATCATTTAGGATTATTAAATGTTTCATTTTGGCAATCAGGAGGGGTTGAAGTGGTATCTCACTTTTAAAATTACATTTCCCTAATTACTGGTGAGGTACAGAATTTTTTACTTGTGTGTCAGGTTTTCTTTTCTGTGAATTGCCTATTCATATACCTTTGCCATTATTCTGTTACGTTTTGTCTTTTCCTAATTAATTAAGTATATCCTTTATTATGCACGATACTAATCCTTTGTTTCTTTACACCCAAATAAATGCTTTTATGTTATTTTTGAACTTTTGGTATGGTGTGCTTTATCATACAGAAATATTCATTATAATGGAGTTAACAGATCTTATCGTTGGTGATTTATTTTTTTCATGTATGTTTTTGGGAAGAAATTCTTTTTTCCTACCCTGAAGTCAGAAAGAGCTTTTATAAAAAGTTTTAAACTTTTGCTTTTCAAAAAATGAATTTGGGAGTTTTTGTATTTCTCTACAATAAAAAAATGTAGTAAATCTATTGAGATGGTATCTTTAGATTAAAATAAATTCAAGTGTGTGTTTTGGGCGAAGGTTGTTACTCAGTCTTTTCTGAGAGTCATTCGGCAAGAGCACTCAAAAGAAAAAGAGACATGGAGAAGAAAGATTTGAAGAAATATACATAAGTAAAAGTTCACTGTGTCACATGTACTTTACAAACAAGTGTCCCCTGAAGCCACAAAGTCCATGAATCCTCTAGCAGGTGGTCCTTTTGTAAGAGTCTATTGCTCATCTCTGTACTCACCACCACATGTGCTTTCTCTGCTTAGAGGTTAACACCCTTGCACTGTGGGTGTTGATAGGAGAAAGGAGCTAAGTAAACTGAATTCTCTTCATGGCTGGATCACTAAGTAGTAGTGTTGTTCTGGGCAAGGCCCTGTACTGTTAGGGGCATTGATGTCTCGCATAATCAATCCAGGTCAGACGTGAGATTAGGGGTGGAGGTTAGGGGTGGAAAATCTCTGAGGATACAGCTGGACCCATAAGTTTAGTAACAGCATACAACATTGTTGAAGATAGTTCTTATCATCATCCTGATAGCTGTTTACACTTTCACAAGTGTGAAAGTGTAGTCCTTGTTGATACGTGCAAATACTTTTACAGTGTTAGAATCCTTATATCGCTTATGGTCTGTGTTTTCTCATGGATACCTCCCATGAACTGTATAGTTTTCAAAATAATTTAATTTTACATAATCCCTTAATAACGTACCATTTCTGCTTATTAGATAGTTCAGGGGTTACTAGTTTTGTTTCATTTTTGCTTTTTTTGTAATTTATGTTTAAGTTAAATTCCCAGTCATGAGTCTATCAAAGGGTGTAAACACTTATTTCATCATCAGATTGCCTTCAGACTGGCTTAAATCACTTTATAATACTGCCAACAATTTTTTTAATAATACAGCATTCATTATAGCCAGCATTCATTCATTGAAGGGATGTTTATTGAGCCTCTGTCATGTTCTAAGGGCGATATAGATGAAAAACATAATAAATAAATTATATTTTATATAAGATAATAAGGGTCATACAGAATACAGCAGGGTTAGAGGATGCTAAAAGGGGGACAACTTACATTTTAAATCAGGCATTTTAAATGTTAGCAACTGAGAAGGGGGCATTTGAACAAAGTTGAGGCGTTGGATTTGCTTTATGTAATTTTTCCTTTTTCTTTTTTTACTAATTTAAGTTTTTATAGTATTTCAAGATTACTGTAATCTATTGTCTTTCTTAGTGAGAATGAATAGGTTCCCATGTATGTTCCATTTTTTCTATTTAATTATGGCAAAAATTGAAATTTTAATAAAAGCACAAAAGTTTTCCATGTAAGACTGTCCTGTCCTTATAATTAACAGTTGGGAAAATTGGGCAAATAAGTTTGTGTTTAAAATGAGGAGAATATTCTGCCCAGAGCCTTAATAAGGAACTAAAAATTATCACTAGCACAAGATCAAAACAACAAAAAGAAGGTTGTTTTTTCTCTAATTGTATTTCTATTTTAGGTAAAGATGGTACTTAATAAGATGTGTAAAAATAACAGGTATCTGTTGTTTTATAGGGTGACTGTTGGATCTGTATGGAACTCATGTCTACCTCGTTTGATAAGTTTTACAAATATGTATATAGTGTATTAGATGATGTTATTCCAGAAGAAATTTTAGGCAAAATCACTTTAGCAGTAAGTACCTGGTTTTCATACTGTTCATTCTGTATATGCTTAGCTTACATAAAGATGATGCTGGAGTTTTGAATGCACGTATCTGAATGTCCTTCCCAGAATGCTACTAACTTTCCTGGAAAGTCATTGTAATAGGAGAAGAGACAAAAATCACTTCTGTGTGGTAATTAACACAAGTCATAAAACAATTTTCAAAATATGGCCTACATCAATACTACAATACTCTTTTCAGTAAAATCACAGTGAACCATAATAGATTGTGTTGTAAATAAGACTAGGAAAGGCAATTTTCTGTTCTCTCTTCCCCTGTTGCTTTAACTATTTTTAAATATGTTGTCACATTTATCCCTAAATTAATCAGAATCACAGCAGTCTCCTGGAAGTCCTTTAGTTAAAACTCTTAGACAAGTATTATTTCCTGTGATTTAAGATTTGGGCTACCTAGTCTAAACTATGTAAATTTTTGACTAGCAATTTTGGTAACCTGCATTACTACCAGTTTGGTCAATTCACTTTTATCAGAGTACTGAAAAGAAAAGAGGTACTTTTTTGCATATACGTTTACAGTTTTAAAAGTGAATTCATGATCATTTTCTTTCTTGTTCATCTTTTATAATAGTTGACAAAGATTGTTCACAATTTTTTTTCCAAAAAAAATTCTTTTTGATAGAGTAAAATTGGTAAGATTCTTAGAAACCTGGGAATCTGAGCTAATTACACGACCTGGCTTAGTAGATGTGTAAACCAACTTTTATAGGAAGTTGTAAGATAGATATTCTGGTTGCATGTAATTTCCTATCTCTTCCTTCCCTGCATCGTCTACCTCCAATATAGTTTACTTGTTAATTACCATTTTATCGTGTTTAATTACTAAGGATTAAAGACAATAAATGTTAAAATATATAGACAGTTTCTGAATTGTATTTTAATTTAAGAGATGTGTGTATGTGTATTAATGACATTAAAAAAATCAGATTAAACTCTAGTCATTATAATCTTAAGATTCATAGGTCTCAGGTTAATGTTTTAAATTATTTAGCTGAATTAATGCTTAAATTTTAATGTTTTATGAGCTAAATGTTAAGTTATATACCCTTTTATATAATTTTATAAAAAGCAGCTGTGTTATACTTGAAACTTGTTCATTATTCAGACAGGTATATGAAATTTTATATTGATCAATTTAGTCATCTCTCTCCAGTATACCAAATGCAGTATTATCTTGGACCTTATTAGTGTTCATAATAATTATAATGGAACAATAGTAACATAATGATACTAGCTAGTGGTTATTGAATGTTTCTTTGTGTCAGGACAAGATCTTAAGGCATTCAACCTCATAGCAACTCTCTATGGTAAATAGTGTAAGCATCTTTTTACAGATGACAAATCCGAAACATGGAGAGGTTAAGTAATTAATTTGCTTTGAAGTTTGTAAATTGTAAGTGGTAAATGCTTTAAGCACAGTCAGCCTGACCCCAGAATCCTGTTCTCAACCACTATGTGACAGCGTGATCATGAAGTTGGAAAACATAGGTAAAATTATTTTATCGTATATTGCAATATGTGTAATATAGATACAGTAATAAATCATGTATTATGTATTTGCCTGTGTCTAGGCACATAGATCACCCTTTATATTAAACACAACATTTAAAATTTTGTGTGTTAAATCTCTTCTTGCTAATTAATAACCCAATGAATGCTCGAGCCTAACTATTTGGAACATTACAAGTTTGCACTTCTGCATTCCTGATACTCAGAAGCTTGAGGACAGCAGAAATTTGACTGTAGCATATGCTTGGCCTGTAGCAAGAGGTTGGCCTCTTCTGTAGTTCTCTTTTAGTTTGAGGTTGTGGACATTTTAATTCAAGTCATTCCTTGACAAAGTCTCTGATTTTCTGATCATGAGCAGAGATCAAAACAATAGGATAAATTCTGGATAAACTGCCATAGTGGCTGAGCAGAAATACTCTGGCTCTGCAAAAATTACATTGAAACCTCAGCACTCCATGAGGATGAATGATTTTGAGAAACTGAGAATTTGGAGAAACTTACTAAATTAGAGTTGATAATAGAACTAGCCTGTTGGACTTTCTTGCACTACATTTTTCTATTCTTAAAAAGTTTGACAGTATAAGAAACATTATACAACTCTTTAATGACTTATTTTAAAAAGTTTTTAAGTTACCAGGGATTTTTTTTTTGGTCTCAGAAAACAGCGTATAAAGGCAACTAAGTTTTCAGATTTAAGATGATAATTCAGCATCTTCAGTTAACATGAAAAAAATGGACAGAATATTGAAACATTAAGCTTAAAAGAATGCAAATGTTTAGTTTATGTGGGCTGTTACTTATGATAAACTATTGTGCTGTTTGATAAAAGAAAATTGTTTATTTATCCCATCTCTGCCTTTTCTCCCTAGACTGTGAAAGCACTAAACCACTTAAAAGAAAACTTGAAAATCATTCACAGAGGTGGGTATAGGATTGTGTTCAATAGAACAATTTTTCCTTAATAGGAAAAAAATATTGAAAATTACAGTGTCACTTTTTAGCAAAACATACTATATGTACCCTAAAACTTTATTATTAATTTAGGGTATTTTCCTCCCTTTTGGGGTTCTAAAATTTCATTCTAATTTATTAGTATATTGTACTTAGAAATTAAAAGAGATTTTGCTGTAAGTTCTTATTCCTCTTAGTTGAAAAACAGTTATTCATTTGTCTGACAATCAGTGTTTCTCTGTATATGTGAATAAAGCATGAAGGTGGTTCTGTGGAGATTCAAAGTCGAATCAGAAGAGTAGTACCCTTGAGCATTTTAAAGGCACGCTACTGTTCCTAGCAAATGTTTCTTCTTCACTTTAGAGGACATTTTTGCAAATTGGGAGAGATTCTTTAACTAGTATTGTACATTGAAATTCCTCTAAAACATTTGTATTTGTGAGAACAGCGATCTCGGCCTTAATTAGACACAGGTCCAAATGTTTTAAATATTTGATGTAGATCTATTGGAAGACAGTGGGAATCCTGAATTTAGTTCAGCAAATAGATTAAGTAGTGGCTCTGTTTATTACTATGACAGACTCAGTATTGAGGTGGTGCTTTTGAAGAGGCACACAATGCTCAGTAAATGTGAAAAGGACAGAAGGTCAAGGTCATATCCAGAGAGGCGAAAAACTTTGAGTTCTAAGAAACATAGTTTCTAGTGATTAAAGAAATTGGTAATTGGCATATTTATTAAAGTAATTGTAGTTTGGGGTTAACCCTGCCTAGACCATTGAAATTAGTTAACCGTGACCATCAGAATATTTCATTTACTTTTGCTTGGCTTAATGCCTGTTTAAAATAATATTAGACAGGCCTTTTATTTTCTCCTTTGGTCTAAAATCATGTAGGGTTAGGTTCCTAAACAAAATTATTCTTCTCATAGTTCATCTTGATCTTTGGGGCTTTCCCTCCTTTTTTGGCTGTGTTTTGCAATTACGCGAGTATCGCCTTTATCTTAGGGCTATTTGGTTACCTTAGAAATACTCACCGATTACAGTCAAGCACTAAGACAGTGCCTGAGAAGGAGTAGAATAAGAGGGAAAAGCTTCAAAAATAACTTAGGTTTTCCGACTACTAAATAAATTGATGAGTTTATAACAGTCTTTTTATCAATTAGGATCAGTTAGCTTTTTGCTGATTATAGTGCTTTTGATGACAAGTAACAGGAAATCCTAATAACTGACTTAAACCACAAGGAAATTCGTTATCTGTTGTAGTCAATCCAAAGATAAGGTGGCTGCAAGCACAGTATGATTAGGGTTCAAGCTCCCTTCTTTAGGCTGTGCCGTCCCTATTACAGCGCCATCCTCAGTGTAGTAACAACTAAAGCAGGTGCCCAGTTTCACATCTAGACATGACAACCACTCGAAGAAGCTCCCTTTTCCCATGTGGCTGTCTTAGGAGCAGGGAGATCTTCCTTATATGCCTGTTTTCTCTTGGCATTCATCAGAATTGCCTCATACTCATGTGCACTAGTCCCTGGCCCGGAGCCCGAGACTACCTTGATAAGCTTAGACCAGTCAGGACCCGGGTTTTGGAGGTGTGGGGTAGAGCTACACAGAGGAGGGTGGGTACCTCAATAAAATGCCGGTTCCATCAGGAAGGACGGTATGGTTAGGAATGGATGTATGATAGGAAATCAGCCATGTCAGGATGCTAAGAGATCTTTCCCGGGTTTTTTTGTAGGTCACTTTTTGAGTTATAGACAGATATTTTTGTACCCTGTATTTATTTTTAATCTTTACTTTTTGTTCATTGAGACATGATAGTAACAACAGAGTGGATAGAAGGGTTAAGATAGGGATAGAGAATTAGTGAGCAAAGGGGGAGAAGTGGCCAGACTAATTAGCATACACTGAGTTGATTGTCAGTGAGGAAGAGGTGATAAACCAGAGGGCAATTTGGCAAGACTATGTAAAACCTGTAGATCCAAATGAATGGATTTGCCTTTCTCAAATTTGCAGGAAAGCACAAACACTCTGGGAGTGGTAAACATGAATCTGGTTCCTCAAGCACGACTCTTAAGAAAAGGTTAGGGGGGAGAAACTTGATGAAGCCACTTGATGAAGAAAAGAATCGTACACTTGAAACCTATGTAGTTTTGTTGGCCATTGTTACCCCAATAAATTTTAACTAAAAAAAAAGATAAGACCAATCTCTCAAGTAGAAATAATTATTAAGTGGATGCACTTATTGTGTATAAATAATGTTCACGCACTGTATTAGGTATTTTTATTTCCACAACCCCATGAATTATGAACTATTGTTTTCATTTTGTGGATAAGGAAATTGTGGTTACTACCTAAAAGTTCACAGGTCACATTGTGAATTTCACATTGTGAATTTCAGACCCAGATTTTTAACCTTTGCTTCTCTGATCCCAAAGCCTGTGGTCTTTTAGATGTACAGGATTGGATACTTTCCTAAATTAGATAAAGTTCTCCTTTAACTAAATTGTGGGTTTCTAATTTGTATGCTTTGTATTTAGTTGTATAGCTTTTGACACATAGAGTAGCTTAGTATGCTCTTACAGATCAGATTCATTCTTCATATTTTGACTGTTAAGTGTCGAATTTGAAACAAGTAAAGGAATCTATAAACCTCTTGATAAAAACAAGGACAACATCATAGAATGCCTAAATATATTGTATGGCATTCTTCGATCTTGAATTTTTAGGCGTTGGCATTCAGAAAACTGTTTTTTCGTATTTCTCATCTTATATATGTGAATTTTAAGGACTTGATCACTTATGTTGTCTAAGGTTTTTCAATATTTTTACTTAAAGTACCTTATGATATAGGTCATTTGATTGATTACCTGTACACTGAATGATATCTATCTCTTGCAGATATCAAACCTTCCAATATCCTTCTGGACAGAAGTGGAAATATTAAACTCTGTGATTTTGGCATCAGTGGACAGCTTGTGGACTCCATCGCCAAGACAAGAGATGCTGGGTGTAGGCCATACATGGCAGTAAGTGCAAAGGCCAGCCTTCTCGCTTGATAGTCCTAGCACAGAGAGCCTATGCCCTGTGGTACTGTACTTCTGAGGACTGCCATTGGTCATACAGTTTCATCATACTGCACTATTTTCCTCTTCCGAAAGACCAAACTCAGGTTCTAGCTTCTCCATGAAAATGCAAAATGATCCCAGTCAAATCCTGTTTCATGGTCTCACTCTGTTCCTCTTATTTGGTACTTAGCATTTGTGGTCTTCTCTGATTACTATTTTTTCATTACATTCAGCTATTAATCAACCAGATGGTTAGTTCTCAGAAGGCCTCTTTGTGTTTCTAGAACCCTGTATGCTGTATTGAGTAGCAGATAACATTGTAGTAGATACATTGTTAATGTGTCTTAGGTTGTTCCTAAGTGATGCTCTTTCCAGTTAGAGAAGAATGGGAAGACTTGAGCTCCTAGTAAAACTCAGTATATCTTATAGAACCTGAAGCTATGTTTTGAATATTGCTGTTCCCTTCTTTAGAGGTGGATGAAGCACTCTGGCAAATGCCAGAGTTGTTGCCTTAGTATTTCCCTGGAGCCTCTTTTCCCTTCTAGGAGACAGACCTATACTCTCCTTGTGTACATATCATACTCATCTTAGCCCAGTGCGTTTGCATATACTGTTCCTACAGCCTGGATTTTGACCTACATTTGACTGGAAACTTAGTGTCTATATTTCAATCATTTTCCCTAGGTATTGATCTCTTCTTTAATGTGGCCATGGTTCTTTGGGGACCAGAAGGCTCCTCTAGTTTCTGTTTCAGTCTTCAAAAACTCGTTTAAACTAAAGATTAGCTTAGAATTGAATAACATTTTTTCTCCTTTTATCTGTTAGTTTCTTTCTTGATTTATATATTTGCAAACCCACTGCTATAAGTAATAGAAAAGGAAGAAAAATCATAGGCTACATATTATAGCTTTTTTATCTTGTTTATGGATGGGCAGGCTTAGTGCTACCCCCAAATTCACACTTATTTGAAAAACTTGATTATATGTTATCTTCAGCATTATTTGAAAGTAAATTTTACATCAACAATTCTTTCTCTTTTCATTTATCTCTGAGTCTATAAATAGTGTAAGGCACAGCTTTACATGTATTTTTTGTACACATTCTGTTACCTATACTCAGGTCATTATATTTAAACATTTTCTGTTATTTACAGTATTTTAGAATTGTTAAAATTTTTAATATCCCATTATTGTTTTGCTGTATCTTTTCATGTCATCTTTTCTACAAATGAATGAAAATATCAGAGTTTTGTGTGTGTGTGTGTGTGTGTTCAAAAGCAAGAAAAAAATTAAATATGAAGCATTTGGGAATTTGTGTAATTTACGTATTTAGTAATGATGCCCTGAGAATTAAGTGTAAACTGTTATCTAAACTTTTAGGGCTTGTCTCATTATTAAAGTTGACTAAGTGTTTTTTCTGTGTAACAGTGGCTAAGACTTACATTTGATTTATGTTGGATTTAAAAAATGCAGTTGTAACCCTGATAGAATTGAATTGAAGTAACTGAAGAAAGACGTGCACTGTTGGTTTTTGTGTAGAAGTAAGTAAGGTTCACAGGCCCAGGAGGTTTTTCTTTTCCTGCTGACCTCCTTCAGCTTTGGAGTGAGCAGGCCGATGATAAACTCTCTGCTTCTTATCTTTACTGGACTACATGAAATGCTTCTGCCCATTCTAGTTTTCTGTATAGATGGACAATCATTTACTAATCAGCATTCATTTTACAAGCCTCTAAGTGACTTGACTTTTCTTTGACACATCTTGACGGAAGATATCAGCGGTGTAACTTGTCTTTTTATTTAAGACTTACCATTTGTCTTTAGTCTATAGGAATTGTGATTTCTTTAAATTATTTAACATAAAAAGTGTACAAAGTGTACAGTTTAAATGTTAGTTTTTCCATAAACCAGTTGTTAACACTTTGCCACCTCCCCGTCTCCCTACACAAACACACACACACACACACACACACACACACACACACACACACACTCTTAGGTATATGTATACATATATACATACGTGTGTTTTCTGGAATATTGAAAGAAAGTCACAGATACGACGACTTGTAATCTAAACACTTTAGTGCATATCTCCCAAGTAAAAGAGCATCCTTCTACATAACCACGATATCGATACGATACCTAAAACATAAACCTAAAAGAAATTAACAAGAATTTCATAGTATCACCTAATACTCAGTTTATACTCAAATTTCCCAGCTATCCAAAAGAAATGTATTTTATGGCTGTCAGTTGAAGGTCACAACAGGATCATACATTGCTTTCAGTTATTACATTTTGTATTTTAATCTAAACTGGTCTAGACCGTTTTTTTCCTCTCACGACTGACTTTTTTTGGGAATATTGTTCAACTGTCTCACGTTCTGGATTTGCCTGATTGTTTCCTCGTGATTAGTTTCAGACCATATATTTTTCTGGCATGGATTCTTCATAGATGATGGGTAATTTACAAGTATCACATTGCGAAGCACATAATATTAGGTTATTTCCCTAATTGTAATGCTTATTGACATGCTTTTTTTCTTTTAAGCAGTTGAAACATTTACAAAACAGGAACTCATTTCCTCATTTTGTTTTCTGTTTCCCTCCCCCAAATGAGTAACTGACAATTTTCATTTTTGAAGGATTCCTTCATCCTGTGTCCTTTAACCTGTCCCTCTGCTACCCTCCAACTTGAAGAGACTTTTAAAAAGTCACTTCAGTTTCCCAGTCTTTTAGAAGCTTTTCCTCTTGTACCTCTTTGTCGCGTCCAGCACAACAGGAGCAGTGGGAAGCGAGAAGGGTGGCACAAGGTTAAGAAAGACAGTAGACGAGAGTAGAGTGAAGCGGGGCCAAGGGACTCAAGTCTCAAGGACTGAGCCCCGAATCGGTCCAACACATGGCTTTTATTAGTTAGGTGTGGAAATAAAAGAAATAAAGCTGGAAGTAAAAGAAGTAAAGCTTGTCGATCTCAGGATCTGTGAATCCCATACATTATAATAGGAAACTGATTTAAGCCAATCGCCCTTGCCTGCAGGCAGTGGAACCCTAAGTCTCAGGATAAGTACTTCCCCAAGGGATAAAGCCTTTATGCACATGAATAGATGGAGAGCACATCATTGAGTCACTTCCCCTGCAGGTTTGTGGGAAGGAATGCAGCCACAGAGGCAGAGGCTGTCCTTAGCCGGGGGAAGGTGGGGGGCTGTGCCCGCCTCTATCGACCCCACGAGTTCCCCAGATGGTACCCACGCGGCTGTATCTGGCTTGGGTTGTCCCCCCCCATCCACCCCCGCCCCCGTGGGGAATCTTACTCGTCATTGACTAACCAGCCATCTTTTGGGGCCAGACGGAGACATAAGGTGCCAGCACAAAGGTGAAGCAAAGTCCCTGAAAGGATCCGTCTCACAGACTCTCCTTTCTTTGGGGGCAGGTATGAGGGGACAGCCGGGTAGGCTGCTGCGTGGCAACACCTTTTCTTCTTATAGAAGCCCATCTGTATTAGTTTGTAAGATAGTCTTAATTGGTTATAGAAATAACTCATTTCATAGCAGTACTTTCTGAAGTATGTCAGTTTATTTATCTTGGACATTTCTAAAACCCCAACATAATCTTCTCTTAAAATATATACAGCCTAGTAGGCATGTATCAAGTTATAGCTCATCAACATTAGGGAATTGTTGATGTGTTCAACCAATTTGTAAATAACTGACTCATTCACTTATATTCTGTTTCTCTGTCCCTTTGGTTTCAAAATTACTTTACTTTTCAAGATGTAATTTTCATTTTCCACTCGTATACAAGACTTTTTCCCCTTTGTCTGATGAACATTCAGATTTTCATAATGTCTCGTAAAGAGATTATTTAGCAGTCCCTCTTAAGACTTATTTTCATTGAGAGGCTTTTTATTACTGATTCAGTCTCTGCTTGAGATTGATCTGTTCAGATTTTATAATTCTTCTCAGCCAGTTTGGGTAATTTGTATGCTTCTAGGAATTTTTCCATTCCATCTAGGTTATCTAATGTTGCTTTACAATTGTTCATAGCATAGTATTCTCTTATAATTCTTTTTACTTATGTAAAGTAGGTGGTAATGTCCTCACTTGGATTTCTGATTGTAATTATTTTCACCTTTTCTTTTTCTTTCTTAGTCTAGATAAAGGTTTGTCAATACTGTTGATCTTTTCCAAGAACAAACTTACGGTTTCTTTGATTCTCTGTTGTATTTCTTTTCTTCTTCTTTTTTCTTTAGTTTTATAATTTCTGTTTCCTTGATCTCTGCTTTAATCTTTATTATTTCCTTCCTTCTGCTATCTTGGAGTTTAGCTCTTCTTTTTCTAGTTATTGAAGGTATAAAGTTATGTTATTTGAGATCTTCATTTTAATACAGTGCTTAAGGTTATAAATTTCCCTCTGATCACTGCTTTGCATCCGGTAAGTTTTGGTATTCAGTGTTTTAATTTTCATTCATCTTGAAGTATTTTCTAATTTTTCAGTGTTTTCTTTATTGACCCTTGGTTGTTTAGCTGTGTTATATAATTTCCATATATTGGTGAATTTTCCAGTTTTCCTTTTGTTATTTATTTCTAGCTTCATTCCTTTGTGTTCGGAGAAGATACTTTGTGTGATTCAGTCTTTTAAAATTCATTGAGACTTGTTTTTTGGACTAACATATGGTCTATTTTAGAGAAGGTTCCATGTGCACTTGAGAAAAACGTGCATTCTGCTGTTGTTGGGTGAACTTATCAATTGTTAATTTTGAGGTTTCTAGCTGTTTTTAAATAGGTTTCACATGGTACTCAAGGTATCATTCTGCAAATAATTTTTGCCTTGGCTTTCCTCGTATTTATTGATCTTTCTCGTGTGTGTGTGTGTGTGTGTGTGTGTGTGTGTGTGTTTCTTTTTCTCGTATTTACTTTGTTGCTTTGGCTAGAAGTTCTAGATCAATGTTGAATGACATTATTAGTAGCTTTCTTATTTTGTTTTTGATTTGAAAGCAAATGCCTTTTTCTGATTTACTAAGTTTGTGTGTACATCTGTATGTGAGCATATGTGTGTATGAGAGAGGGGATCAGATTGAATTAGGAATGGCTATTACATTTTACTAAATGCCTTTTTGGCATCGTTTAGTACATGATGAAATGTTTTTCTGTGTAGCTACTGTTATAATGAATCATAATAACATATTTCCTGTGGTTGAACCATTCTGGCCAGAAACAATCTCTACATGGCTCATTGTTTATACGTTTAATGTATTTTTACATTTGCTATGTTAATATTTATGATTTCTGCATAAAAACATTTAAGTGAGATTGGTTTATAGTTTCCATTGTAAAGGTTTTAAAAATTGAATTGGGAAGGTTTTCATCTTTATTTATTTTATTCATACAGTGACAATTATAGATCATCTAGTAAGCAAAAGCATATCTGTGGCCTCCTTGAGCTCAAAAATCTTCCCCAGGTATTAGAACATTTGTGGTAGCATAGTTTTCTGTTCTTTGAGGTAGAAATCCATCTTGGCCAGGAGTCTTTGGGGAATGACAGATAATTCTTTGAAAACTATGAAGTTTTACTGTTTCCTTAGCATCAGCTTGTGTATTTGTGTGTGTGTGTGCGTGCGCGTTCATATGTATGAGTTCAGACAATTACGTTTGTGAACTCATTTTAGAAAAAGTGCTGCATACCCCATTGCTGAATATCACTATGGTCACCTCGAAGTACTCCCCTAGGGAAGCTATGCACCGATGCCAGTGCCTAGTCCACCCTTCAAAGCAATTTTGGAACTCTTTTTCTGGAATGGCTCTCAGAACTGTCGTCATATTACCCTGAATGTCATCAAAATGTCTTCCTTTTAATATTTCCTTTATCTTAGGGTAAAGAAAGAAGTCATTGGGGGCCAAATCAGGTGATTAGGGAGGGTGTTCCGATACAGTTATTTGTTTACTGGCTAAAAACTCCCTCACAGACAGTGCTGTGTGAGCTGGTGCATTGTCGTGATGCAAGAGCCATGAATTGTTGGCGAAAAGTTCAGGTCGTCTAACTTTTTCACGCAGCCTTTTCAGAACTTCCAAATAGTAAACTTGGTTACCTATTTGTCTCGTTGGTACAAATTCATAATGAATAATTCCTTTGATATCAAAAAAAGTTCATAAACTTAATTGTCACACCTCGTGTACTTGCACATATACATTTTCTTAGTTGTTTTAAATGTTAGATGTAAGTGCTGTGTACTGGAGTGTGTGTTTTATATCCAAGGTTGCAGTAGTATTACATTTTATTCAGTTTCTTTAATACACCTCCATTTAAAGATGGAGACTAAGTACAGCCTGGAGTGTGGGTTAAACTTAGTGACTTGGTTCTAGTGAAGAGCATATGGCAGAAATGACAGTGTGACCTTTCTGAAAATAGGCCATGAAAAAGCACTGTGGCTTCTCTCTTGCTTTTTGTTCTTGGATTGCTCACTTTTCGGGAATCCAGCTGGCGTGAAGATACTTAAGCAGCTTTATGAAGAGACCCATGTGGTGAGGCACTGAGGCTTCCCACAGTAACCATGAGAATGAGCTTGGTGACAAATTCTGCAGCCCGGTAAAGCCTTCAGCCCTAGTTGACATCTTACTTGCAGCCTCATGAGAGACCCTGAGTCAGAATCACCCATGAAAATGCTGCCTAAATCCTGACACACAGAAACTATAAGATAATTAATGTTTCTTGTTTTAAGCTATTTAGTTTTCAGGTAATTTGTTATACAACATAGCTAACCACTATAAAGTGTTTAATTGACCCTTGTTAATTTTTGGCTTATTATTTGCCTTCAAAGCATTTTAACGTGTACATTTTTGCCTTTTGGGACACATTAAAATTCTTTTTAGCATGATAAATGATCAATTAAAAATGAAATATTGGAAAAGGTCTGTTCTGTATTATTAATTACATTTATTCAATGCTTATTTTTTGCCCCCAAAATGAGAAGGATTTGTTCAAAATTTGTTAAAATTGTGGTTGTCAATTTTCCCTCATACCTTGGTTTTTATTTTATATATTTCAACACAAAGTAAGTTCAGTTGCATGTTTATTGTAAATTATATGTTTGTTTTGGATAGAAAATTGTTTTAGCTATCACTTTTTGCATTTTTGTTAATGTTACCTATACTATTCTCTAAGTTGGTTGGTATTTTCCTGTTATACTTTTTTAAAAAAAGTGTTTTGTTTTTCATACCCATGCTTCTGATTTAGATTAAGGATACAGGGTTTTTAATTAATTTAATGGATCTTAAATCTTTACTTCTCTCAAAGAATAATTTTCAAAAATTTAAAAATATTACACATACAAATAAAGAATGAACATGTATCAAAAATATATTTAGCTCATTAATGAGAAAACTGGACAGAAGATGGTGAAACTGGCTTAAAGCACATTTGGGTATTTCAGTATTTACAGTCACTGAAGAAAGAATGTTGGAATGAAATGGCTAATTTACATACAACACTGCTTATTATCTCTAGGTCAGTAAAACAATAACTCGGGGTTATTGGACAGAAATCATTTGCATTCTGACTGGACAAAAATCTCCAAGTTAAATCATGTAACTTAAATGTCTATGTCCTAATAAATAATAAATAGTAAGTGAAACAAACATGTACTTCAATAATCCTCGGGTCGGCTTGTTGGACAGGTCTCCAGTATGACACTGAAAGGAAATGGAATCCTTTCTTTGACTTATTTCCAGGAATTGGGTAAGTTTTCCTAACATACACATGCTAGAAATTCCAGCTCTTAGTGACTTAACCATACAACAGTCAGAATGACCTTCTACAAATGATAGCCACTCGTTTTAAGTATGCAATTTGAATTTTGACAAATGTCATTACTTACATAATCATCTCCTCAATCAAGATATAAAACATGTCTATCATCTAAAAAAGGTCATCGGTCCTATTTTCTGTCACTATATATTTGATTTGCTTTTCCTAGAGTTTCATATAAATGTATATAATCTTGTGTGTATTAGTTCATTCTTTTTATTGCTAGAAGTTTTGCACTGTATTGATACACCAGAATTTATATATCCGTTCACCTGCGGATAGCTTGACATTATTGTATTTTTTAGTACCTGGTGTGTTTCTCCTTTTATTTAGGTAATTTAGCTATCAGCTATGTTTTGTAGTTTTCAGTGCGGAACTCTAAAGCACCTTTTAATTTTATTACTAACGGATTCGTGCGTTTTGATGCTTCTGTTGTAAATGGAATTTAAAAATACATTATTAATATTTTGCAATTATTATCGATAAATATAACTGATTTTCATATTTTGACATCGTGTCCTGTGACCTTGCTGGTTTTGCCCTTAATTTTAGTAGAATTTTTCTAGGTAAACAGTTGTAGAATTTCAAATGTCTATGAATAAAGACAGTGCTTTTTCTCTTCCTTGCCTTTTTGTACTTGCTCGGAGCTCCAATAATGCTGCATAGGAGTAGTAGTGCTTTGTAAATGTGATACCTTACATTGATTTTCAAATATTAAGCCAGTTTTGTATTCCTGAGATAAATTCCACTTGGTCGTATGTTGCTGGGTTAAATTTGCTCATATTTTGTTAAGCATTTTTGTGTCTGTGTTTATGAGGGATTATTAATTGTGTTGTAATGTCTTTGTTAGGTTTTCATAATGATTATATTGGCCTCATAAAAACGAGTTGAGAGGCATACCCTCCTCTATTTAAAAAAAAAAAAAAATTGTGTAAGATTGGTGTTGTTTGAAAGAGTTCACCAGTGAACCCATCCAGGTTTGGAATTTTTTTCATGGAAAGGTTTTATTAACAAATTCATTGAAAAATAGTTTTAAGGCTATTCAGATTTCTATATTACTCTTGGTGGGTTTTCATGTTCAAAGAATGTCCAGTTCATCTATTCCTGTAAGATCAGTAGTAATGCCCCCTCTTTCATTCAGATTTCGTAATTTGAGTCTTCTTTACTGTTGGTCAGTGTAGCTAAAGTTTTGTAAATTTTGTTGACCTTCCCAAAGAATGAACTTTTGGTTTTGTTGATTTTTCTTTGTGTTTTTTTTGTTCTCATTTCACTTATTTTCACTCTATTTTTTATTATTTCTTGCTTCTACTTGCTTTGTGTTTAGTGTGTTCTGTATCAAATTCCGTAAGCTGTGAAGTTACGTTATTTCAGTCTGTCTTCTCTTACAATTCATGCATTTAGTGCTGTACATTTCCCTTTGAGCAGTACTTTCAGGCATCCCGCAAGTTTTGATATGTTGTAATTTTATTTTGATTTAGTTAAAAAAAGATTTTTATATTTTCTTAGACTTCTTCTGTGATGCATGTGTAATTTAGAATTATGTTGTTTAATCTTCAAATATTTGGGGATTTTCCAGGTATCTTTTGGTTATTGGTTTCTAATTTAATTCCTTTGTGGTCTGAGAACATGCTATGTGTAATTTCAGTTTTTTAAACTACGGTGTTTTTTATGGCCCAGAACATGGTCTATACTAGTGAATGTTCTATGTGAGCATGAGAGAATGTGTGTTCTGCAGCTGTTGGATGGAGTGTTTTCTCTCTTGGTCAACTATTGGGGATTTTTATGTAATGTCTTATCAGGTAAATATATTTGTAACTAAAAATAGCATAAATAGCTTCCAATGATGTAGCCACCGTACTCATGTTCCAAACAAAATACATAGGTCTCCAAGCAAGTTGCTGCTGACAGGCAGAGAATATAATACAGTCGGCTATTATGCTTTTTTGGACATGTCTTTCAACAGCAGTTGTTCAGTCTCAGCTGAGGATCCATTGTCTGCTCCGTGCCCCTGATACCCTCTTTCTTTTCTTCTCCATTTCTAACACTGTGTAAACAATGGTCTCTTATTTCAAGGAAATGTAAAGATGTTGCCTTCACTGAACTTACTAAAAATGATTTTTGCTATTTATATGAAAGGACAATATATTACTATATTGGCAGTGTTTAATTTGGTTAAAAATGAATAATAGACATATGCATAATGATAAATTTAGCTCCTATTTGCTTTTGTATCTCAAATATATTGCAGTACGGCCTTATTCGCTGAAACAAAGAAGACTTATTCTATGTCCACACACCCCCACCCCTCCCCGGTTAACCACTACTTGCTACTAATCTGACGCTGTAGTTCTTTATTTTTCCAGTTTTGTTCCTATGTCTCCATTTGTCTGTCCTCAGCTTCAGGTTTGTAAATGATTGTCAGGCCTTAGGGGGAAATAATTAAGAGTTGTTTTGTGGTCCCTTTATGGGGGGGAAGCCATTGAGTCTTTTTTTTTTTTTTCCTGTTGATTGTTTTTATGATGACTTCCTATTACTCCCAATCTGACCCTAGACATGGATCCCTCTGGGAGTTTGCTGGCTTTTTGCTTCCATTTGCCTGTCCCTTGAAGGTGTGTGTAATTAATGACAATAACTTCTCTTTCTGTTCCAGCCTGAAAGAATAGACCCAAGTGCATCACGACAAGGATACGATGTCCGCTCTGATGTCTGGAGTTTGGGGATCACATTGGTATGTTTCTGTCGACTCAATCTTATCATGGTAGTGTAATAAGAACTGTAGAAGTTAAAGGAAATTTCATTCGTCTTCCCCCCCTCCCCCACCCGCCTAAGAACAGCTTCTTGTCTCTTCTAGTCTTTGATTTTATTCACCTATTTTTTTTTCGCTCATGGTTATATCACAGGGACTATATCTTCTAGTTGTTGAAAAAAGTACGTTTTATACCTTAAAAATCAAATCAGAGTTGATTATTTCCCTCGAGGTTTTATGAAGTGCCTGGGGCTCTTTAATGTCGCTCTGCATACCTTGGCCCCACCTGTAGGAATCAGCATCCACACTAAGAACGGGAACAGGGCAGGGCAGCTCACCTGCAGGCTCCTCCCATCTCAGGCAAACTTAGTATGTCCAGTAAAACTGCGTACAGTGTGCATATTAGGTATACGTATTTATGTGTGTGAAAATAGTTTCTGCTGGGAATCTCCTAGTCACAACAGGAAGCCACAAATGAATGAACTGAAAGTAATTCTATTGTTGAGGACCAAGAATTGCCTAGGTGACAATTCTATATGGAAGTTCTACCTTGGAACAACACTAAGAAAGAATAGTAAGAAAGCTGCTTAATCTGCAACTAATAAGCACAATTAAATAAACTATTTTGTCCTCACCGGTGGACTGGATTGAAATTTTGGTTCTATCTACAACATATCTTTATTTGCTTACTTCCTTATTACCAAATTTTGTTTTGAAGTTTTAGATTTATTTTCTTGTTCTTGCTGTTTTACCAGAGCTTGATTGATGGAAGTTTTTTTCTACAGCTTCTTTCACATTGGGTGTGAATTTTCTATTTCTAGATGGGGCTTTGTCCTGTTTGGTAGACAGCCCCAAAATTTTCCTTCCATTTTCCTCCCATCTTCAATAAGATCACCCAGTCTGGAGATAGCCCAGATTCAGAGCAGTGAGCTTTTCTATGGCTTAGAAAATGATCTCCATTTGTTCATTATCTTGATATAGTCCTGGGATCATTTTCCCATAAATCAGAATCACATTCCCTCGCTAGTTAATCTTGGTGAGTCGCGTTGCCAGGCCTAATGAATTCTCTGTGTAGAGAGGTGAGGGCTAATAGCTCACCCCTGCAGAAGACGCCCATCTAGTTTCCCTCGTGACCAGATATGGAAGGTAGCTCCTGGAGTTTCTTTCCATTGTGATGCCAACTGTCTAAAGGAGAAGGATCCCATCCTTTTTAGTGAGGAGAGCACATGGAACTTGGGTCTGCTACTGGTCCTAAAGACTGCAGCAAGATCTGTAGCTTCCAGCTGAGGCAACTTGGCATATATATAAGCCATGGTAATGTCACAAATACCTATCTGTCCAACCAGTTATGTTTAAAAATATTTACTTCATTATAGAAACAAACTTTTGTTCTGTGAAAAGTTTTCACATAGAAACAATTTTACCAAGTTTCTTTAGTACATCTGGTTAAACTTTGTTTCAAAGCGAAGTATTCAGTACTTATAACTGCTTCATAATTTATTTTTCACACGGATAATCTTACAAAAGTTATGAAGTGTGTGAAATTAATTTATAAGGTGCGAAGTCCTTTACCTTATGATATGCATTCTGCTTTTTCCTTCTGTTATGTCCTCAAGAATGAATTTAATGAAGTTATTCCTGATGCTGTGAATAATCAATAAGGTTTATTGCTTCCCAAGTATTTGCATTTTTTTCGAAAAGAAAACTCAGCTAAAGGAATGAATTTCTGTGTGTGTTTGCATGCATTCCTGCCTGCTTTCCCACGGGCATACGTGTGTAATTGGAGACGGTGATGAGCTGAAGATGGTCTCTTTTGGGGGAAAAAAACCTTCCCATAAAGGCTTTCTGTTTGAGGATGGCTTTATGTTTGCTTGATAACTTTCCTTTCATTGTATAAAATAGCTATTTAATATTTGACTAATTGACAAAATCATATCTAAGCTGGAGAAACTCAAACAATTTTCTCAGGTTGTGCTATCTCTCATATGCCATCTTCCGCTCTAATAATTTTTGAGTCTCATCATATTAAGATGTCAATCACCTGTCAATGAACATAAAATGGGATTCATTTAGGTCATGCTGTAGATTTAGATGTTTCTTGAAAAACACAATTTCTAGGTTTTCATTATCCTCTGAACAGAGTGGGAGAAAGATGACAATACAGTTCACAAATATTTTCGATGTTGGCATATTGAGACATAGTGTCCATAACATTTTTCAGATCTGGTTTGGTTTGGTTTAGAGATACTATCCTGAGCATCACCATTGACGTTCAAGGTGAAGGATTTTACCCTGGCTTGGTTCCTTTAGTAATAGTAATATCTGATTGTGGTTGAAATTGTAGCAACTACAGAATGGCTATAAACAGGATTTATATGTTGTTTCCTTTGAGCTTCAATTGGGCTTTTTGTATGTTGAATATTCTTTTACCTGAGAAACGAATTTGACCACTGTTCTGGACATGGCCTTCCATTCAGGTGGTTATAAATTGTGCAGATACTGTACTAAGACAGTTCTAAAACCAGCCTTCCAGAATCGTTCATACAAAGGGCTCAGAACCAAAGAAGCTGCCCTAGAGAGGCACTGAGGGGACATTGTCTGGGCTTAAGTTTAGTGTTTCTTTTTAGTCCAAGTCCTTGAATTTGGTTGGTACTACAGAATTCTCTATATGATCTTGATTCTAAATATCACTTCCACTTAGCCTTAATAATTCTGAAGAGTCCACCTTAACCTGATAAGGGTTTGATTGAAGGATTTTAATGAGTTTTGCTTGGAGTTTAGATTTCAATGTGGCTGTTCCAGCGAGCAGTAGTAAATAATGCCGTAGTGTATTTTGCTTTTTCCTCTGTGTTCTCTTTAGTACGAGTTGGCCACAGGCCGATTTCCTTATCCAAAGTGGAATAGTGTATTTGATCAACTAACACAAGTCGTGAAAGGAGATCCTCCACAGCTGAGTAATTCTGAGGAAAGGGAATTCTCCCCAAGTTTCATCAACTTTGTCAACTTGTGGTGAGTACCTGATTCACAAACACTCAAACATGTGCTGAGCACGATGAGGTTTACTTAACCTTAACTGCACTGGGGCTTTACACTGGGGGAGGGGAGCCTTCATATCACTGCCTTCTGAGCTGGGACTCTGGGTCACCAGGGCTACACGAAAGGTTCCAGCTAACCTGCAGAGGCTCCACTCTCTTACGCTACTACTTAGGTACTAGTGAAAATCAGATGGCAGTGGTAGAGAAGCTGCTCCTTTAGATGCCTAGTACCTTGTACAAGATATGCAGCTTAGGTGAGACTGAGCATCCTATTCTGCTGTGGTTCTAACCGTGGGATTGTACCAAAATCACTGGGAAGCTTTCCTAAGTCAAGACCGTACCAGCTCAGACTTTCAGGGATGGATCTCTGCCCTGACATAACACATAACATGGCTGGGTGTACATAGCACAGTCAGGCCCAAAACTCAGTTGGTAGTACTGTATGCTGGCTCTCTGAAGACTTCTTCTAAGAAAGGTATGGACCTCACACCTGTTAATGTTGTTTGTCCACTTTTTATCAGGTGTGTATGTGTGTGTGTGTGTGTGTGTGTGTGTGTAGCACATAAGAATAAAATATGCAGATATAGCAATAATACAATCGTGTGTTGTGCTGTTTCAATCTATATTTTAAATACAACCTGTTTTGTTATCATTTTACTATTTTTGGTAATTATTGTTTATCCAACATGATTTAAAAATGAGATGTTTATGAGCAAAAAGCCAGAATGTTTAGTATATCTTCTTTTCATTCTTGAAAAATGCTTTTCCTTTTCTTACATTTTTTTTATCACCAGGCATGCTGTTTCTTTCTACTCTTTTTAGGTCCTATAAAAACTTACATTTTATTTTCTAGCATTGCTCTCTTTTCAAATAATTGAAAAGAGAAACATATCTTTGATTCGAGTTTGCAAGTCCCTTTCATCTTCTCTAACCAAATTCTACATTTGTGCTGATTTTCAGAGGGGAGAGGATTTCCTCGACATTTTCCAGATAGAAGATCCTAACGATGACTCAAATTGGCTGCTTCCCTTTTTAAAAACAACCTTTTTTTTTTTTTTTATCAACTTGCACACATATTTGCAGTTCATATAACTGCATAAATGTGATCTTTTTCTATATTCCATTTTAGTGAAATAGTTGGTTAAAAGAATCTGTGTGAGTCACAGAGCATAATATCTGAGATATCACCTGTCGACCCTCGACCAGGGTTTCTTTCTTCTTTATTTCTTGATACCTTTATTGGTTTTGTTTTATATATGTATAGTTCTTGTATATTTTTTAGTCGTGTCCCTTCGTGCAGTCCTCTCCTGTAGATAACAGTTGTAGACATCAATGTCCCATTGTTTTTCCTGAGTACATTCATGTTCCATCTCATTCCAAATCATTAGGGTCTACAGTTGAAGTATATCTATTTTTGTAGTACGCGCCTATCAGCTCTCCACGTCTGTCCATTCTCCCTTCCACTATCTTTGGGCATTTTTCTATCATCTCTATCCAGAACCATTCAGATTTCAAAATGATTTTGCAAACCAGAATTCTAAAATAGATGAAGTCTAATGCTAAGAAAAGCAACTGGCAAAATAGAACACACATTTACTTTAAATCAGGATGAGTTTATGCAGTCTCAGATACAGCTTGGAAACAAAGAAAAGAAATCGAGAACAGAATGAGAAGTTCTAAGATGAATGTAATAGAAATAACAAAAGACAATTCTGAAAGTTGAGAAGCAATGTTTAAGGAGATGATAGTAAAGGCATTTGAGAATTGATCCAGGATATTCTCAGATTGAAATTAGAGACTTTGTATCATGTAGGATAAACAAAACTAAATTTATACCAAAAGGCATTGAAGCAAAAGTACAGAACAATAACGAAATAAAAGTTAGCAGGAAGATTCCCAGTGAAGCAACATTTACATGTCTTACCTCCTGCCCTAATCTCAGAGCTGGTAAAGGTGGACCCACTGGGGCTGGCTGGAGGAGAAGAGGAAAGTTTGTTACAAAAGGAACCGTCTGAGGGACCATAAGGATTTCCAAACATGGGACAGGGAAGAAGGAATCAATCACTTGTTGAAAAATCGTTGTACAGTTTTCAAGGTCTAAAGAAAGTACAAAGCATGTATAATGGAATCCAGCCCTTGAGGACATCAAAAGTTTTAAAGTCATTGTACAGCCGAGCTGTTCAAATTAGCATACAGCCATTTCAGTCTTTCTGAATAAAAGATTTTTTTAAATGTTAGCAGGTAGGATTAATTAATTAGACTGTCAGCAAATTTGTTATCAGCAAAAATAATTGCCAGAAAACAATGGAGTCATAGCTCCAGAGGGCTGTAGAAAAATAATTGTCAACCTTGTCCTAAACTTTCAATACCTGGGCACTCAATTATCATTCACAATATGAAGGAAATATAATGGATTTTTTTTTTAATGGAAAGACTTAAGAGTTAACCATTCATAGATTGTTTTGAAAAGATGTACTTGGCGAAGAAGAAAAATAAACCCAACAGAAGGGTGTGGCAGGTTGTATCTAATCAGTCATTAGATATGGGCTGCCCCGGGAAGGCTAATGTAGCTCTCGTCAGGGATATAATCCCTAGGAGGCCTACAACTGAGGGCCTTCTGCTGGCAGCACTCTCAGTGGTGGAGGAATAAATCCTTCCTTCCTACAGCGGAATTCTGTATCTGTATTCCATGTATCACAGGGCAGCACCCACCAGAAAATGTGTGAAAAATGAAAAACAGCATTGAGTTTAAAAATAGGTGAACTATGTTGCCCAGATTAACTAACTTCGGATAGTAAAAAATGCATTTGAGATTGGAGGAGAGTGGTGATTAAGCTGTGGTCCGAGATCAGGTAAAGATATGGTCCACTACAGAGAAAATGAAAATCCTTTTGTTAATAATTGTTAGACAAGTAGAATTCAAGGGGAAAATACCAGCAAGCGAGAGGTTTTTCATACATCAGTATGGTCCTTAGTGAAGTACTATTGTAAACTTTTAAACCAAAGAACACAGGATTGAGATGCAGAGTGTAAAAAATTTTCAAATCTAAGGATAAATTGATGAAGTTTGTATGTAGTGTGCCTCCCAGATCACCGGTTCCTCTTAGGTGGTGCCTGTATAAATACATCTGTACATATTTAGAAACACACATACATGCACACACACACACACACACACTTTTATACTTACACATAAATTCATATATTTAACTGAGAATATACATTTAGTATTCTTCCATGCAGCTGTGCCATTATTTATCCAATTTTCAATAGCTAACTTGTTTCTAATTTTTCTCTATTGCTCCTGCACTGAATATCCTAAAGATAAATCCTTAGATTATAGATTGTCTAGTTTTTGTGTTTTGTGTTTGGCAGGTTGCCTACTTTGTTACTTGAAAGAAAAAAACTACTTGATTCTTCATAATATTTTGATGGTGCAAAGAAAAATATTTGGGGGTAAATGTGTCTCCCTTTTAATAACGTTGTTTTTTATGTTATTTTAGCCTTACAAAGGATGAATCCAAAAGGCCAAAGTATAAAGAACTTCTGGTGAGTATGAGATCTTGGGAATATTATTATAGCTATTTCCTCACGCCCGAATCCTCAGCATGCTGGTTTGCTAAGCAAGCCACGGGCTTAACTGTCACAGACAAACAGCGTGACCTTTATTGAGATATATATTTAAACTGTTTTGAAAGAAAGATATTTGGAAAGAGAAACTTTATAATTATAATTTTTCTACTAATTTACTAGCTAGATTCTCATGGGAAGTTTTGGCCTTGACATGTTATAAAAATTAACCGAAAGAATTTTAACATTTACTTTAAGGAGCCATTTTCCACTTCATGGTCTATGTGTGAGTAACATCCATAAGCATTGATTGCGCATAGCTTACCTTTGTTAAATGTTCTCATGTAAATTTAGATCGTACAGCCAGTTCCCATTTCTTTGAAAGTTCTCACCCACCCCATGGGATCCAGGCGCTTTAAGCAGTCTCCTGGATGTGGCATCGGTGTCAGGTGTGAAGAAAGTACTGTGACCTAATAATGTGGGACTATTTTCAGGAACCACTCATCAGTCACACTTAGCTTCTAGCTCTCCAGGATGTTAGATCAAACTAGCATGGCCAACATCAGCAAGACCCTAAAGCTGTCCATCAGAAAGAAAACTCTTGATAGAGATGATGTATGAAAAGGTGGGTTTGTGAGGCAGATACGGGGCTGCCGGCTTTGGAGAGTGCAGCACAGAAGTTTGTAGCATAAGGTTCTACTGAGCTGCTTTTGGAGTGGGAGTCGGGAGGACTGAAAGTGAACGCTTTCTGGTAAGGTCCTTGTGCTGCGCCTGGGGAAATGGGCAGGTGGAGCTTACGTGTGTTGTCTGTGTCCTGAGACTAGCAGCCGGTGTTCATGCAGTTCTTCTCTGCCCTCCGATGGTGGCAGAGGCTCCAACCATGTTTGTGCTGAGGAACAGCGCTGCTCGTGGCCTCCCAAATATTCCCTGGTGTGCAGGTGCGTTTGCAGACCTCACTCCAGATTGTAGCACCATGCATCATATCGAGGCATGCCCACACCCACTCACACATCTCCCTGCAGTGCAGCTGTACTTGCCTCTTTGAGCTGGTGCCACCGTGTTTTACAGACATGGGCCTGGAGCCTTTGGTTCTATGTGCTATTGAAATTGGGAAAAGTTTACTGTGGGCTCTGATCCAAGCTTTGATGTTTTTCTTGTTTGTTTGTTTTTCCTTGCAGAAACATACCTTTATTTTGATGTATGAAGAACGTACCGTAGAGGTCGCAAGCTATGTTTGTAAAATCCTGGATCAAATGCCAGCGACTCCCAGCTCTCCCATGTATGTCGATTGATATCGCTGCTACGTCAGACTCTAGAATAAAGGGCTGAGAGGAAGCAAGACGTAAAGAATTGTCATCCCATATCACAGTGTTTTTATTGCTCGCCCAGACACCATGTGCAATAAGATTGGTGTTCGTTTCCATCCTGTCTGTATACTCCTGTCACCTAGAACGTGCACCCCCGTAATACCCGAGTGACCACAGTGTTGCGCTGGTCAGAGAGACCTCATCCTGCTCTTTCCCGATGAACGTGTTCATGAAATGTGGAAGTCAGTACGATCAACTTGTTGACTGTGATTAGATCACATCTTAAATTCATTTCTAGACTCGGAACCTGGAGACGCAGCTACTGGAATGGTGTTTTGTCAGAGTTCCAAATTCTGGAAGAACGCAGTGACGGATGTACTTTGTCTGAACATAGAGACTTGGGCTTGAGTGAGAAGAGCTTGCACAGCACCGAGACGCATTGCCTTCTGGAGCTGGGAGACGAAGGAGGCATTTTACTTTCTTCACCAAGTGCAATAGATTTACTGATTTGATATTCTGTTGCTTTACAGTCACGGTCGATGTTTGGGGATCGATGTGCTCAGCCAAATTCCCTGTTTGAAATACCACGTTAAATCAGAATGAATTTCTCTTTACCAAAAACTGTGTTGCGTTCAAAGAGGTGAACATTCAAGTAGCGAGACGGGACAGAATGTGTTCTTTTCTCCTTTCCCAGCCCCTCTGCTCTGCATGGGGAGGACTCAGGAGTCTGCCACCTGTCAAAGAAGGTGCTGATCCTAAGAATTTTCATTCTCAGAATTTGGTATGCTGCCAACGCGATGTTCCCTGCCATCAACCACCAGGACAGAAAGAAGAAAGAAGCACGGAGGACAAAGTTTACAGATGTTTTTAATACTAGTATCTTATCTGGAACAACTTGTAGCAGCTATGTATTTCCCCTTTGTCCCAAGCCTGATGCTTCAGCCATCATAACTCACTAACAGGGAGAAGTAGCTGGTAGCAATGTGCCTTGATTGAGTAGATAAAAGATGTCTTGTAGGCAGCAAAAGACCAAATCTCAGCTGTTTGCCATCACTAGTCCAGGCCTTCAGTTTCCGAATCTCTTTCCCCACCCATGTAGTCAGTTGCCGCTATGTGACTTTCGCTTAATCTAATATTTCGCCTTTTCTTATATCAAAAACCTTTATAATTACCAGGGATGTTCCTTACCGAGGATTTCTAGCCCTAGGTCTCTCATATGCTCTAATGTTGAAAAGGCTGAGAAATGTGGGGCTCAGCTGATGTGGTGGGTGATGAGGAAGCATCTTTTCAGAGACACATGCGATCCGATGAGGAACGCAACGGCAGTCTTTTAGATAAGCTCATCACCTGCCAGAACCTCTAGCATGTCACTGTCATTTCTTGGAATTGGAATTCTACACAACAAAATAATCCCACAATAATCATGAGAGGCCGTTTAACTCTGCTGTCTTTTGCAGTGCTCCCACCCCACCCCGCCCCCAGCCAGCCAGGCTCCCCTTCCCGTAGGTGGCGCTCTGGCCTCTCTGGCACTGAGCACCAGGCTTCGTATAGCAGTTAGGCAGCACTGTGAGTGGTTCACACTGGAATACAAAACAGCCATGGTCTGAGATGCAGGGGATGCCGTCACAGAACCGCACGGTGGCAGGTATGCTGTGTCTCCTCCCAGAGTGACAGTCCTAAACACTATAAGACAATAAAGGGAGAATGGTGCTGTTTCAAGTTACATCCCTGTAAATTTCAGAATTCAGAAAAGATGGATGGCTTTAGTCCGCTGGCCTGATTTTCCTGTGTTCTCCCCTGCCTCCTAAACCTTAGACTTCCCAGTGTTCTGAAAGGAAGCACCGCTGCACGTCTTCCTTGACCACCAAGCCATCGTCCTCCGTGGCTCCCGGGGACTCCAGGGGAATTTGTTTCTCTGCGCTCGCTGTCCCGGCTGGCTCAGCATAGGGTCACTTTGCCATTTTACAAATGGAGATCAAAGCAATTCTGACTGTCCAGGAGCTAATCTGACCGTTCTATTGTGTGGATGACCACATAAAAAGGCAATTTTAGTATATTAATCATAGATTATTATAAACTATAAATTTAAGGGCAAGGAGTTTATTACAATGTATCTTTATTAAAACAAAAGGGTGTATAGTGTTCACAAACTGTGAAA
Organism: Rhinolophus hipposideros; assembly: GCF_964194185.1. Classification (NCBI taxonomy): domain Eukaryota; kingdom Metazoa; phylum Chordata; class Mammalia; order Chiroptera; family Rhinolophidae; genus Rhinolophus; species Rhinolophus hipposideros. Next base: position 6,666,726 of record NC_138066.1, on the reverse strand, counting down.
ATAGTGTAAGAACTGTACATTGTGAGCTCTGGTTATTTTTCTCTTGTACCATAGAAAAATGTATAAAAATTATCAAAAAGCTAATGTGCAGGGATATTGCCTTATTTGTCTGTAAAAATGGAGCTCAGTAACATAACTGCTTCTTGGAGCTTTGGAATATTTTATCCTGTATTCTGGTTTGAATTCCTCCTCTATTTAAGATATATACTTGGAATCGAAGTGTTTATGTAATAGTTCTATCCTTTTGCCTGCAGGTCAGTTGTAATAAATGTAGGATGTGATGATGACTTTGTAATTTGATTTTCTGAAGTTTGACCCTGAGAGGGGAAAATCAAGTAAATTCCATTAAATTATCTGTGCATTTCACATTGGGAAAAATTCTCTTCTTCCAGAAGTGTTTATGGATTCTTTCTTTTTCTCCTCTCTTCTCGTGGTTGCTATATGGTTTTGCTTTCTGTTTGAGTAGGAGTGATGCAGCGTCTCTTCAAGTTTGTTCCTTTGTTGGTTTCCCTGACCGGCCCCAGCTCTCTTAATACTAGAGGAAGAGGGTTCTGTTCCTCAGCCTGTGACATGGTGGAGAGACACAGCTTGTAAGAGCCCAGCCGGCTGGGCCCAAGGTTTGGTTGCCAGCCTTGCCTTGTGCTTCTGGTGCTGCGGCTGCCAGGTGAGCATTAGATGGCAGCTCAGATTGCAGTCAGTGCTACCTGAGAGAGCGGGGAGGAGTGGAGATTTTGTAGGTCAAAGACCTGTGGAGGTTAGACCGGGGAGGTTTACGGATGGGAGGACAGTGGAGGTGAGCAAAAGTCATAGAAGCCTGGAAACTATTGGAGAGAACTTTGAATCTGCAGCACTGAATTTATCTGTTTTACCACCATCTCTCAGTCATTGAGCAAATCCTGACGAGTTGACTGAATACTAATTCAGTGCCTTGCTCTCTCTGTGCCTGCTTGTAACCCGATCTCAGATGTAGGAAAACACCATTACAGAACCAGACCAGACGTGGTAAGGATCTCACATTCTCCAGGAAAGGGTGTGGCTGTAGGAATCCTGGCCTCTCCACCGGAGCCTTAGCGGCTAGGGGAACGGTTACCCTGTAGAGTTTTCAGGTCCCAGCCAAGCACCGACTCAGAGTGTCATGGGAGAGAGTAGACGGCACTCCATGCTTCAGGACCTGACCTGTATCTGTGAGCCTCATTGGACCCTGAGTGTAGCCTTCAAAGTCAGGTTGTAGTGTCCCCTTTTAGAGAGGAGGAAAATCAAGGCTTAGGGAAGTGAAGTTCTGAGCCTGGTAGCATTAGGGAGGAGAGCTGCGATTCACATCCAGACTATACCTAATTTCTTTAATTAGAAATAAGAAATTACATTAATTAAAAAACTGCCATCAAAGAAGTGTGGAGTTGAGAAGTAGGAGATTGGGGATACTCTGTTCCTAAACCTTCCCAAGGCCTGCTCTGTTGTCTTAGAAATGAGGAAGTCAGAGGTTCCGGGGGCCACAGTGGGGCTCAGGAGCTGTCTAGGTCCCAATGAGTGGGACACCTGAATTCAGTATGGAGGCCTCTGCTCTGTCCCCATTAGCATAATGACGTTACGTGGCAGTCAATGAGAAGGGGGGATTAGGCAGCAAAGGAACTGGAGGTGGCTCTTTTAGTGCCCTTTCCCTTACTGAGTCCTTCCGTCTTAGCTGCAGGAAGATAAGGGACACAGAAGGTCTTAACTGTGCCCTGGAACCCTGGAGGTCACACGTGGTTCTGTGTTGCGGCCCTCGGCCAGGGCTGTCTGCGTCAGGCACGTCCACGTAGCTGCTTCCTACTTGGGATGTAAGAGCTAGAGACTTAAAACTGTTGATCTTGAGTTTGTTGGTTCCCTTAAATACCTCAGGTGGTTTGAGGGAAAAGCTAAAAAGCAATAGTGAGTCTCTTCAGAGTACACTGTAAGAACCACAGGTAATGGACAGTTGCTATAAGACTGTGGTGTACGGAATTCCTTTAGTACGTGAGACATCAGTTTCCATGTACCCTCTGGGAATGTGCTACACACTGAAGTGATGATGTATTTTGTGGTCTTCCCGAGCTTTGACATCAGCGAATATCCAGGAATTCTCATCTCAATCATTGAAATCATAAGGATTAGTCGTTCAATATCTGTGATAGCTTTTTGTTTTTCTGATGTTATGCCAAAGTGTATTTACACTTCTTAAATGTAAAATGGGAGTCTGCTGTTTAAAATGGTCAATCCCTATAGCACAGTGTAAAGTCACAGTTGAGGAACCGAAATGTATAATGCGTCACATTTCTATCTGCATTTGCAAGGTCTGTCCACGTCCACGTTTTGCTGAAGAACTGCACAGTAAGACTTGGGTTTCCCTAGCACTTATACCCAAATTCTGTGTGAACACAACTCTGAGGTAGGAAGGAGATTGCCTTAGTCCAACACACAGTGTACTGGTCTGAAATAATTAGGTACTTTGCTTACGGTCATATGCTCATGGAGTTGAGCATCAAGTCTTGTGATGTTTTGTTGAGATTTTTCTCACGAAACCACGTGTTTCCAATTTGACAATGTGATGAAAGGCAAGGTTTGATTATAAAATGGCTAGATTTTTTTGTTTTTGTTTTTTAAAGCAAAGCCTTGTTACATACACATGATTCCCACTTGCTTATAGAGTACATTTACTCCAGTCTGTGGAACAATTGATGAGAACATTTTTTTTTTTTCTGTTCCTTTGGGAAAATGCCATTAGCAAAGGATTAGAAGCATCATTACATAATTACCCCTGCTCACTTTTTATCCCAAATGGTATTTACAGCTTAATTTGTGTGTTTGCAAGGCTGGACCACGTTCAAAGCATACAGAATGGCTTCAGCTGAGGGCAGGAAAAGTATGAAAACTTGTTAGAATAAGCCTTTGTTCCTGAACATCAGGGCCTCTTTTTGAAGCTTGCCTTCTTAATACACCGTTCTCGTCACCTACTTGGAGTTAGGAACCAAGACCGTTGGATTATATCCTTTAATTTTCTCTAGTTCCTTTTGTTCCTCTCTGTTCCCACTGCCATGACACACTCATTTCTCACCTTGTATTTTTGCCTGCCTGGTCTTCCTCACCTGTGTTGGGGTTCCCCTTCAATCCATCCCCCCTACTGCCCTTCATCTTTCTAAAGTTCTAATCCAATCCTGTCATTCTGTGTAAAATTCTTTAATGAGTCCCTGGGATATGCAACATAAAGGACAAACTCAGCTTTTTAGATGTACAGTTTAATTTAACCTTCAACACATAGGTAGGAACTGTTATCTCCATTTTAAAGATGAGGACGTGAGCTCACTGTGTTAGTAACCTGCCTGACAGCATGGAGCCAGTGAGGAATCTGGACGGATCAGACGTCAGGCAAGAGTCTGAAAAGGTAGACAGGATCGTAATTATATAGGGAATTGTACATCATGCCAAGGATGAACTTTATCTCTTAAGTGCTGGAGAATTAGATGGGATTTCAAGCAATGAAATGGTTTGATCAGATTTGTACTTTTAGGAAATCATTTCGGTGACTATGTAGGCTGGAATGGAAGCATGGAGATTTGAAGGACAATTAAGAAACCTGCAATATTCTAGGCAAAAATTGGGGCAGGTAAAGTAGTGGAACCAGGAATGGATAGGACTGGATTTAAGAGAACACTTAGGGGGTGGAATTAGCTAGATTGGTTGCTGATCAAATGTGTGGGGTAAGGGTGAGGGGGGGAGCTGGAGAAATGATTTTTTTGGCTTGGGTGACTTGGGTTGCTTTACGGAATCTGTTCCGTTCACAGCCTTTCATGGTTTAGCAAACTAGCTGTGCTCTCCTACGCATTTTCCTTGTTATCTAAACTGTTTACTTCTGTTTGGAATTCTGTTCTTCACGTGTCTTTTGAAAGTGCCTACTTATTTAAGACCTGAGTTGAATGTCACACCCTCTGGGAAGCCTTTCCCAATTCTGTCCTCTGGGCTCAAATCACACATACATGTATATATATGCAGTATTTGATCGTGTTTAGTTGCAATTATTTGCCTCTTTCCCTACTTGGTTGTGAGTTCTTTGAAGTCAGTCTTAGTCATCCTATGGCCCAATGGTGTATCAGCCTGGCTGTCGTACACTGATAGTTCTTTTCCATTAAAAAGGCCATGAAAGCCTAATCACACTTGTTGAAGGTAACATTTCATTCTATTGAGTCTAGATGGTTTTTCCCTAGAACAATGCAAAATCAATTAGATTTACATATTCATCCTGTATTTCTGCTAAAAAGCAAAGAAGTAAATGCAGGCTGTCGTTGGGACTGTCCTACCACACAGACAATAGTTAGCAACCAAATTTGAGGCACTGAGTATACACTGGTCAGCTACCATTAAGAAGGTGCTACTGACTTCCATTTCTGACAGGATGTCTGACTAGATAGCATGACGACACTCCTCACTGGAGTAACTGCACTGGGACTTACAAAATAACATTCATTGTAAACTGCTTTCCTGAATTGGCACAAAAGTAAGGAATCTGGGAAGCCCCCACATACATAGAAGCAGGAACTCTTGATCCCCACTGGCTTTTGCCTGTTTTTAGAAGGTAAATCCATTTTCAAAACATGAAAAGTTTCTTCAGTGGAGGACAGAAAAAAAGTGTTAAGGACTTTGCTCTGAGCAACTTTTTTTGCTGAAGGTGTCAGGACCTTGCTTTGAAAGCTGCCTCATGAAGTACCCACAAATAATGTCTTCTGTGCTAAGGGCTTCCAGGCTGAACCCCGGAAACCTTGAGCTTTCATATTTAAAATTAGTGGGGTTCAGGGCTCAGGAAATACGATGTGGAGCCTGCCCAACGTGGGATGTCTACCGGGAAATCCTCCAGGAAGGCCGGGAGCTCCAAGGGCTACACACAAAGTGTGAGTAGGACAAGAAAGAAACCTGCCTATTGGTTGGAGATGGAATTGAAGCATATCTGCCTTCATCTTGGCACTGGGTAGAAGAAATTGTTTACGAGCTCCAAGAATCCATAACCACAAGTCACTTTCCATGTGGCTTCATGATCTGAATTCACACTTCCTCTGTGGTCCAAAAACCCCAAGCAGAGAGTATCCCCAGGGTATTGGCAGAAGCAAATCAAAATAGTCCTTGGAGGAACTTTCCTTCAACTCAGGCTCAAAGGAATTACCTCAGGAAAGGCTCAAAGGAAAATGAATAGCTCAGTCAAAAATTACAAACACACAGAAACAAGACGCTATGAGAGAACCAGCAGAAAAAACAAGCAGTTACTTTAATTATCAGATACAGACTATCAAATACATGTTTATTGTTAAAGTCAATTGGGAAGCTTGAAAATATGAGCCAGGAATAAGAGACTATTAAGTCTATTGAGAAATAGTGGAATGGATCAAATAAAACTTCTAGAATTGAACAATATCAAGATTGAAATAGTAAAGTGAATGGCGTGGGGGAGACCACTGATACCCCTCCCTCGCCACACACGCCCAGTGTCTACTCTTTTTCTTCCTTTTAGCAATAAAAACATGGAATAAAAGCATGAGTTTTATATTGGCATGTGGTTGCCTAGCTAGTAACTATTTCTCCTCTCACTTTTACTTAGCTATTTGGTTACTTATTAGCTAATAAGAATGTAAGGAACATTGATGAAAATAAAACTTGTAACTTGAACAATAGTATATGTATCCAACCACAGCTTTACTCTTCGTCTCCCTGCCTTTCCTGGCACAAGCTAATCATCTTGAATCCCCGTGGTCATCATTCACTTGCTTTCCTTTCTAACTATTATGTCATTTTCTTCCCTCCTTTCTTTCCTCCCTTGATAGATAGACGATATAGATAGATAGATAGATAGATAGATAGATAGATAGATAGATAGATAGATAGACAGACAGACAGACAGACAGACAGACAGACAGACAGACAGACAGATAGATATTTTTGAGTCTAGGTTTTATGTATATATTTTATCAAAAGGTCATGTTGTCTATAATGGGATTTTTTCCCTCTTACTATTATGTTGCTAAGCTTCGTCCACACAGCTTTTTGATTGCTGTGTAATGTTTCATTTCATTAAAAACTCCATTCTTCCATTGATGGACATTTTGGTTATTTCCAGATTGTTCTATAGCGGGACCACTATGAATATTCTTGTACATGTGTCCTGTTTTATAAGCGCCAGAATCTCCTTTGGATCTATACTTACCAGTCAAACTGGGGGATTGTAAAGCATGTGTATGTTCAGCTTTCAGAAATAATACCAAACTGCTTTCCAAGTTGTCTCACCAATTTACTCTCTGTATCTAATCCAACATTAGATATTTCAGACTTGAATTTTTTTCACTTGAAGACATTTAAAATGCTTTCACATTGTGATCTTGATAGAACTTTCCTTAATCACTAATGATGAGCAGCTTATATGTTTATTGGCCAGATATGTTTCCTAATTCCTGTTTCTGCTCATATTCTCATTAGACTATTAATGCTCTATTCATTAATTTGTTATAGTCATTTATATATTAGTGATCCAAATTGTCTCTCAGTAACTTTTCACCATTTTCATTTTCTTTTTTTGTTTTTTAGATTTTTATTTAAAATACAGCTAACATACAATATTGTATTAGTTTCAGGTGTACACCATAGTTATTCAACATTTATGTACTTAAAGAAGTGATCACCGTGATAAGTCCAGCAACCATCTGACACTGTACCATGCTATCACAGTATTATCGACTATATTCCCCGTGCTGTGCATTACATCCCATGACTTACTTGTTTTATACCTGGAAATTAGAACCTGTTTTTCCCCTTCACATTTTCCCCCACACTTTTTAAATTTTTTAATTACAGTTGACATTTAATATTATTTTTTTTATTATTTTCAGGTGCACAGCATAGTGGATAGACATTTATATAATTTAATAAGTGATACCCTTGTCCAGTCTAGTACCCACGTGGCACTATACATAGTTGTTACCTTATCATTGACTACATTCCCTATGCTTTCCTTCACACCCCCATGACTATTTTGTAACTGCCAATTTGTACTTCTTAATCCCTTCACCTTTCACCCTGATCCCTAAACCCCTCCCACATATCATCCCAACAGATCTAGTACCCGTCTGACACCATACATAGTTATTAAAATATTACTGACTATATTCCTTATGCTGTACCCTACATCCCATGACTACCTGTAACAACCAATTTTTGTACTTAATCCCTTCCCCCTTTTCATCCACCCTCAACCTCCCTCCCATCTGACAACAATCAAAATGTTCTCTGTATCTGTGAGTTTGTTTCTGTTTTGTTTCTTAATTTTGTTCTTTAGATTCCACATATAAATGAAATCACATTGCATCTGTCTTTGTCTGACACTCTACTCAGCACAACACCCTCCAGGTCCATCCATGCCACCACAGATAGTGAGAACCCATTCCCTGCCATGGCCAAGCAATATTCCATTGTATGTATGTATCATCTACTCCTTACCCATTCATCCATCAACAGACACTCAGGCTGCCTCCATATCTTGCCCATTGCAATACTGCAATGAACATAGGGGTGCACACGTCCCCTCAAAGTAGCGTGTGGGTTTCTTCAGATAAAAACCTTGAAGGAGGATTACCGGGTCTCTTGTTATATAGCATTTATTTTAATGCCTATTTTGTCTGGCATAAGTATTGCTACCGCAGTTTTTTTTTTTTTTTCATTTCCACTTTCATGAAATATCTTGTTCCATTCCTTTACTTTCTGTCTTTGTGTGTCTTTCAATCTGAAGTTAAGTCTCTTGTAGGCAGCATATGTAAGAGTTTTGTTTTCTTATCCATTCAGCCCTCCTGTCTTTTGATTGGAGCATTTAGTCCATTTACATTGAAGGTAACTGTTGGTAGATATGTAGCTGTTACCATTTTATTATTCATAATTTTGAATTTTTTTCTATCTTTAAGAAGTCCTTCTAACATTCCTTGTAATACTGGTTTGGTGTTGATGAACTCCTTTACCTTTTTCTTGTCTGGGAAGCTCATTATCTGTCTTTCAATTTTAAATGATAGCCCTGCTGGGTTGAGTAGTCTTGGTTGTAGGGCTGTGCTTTTCATCATGTTGAATATTTAATGCCAATCACGTCTGGCCTGCAAATTTCTGTTGAGAAATTAGCAGACAATCTAATGGGATTTCCCTTATAAATAACTAGTTACCTTTCCCTTGCTGCTTTTAGGATTCTTTCTTTGTCTTTAACCTTTGTCCTTTTAATTATAATGTGTCGTGGTGTGGGCCTGTTTGGGTTTGTCCTGTTCAAGACTCTCTGTGTTTCATAGACTCGTGTCTATTTCCTTCACGAGGTTAGAAAAGTTTTCAGTCATTATTTCTTCAAATAGGTTCTCAATCCCTTGCTTTCTGTCTTCTCCTTTTGTCACTTCTATGATGTGAATGTTATTACACTTTATGTCCCAGAGGCCTCTTAAACTCTCCTCATTTTTTTTTTTTTTGATTCTTTTTTCTTTTGGCTGTTCCAACTAGGTGTTTTCTGCTACCTTGTCTTCCAAATCACTGATTCGATCCTCTGCTTCATCTGGTCTGCTGGTGATTCCTTCTAGAGCATTCTTCATTTCAGTTATTGTGTTCTTCACTTATGACTGGTTTTCTTTTATGGTTTCCATGTACTTTTTTATGCTTGCTATCTCTTTGTTGAAGTTCTCACTAAATTCCTTGAGCATCCCTATAACCACTGTTTTGAACTCTGTATGTAGTAGGTTGTTTGTCTCCCTTTTATTTAGTTCTTTTTCTGGATTTTGCTCCTGTTCTTTCATTTGGAATGCACTTCTTTGTTTCCTCATTTTGGCTGCCTCTCTGTGTTTGTTTCTATGTATTAGGTAGATCTGCTCTGTCTTCCAGTCTTGGCCAGGTGGCTTTATGTAGTAGGTTCCCTGTGGGGTTCTGGCACAGTCTCCCTTGTCACTGCTCTGGGTTTTCCAGGATGTCTCTTGTGTGGGTCGTGTGTGCTCTCCTATTATAGTTGAGTCTTGATTGCTATTGGCATGTCAGTAGGTGGGATTGACCCTCAGGCTGATTGGCTATGGGGTTTGGCCGTGTCCACAGCTTATAGGCTTCTGTACAGGGGGCTTACCCCACTATGTGGTGTCGTGTCCCGCGCAACAAGGGCAGTGAGGGTGCAAGAAGGGGTGGTTTGGGTTAAGTTTTTAAGCAAGAAACAATCAGAGACTTAATGCAGTTAAATCTCTCCGAAGGCCAGGGGTCTCTCAGTCTCAGAGGATTGGAGCCCAGAATAAAGCTGGCTGGAGGTTTTTATTGATAGGTCTACAACTATAAGAAAGCAACTACAAGAAAGCAACATTGTTTCTCACACGGTCTGTGAGGCTCAGACTTCATAACAGGAAATGTTTATTCCAATCATCCTTTGTCTGTAAACAGCTGAAGCACAAGGTCCCAGGATGTTTTGTACCTAAAGTATGTACCTTTTCAGGATGGAGTCTTTCACATTGTAACAACTCTGTTGAGAGAAGTGGAAACAGGTGCAAGGGGAAAGCCAGAGCCGGCAATAGACTTTCCCAAGCAGGGGGAAGGGGAGGCAAGGCCCCTTCCCATACCTGTCCAAGGCAGCTCATTGTCGGTTCCGCCTGGCTTAGGTTGTATCTCCCGTGAGATATTTTACCCGTCTTTGGCTGCAAACCATCTTTTGGGGACCAGACAGAGAGACATAAGGTGTAAACACAAGGATGGAACAGAGTCCCAGAAAGGCACAATCTCACAAACTCTTCTTTCCTTAAGGAAAAACATGAAGGGACATTTGGCTAGGCTGTTGTGCGACTACAAAGTGGGATTCACTCCAGCAGGCTCTGGTATCTGTTGAGACTGCCCTCTTTGTGTGCAACTTGTGGGGCTAATTGGGTGGGGCTTTGCTGTGGTCTGAAGTCTGAAGTCAACCTCCAAGTATGTTTGTTCTGGGTATTCTCATAAGAGGCTCTGGTGCAGACCCATGTCACCCACTTCCTGTGACCAGCCGGGGACTACCTGGTAGGAGCTACAAAGTGATCCACAGTTGTTTGCTGCCTGTGCTACTCCTGGGGGAGCTTGGGAGAGGCCACACTGTAGACCAAGGATGTCTACCACCAGTACTGGGCCTGGAGTACCAACCTAAAAAGCCAGGACACTCCAAGGTCTGCTGCCACCTGTTGGCTCCCTTAAGGTTCAACTCCTGATAAAGCCTCATGCGGTACTTGAGTTGGGTGAGGCAGGTTCTGAGGTAGTCACTAGAGTGGGAAGAGTTGTGGTTACCAAGTTAATTTAAATCTGGTTTGGTGCCAGTGCTGAACCTGGAGTGACTCAGCAAAAGTGTCACAGAACACTGAGGCCAGTCTCCGCCTGCCTGGACCTGCCAAACTCTGACAGTTTTCCAAGAAAGAATGGCTGCTCGCAGAGAAAGACCCTCTGGCATTTGGGGAGTTGGGTAGGGTGGCGTCCCAGTGGAGCTCCCCAGACCAATCAGATTCAGATTTGGCCTGTGGATGAGGGTTCAACATAGGAAAGATGGCACTAGCTGCATGAGAGAAAGACCCCACACAGGAAAAATGGCCAGTGTCTTCCAATCCTTGCTCCAAAGCCACAGAGCCCAGTCTGCCCCCATATGCCCCCAACACCCCCCAAGTCACCATCCCTCCACTGGAGCACAGGGTGAGTACCGGCGAGCAAGCGAGTCTGTGCACTGGCACTTTAAGTGGACGTCTGGGTGTCCGGCAGCCTTCTCTCCGACCCAGATGGTCAGAACCCCCACTGTTTTCCACAGCAAGATGTTGTGGGTGCTCCTCTTCCCAGCACCAGTACTCTGGACTGGGAAGCCTGTTTTGGGGGTTGGGGTCTCTTTCTTCTCTGGGAGGAACCTCTGTGGCCAAGATATCGCTCCTGATTCTCAATGGCCACACAGAAGTTTGGGGCCCGTCCTGCGTCCCCGCCTCTCGTACCAGTCTCAATGTAGCTTCTTTATATTTTCAATTATAGGACTTCTGTTTGGCTAGACTTCAGATGGTTCTCCAGGTTAACTGTTTTATAATTTAGTTGTAATTTTAATGTGTTCACGGAAGGAAGCACGCACAGTGTTTATCACTCCACCATCTTGGATCTGGGTTCTCTTGGTTATTCTTGACCCTTTTGTCTTCTATGTACATTTTTAGAAACAGCTCTATTGAGCTATAATTCACTTACCATACAATCCAGCCATTTAAAGTGTACAATTCAATGGTATTTACTATATTCATAGATATATGCAATCATCACCACACTAATTGCGTATTTGATATTTATATTATTATAATGTGATTTCTTTAATTATATCTTACTCATATATAAAAATAATTGAATGTTGATATGTTTATTTTATGAGGTCTGACAAGTTCGTGAACTCATTCTAGAAAAAGTGCTACATACCTCATTGCTGAATATCCCTACGATCACCTTCGAAGTTCTCCTCTTGGGAAGCTATGCACCGACGCTAGCGCCCAGTCCACCCTTCAAAGCAATTTTGGAACTCTTTTTCTGGAATGGCCATCAGAGCTGTCGTCGTATTACCTTCGACGTCCTGAATGTCATCAAAATGTCTCCCTTTCAACATTTCCTTTGGGTAAAGAAAGAAGTCATTGGGGGCCAGACCAGGTGAGTAGGGAGGGTGTTCCAATACAGTTAGTTGTTTACTGGCTAAAAACTCCCTCACAGACAGTGCTATGTGAGCTGGTGTATTGTCGTGATGCAAGAGCCATGAATTGTTGGTGAAAAGTTCAGGTCGTCTAACTTTTTTCATGCAGCCTTTTCAGCACTTCCAAATAGTGAATTTGGTTAACTGTTTGTCCAGTTGGTACAAATTCACAATGAATAATCCCTCTGATATCAAACAAGGTTAGCAACATCATCGCAACCAGTTGGTGAACTTAATTGTCACACTTCGTATAGCTATACCTATATAATATATTTTATTACATATCTATATGTATTAATAGAATATTATAAACAATTGAAAATGAAAGAAACAGCCCTATGCATATCAAATTGGATGAACCTCAAAAGTGTAACATTCAATATATGAAGCAGACCACAGATAGCTGTAAAAGCTATGAATCCATTTATATAAAGTTCAAAACCAGGCAAAACAAAAAAAACATATATTTTAGGAATACATTGAAAGGTGGTACAATTCTCATAAAAACCAAGAGAATGATTAATTCAAAATGCAGGATATTGGTTTCGTCTGGGCAGGGACGAAGGGAGATACAGTCAGAGAAGGGTGTGCAGGAGCTTGCTTCTAACATAGTGTTAATCGTGGATTTCTTAAACTGGATATGGTGTTTGCTTTATTTTTTAAACTGTACACATATCTTTCATATACTCTTGTTTATCTGAAATACTTCACAATAATTTTTTAAAATTTATTTTCCAGTTATAGTTGATATACAACACTGTGTTAATTTCAGGTATACAATATAGTGATTAGACATTTATATACCTTAAGATGTGATCACCCCAATAAATATAGTACCCATCTGGCACCATCACAATAATTTCTTTTTGTTGGGGAAGGGGAACAGAACTTTATTGGGGAACAGTGTGTACTTCCAGGACTTTTCCAAATCAAGTTGTCCTTTCAGTCTTAGTTGTGGAGGGCGCAGTTCAGCTTCAGGTCCAGTTGCTGTTGCTAGTTGTAGGGGGCGCAGCCCACCATCCCTTCCGGGAGTCGAACCGGCAACCTTGTGGTTGAGGGGATGTGCTCCAACCAACTGAGCCATCCGGGAGCTGAGCTGCAGCTTATTGACTTCATTCTAGCTGTGGAGGGCGCAGCTCGCTGGCCCATGTGGGAACCCAGCCTGCAGCCCCGCTGCCCAGAGCTCGCGCTCTAACCAACCGAGCCATTTGCCCACCCCAACAATACATTTTTAAAGGGATACTAGAGAACAATAATTTTAATCAGTGGTAAGGGAAGATTCTACTTGTGCTAGAAAATACAATTATGGTGACGAGCCTTCAGGCAGCCACAGAAGAAACATGTGGCACTACTTTCTAACCTCTGTCACTGGGGCACCACTTACTGAACCACAGAAAATCAACCAAGCCATAGGCAGGGCCCGGTGTAAAAAGATGACTGGACCTATCATTTATTCTTTCTCAGGACTATCACCTGGGAAATACTGAGATGCAGGTAGCAGTGGGAATCGATGCTGAAAGGAAACACAGGGATGGAGAGCCCCTGAGTTGGGGGTAGCAGGCTGTGGGAGTACGTGTGTTAAGTCAACTTCCGAGGGAGCAGAAGCCACAAGATGGAGAATATCCATAGAAAAAGCCAATTAGTGCAGTAGGAGAAATTCCTGCAATGCCTCCTTCCTGAAGGCCCTGTAGCAGCGTGGACCCTGAGCAACCCCGCAGGCCCAGCGTCTGAGCCCCATCACACTATAGCTCCCGCCCCTCAGCTTCCTTCTCCCTGGGAGCTCTGCAAAGACCCATATACCACCTGCTCTCCAGCCAGCTGGGCTATGTCTATCTTCCTCACACCCTAAGCCCGACTACATACAAATTAGTTGTTCTTTTCAAAATATCAAAACTCCCTAGAGGGCTTCTGGGCTGGGCAAGATGCAGGACACCCACTCCAGCCTCTCTCTCCCTCTGACCACAGGTAAGAATACAGGTGGCAGAGGCAGCCACTTGTGGACTCTGAACAGCACGCAAGGGCAGGCATCCGGATAGGGGAAAGGAGTAGAGACTTGGAGACACGGATTATCCTTAGTCAAAACCCATAGAAACGCACACCAAAACGGGTGAATTTTAACGAAACAAAAACTAACTTTTAAACAATAGCATACGAGAGGGGACAAAGAATGGGACGTAGATCAGAAGACCTGGTTTCCCCCAGGCTCAGCCACTTTTTGGTTGCTTGGTCTCGGTTACTTAATTGAACCTCAAAAAACAAAACATTCTCCCAATCTACCTGGAAGTAAGCGAGCAAAGCGAGCTCATTTCTGTGCACTTTCTAATTGTGCTGTTGAAGACTGTGTTTCAAGGAAACCGCTAGAGGTAGCTGGTGCTTCTTCCAGTCATGCTGGAAGAGGCCTGCATGAGCTGGACAGTGGGGAGAGGCACTAGTTTTCCTGCAGGGCCTAAATTGGCTTCTGCAATCCTTTCTGACCTGAGGTAGTGAGCAGGGGGGTTCGTCCACTCCCAGCTGAGCCACGAGTCCCTTTTTCCACATGAGGGTAGCCATTCATGACCTCTCCTCAAGTGCTGACACCGCAAAAGCGTTTCTGGCCTTGGCTATTCATCCATTCTTACTCCTGGGAAGCGGTTTATCCTGACCCGCATAATTGTCAGGAGTTCAGATTCTACACTCAGACTGCCTGGGTTTGACTTCTGGGTCAGCACTTACCGTGGCAACCTTGAATCCTGTGTCTCAATTTTCTCATATACAAGATGGGTTGGATTTAACAAGAAAATGCATCCAAAATGCTTACCACAGTGTCTGATTTCACGGTGGATAACCTGTCATGAGCTCAATTGAGTTACTGCCTAAGAAGCAAGTTGCATTCATTTCATTGGCCACTTGGGGGAGACATGTAGCTGAAAAAGAAGTTCCAGGAACTGTTAAGTAAAGATTTTAGTTTCTGACTGTTAGAGAAGGAGTTAAAGGTTAGCTAGTTTCATTCTCTCATTTTTTTCATTTGGGGAAACAGAGGCTCAGATAGGAGAAATGAATTACTCATAGTCATTCAAGTAACTGGTAATCTGAAAACCAGAGTCTTTAATTCCCCAATTCATTAATGAATTACTTGATAAAAATCAACTTTAGTTTCAAGCATGGCTAAATTTACTGCTCCTCCTGGTGTGTCTGTGTAGAGTTTAAAATAATCCTACCCTCTCAAGTTCTCGGCTGATAAATTTGTGTTATACTTTTTCATTTTATTGAGGTCTGCATTTAACAAGAAGTTGTTTAACAGATATTGTTTAATACGTACCATGCCCTGGTATATACACCGTTTTTGTAAAACACAGGCAATAGGCAGTGCTTTCAAGAACTTACTTATACACAGGAGAAAAGACACAGACACACACACACACACACACACACACACACACACACACACATTCCCTTGGTGATCTCATTAAATTTCAAAGCTTCAAGTTGACCCCCCCCCCATAAGCAGATAATTCTCATATTTATATTTCCAACCTAGATCTTTCCCTTGGACTTCAGGCTCATTAATCTAACTTCTTACACAAAATTTCCACTTGGAAGCCTGTGAGACATCTCATGTTCTCGTTATTTAAAACAGCTCCTTATCTTCTCCCATACTTGTTCCTCCAACAGACTTTCTTATTTCAGTAATGGCAACTCCATCCTTCCAGTTGCTCAGCCAAAACCTTTGAGTTGCCCTTAAACCCTCTCTTTCTCCCATTTTCCACATTGAATTCATCAGTGAACATGTTGGCCCCATCTTCAGGATAAATTCAGAATCTAGTCACTTCTTACCACCTCCTCAGTTCCCATCATGCTCCAAGTGCCACCATCTCATCTCTGGTTATTGCTATGGCCTCCTCACTGCTCTGCATGCTTCTGCTCTTCTATAGCCTACTCCCCGCAGAGTGGCTGACTGATGCTGTTAAAACTCCCAGTAGTGTCCATCAGTCCTCATATCGAAAACCTCCAATGGCAACTCAAGTTGTTATAACGACCCTTCCCACTGGTGTCCCCGACTGTCTGTGACCTCATCTGCTAGTCCTTTCCTGCCTGGCCTCTCCGCTTCAGCCACACTGACCTCCTAGCTGTTCAGTGAACATTCCAGGAAGGCTCCCACCGTAACACCTACCCCACCCGCCTGCCCCATTCTGACCCCAAATTGCTGCAGATCTCCCTCCCTTATCTCCTTCGGGTCTGTGCTCACCTTTCCCCTCACCACTCCTAAAAATTGCAGCACCCTCCTTCCTACCTACACTTCCTTTCCCGCTTCCATTGCACTTATCACTTATCATTCTATATATTCAACTGATATATTTTGTTTAATATCTGTCTCCTTCCTCTCGAATGTTAGCTCCCTGGGCAGGGCTATCCATCTGTTTTGCTCATTGCTGTGTCCCCAGTGCTTAGAAGAGTGCTTAGCATGTTGTAAGAATAAAAACATACAAACTTCAAAAGCTGGTTGATGAGGGGCAAAAGGTGCTAGGAAAGGAGTGAAAGGACTTTGGCCTGCTTGTCCTTGTTTGATTTGGGGCAAGTGACTGAATGGCTTTTGGTGTGCGGCATCATATAGCCCTGTCCATGACTTTATGTGTGAGGATACCAGGTCTCTTTTTGCTCTACAATGTTGATGGAATGAAGTCAGACCCTGCAAATGTTGATGTACTGCACTTGGATATGACACGTCTATAGTATCCAAGTTTAGATGTGGTGGTGGTGAAGCAGGAGGTGGTGCTTGTTGTCTGGGAAGTTCCCTTGTCAGAAGACAGGGTAAAATGTTAGGAGGAAGACTGAAATTCAACAGGCAGGAAATGTCTGGAGAGGGGTGCAAAACAGGTCACTTCATAACAGAAGGGTTCTTGAGGGGTGTGAGGGGAAACATCTCAAAAGATAGGTTGAGAACATGTCTGCAGGGATTTTTGTCTCCAGGCCGAAGTCCAAACTCCTTAGTCTGGAATTTCATGGGTGAGACGCAAATGATTTTGAGCAGGAAAAGATCCAAATAGTAGCTTAGAAAGATTAATCTATGCAGGATGGATTAGAGGGAGGTGAGTCTGGGGGCAGGGACCAGTTAGAAGGTTGTTAAAGATTTTTAAACCTCAGATAACAAGGGCCCTGACTAACATGGGTGGAGGTAGGGCTAGAATTAGAGTGACAAATTTGAGATATGCTGTGAGGAAAAATTGGAACAAGGCTTCACAGTAGAGAGTTGGAGGTAAAGAAAATGGAAGAGAAAAAGTCACTTAGATATACAAGTTCGGACAATTAAGTTCGCGAACTTGTTGCAATGATGTTGCTAAACTTTTTTATATCAGAGGGATTATTCATTATGAATTTGTACCAACTGGACAGTTAACCAAGTCCATTATTTGGAAGTGCTGAAAAGCTACGTGAAAACATTAGACGACCTGAACTTTTCACCAACAATTCATGGCTCTTGCGTCATGACAATGCACCAGCTCACACGGCATTGTCTGTGAGGGAGTTTTTAGCCAGTAAACAACTAACTGCGTTGATACACCCTCCCTACTCACCTGATCTGGCCCCTCATGACTTCTTTCTTTACTTAAAGATAAAGGAAATATTGAAAGGAAGACATTTTGATGACATTCAGGACATCAAGGGTAATACGATGACAGCTCCGATGGCCCTTCCAGAAAAAGAGTTCCAAAATTGCTTTGAAGGGTGGACTAGGCACTGGCGTCGGTGCATAGCTTCCCAAGGGGAGTACTTCAAAGGTGACCATAGTGATATTCAGCAATGAGGTTTGTAGCACTTTTTATAGGGTGAGTTCACGAACTTAATTGCCAGGTTTGTGTAGCCCAATAACAGAAGGAAGAAAGAGGGATGCAAGAGAAGAAACTTAATTGTGGAGGAAGATGAGAGGTTCACGGACTGTCAGTCAGCTCTGGCTGCTGTAACATAAATACGTTAGACTGGGTAGCTTAAACAACAGATTATTTCTCACAGTTCTGGAGGCCGAAAAGACCAACATCAAGGTGCCAGCAGATCTGGTTTCTGGCACCTTCTCACTATACCCTCACTATACCCTCAGAGAGGTATTCTGTGTCTTACTCTTTCACTAATCCCATCATGAGGGCTCCCACCTCATGACCTAACCTAAACCTAATTACCTCCAAAGGCCATCACTTTGGGGGTTAGGGTCTCAACACCTGAATTTTGGGTGGACGCAAACGTCAGTCCATGGCATGGAC
The DNA here is from genome assembly GCF_964194185.1 of Rhinolophus hipposideros. Classification (NCBI taxonomy): domain Eukaryota; kingdom Metazoa; phylum Chordata; class Mammalia; order Chiroptera; family Rhinolophidae; genus Rhinolophus; species Rhinolophus hipposideros. Next base: position 6,648,789 of record NC_138066.1, on the reverse strand, counting down.
TCTCAGTATTTTATAGGTGAGGAGTCTCAAAGCTGAGGTTTCTTTCTGGATGTTCCCAAGCAAAGCACCAAAGTTCAAGGGAATATTCTTTTCCATATGGGAATCCCTGTGATTGTTTGAAGGTAAGAGAAAAGGAACCAGATCAGTCAGTAAAAGATCAAACATGATGGCTAAGGAGCAAGATGGAGAGGCTGTCATTTATGAGGAAAGAGGTCTCCCACTGATGAGGCTGGAGAGAACGTGGGTCGATGGGAGAAAGAGAAAACATTTGGACCTAGAGATAAGGAAACATGAAAGAATTTTTGGTAGGTGATACTTCCCAGTGAGGAAGGTGGCACAGTCATCTGGCAAGAGTGGGATAGGAGACAGAAGTGGGATTGGGGCATCATCTCTGCCATGACTCCCTCTGCCCTTCCTCTGCTTTATTTAGTTGCTTACATTTAGTACAATGTGAAATCATCTTATCTATTTGAATACTCCTTTATGCCATCCTATTTAGAATGTAAATAAGGGGAATCTAATGTGTGAATCTAACAGTTATTGGACGAGCAAAGCCTGGGCGCCAACAACACTTGGGACCTTCAATCCATTGATCTTATGTTTTCACTGACCCTCAACCCTCTCATGTTCTTGCTTCTTTCATATCCTGCTTAAAATTCATGGTCAATCATTATTTAAATCATTTCCTCACCCCTCTTCATTGTATTCTGTTCCTGTTGCAAAATCATGATTCTGATATCATTCAACTCTTCACACAATGCAACTCTTCTCCATTCTGCACACATACAAGCTGAAAATGATTAGAGGAGAAAAAAAACCAAAACTCTGTTTACTTCTCCCCTTTAAATTTGTCACCATTAAGTCTTTAATGTATTTAATGTATTTTAATGTATTTAAGGCTGCCAATCAAAATATAACTAGACCACTCACCTTCAAAATTCTCCCATATAACTGTTTCATTTTTCCTCCTCTCTACTTGTCTCCAGCTTGTCTTTGCTCATCTCCACTTTAGCTGATGGCCCTGTTTCCTATTTTACTGATAAAATAGAAGCATTTGGGAGAGAACTGCTATTTTTAAGTAAAGACAATAACAAAGTCATACTTTTGCCTAACATGTTACAACCGTCCTGCATACAATAAAAAATGTGCTTACTCTTTCTGCAGAAGAAGAGGTAGTCTTGGGTGATGTTCAATTTCTTGATATTGTGTAATTTAAATAATGTGATTAAACTTAACTATTATTAATATATCTGTGTTAGAGTGCAAGGGGAAAAAAGAGAGAAGAAAATAAAGACATTTGATATGCATGTAGAGACATAGTCATAATAAAATAAGGAAGAAATACTCAGAACCATTATAGTCCTTATATCTGCAACTGATCATGTGATGGTAGCTGGTATTTATAACTACCTGCTTTTACGATCCAGTCCATATTCTCTCAGCAAGCACCTGAACTGGTCATGGTTCTTTGCCTGCTGAGGTGACTCACAACTTCACTCCAGAAAGGACTAGGCTATTAGCAGTCTGGCCCGAATTGGATTGTTGTAATTTTCCATTGGGCAGGGTAATACTAAGAGACCCGAAGGGATTGCCTGTATTATTCCACACATGCTCTTCCTTCTCTCTATTGTGGAGTAACAGTCAATTTCCCCTTGGTAGTCAGAGTCAATCATCCCAGGCAATACGGTAACGCCCTACATTGCCTGTTAATTCAGAGGCAGGAGGTTCTCAAAGTAGCTGAGGGGTAGTCTTAACTTCCAAGTCAATTAAATCACCATTGTATATACCGCTGGAGCATTCCTTTTTTTTGGAACTAAAACCTCTAGACCAACAGAGCATAAGGTCCTGGGGACAGTCAGCAAAACTTTTGCTAGTGAGTCAGTAGGGTAAGAGTAAGTGGGGCCACTCCCATTTGCACCCCTTGATTCCTGAACCTCTGAGTCTTGGCCATGGGAGTAATAATAGCACCATATATTAGATGCTGATTCAGAACAAATACAGACTCCTGTGAACTTGCCTCAGCCCTGCAAGGAATTGACACCTAACTGGTGCTATAACTGAGTTTTCAAAAAGTCATTCCACCATCGTATCAAGCCAGCAGCTACCGGATGAAAAAGAATATGGAAAGGTCAGAACATTTCATGAGCATGGCCCATTGCTACACTTCATTTACTATGCAGTGAGTTCCTTGATTGGAAGCAATGTTGTGTGGAACACCATGGTGGTGAATAAGGCATTCTATAAGTCCATGGATGGTGGTTTTGACAGAAGACTTGCATGTAGGGAAGGCAAATCCATATCCATATTAAGTGTCTATTCCAGTAAGAACAAAATGCTGCCCCTTTGATGATGAAATGGTTCAGTGTAATCAACTTTCTACATGAGAGCTGAATGACTCGTCCTGGAGAATGGTATCACATGAGGGACGCCAGTTTGGTCTCAGCTGCTGGCAGATTAGGCACTCTGCAATGGCTGTAGCCACGTAGGCCTTGGTGAGTGGAAGTCCATGTTGATGAACCCATGCATGATCTCCAACCTTGTCATCGTGGCCACTTTGTTCATGACTCCATTGAGCAATAAGAAGAGTAACTGAGGAAAGAGACTGACTGGTATCCACAGAACAGGTCATCTCATCCACTTGATTATTAAAATCCTTTGCTGAGGTCACCTTTTGGTGAGAAGCCACATAACACACAAATATCTTCATGTTTTGGTTTTGTTTTCGGTCCATTCAGAAAGTTCTATCTGCATACCTCTTCCCCAGATACCCTCATCACAAAATTTCCAATCATGCTCCTTACAAGTTCCTGACCATGGGTCACAGCTCATGAATAGGTATAGACTCATACCTCTGGCCATTTATCCTAAGAAAAATGAACAATCAAATGCATTGCCCAAAGTTCTGTCTACTGGGAGGATTTCTCTTCACCACTGTCCTTCAGAGATGTCCCAGAAAGAGGTGACTGTGCTCCAGTTGTCCAGTTTTGAATGATGCTTGTGTATCACTCAAAACCACCTGTAAACCATGCTTGAGTTTCCTTTTCCTTAGTCAACTGACTACAGGAACTCCCTCCCCCCATAAAGCAACAGGTGCTACCTAGAAGAGGTAATGTAGCAGGAGTGGGGACCACAGGCATGTGGGCTACTTCTTCACATAAGTCACTTATACCACGTCCTTTTGATGATGGAGTGCTGCTGTGCACACCCAATTTCATGACTTGGTGGGTCAGGCAACACCCAGTTCATGATGGGCAGTTCAGGTTGCATGGAAACTTGGTGGCCCAAGGTTAGTGTTCAGACTTTCCTAAGGCCCGGTATCAGGCCCAGAGTTGTTTCTTGAAAGGATAGTAGTTATCCACAGAGGATGACAGGACTTTGCTCCGAAATCCTAAGGACCCATGCTTTGATTCACCTATAAGGGCCTGAAAAAGGCTCCAAACAACATCTGCCACAGACACTTCAATCATCATTGGATCTGCGGGATCATCTGACCCAACTGGAGGAGAAGCTTGCACAGTCGCCTGGACCTGTTGCCAAGCCTTCTTTCATTCTGGGCCCCTCTTGAAAGTATCGGCTTTTAGAGTCACTGGGTAAATAGGCTGGAGCACTGGGTAAATAGGCACTCACATGAGGAATACATTGCCTCCCAAATCCAAAGAGGCGTTGCAAGCAGTGTGCCTCTTGTTTGGTTGTAGGAGGGGCCAGATGCAACAATTTATCCTGTATCTTATAAGGGATAACTCAGCATGCCCCACACCCCTGAACCCCTAGACATTTCATTGAGGAGGTAGAAAGCTCCTGAATTTTTGTTGGATTTAGTTCCCACTCTCTGATACAGAAATGTCTTACAAATTAGTTGAAAGTAGTTGCTATCTCAGCTTACCAGGTCAAATTAGCACATTGCTATTAGCGTGGTATCTTGTGGAAGGGAACGGTGACTGTCAACTAAATTATGATGTAAGGCTGGTGAGTTGATATACCCCTGAGTATCTCAGTGAAAAGCAGTGAAGCTATATTGCTGGCCTTGCCAGCTGGAAGCAAACTGCCTCTGGTGGTCCTTACTAACAGACATGGAGAAAGAGAAGCTTTTGAGAGATGGGTAGTTGCCTACCAGGTACCTGGGGATTTCAAGCAATGAAACCACATCTGGAAAAGCAGTTGCAATTAGTCACCGTGGGGTGAAATTTACAGTAATCCACTGTCATTTTCTAAGGTCTCTGTTTTCTGTACAGACCAAACAGGCAAATTGAATGGGGATGTGGTGGAAATTACCACTCTACATCTTTCAGGTTCTCAATGGTAGCACTGAAATCCCTCCAGGAATGCAGCATTAGTTTTGGTTTATTGTTTTCTTAGGTAGAGGTAGTTCTAGTGGCTTCCACTTGCCTTTCCTACAACAACAGTCCTGACTCCACAGGTCAGGGAACCAATGTAGGGATTCTGCTAAGTGCTGAGTCTATTCCAATTTTGCTTTCCAGAACTGGGTGGAATAACCACAGGATGGGTTAGGGATGCACTGGACCCACTGTGAGATGTACCTGAATGAAAACTCCATCAGACCACCTGGCTTCCATAAGCTCTTACTCTGACTGGTGGACTACAGTGACATTTTGGATCTCCTGGAATCAGTGTCATTCAGAACCAGTGTCCAGTAATTCCTCCAAAATCTGAATATTTCTCTTCCCTCAATGCATGGTCACCTGCGTGAAAGGATGTAAGTTTCTTTGGGGGAAGGCGAAGAGAAAGACTAAATTTTTGGTAGTGTACCACAGTTCTTTCTCAAGGGGTCATGGCCTTCCCTTCATTCAAGGGCTCTAATTCTGTTAACTGGCTCAAGTCAGGGAAATAATTAAGGAGCCATGACTCTTTGTTTTGGTGGTTCAATTTAGATTTCTTTTTACTTGACCTAGAACTCTTCTGCTTATATAGATCAACTAAGAATTTAGTAGACTGCCCATCTATTTCTTTTCTAGGGCCACCATGGTCCATGAGCCAGTGCCATGCGTGACTGTGAATTAGATTATTCTGACGACATATTCAATTCCACTGTCCATTGTGGTCATCACACCCATCTTATCTTGCTGCTAAGGACATCATTTGGCCCCTGGCCACTCCAAGAGCCAATCAGTTCTCTTGCATTTAAGGATCCCAGTTCAGTGGCATCAGTTCCGACTATAAGTTTTCACCTACAGAGAAGAGCAGCCACAGAGCTATTTAAAGAGGGTTCCCCTCGCAAATTTATTTATTTCTCACAGTTGTGGAGAAAGGTGCGTCTGTCCTCTGGAGCCTCCTGGGGCAGGTGAGCAGGTCTTACATGACGAACCTACTCTAGTATTCCAATTTCCCTAAGCCTTTGGACACCTTCCTCGATGGTATACGGAGACAGTTCTAAAGTTTCATTTAAGGCACATCATATTTTGGTCCAGGTTATAGCCAACCAATCAAACTGAGAACACTTTCTAACTCCTCAAGCTACAACATCAAGTCCAGAGTTTCTGCTTAGTGGGCCCATAGCAGTAAATTCAGCCTGATTTAACTTTATGTTTATTCCACTATTATCCCCGAGCTTTACTTCATGGGAACATTTTGATTACTAATTGAATATTGTTATTTGTATAGGCCTATTTATATTTATTATTTCTTCTTATGTCAGTTTTCAGAGCCTGTGTCTTTCTAGAAATTTGCCTATTTCATCTAAGTTAACTCATTTTTTTGGCATATGGTTGTTCATGGTATTCACTTTTAATTCATTTTATTTTGGTAATGTCATTAGTGATATTGCTTCTTTTATGTTTGACTTGAGTAATTCAAGTTTTTTTTCTCCTTTATGCTTAGTCAGGTTAGCTAAAGATTTGTCAATTTTGTCCAACTTTCAAAGGACTCACTTTTAGTTTCATTGATTTTCTCTCTCTCTATTTTTTTTTACTCTATTTGTTTCTGCTCAATCCTTATTATGTCCTTTCTGCTTGCTTTGGGTTTAGTTTGATCTTTTTCTGTTTCTTAAAGTGGAGGATTTGGTTATTGATTTGAGGTTTATTTTTTAATTAAATAGGCATTTACAGTTATAACTTCCCTCTAAGCTCTGCTTTAGTTACAAGGTGAGACAATTAAGTTCGTGAACTCGTCCTAGAAAAAGTGCTGTATCCCTCATTGCTGAATATCACTATGGTCACCTCTGAAGTACTCCCCGTGGGAAGCTACGCAGTGACACCAGCGCTTAGTCCACCCTTCAAAGCAATTTTGGAACTCTTTTTCTGGAATGGCCATCAGAGCTTTCATCTATTATCCTCGAAGTCCCGAATGTCATCAAAATGTCTTCCTTTCAATATTTCCTTTATCTTCGAGTAAAGAAAGAAGTCATTGGGGGTCAAATCAGGTGAGAGTGTTCCAATACAGTTATTGTTTGTTTGCTGGCTAAAAACTCCCTCACAGACAGTGCTGTGTGAGCTGGTGCATTGTCGTGATGCAAGAGCCATGGATTGTTGGAGAAAAGTTCAGGTCATTTTCATCTCACTTTTTCACGCAGCCTTTTCATCACTTCCAAATAGTAAACTTGGTTAACTGTTTGTCCAGTTGGTAGAAATTCATAATGAATAATCCCTCTGATATCAGAAAATGTTAGCAACATTGTTGCAACAATTTCGCCAACTTAAATGTCCAACCTTGTCCATAAAATGTTTTTCCATTATTTTAAGATAATCATGTTTTTGTGTTAAATTTTTCAATTAGATTGATAGATGTTATAATATTAAATCATTCTCCAATATCTGGGATAAAATCTGATTATAATGAATTATTTTTAAATATATTTTGGATGCTGTTCGTCAATATTTAGTCAATATTTTCTTTAGGACTCTCATTTACATTCTGAGATGAAACTGACCTATAATTTTCTTTCTTTGTATTGTCCCTTTTTGATTTTGATAACTAGCTTATACTTTTTTCCTTCTTTTAAAGTTAAAAAATTATTTTTTGAGAGGGCATTTTATATAACATAAGGATTATTTGTTACTAGAAATTTTGGTAGCACTCACCTATAAACCCTACTATGCGTGGCTTTTGTGTCTGTGTGTCTTTTGAGAAAAGGCTTTTTATTACTTTCTCAATTTCTTAAATATTATTTGCCTAAATTAGTTTTCCAGCTTTTCATATTTAAATTTTTGCATTTTACCTTTTAAAACAATTCATCCCTTGCATTTGGGTTTTGGAATTTGTTGGTGTTTGTTTGTTCATAATATTGCTTTAAAGATATTAAAACATCTTCTATGTTTATACTTATTTTTCCTTTTCTATTATCTATTGTGTTTATTTGCACCTTCTCTTTTTTCTTCAACTCTTTCCAAAGTGTTATCTTAATAATCTTTTTTATGAACCAACTTTTGTTTTGTTAACCATCCATAATTTTTTCGATGCTACTTTTTCTTGGCCCTTTATGATTTCTGTTCTCCTTACTTCTTTTAAAACAATCCTCCATGATCCATCATTAACACTGATAAGTAAATTAGACTCTTTTATACACGGACAGCTTTTGAGCTATTCTCTGTGTTGAAGAGAAACACAAATGTTTTAAAATATTGAGTTGTATAGATATAAGAGATCACCTATTCCTTTGAAGGCAATTATTTGATGTGCTTATTTTGAACGTATTTGACTACAGTCTCCTTTCCCCTATTGGGGCTGCATGCATCCCCAAAACTCCCAACAGCTCTATGAGCAGCCTTCCCCAATGGAGCATGAGTATAATTGGAGATAGCCCTACAGGTAAGGGTTCAGTGCCATCCACGAGTCTGTCCTACTTAAAGTGAAGTTCATAGATCAACAACTGAAATCACCTGTGAGTTTGTCAGAAATGCAGAATCTTGGGCCCCACCCTGGTATTCTGATACTAAACCAGAATCTGTATCTTAACAATATCCTCAGAGGAATCATTTACACTTTCAAATGTGAGAAGCACTTGGTCTTACACCTTCATTTTGCAGGTGAGAAAATGAAGGGCCTGAGAGGTAAAGTCATTTACCACAGACTATGCACAAGAAGGGGATTTTCGTAGGTAAATTAAGGAAGAGAGAGGGAGAGAGAGAGAGAGAGAGAGAGAGAGAGAGAGAGAGAGAGAGAGAGAGAGAGAGAGAGAGAGAGAGGTGTGGGAAATGAGAAAAAATAAGCAAGGAGTGGGGATTGGGAGACAATCTTTATGCATGCACAGTTCATCTAAGGTTAACCTCTGGGCATTTTGAGTAGCTGGCAGACGTTATATTATATTTACAATACTAGTAGTTTGTCTAGTGTTCTTGTATCAGACTTGAATGGTTGTCAGAAAACACACCCAGATTTCAATGAACCTAAAGTTCTTTTTCTGGCAGTAAGAGCAGCAGTAAAAATGCTAGGAAATGGAAACGTTTGCTATGTGGCTCTTCAAGTCCCCAGGTGTCACAGCCCTTGGACCAGCTGTCCTTTTGTAGCATTGCTCCCTGGACCTCCCACTATCGGCAGGCCCTTGCCCTGGGCTGTGCAGAGCCTGCTGACTGGAAGACGTACTCATAAATCTGCAATGACCCTACCTTGTCTGCACACACAGCTCCTTTCCAGGAACACCAGGGATTATTTATTGCAGCCCATAGAATTCTCTGTAAGGTTTCAGCCCAGATGCATGAGACGCATGTTCTATTTCTGTTTGACATCCCATGTCAGGAGTGAGCCCTGGAAGAGGCATAAGTAATTCAGCATTATATACAGAGGGTGAAGTTATGTGCTTATATATCAACACCAGGCACTGGAAGTCCTTGGAAATCAGGAGTGTATAATTTTAGAATGAACGTAATGAAAATGTTAAAAGGAGATCCATTTTTCTCCTCCGTTTCTAAGATGTGCTAAAAAATAATCAGGAGAATTTTCCAAGTGTGGATGAATGCCCTTTGCTGGAGTTACCCCCTTGAGGAGGATGCTGAGACGGGGCAAAAGACTTCCATCTCACCAGCCCTGACCTCTCTGCTGTTCTAAGGCCAGGTTTCCAGACGCTTCTCGGATGTCTTCCTAAGAACGTCCTGCCAATAGTACTTCAAATTCATCATGTCTGAAACTGAACTCATTGTTTTTATTCCAGATTCCTCTTCCTTCTAATTTCATACTCAGATCTACGTTACTGGCACCACACAGTCACCTGTTGCTCAGGCTCTAAGAAGTTGCCACCCTTGACTCCTCTTATTCCTCCACTCCTCCCATCCAAAGAGGGGCTGGCTCCTGTCACCGCGGCCCCAGAGAGGTTCTCAGATCAGGCGTGCATCTTTCATGTGGGTTATTGTAATAGCCTCCAAAGGACCTTTAGTCTCTGTCTACACTGTCCCCAGGTTTAACTCCTGAAAGTACCCAACAGACCGTAATCTCTACCTCCGCTCAGAACTCCTCTCACTCCAGCAGCACAAAGGACACACTTCAGAGCATTGAAAGCCATCTTGGTGAGCTGGTGCCATGTACCTTTTCCACTTCCTTTGCTTTGGGCACATCAGCCTATCCGGTCTTCCTCATACTCTCATGCCTTTAATACCGGTGGGCCTCCTGTTGCCCAAGTTCGAATACCCCCCTTCCCTCTTCCTATATATTAAAAACAAAAAAAAAGCTTATTAATGTAACAATTTTACTCCCCCCCCCCCCATAGCTCTCTGGAGATAGTTCTCCTTCACACTTTGATAAAAATCCTGGGCAGCCAACAGAGTCAGCTAGCTCATTCTTAAGAATTAAAAAGTCCTCTGGTCATTTTCAGCTTAAAGAATGTTCTCATTTTAGTAATTAATATACCCAGTACAATGCAATGTTTAAGAATAAAAAAAAGGCCTCCCAACTTATTCAAGGTTAAATTGTGTGTCCCCTCTCCCATCCTAGCTAGGCCTATTATGGAAGTTTTGAGGTGTGTGTGTGTGTGTCTGTGTGCTCAGGTATGCATTGGTAGGAAATGAGTGGGAAGCTTCTCTTCTGTCTGATACTCTGTGTTTCTCTTCCTCCTGCCCTGCCCTCAGTTTACTAGATGAGATTACTGACTGTCACGCGGGGGACCCTGCTCACTGCGCCATTTGTCGTGCAGGGTCTCAGCTCCCACTCCCTGCCCAAGAACGCAGGACATGGTAAGGCCAAAAAGGAACACCCATGGAGCCATAAGTAGGGGAGTCAAACCAATATATTCTCGCTGGCGGCTGGGCTGGAGACACAGGAAGCAGGATCTACATAATCTGCCTAACAGCAGTCCGCGCTTGCCAGCCACCATCTTCTTGCTAGCCCCCATTCCTTTTCTGCTAGCATAGCCACTGCAGTTATATTAGTGGCCAATGGCTTACGGGTTACAGCTGACGGCCAACTAGCCACAGCTGCTGGCCATCTGATCACAGTTGATGGCCATTTACTACCCGAGCCAGCACCTTTCTATTGTGAGGCCGAGAGCCTGGAAACTGTTTTTTGGGGCTTTGTCCCCACACTCCACCCCTACAGGGTCTCGCCTCACAATCTACACGACAACTGCCTTCCGCGAGGGTACCTGTGCGAGGAACCTGGAGGTGAATGCAATATCCTGGACACAGCCAGGCTCTCTGAGCACAGCCAGGGTTTCTCAGGGCACCACCAGTAGTTCTGGGCACGGCCAGACATCCTGGGCTTCTTAGGGTACCACCTGTTTTCCCGGGCACAGCCAGAGTTTCTCAGGGCACTGCCACTCTCTCTGGACACAGCCAGACTTCCTGGACACAGCCAGGGCCTCAGGGCACTGCCACTCTCTCTGGACACAGCCAGACTTCCTGGACACAGCCAGGGCTCTCAGGGCACTGCCACTCTCTCTCTGGGCCTCTCGGGGTACTGTGCTGGAACAACAGTGGCTCACATCAAGGTGCTTACATATTATCAATGGCGGCCAGTCAAGACACAAAAGCAAACATCCGCCAGTCCCACTACATGGTGGTATGTTCCCAAACAGTCAAGCGTCCATTAAATTAGGGATAGAAGGCAATTCCTCATAGTCCATAGTCATTCGCCAGGGCTGTCCTGGGGGTGAGGGACGACCTTGACCTCACCCTCATCTCCCACGGAGGACTCAGCAAGCGTTTCCTCCTGGGACTAAAAGTCCTACATCCGGGCTGCCTCAGCAAGCAGTTCCCAGCCCACAGGGCGGCAACAACCTTCGCTTTCTCCGCTTTCTCCGGCCTCTGCTGGTTGGGGAACCATCCGCATCTTTCCACCCCTCCACGGGAATCGAGCTCTCCAGCAGCTGCTCCTCCTGGTCTTCCTCAGACTGAGCTTTCATACGCACAAACTGCTCCACTGCCCTTCGGAAAGCTTTGGCCAGCACCGTATCCTGCCGACTACGCCATGTGTCACGCGGGGGACCCTGCTCACTGCGCCATTTGTCATGCAGGGTCTCAGCTCCCACTCCCCGCCCAAGAACGCAGGACACGGTAAGGCCAAAAAGGAACACCCATGGAGCCATAAGTAGGAGAGTCAAACCAATATATTCTCGCTGGCGGCTGGGCTGGAGACACAGGAAGCAAGATCTACATAATCTGCCTAACAGCAGTCCGCGCTTGCCAGCCACCATCTTCTTGCTAGCTCCCATCCCTTTTCTGCTAGCGTAGCCACAGCAGTTATATTAGTGGCCAATGGCCTACGGGTTACAGCTGACGGCCAACTAGCCACAGCTGCTGGCCATCTGATCACAGTTGATGGCCATTTACTACCCGAGCCAGCACCTTTCTATTGTGAGGCCGAGAGCCTGGAAACTGTTTTTTGGGGCTTTGTCCCCACACTGACTTTCCAGGTCTGAATGGGGGAGGGAGTTGAGGAGGGAGACAGGAAAGGTCTGGGGATTCATGTAATTAAATGTTGACTATTTCTGACCATAGCAAGTTTGTAGATGAGCAAAACTGACTTCATTTCTTGGGGTATATTTGTGGGTTCTTTTGGGCATGTACGAGGACTATTCCAGTGTATTTCCTGTAGCATTTGTGATATATTTTCTTCCAGCAGCCACTTATGTTTCCTCCCTCTGCTTTTAGGAATCTAGGTCTAACTACCCACCTCTGGCTAGGATCATCATGCCCCTCTCCCCCAGACAGATCCCCGGCCAGCATTTAAGTGGTTCTATGAAAGTCCTCTCTCTCCTATGGCTCACGTCTCATCCATTAAACACACTCACGCACCTTTGCCCCCCGACCTGGTGAACCCGTCTACCTCTTCTGGCTAATAGACAAGCTTCTCTTATTTGGACACAGGCACCATTATAGGTAGGTTGGAAGTTCCTGAGCACAGTTCATGAATATCACTGAAACTCCAGGAGATGCAAAGGAAACTCTACATGAGTCGTTGATGTCCCTCACACTAGGCTTAGATGAAAAGAAAACACACTTCCAACATGGGTTTGGGAAGAGACCTCACTGCCTATTAAATACTCTTACAAAGACAATTTCTCCCTGATTTCCAACTTCAACTCTTTATTTATTTTTAATTTTTAAAAGGTTTTTATTAAAATATAGCTAACATACCACATTATGTTAGTTCCCAGTGTACACCATAATTGTTCAATATTTATATGCCTAGAGAAGCAGTCACCATAAGTCCACCAACCATCTGACACTGTACCACGTTATCACAGTATTATCGACTATATTCCCTAGGCTGTACATTACATCCCATGACTTATTTGTTTTTTTGTTTTGTTTTGTTTTGTTTTTTGACTTATTTGTTTTATACCTGGAAATTGGAACCTCTTATTTCCCTTCACATTCCCCCCCCTTTAAATTTTTCAATTCCAATTGAAATTCAATATTATTTTATATTAATTTCAGCTGTACAGCATAGTAGTTAGACATTTACACAATTTAAGTGATTTAAGTGATTTCCTTGACTAGTCTAGTACCCACCTGGCACAATACATAGTTATTACCATATTATTGACTGTATTCCCTATGCTTTACTTTACATCCCCATGACTGTTTTGTAACTACCAATTTGTACTTCTTAATCCCTCTTTTTCACCTTGCTTCCCAACCCCTTCCCATTTATCACCCCCCCAAAATCTAGTGCCCCTCTATACATAGTTATTACAAAATTATTGACTATATTCCACATGCTATAACCTATATCCCCATGATTACTGTGTAGCAACCAATTTGTACTTCTTAATCCCTTTCCCTTCTTTCAACTACCCCCAACCCCCCTCTGGCTACCATCAAAAGGTTCTCTGTACCTATGAGTTTGTTTCTGCTCTTGTTTGTTTGTTTTATTCTCTAGATTCCACATATAAGCGCAATCACATTGCATCTGTCTTTCTCTGTCTGACACACTCCACTCAGCACAATACACTCTAGGTCCATCCATGCCCTCACAGATGGCAAGAACCCATTCTCTTCCCTGGGTGAGCAATATTCCATTGTATATATGTGCCACCTACTCTTTATTTATTCATCCATCCATTAATGGACACCCAGGCTGCCTCCACATCTTGGCCATTGTAAACAATGTTGCAGTGAACATATGTATGCACACATCCTCTCGAAGTAGCATTTTGGGTTTCTACAGATAAATACTCAGAAATGGGATTACTGGGTTCTTCTTTGTCTCTTGTTATAGCATTTGTTTTAAAGGCTATTTTGTCTGGTATATGTATTGCTACTTTAGCTTTTTTTGTTTTTTTTTCATTTTCATTTTCATGAGTAACTTTTTCTATCTCTTTACATTCCATCTGAGTGTGTCTTTCAAACTGAAGTGAGTCTTTTATAGGCAGAATATTTGAGGATTTTGTTTTCTTATTTATTCAGCCCTCCGATGTCTTTTGAGTGGAGCATTTAATACATTTACAATGAAAGTTATTGTTGATAGATATGTAGCTATTGCTATTTTACTATTCATAATTTTGATTTTTTTTTCATCTTAAATTTTTTGATTTTTTTTTCATCTTAGATTCCTTGTAATCTTAGAGGGATTTGGTGGTGATGAACTCCTTTAATACTGATTTGGTGGTGATGAACTCCTTTAACTTTTTCTTGTTTGGGAAGCTCTTTATCTGTCCTTCGATTTTAAATGATAGTCTTGCTGGGTAGAGTAATCTTGGTTGTAGGTTCTTACTTTTCATCACATTGAATATTTTCTGCCAATCCCTTCAGGCCTGCAAAGTTTCTGTTGAGAAATCAGCTGACAATCTTATTGGAGCTCCCTTATAAGTTACTAGTTACTTTCTTCTTCCTGCTTCTAGGATTCTCTCTTTGTTTTTAACTTTTGGCATTTTAATTATGATGTGTCTTGGTGTGGGCCTGTTTGGGTTCATCTTGCTTGGGACTCTGTGCTTCCTGGACTTCTAAGTCTATTTCCTTTGCCGGGTGAGGAAAGTTTTCAGTCATTATTTCATCAAATAGGTTCTCAATCCCTTGCTTTCTCTTTTCTCCGTCTGGTACCTGTATGACACTAATGTTGTTATGCTTGACATTGTCCCAGAGGTCTCTTAAACTCTCTTCATTTTTTTGGATTCATTTTTCTTTCTGCTGTTCTGATTGGGTGTTTTCTGCTACCTTGTCTTCCAAATCACTGATTTGATCCTCTGCTTCATCTAATCTGCCGGGGATTCCTTCTAGTACATTCTTCATTTCAGTTATTGTATTCTTCACTTCTGACTGGTTGGTTTTTATGGGTTCTGTGTCCTTTTTATGCTTGCTATCTCTTTGTTGAAGTTCTCACTAAGTTCCTTGAGCATCTTTATAACCATTGTTTTGAACTCTGTATCTGGCAGGTTGCTTGCCTTTGTTAATTCTTTTTTAAGAGTTTCTCCTGTTCTTTCATTTGGGATGATTTCTCTGTTTCTTAATTTTGACTGCCTATCTAGATATTAGGTAGGGCTGCTATGTATCCCAGTACTGACCAGTGGCTTTTATGTAGTAGGTTTCCTGTGGGGCCATGGAAATCTCCCTGGTCACCTGCACTGGGTGCTCCAGGAGTGTCCCTGGTGAGCACTGTGTGTGCCCTCCTGTTATAGTTGAGCCTTGATTATTGTTGGCATGTCAGTGGGTGGTATTAACCCTTAGGCTGACTGGCTGTGGTGTTTGGTCATGGCCATAGCTTATGTGCTACTGTGCAAGCACCGAGTGGGATTTTTGCCCCAGAGGGCTCTGTTGCCTGTTGATACTGCCTTTTGTGTGTGCCATTTGTGGGGCTAATTGGGTGGTGCTCTGCTGTGGTCTGAAGACAACTTCCAAATATGTTGGTTCTGGGACCTCTTGGGAGGGGCTCCAGGGCAGGCCCAGGTCACCCCCTGCTTGTGACTGGCTGAGAGCTACCTGGCAGGAGCTACACAGTGATCTGCGGTTGTTTTTGGCCTGTGCTAAAATTGGAGGCATGTGGGAGAGGCCACACTGTGAATCCAGGATGTCTGCCACCAGTAGTGTGCCTGGGGTAGCTCTGCAAAAAGCCGGGACACACCAAAGCCTGCTGCCACCTGCCAGCTCCCTTAAGTTTCAGCTACTGATAAAACTTGTGTGGTACGCGAATTGGATGAAGCAGCGCCTCAGGGAGTCACTAGAATGGGAAGAGTTGTGTTTACCAGGTTAATGTAGACTCTGGTTGGGTGCCAGTGCTGAACCTGGAGCTACTCAGTAAAAATCTGAGAGCACACCGAGGCCAGTTGCTGCCCATCTGGGGCCTGCAGACTCTGAGGCCAGCTGCTTTCCACCTGGGGCCTATGGACTCTGATAGTTTTCCAAGAAAGAGTGCAGTGCAAGCAGAGCTGGCTGCTGGCGAGAAAGGGCCTCCAGCATTGAGGGAGTTGGGTGGGGCGGGGTCCCAGTGAGTCAGCAGAGCAAAGCAATGGAGCTTACCAGACCAATCAGATTCAGATTTGGATGTAAGTGTAGGGGGAGGGCTCAACATAGGAAAGATGGCACCCACCTACCAAAGAAAATGGTAGCCTCACATCTCAGTCTGAAGCCTCACATCTCAGTCTGCCCCCTGTATGCCTCTGATGTACCCTGAATCATTGTCCGTCTGCTGGATCCCAAGGTGAGTGCCTGTGAGCGGGTTGTTTAAGAGGACATCTGGGTTTCCCGAAGCCTTCCATCTCACTCAAATGGAGAGAATCCCCACTGTCTTTCAAAGCCAGATGTGGGGGTTCCTCTTCCTGGCAATAGTACTCAGGGCTGGGTAGCCTGGTGCGGAGCTGGAATCCCTTGTTCCTCTGTGCGGAACCTCTGTGGCTGAGCTATGTCTTCTAACTCTCATCCTCCACACTCAGGTGTGGGGCCCATTCTGTGCCCCTCCTACTAGACTCGGCGTGGCTTCTTCTTTATATCCTTACTTATAAAACTTCTGTTCAGCAAGACTTCAGATGGTCCTCCAGGTTGATTATTCTATAATTTAGTTGTAATTTTAATGTATTCATGGAAGGACGCAGGCATAGTTTATCTACTTCGCCATTTTGGATCTCCCTAATTTCCCCAACTTCAACTCTCTTTAGCTTTTAGATAGGTCCAGGTGAGCTATAGGTCACAGAATCATTCAGTTTTCTGTGCCAGTTCTGCAGAGTTGGTTGAACCCCTCACTTTGGACTGTGGGACTATTTGCTTTCAGTTATCTTGGGGCATCTGTTGACATTGACACAGCCATTTGACGTCCGTCTATGGACGTCAAAAAACTTTATCATTGAAGTTTTTGCTCCAGTGTACCTTCCTTACAGGCTTCCGTTATTCCTAAGTGGAACTGATGATGTTGGGGGGTTTCCTGACATAACCAGAAGTTGCTTGTACCTGTAAAGGACATGGGAACTGCAGATCACTGTTTCTGATCAGCTGGTGTACAGTTTGCCTTTTTATTAGGTTGGTGCAAAAGTAATTGTGGTTTAAAAGGTTAAAAATAATTGCAAAAACTGTAATTGCTTTTGCAGAAACCTAACAGATTATTCACCAGTGCCCCGGGAGATATGGATGTACCAGGTGTGCCCACCCAGGCATGGTCTTCTACCTGCCACATGTGTGCTCCTCCCAGCCTCACTGTGAAGGAGCAGGGCTGCCACGTGGAATGTCGGAGCAGAAGCGGAGATTTATTTCAGATTCGAGGTGTATCTTGGTGCAGCAGAGAGTCAGATGAAAATCACAGTCAGTCATTTGACAGATATTTGGGCACGGAATGTGCCAGGCTAGGACTAAGTACTGAGGATGCAGTAATTAAAAGAAAATGAAAAGACAGAAGTAGCTCCTACCTTCATGAAAGGTATGAAACCTCCTCCTCTCTGCCTCAATAATGAAAATCTGCTCTCATACCTAGTATTTTCCAGACCAGTCAGTTAGTGATCTAGAGGCAAATTGTGGTCATTAATGTGCTTTTTGGATCCATACAGTATGCTAAAATATACTAAATCATTTGATGACATTTAATAATTAAGATACTTTACATACAAATCTATATTTCTGTTTCTTTTGAAAATCAGCAGATCTGGTAACACTGGGTTCTCAATCCCCCAGAGCTACAGCCTGCTGGAGTCAAGTAGCAGAGGCCTTTTAGTTAACGAACATACCCTCTAGTTTGCCACAGTACCGATCCAACCTTCTCTTTTATATTCTCTTCTGCCTGCTTCGCTCCTTGATGTTACCTCTCTGCCTCTGTAGAGGCTTGATTTTGAGGTCTAGCTCTGAACTAATAATTTTTAAAATTTTTTAGCAAGAAAATGCTTTTTCCTTTAAAAAAAAAGCAATAAAATCTTGTGCATGCCTGAATATGTAAACACTTAAAAGCAGAGCTGCTTTGGTTGAAGACAGAGATAGTAGCCTGGAACCCCATACCCCCTCATGTCCACTGTGGGGAGCCTTGGGGCTCTGCAGGACGTAGCGTGAGAAGCCCTACTCCAGACCCCGGAAGTCTGTCTAAACGCTAACCCTGCGGCCACCTGCTGATTCTGGCCTGACCGTCTGTAACCATGAGCACCAGCCAACTAGACCTTTTGACCTGCCCGTGTCCCTTTCTCCCAGCCCTAGCCCTGTCCAGCACACAATGCTCTCTTTGCTCTGCCAGTTTGATAAACAGCCCTGTGTGCCTGGGTCTGTGTGGCCTCATGGCTGACGTAGTCAGTGAAGGACTTTCAGGGAGACACTTCTGCAGAACGCACCACTGGTCTTTGTGTCTCCTCTCACATTTTATACAACTATTGGATTTCATTAGAACTTCAGTCCCTGTCTAATGAATTTAAACAAATGAGGCAAATATGAATCAAATACTCACATGAAATGGAAACGGTTCAGGAGGAGGGCCCTTGATCTGTATATAGAATAGTCCACATCCTCTTGTTTCCTAAATATTTGCAATTCTGCATGCCAAAGGGTGAGCACATGGATAAAGAATGTGAGCTTGGAGGGTAAGAAAATTGCCGTTCTTGTCTTTAAGATATTTTGAAACTTTGCCAACACGAGGCCCTGCCTTGGGTTTGGGCTCCGAAGGAGGGTACTGGTTTGCTCTGTGCTTCAGTTCTGCAGCTGCCTTCCTAAAGGTCTCCCTTGGGAGTAAAGATTGCTTTTCAGTTAGGTCTGAAACACTATGCGCATCTCCTCATTAGGCCTGAGGCCAACTCAGTGGTCCTTTCTGTCCTCATCTTCCTCCTAATTTGGCTTAGAGGCTGTGGGAGCGCAAAATGGTATGACTGCTTAGGGAAACAGTTTGGCAGTTTCTTATAAACATTCACCTACCTGTGAACAGGTATTTATCCAAGTGGAAGGAAGACATAAGTCCATTCAAGGACCTGTACTCAAACGATCACAGCAGCTTTATTCATAATAGCTCAAAACTGCAAATAAGCCAAGTGTTGACACGTGACTAGATTATCAAACTGTGGTATATCAAACCATGGAATACCACTCAGCAATGAAAATGAACCAATTTCCCAAATGTGCAAGAACATAAATGAATGTCAAAACCATTAGGGGTATGAAGTAGCATTTTGGAATTAAGTTTTGTAATTTTAGCTTTTATGTTTAGATCTGTTGTCCATTAAGAGTAAAATTTTGTGTATGGTGTGAGGTAAGGCTTCAGATCTTTTCTTTTTTTGCATATGGATATTGTTGTTCTAGCACCATTTGTTGAAAAGATTCTCATTTCCCAATCAAATTCCATTTGCACCTTTACACACACACTATTACACACACACACTATTACACACACACAGAGTGCCAAAAAAATTATACACATTTTAAGAAAGGAAAAAACTGTATTAAAATTGTAATACTCAATATATACTGATAACAAAAGATGAATACAAGTCACGTTCGACTTCTGGAATTACAAGAGGTGCTCAAAGTGGTTACCATCACATCCAGACACTTTTTATTATGGCAAACTACTGCTTGAGCAACGTTGACCAAAGTGTCCACTTATATACATTTTTTGTAATATATATATATATATATGTATATATATATATATACACATATATATAGTAATTATTTTTGAAATCATAGATTTTATTTTAAAAATCTGTGTTTTCCTGTAGTTGTAGACTCTGCTTTGTTTGTTTGTTTGTTTTTTAAAGATTTTATTGGGGAAGGGGAACAGTACTTTATTGGGGAACAGTGTGCACTTCCAGGCCTTTTTTCCAAGTCAAGTTGTTGTCCTTTCAATCTTAGTTGTGGAGGGTGCCGTTCAGCTTCAAGTCGTTGTCCTTTCTGTCTTAGTTGTGGAGGGCGCAGCTCAGCTCCAGGTCCAGTTGCTGTTGCTAGTTTCAGGGGGCCCAGCCCACCATCCCTTGCGGAAGTCGAACCAGCAACCCTGTGGTTTAGAGCCCACTGACCCATTTAGGAATCGAACCGGCTGCCTCCGGAGATAGGAGCACAGATCTCCAACCGCCTGAGCCACCGGGCCGGCCCGTAGACTCTGTTTTTTATATCACAGCTTCATAATAGTAATAACTAGTAATGGTGATAACTATAATTTATTGAGCATTATTGTTGACCTGGCACTATCTGAAACTTTTACATATGGTAACTAATAGAATCCTTACAACTACCCTGTCAAGTATGTTTTATTATCTCCCTGTTACAGAGGAGGAAACTGAAGCTCTGTGACATATAAATACTTTGCCCAAGTTCCGAAGCTAAAATTAGCAGAGCTGGGATTTGACGCCAGGCAGTCAAGTTCTCATACACTGCTTAAATTCCACACTACAACTGCCCGTCTCTTCCCAGCTCGTGGCATATAGTAAGTACTCAACAAATATTAATTGAATTAATGAATATAGTTATACGTATGGCACTGTATTTTGGTTATTTACTGGTTTATCATTATAGGATGATCATATGCTCCTTTTTTTAGGGAAGAAAATGTGCCATTTATTAATTCTAAAACATTTAGTGAAGCCTTTCTATTATTTTAAACACTGTGCCAGATGGGAAGAATACAAAGTTTAGCAAACAGGCAAACGATTAAATTAATGGGCAAATGATTAAATGAGTGAACAAGTACATTGGCTTCAACTGGTAAAGTTCATCCCCCGAATGGCTGATTTAACTTAGAAAAATTATCCCTGTAATTTAGATTCTCAGGAGGAATCTCGTTGCTTGCTGCATCTTCAAATTTCTGATTTTTGTTTTGGTCATCCAAAACAAAATTTATTAGCATCGAGCTAATAAAACCTGCCCTGTGTACCTCTTTTTAAATTATTTTTTATTAGTTTCAGGTGTACAAAACATAGTGCGTAGACATTTATATAACTCGCAAAGTGATAACCCCAATAAGTCTATTATCCATCTCACACTGTAGTTATTACAATTTTACTGACTATATTCCCTATACTGTACTTTACATCCTTGTGACTATTTTTTAAATTATAGCTGACATTCAATATTATTTTATATGAGTTTCAGGTGTATAGCATAGTGGTTAGACATTTATATAATTTATGAAGTGATTCCCCCAATAAGTCTAGTACCCACTTGGCACTTTACGTAGTTTTTACAATGTTATTGATTATATTCCCCATACTGTACTTTACACCCCCGTGACTACTTTGTGACTGCGAATTTGCACTTCTTAATCCCTTCACCTTCCTCACCCAGTCCCCCAACTCCCCTCCCATCTAGTAACCATCAGTTTGTTCTCTGTATCTATGAGTCTGTTTCTGTTTTATTTGTTTATTTTGTTCTTTATATTTCACATATAAGTGAGATCATATGGTATTTGTCTTTCTCAGTCTGACTTATTTCACTTAGCACGATATCCTCTAGGTCGGCTCATGTTGTTGCAAATGGTAAGATTTCATTCTTTTTAATGGCAGAGTAACACTCCATTGTATAAATATACCACAATTTCTTTATTCAACAATCTACTGATATGCATTTCAGGCCCCCCCCCATATCTTGGCTATTGTGAATAGCGCTGCAATAAACATAGGGGTGCATATATTTTTTCGAATTAGTGTCTTGGATTTTTTGGATAGATACCCAGGAGTGGAATTCCTGGTTCATAATTAGTTTTATTTTTAATTTTTTTGAGGAAACTTCATACTGATTTCCATAGTGGCTGCACCAATCTGCAATCCCACTAACAGTGCACGAGGGTTCCCTTTTCTTCACATCCTTGCCAACACTTGTTTGTTGATTTATTGATGATGGCCATACTGATAGGAGAGAGGTTGTATCTAGTGATTTTTTATTTGCATTTCTCTGATGATGAGTGACATTGAGCATCTTTTCACATGTCTATTGGACATCTGTATGTCCTCTTTATAGAAATACTTGTTTATGTCTTCTGCCTGTTTTTTAATTGGGTTGTTTTTTTTTTCAGTATTATATGAGTGTTTTTTTAAAATAAATTTTGGATATTAACTCTTTATCAGATGTATCATTGGCATATATTTTCTCAGTAGGATGTCTTTTTGTTTTGTTGATGGTTTCCTTTTCTGTGAAAAAACTTTTTAGTTTGATGTTGACTCATTTTTTCATTTTTTCTTTTGCTTCCCTTGCCCAAGGGGATATATCAGCAAAAATATTACTAAGGGTAATGTCTGTGGGTTTACTTCCTATATTTTCTTCTAGAAGTTTTATGGTTTGGGGTTTTGCATATAAGTCATTTTTGAGTTTGTTCTTGTATATGGCATAAAAAGTGGTCCAGTTTCATTTTTTTGCATGTATCTGTCCAGTTTTCCCAGCACCATTTATTTAAATAGACTGTCTTTAGCCCATTGTAAATTCTTGCTTCCTTTGTCATAGATTAAACGACCATATAGGCATGGGTTTATTTATGGACTCTCTATTCTGTTCCATTGATCTATGTGACTGTTTTTATGCCAATACCATACTGTTTTGATTACTATGGCCTTGTAGTATAGTTTGGTATCAGGCAGCATGGTACCTCTTGCTTTGTTCTTATTTCTCAGAATTGCCATGGCTATTCAGGGTCTTTTATGGCTATTCGGGGTCCATATAAATTTTAGGATTATTTATTCTAGTTCTGTGAAAAATGTCATTAGTGTTTTGATAGGGAATGCATCAACTATATGAGGTCTGATAATTAAATTAACAAACTTGTTGAGATGATGTTGCTAACCTTTTTTGATATCAGAGGGATTATTCATTATGAATTTGTACCAACTGGTCAAACAATTAATCAAATTTACTATTTGGAAGTGCTGAAAAGGCTGCATGAAAAAGTTAGATGAAAGTGATCTGAACTTTTTGCCAACAATTCATGGCTCTTGCATCATGATAATGCCCAGCTCACACGGCACTTTCTATGAGGGAGTTTTTAGCCAGTAAACAAATAACTGTATTGGAACACCCTCCCTACTCACCTGATCTGCCCCCCAATGACTTCTTTCTTTACTTGAAGATAAAGGAAATATTGAAAGGAAGACATTTTGATGACATTCAGGAAATCAAGGGTAGTACGACAACAGCTCTGATGGCCATTCCAGAAAAAGAGTTCCAAACTGCTTAGAAGGGTGGACTAGGCAATAGCATCAGTGCATAGCTTCCCAAGGGGAGTACTTCAAAAGTGACTATAGTGATATTCAGCAATGAGGTATGTAGCACTTTTTCTAGGATGAATTCACAAACTTAATGTTTTTGATGCAATTGTAAATGGGATTGTTTTCTTAATTTCTCTTTCTGATAGTTTGTTATTGGTGTACTGAATTATCTCTTGATTAGAAATAATTTTTAAAAAGTTTATTTAAAGATAAGAACACTCAGTGGGCAAAGTATAGTCTCTTCAACAAATGGAGTTGTGGAAACTGGATAACCACATGCAGAAAAATGAAGCACCCCTGCCTTATGCCACTCACAAAAATTAACTCAAAACAAATTAAAGACTTAAACATAAGACCTGATACCATAAAACTACTAGAAAAAGGCATAGGGATGAAGCTCTTTGACACCGATCTTTGCAATGATTTGTTTTTTTTTGGTTATGATATAAAAAACATAAGCAACAGAAGCAAACATCCGCAAGTGAAACTATATCAAACTAAAATGTTTCTGCATAACAAAAGAAACAATCAATAAAATAAAAAGGCAACCTATCAAATAGGAGAAAATATTTGAAAACTCTATATTTCATAAGGGGTTAATACCCAAAATATATAAAGAATGCATACAACTCAATAATAAAAAGCAAGCAATTTAGTTAAAAATTGGGCAGAGCATCTGATTATATGTTTTCCCAAGAAGACATCCAAATGGCCAACAGGTACATGAAAAGATGCTCAACATCTATCATCATCAGGAAAGTGCAAATCAAAACCACAAAATCATACTTGTGAGAATGGCTATCATCAAGAAAATCTGAGATAATGGATGTTGTTTATTTTATAGGATGTGGAGAAAAGGGCACACTTGTTCACTGTTGGTGGGAATGTAAATGTGTGTAGCCACTGTCAAAAACAGTATGGAAGTTGCTAAAGAATTAAAAATACAACTACTATATGATCTAGCACTCCCACTTCTGGGTAAACGTTTGGAAGGAAATAAAATCACTGACTCAAAGGGATATCTGCACCCCATGTTTATTGGAGCATTCTTCACAGTAGCCAAGATAGGGAAACAACCTAAGTGTCCATCAATGGATAAATTGATAAAGAAGATATGCTATCTATCTATCTATCTATCTATCTATCTATCTATCTATCTATCTATCTATCTATCTATCATCTATCTATCTATCTATCTATCTATCTATCTATCTATCTATCTATCTATCTATGTGATGGAATATTATTTAGCTCTGAGAAAGAAAGAAATCCTGCCATTTGCAACAATATGGATGAATCTTGAGGACAAATTAAGTATTAAGACAAATACTGTATGGTATCACCAACATGTGGAATCTATAAAAGCGAAACGTGTAGCAACAGACAGTAGAATGATGGTTACTAGAGGCTGGGGAGTAGGAAAGTTGGGGAGATGTTGGCCAAAGGGCACAAACTTGGAGGTAGAAGATGAAGAAGTTCTGGAGACCTAATGTATGGCACAGTGATGAGGGTCAATGATACTGTATAATGTACTTCAAAGTTGCTGGGAGACTAGATCTTAAATATTGTCCACAGAAAAGAAACAGTAATTATGTAATGTGATAGAGGTGTTAGCTAAGGCTATGGTGGTAATCATATTGCAATATACAAATATATCAAATCAGCATATTGTATACTTTAAGCTTATTGAATGCCAATTATATCTCAATAAAAAAACCCATCTTAATATAATTCAACTCCATAAATGTTTATTGAACGCTTACTATGTGCTTGGCATTGTATTAAGTCCTTCAGGGACTATAAGGACAGACAAGATCCCAAGCATGTCCTCGTGGAATAGGTGTGCCCCCTCACTGTCACCCTCATTAGCTGAGGCACAGAACAACGTGACTTCTAAAGAAGCGGAACTCATTGAAGTTTATCCTCCAGGCCTCCAGGGGCTCACTCATTTTTTAGCTTCCTCTTGATCTTGACTTAAACCTTATCCTTCTCCTTGGCTTCCACAATAAAGCTAAACCAGCTAAGCATCAGTAAGCATGTACGATGGCTTACTGAGTGTTTGTGAAGTCAGGGTGGAGGGATTACGTCTTTAGGCCCTGAGAATGTCCCTAAAACCTTCCTGTTTGACAGGTTCCTCCCTGATATCTCCTCCCAATCCCATCCAGGAGGCCTGTCCCCTTCACTCTTAACCCGAGTCCTCCTTCCTAATTCTCCTTTTCCCCCTTACAGAGATTTCTTTCCTTCCACCTAAAGCCTGGGTTCTAAGCAGGCCTGGGGGGCTCATTCTCCCCCCACAGCACACTCACAAATAGCAAGTGTCTTCTTTAACAAGAAGGGGTTCTTAGAGGAGCACTTTGAAAATATACAAATATATGGGATTTATTAGTTATCACTTTTTTTATTGAGGTGAAATGCATATGGCATAAAATTCACCAATTTAACTATTTAATGCAGTGGCGTTTTGTTCACTCACAACGTTGTGTAACCATCATAGCTGTCTACATCCAGGAGACTTTCATCCTAGAAAGGAAACCTAACCAGCCACTCCCATTTCCCCTTCCCCATTTTCGCCTCTATGACTTGCTTTTCTCACTTACTTAACAAGACACCAGGAACGGCCTTCCAATTCAAAGGACTCATCCTTGGACAGACTGAAATATGATTGCATAGTATGTCTGTGCCACAATTAGTCAACCAGTTCCCTGTTGACAGACATTTGGCTTTTTTCCCAGTCTGTGCCCTTTGAAACAGTGCCACAGCGACGACCCTTGTTTGCATGTCTCAGGTCATGCTGCTGTTAGGTTTTCTTTTTTCTTTTTGAGGCAAAGAGCAGTATAATATTTATTTACGTATTTTTTCAAGATTTTTAATTAATATATAGCTAACATACGATACTATATTAGTTTCAGGCATACACCATAGTTATTCAACATTCATATACCTAAAGACGTGGTCACCATAAGTCCAGCAACCACCTGACACTGTGCCATGTTACCACAATATTATTGACTATATTCACCACTTTGTACATTATACCCCCATGAATTATTTGTTTTATACCTGGAGATTTGAACCTCTTATTTCCCTTCACCTTTTGCCCTCTTTTTAATTTTTCAGTATAGTTGACATCAATATTATTTTATATTAACTTCAGGTGTACAGCATATCTCAATAAAAGAGTCATATACGGTTAGACATTTATATCATTTAAGTGATCCCCCTGACTAGTCTAGTACCCACCTGGCACTATACATAATTATTACCATATTAGTGACTGTATTCCCTATGCTTTACTTTACATCCCCATGACTATTTTGCAACTACCAATTTGTACTACTTAACCCCTTAAACTTTTTGACCAGCTGCCCAACCGCCTCCCATCTATCACCCTCATAAATCTGGTGCCCATCTGACACCATACATAGTTATTACAATATTATTGACTATACTCCTTGTGCTATACCCTACATCTCCATGACTACTTTGTAACAACCCTTTTGTAATTCTTAATCCCTTCCCCTTTTCACCCAACCCCCTCCCATCTGGCACCCATCAAAATGTTCTCTGTATCTGTGAGTTTGTTTCTGTTTTGTTTGTTTTGTTCTTTAGATTTCACATACAAGCAAAATCACATTGCATCTGTCTTTCTCTGTCTGACACTCACCTTGGGCTCTGGCTGAGGGACAGTAATTTGGGGGTTGTCAGAATGAGGGCTGGAGGACAGGCGCTATTTTCCCTGTGTGGGGTCCTTCTCCTTACAGCAGGCAAGGGCCTGAGAGAGTCTATGCATCGGCTGTTTAAAAGGATGTCTGGGTTTCCTGCCATCTTCTGTCCCACCTGGATGGTCAGAATCCCCACTGCTTTTCACAGCCAGATGTTGTGGAGGCTCCTCTTCCCAGCACCAGTACTCTGGGCTGGGAGGCTGGTGTGGGGCTGTGGCCTCTCATTTCTCTGGGGAGGCAGGGAGCTTCAGTGGCTGAGATATCCCTCCTGCTTCTTAACCGCCACGTGGTGGTTTGGGGCCAGTCCGTTTTGTTTGTGGTTT
Source organism: Rhinolophus hipposideros (assembly GCF_964194185.1). Classification (NCBI taxonomy): domain Eukaryota; kingdom Metazoa; phylum Chordata; class Mammalia; order Chiroptera; family Rhinolophidae; genus Rhinolophus; species Rhinolophus hipposideros. The sequence continues at coordinate 6,621,784 of NC_138066.1, read as the reverse complement.
GGGGCCACTCCGCCCCTCCTACCAGTCTCGATGTAGCTTCCGCTTTATATCAGTTATAAAACCTCTGTTCAGCTAGGCTGCAGATGGTTCTTCAGGTTGATTATTCTATAATTTAGTTGTAATTTTAATGTGTTCATGGAAAGAAGCAGGCACAGTGTTTATCTGCTCTGCCATCTTGGATCTCCTTAAAAGAATCTGTTTCTGTTAGATTTTAAAAGTTGAGTCCTAAAGTGAAACTGCTTTGTCAAAGGGTATATGTATTCTTCAGTGTAATAGCTATCAGCTTATGACTTTCCAAAACGGTTTGTACAATTTTATTTTTTTGGCATCATGTGACATTTTATTCCCTGTTCAAAATATTGCACACCACTTGTACAGTTTCACACATCTCTCAGGTCTTCGTCTCTGTGTGGAATCTTCATTTTCACGTATTTGAGCAGATCTGGTCCTGGGAATGGAATCAGCAAGGAGGGTTTGCCCATTAGGAGTGACCTGTTCACCCGGCTCTTGGCCTTTCTGTACTCTCCTGAGGCCAACATGGTTGGCAGTGACCCTCTGTTGATCTCATTTTCATCAGGTTTAACTGTGGAGCTCTTTCCTGCGCTTGTGTTTTTAACAAATATTTTATTTTAGAGCAGTTTTAAATTTACAGAAAAATTGTGAAGGTAATACAGAAGTTCCTATATACCTTGCATCTCGCTTCCCTCTTAATAATATCTTACGCTAGTGTGGTACATTTAGTTCAACTAATGAACCAATATTGACTCATTACTCGTACCTGAAGCCCATACTTTGTTGAGATTTCCTTAGTTTTTATCTAGTGCCTCCCTTTCCCCCAGAACTACTTCCAGGGTACTATATTACATTTAGTTGTCTCCTTAGGTTCCTCTTGGCTGTGACAGTTTCTGAATTTCTTTGCCTTGGATGACCTTTGTAAGCATTTTAAGACAGAATATTTTCCTGTTTTTACAGAAATAATATGAAGATCAGAGATAGATGATTTCTGCCTGGGACAATGTGAGAAGCCTTTTTGGAGTATGTAGTATTGAGCTCAAAGAATGACTTGGCAGGCGGCGATGGGTCGAAAGCATCCAGGCAGAAGAAACTGTTTAAGGAAAGCCATGAAGGTGACAATGTGCTGGGTGTGCTCTGCAAATGATTACTCCAGTAGGGGTGGCATATGGGGGATGATGAGAAAGGCTCTTAGTGGAGTACGTGGATTGTTCAGGGCACAGAGGCATGGCTCTTTTAGAAGGGGCTTTCACCCACTTTCCCCACGTGTTGCTCATCTTTTTTTCTGGCATGGCAAAGGGAATGGTTTACCAGGGAGAGAAGGGACACTGCTTAACACTGCCTGAGTGTAGTGTTTTGTTGGAGGGACTTCTTGCATGGATGTACTCTGGACTTGCCTGTCTCAGAAATCTAGAACCCAGTCTGTTTCTTACAGTCTTGTTACAGAGGTCTGTGGCTTTTATGGGGTTAATAAGGGACACGGCTTTTAAACTATGTTAGAGATTACTTTACAAAGGCATAAAAATGCATAATTCTACTAATATTATATTACAGTTGCTAAAAATATCACATGACTATTGGTTAGCTCAGAGCAATAGATATCTCACAGACTAATTTAATCACTGGCAGAAGGCCATGCCGTCTCCAGACAGGATCAGAATCAAACTGGGGGCTGCTAAATATAGAAATATAAATTTGGGTTTGTTTAGAATCATTTGAAAACTGAAAGAACACATCAGCCAGTATGCAAGCATGGTAGAATATTCCAGAGGCATAGCTTTTGTGGTCTCCCTTCCATCACCTTGCACTTGGGTCTGTTCTGTACCCCCAGCCCTGCTTTCAGCTTTTCAGTGGACATATTAGACAGGTCTCCACGCTTGAAGGTCGTCGTAGACTTTTGAAGTAGTCTGGGTGGGAAATATATTCGTCTTCTAGATAAAATACATTCCCAGGCTTACTATAAGGCCTCTATGGCAGATTGATTTCAAAGATGACTGCAATAATCCTGGTAGCCCTCACGGGTTGTTTCTTTTTTGTTGTTTGTTTCTTTGTTTTGTTTTTTGCCCTCATGCTCTTTGACATCATGTCTTTGCACCGTTTTTCATGCAGATGTGAGAATAAGAGTCTATGGCTTCTCTCTTCCAGTGCCAGGGGAATAATGGGTCCTACAGGGCAAGATTGCATGGGAAAAGGGGATAAAGAAAAATGTTTCTTTACAGTCATTGGGATCTACACTTCCTTCTTGTTCAATATTTATTGCAAGAAGCTACCTCATTGCACAAATATACTTGCCCAGGGAAGCTTTTGGGTAGGCAGGGATTCAAGTGAATGATGACCAGGTTAGGAAAGGAGAGTGGGGAGTCTCTCTCGTGTTACTATTTGGGACATTGCCCCTAAAATCCCTGAGGAAATCAGAGAGCATTAAAGGGCTCTTGAGTACATGCTGGGACAACTGACCAGTTTAACCAGTGCTTTTCTAGTGGCTTTCAAGGCACTGCAAATTGATCTTCTGGCTGCCTCTCTCACATCGTATATGACGACTTTCCTCTTTGCACACAATGTTACTATCACACCAGCCCCTTTGCTGTCCTTCAACTATGCAGATCCTTCCATCTCTAGACCTTTGCCTTCCTACCCTGTCCAGGAAGCTCTTCCATCAGATACACTCATGGCCTTCCTCTCTCTCTTCATCCAGGGGTCAGTTCAAATGTCACCTATTCAGAGAAGCCTTACTGCCATATCTAAAGTAGCTTTTAAAAACTCTATCCCCTCTCCGTGCTTTACCTTCCTTGATATGATTCATTACTACCCATCATATGTCATACCATATCATATCACATCATATCGTGTTATATCATCTTTGTTCATGATCTACTTCCTCCACTCAAATGCATACTACATAAAAAGGCTCAAAAATATTTGTTGAATGAATAATGGGTTACAGTTATGTTCATTCCTTATACCTAGATACAAATTTACTGCAAATTGACTGTACATTTGCATGTAAATTCCATCGGGAATTCACACACTTATTCTTTCAGTACCTTATTTATGTCTCCCATTGTATTGTAACCATACTTGTAAATGTATATTATGGACTGAGACACAAACTCTAAAGGAGAGTAGTCTAGACCTAGAGAAGAAGGTGGTCTAGAGAAAGAAACCCTTGAGCTGAGAACTCCAGAGCAAAAGGAGTTGACTGGTCGAAGGGTAGGGAGACAACATTCAGAGAAAACAGCATTCCCCATCGTTTCTCAATGTTAGGACACATGTTCACATTTCTGAATTTGGGATGAGTCTTAGAACTGACAGCATCTCACAATCACTTTTGGCCAGGTGGCAGTCATGACATGTTATTACTTGCACACGTAACAATTCTGTTGCTGTTTATGATGATGTGACGGACAATTTAAGAGCCATTTTGAGAAAGGCATTGAGTCTTGATTGTCGTCTGACAACCTTAATTGACACTTTCTGGTTAGGCCAAGAAAGTGCCAACATTAAAAATTGCAGGATGCATGTCCGTGACTTGGGAGTACATCTCGAAGACAATAGAGGAGCCATCATAGGAAACTCAGCGTCACCAACACTCTCGAGAGTGTAGAGGATGAAAATACATGAAAGACCATGGGCGCTGATGACTCAGAGTAGAAAAGTGATTCAGAAGAGCTAGGCTCCCAATGTGAAGAAATTTTAGAAATACCAATTCATTTAGCATGTATTTTCATTTTTGTGTAGGCACAGAGCAATAAACAAGTCAGTCCTATGTCTAAATAAGCCCAAAAGAACTCTTTTAATAAGTATAGAATAACAGTGCTAAGAAAGCATTGTGTCAACACTTTATTGGCAGGGATTTTTATTTTTCAAAGTTATATTAGATAATGGTACATTTTAGAATCAGCAAGATCTTGGATTTGATGCAATATAGTAAAGTGAGTTTGAAGATCTGAGAGAACAGTACTAGGTGACAGGGACAAGTGGTGAAGGGCACTCAAGTTCAGTGGGGACGGGAGGGGGGCACAGGGGGAGCATGAGGCACTCTGGGAAGGGATAACTTCTCCGAGATTGAACTAATGAGCCATTTTCTGCAACATCAATGCATTGTCATCTTAATAGCCCTCAGTACAATGTAAGTGTAAGAATTACTTTGCTACTGACACTGACCAAAAACACATGGCAGATAGACACAATACTCAGTCTCCAAATTACCCCAAATAAATAAATAGAAGAATGTTATAGGGACCCCTTGAAGAGAAAAGGGCAAGGGTGAGTTAACATCTGTGGGCAGGGGAGAGGACGGGAGACATATGTGGAAATACTGTTTAGCTCTCCAGGTCATTCAGTATTTGCAAGCAGTAAATGAAATCGTCCAAATTTGTTTTCTCATGAAAATGTCAGCTTGAGCGCTTAAAGTGAGTAATTCTTTTCTTATGGCCTGAAAAAAGAAGCCCTTTTTTATTTTGTTGCCTTCGAGACAAAAGAGGCTTTTTGTTCTTGCTCCATGTTTCCAATTTGCTGGGATTCTTCAGATTTGCGTACACAGAGGGCTGACATAAATTTTCAGGTGGAAGAAACAAGATGCTGATGTGTTTGTTTGGTTGTAGCCAGAACTGTCACCACCAACCTGCGTAGCCTCATAGGGATACGGTGCTTGGCTTCCCCTCTGCCTGTTCCCCAGGTGAGACCTGTGGCCCACAAATGGCTCTTTTTTTCCAAGACATTTTAATAGGATGGAGCATAAAAGGGATATTGCAACATAATTCTTGTTAATAAATGTCTCGTTTAGTTATCTCATGTTAATTATTCACTACACAAAGACAGTGGTCAGATTTTGTTTGGGATTTAGCCTGAAAATAACTTGTGGCTCTTGTTTAAATGCTTAGTTTGCTTCTTCTTTCTTCTTCACCGCCTCCTCCCATCCCTCCTCTCCTCCTTTCTTCTCCTTTTCCTTCTCCTCCTCTTCCTCTTTCCCCTTCCCATCCTTCCCTACTCTTTACATTACTCATCCAAAGAATGAGCAGCGACCAATATTTAGTTGTCTGGCTCCCGAAAGAATGATCAGTCATTACAGCTGGAAAAGATGTCAGAAATCATAAAAATGGGTGATTTTGAAACTCCTCTGAGGAATATAAGTCTGTATCATGCCCAACCTGTGGGATGGGATGGGAAAACCTGGTGGGCAGGGATTTCGCCCCTCCTTCTCCGATTCAGCTACAGTGGCTTGATTTCTGTTCCATCTATGCAATTTTTTGGTCTCAGGTTTTGTGAGGAGAAAAAGATTTGAGTCTTGGGTCGGTCTGAAAACTGCTGATGCAAATTAGGCATCTCATTTACAAATGAGGACACTGAAGTCCAGAGAGGTAGAGTGATATACCTGAGATCACACAGCTTCTTGGAAAGGGACTTGGAACTAGGAGCCCTACCCTCTCCCTGTTGCATGGCTCTGGGTGGAGAGAGGAACCATTCTGAGAAACAGAGATAAAGTGGGAAGGAGGAAGGATGCAAAGCAAGATTGGTCTCTTAAAACACCACCTGGGCCACAGAAGATGGGACCTCTGTGTGGTCTCTGAGAACCTGTCCCCTGTGGTCTCTCTGATAAATGAAAACAGTGCCTGCTATAGAGGCCTCAGTATTTGTGATGTTGAAGCTACAGTCATTTTCTAATTTCATTGTAAAGGAAATTTTCTTCTTTATTTTTTGTTTTTGAGTGGGTATCTCAGAGGGATTTATGGAAATGTACACTAATTTTACCATCTTTCCCAGTAGTATAAATTTAATATTTAGGATGGAGTCATATTTAGGTCTATGGACCTAGTCTCTAAGCAGATAAAAATTTTCAATATATATATATTTTTAAAGCACTGACTTTGATGCTTTTACTAAAACAGCACAGATTTTTTCTGAGCATTAGTATAGTATTGTGGTAAAAGACTCTAGAAACCTACCTTTGCTCCTTGCTATCTGTGTGATGTTGAACAAGTCGTTTAACCTCTCTGAACCTTGAATTCCTCCTCTGTAAAATGGTGATGATAACCATACTTTCCATATAGGATTGCTGTGTGGATTAAATGTGTTAATATATGAAACCTTTACAATAGTGCCCAGCATGGGATTTATTGTGCTTCATGAATCTGAACATTGGTATCTCTCAAAATTCTAGAAAATTCTTGTTCTATGCTCCTTTAACTATTGTCTTTTTCCTCTTTTGTTGGGCCTTTTCCATGACTCATAACATGTCTTTTATATTTCCATTTCTTTGTCTTTAGAGCGTCTTCTGGATAATTTCTTTGGTTCTGTCCTTTAGTTCACTGACGTTCCGATGTACTCTGTCTAATGTGCTTTGTAACCTTTTTGTGATGGAGACAACTGTTGTATACAATAATTTATTCTTTCTTCTGTATTAATCGTTTGGTAGTTGGACACATAGATGCTCAGCTATATGGTATTTTCCAGACAACTTTGCAGTTAGATATGGCCATGTGACTAAGTCTTCAGTAGATGTGAATGGAAATGATGTGTGTCACTTTAGCACAAGAGGTGTGTCTCTTCCATACCTTTTATCCTTCTGGGGAGCTGGAATAACGCTGCTCAAACACAGCAGGTCCATAAACTGTCACTGGCTTGCGATGGGATTTGTTTAAAAACAGAAAGAAAAGCATTTGGACACTTTATAACAATTCAACATTGTCACAATACTCAAGCATGTAATCATTTTACTGGTAATTTATTTTTTTGTATTTTACAAAAGCAACGGTTCAGGAAAGATTGGGGGAAAAAACAAAACTGCTTTGTCACCTGTCTCTGCGACCAGATGAGGTTATGTCCTAGGGCATGGCTGAGAAACAAAATGGAAGGAACTGGTGTCCCTAAATGACCGCCCAGAGCAGAGCTGCCTGACAGCTGCCTGACAGCTGCCTGGAATGCTCACCTCAGTCTATTTCATAAGAGAGAAATAAACCACCATCTCCTTTAACCTATTGAATTATTTTCAAATCTCTTCCCTTGGTGGCCAAGCCTTACCCCATTGCACGTCCATGATGTTTTCAATTCCAATTACTATACATTTTACTTCCAGAAATTATGTTTGGTTCTTTTCCAAATCACTTAAAAAAAATAGATTCCCATTCCTTTATCATACTTGCAAGCCTCTGTTGTTTTTCAGTCTTTCAACATTTGTTAAAATAAAGTCTTGCTTAAGAACCAAGATACCACAGATAGGAACTTTCAAACAGAGGTGACAAATCACCATATGCAGATATTTATCAGGAATTTCTGAGAACTTGTTCTGCAACCCTTAGACTCTTTCAACTACTTTGAGAATATAAAAGGATTAAGAGAGCAGATAAGAAAAGATTTTAGGGAGAACGATCTCTTTCAGAAATTGATATTGAGAGCTCCATCTTCTCTCCACCCCAAAAAGGTACACCAAGGTTGATGGAGGACAAAACCAAAACCTGTCTGGGAGGACAGTGGATGGCAGGGTAGATTTGGACTAATTAATTTAAAAAACTGGTTGAAAAAAATATTTTGTTCCTCTCTCTAATTGGCTGCAACTGAAAATCATAAAAAGAGTGTGTATTAGTTTTCTAAGGCTTCTGTAACAAAGTACAAATTGGGGGCCTTACAACAGCAGAAATGGATGATCTCAGAGTTCTGGAGGCCAGAAGTCTGAATTCAAGGTGTTGGTGGCACTGCATTCCCTTCAGAGCTCCTTCCTGGTAGGCCCGGATATTCCCTGGCTTGTGGCAGCCGCACTCCATTCTCTGCCCCGGTCTTCACCCCACCATCTTCCACCTGCATGTGTGTCTTCATATGTAGTTCTCTTCTTTGTGTGTGTCTGTATCCAAATTTCCCTCTTATAAGGACCCCAGTCATATTGGATGAAGGGTGCACCCTACTGCAGTGTGAGCTGATCTTAATTCATTACATCTGAAATAATCCTGAAATTTCCACATAAAGTTACCTTCTGTGATGCTGAGGTTAAGACTTCAATGTATCATTTTGGGAGACACAAGCCAACCCATAACATAGGGAGAGAAAGTAAAGGGAGGAGGAGCCACGAAAAGGATGAGATACTCATCTTCTCAGGTTCTGCTTCCTATCACCCCTACTTCTGCTCTACTCAATTGGTTTAGGTCTTTACTGTCTCAAAAAAGTTTCTGTGTAAACAAACTCTTGGTCCTCAAACCTCCTGCCTGCTTCTGTGCCCCATCGCTGAAGACTGCCTTCCACTCCCTCACCCCGATGTCATGCCCCTGGCCTCTGGGACCAATCCTGACCGTCCCGCCCAGCCTCCACACTTCCCTCCGCCGGGTGTGCAGACGAAGTCACAGCCCTGACCCTCCTTCCGCTCCCAACGGCATACATATCTTGCCTCTTTGGCTTCGTTCCCAGCTCATAACGAGCCTCACATGTCCGGAGGTCTTGCCCTGGGGTCCCCTTCCTCCCTGACCTCCCGGATCAAACCATCTGCTGGACGCTAAGCCCTGGCCATCTGCTTGAGGACCGACCGCTTCCGCAGCTCAGTTTGGAATCCCAGAGTAAAACGCTGGAGTGAGAAAGTTCTCACTGTGGACCTTGGGATTTTCAATTTTTTTTTCCCCTTCAGGGCTACTATGGCAGTGGCATACATTTACCAAAGCACAGGGACCGGTGCTTATAAGGGGGGAAGATAGAGCTGTTGGAGAAACATTTCATGTTAGCAAATCTCTGAGTGGAGTGTATGAGATTCAAATGAGGACCAATGTTCAGACTTCCTGCCTGGTTAATCCTGTGTTTCTCCAAAGTCACTAGCAAAATGTAAGCCTGTATGTCAGCAAAAGTAACAAAAACAAAAACGCCCCCCAAAACACGTCAAGCTTTATCTCAGGTTAACCCAGGAACACTGATGAACTTACTTAAGATGGCATTTCCCTGAAAAGAGGCCTCCCAGAACAAAAAAGTCATAGATTAGAATGGTGAGAGCTTTGGGCTGAGTGTTAGGGAATCAAAGAAAGCCATTTCACCTTTCTTCATTTCAGTTTTCTTATCTGCAAAACGAAAAGGTGAGCCAGCCAACAAAATCTTTCTCGCCCTAACATTCTAATAATGAAACAGAAAATGATCATAATCTTTTAAAGTGCATTAACACATTGAACCTATTAAATATCTGTATCCCAATTCAATATTTATATACTTTATTGCCAGAGAAAAATCCACTGACTTTTTATTTCTGTAATAATACTCTCTTTACACAAACCTAGGAGAGAAACAAATCTACAAGTTAGTTACAGAAAATTTAAAAACTGTAGAAATCTGGAAAACTTAAATCCCTCAAACTTTATAAAATTCACATTTTAATTTTTCCCCCTAAACACACCAGCCAGTCTTAATTTTGTTTCCCCATCTGAATACATTGTCCAGCTATGTCTCGATCCATCCCCCTCATGAAGGAGTGTGGCCAAAAGTTTCTTCCTCCCTGTAAACCAACTCTCTAAGTCAAAACCAACTTTTTGTTAATGGTTCACAGTTGGAAGGAATAGTGTTGGATGCTGCAAAAAGCCATTCAGACATGCGATTTGCCCTAACGAAGTAGTGGGTTAAAATTTGGGAAACGTTCTTCGAAGATTCTGCACAACTCTAGGTGTGTGTGGAGAGGGACATTCAAAGTAGAGTTTTGTACCAATATCTTCAGTACATTACAGAAGTCTCCCATAAAATCAATTATTTGCTTTAAAAAGAATTTATGTAAGATACACTACATGTATACACAAACTAATGATTTGACCAGACACTTGTGAGACTGATTTGGGATCCATGGGGGAAATGGTAGCTGGGAAGCAGGTGGGGTTGGCTGGTTGCTGTGAATGTTCATTGGTCATGCATTTGGCATCCATTTCTCTTCCTCTCCCTTCCAAACGGCAGCCCACTGTTCCTGTGGGAAACCACCCACCTGCATTGTGTGGCTGTCCTGCATGTTGTTTGGAGCTCCATGGCTGAGCCCCACTTGGAGTAAGCCCGTGCAGGAAACCCCATCGCCTTTGTGTCAGCTCATAGGCTGTAGCTTTCTTCTGTCCACAGGGATTGGTCAGAGTGTTCAGGTCTTGCGGAAATGATCTTATTGTAAGATGTGGGTCTCTGTCTGTGGTTGTAAATGAGGATGCATGCAGCTTCCGTTTCTCCTGCTGGAATCACACCTGAACATGAACTTGATGTCAGTAAAAATGAAAAAAAAATGAGCGACAGCAGAGGACGCTTGTGGGGAGAGTGGAAGTAGGGAGGAACATATAGTAAACATAAACACTCAAATAAATGCAGTTAGTATGCAAAGAAATTAAATAGTGTCATGCAATGGGCAGTAAGGTGGGGATGGGAACCTACCTTCGACTGGATAGGCAGGAAAGCCTGTGCTGCAAACCCACTGTGGAAGCTGGGAACTAAGCAACAGGGATTTCACCCTGATGTGGGAATTTCCCAAGTATCTTTGCAGCAAATGTCCAGTTGCATCGAATATACACATGGCAGTTTCTAGTGTTGTGACCCCATGAACCTGATCCTTTCACAGCCTGGGTGGCCTCAGATACCACAAATCCTGTGCAGTGTCTCGCTCACTTCTGTGGACCAATGTTTTGGTTTCTGAGTTTACCACAGAGGGGCATATCAACAAAATAAATAAGTGCCTCTTAGACCGTGTGTGCTGGAGAAGAGGGAAAGACATGTTCACCACACAGCTTCCCCTCCTCACAGACTTGTCAAGGAATGTGGTCTGGGGTGGAAGAATTTCCACAGCTGTGTGCAGGGGCTGTTCTGATGACCAGGCCTCAGCTGAAGTCGTTAGTCCGTGTGAAGACTTGGCCTTTGCGTGGAGGTCAAGGAAAGCTAGAAAAAAGTGATGGAACGGATGAAGGCCAGAATTGTGGGAGAAATATGAAAAGAATTGGGACTATTTTTCCTTGAGGAAAGCAGTGTAAAGGCTGACAACTGGCTTAGTAGCTTGATTCTGTAGAAGATCCTCTCTTTTCCTGGGCCTTGTGCATAAGATAGTGGCTGTTCTCTGACGCTAGTGCAAGAAAAAAAGAGAATATGAGATCTGAGGTAAAATTTGTTGACCTCGAAAGTTGTGTCTACCACAGGAGAAAACGAATGGGTTTATGAAACCACAATTCCTGGAACTATATCAGAAAATAATATAGTTATTCTTTTCTGGGATGGAATAATCTAAGAATCCACTCCCTAAAAATGTGCATTTGAATTGCATGGAGGTTAATATGTTAAAATGTAAATATCATGTCCTAAGTTCTTAAAACAAAGTCTTGTATACCAACAGGGAGGTCTGAGGTGTCTTAACACGTTCCCTGTGCATTTTTAACATTTCAGCTGAGAATCCCACTTCATTAAAGAGGAGATATCCTCCAAACTGAACACGTGCAGTTTATGATCCCGAGATGGGCAAAGAGCAAAATTCAGGAGAATTAAGTTTCTTGTTTTTGTTTTTCAATTAAAAACAATGTTCTCGGTTTAAAGGAAGGAAGTGTAATGACCTCCCACAATGTTCAAGTCCTAATCCCAGCAATCTGTGAATGTTACTTCACAGGGCTAAAGAGATTCTGCATATGTGATGAAACTAAAGGGCTCTGAGATGAAAAGTCTAACTTGCATGACTTAGATGCGCCCAAAGTAATCACCAGGGTCCTTAAAAGACAGAAGAGGGAGGCACTCGGATGTAATAACCCTGAAAGCCAGGTATTGACACCTCAGTTCACAAGATGGCAGAGCACCCAGTGACCTGTATCCTGCGAGAGTATGTGGGGCGAAGAGTGCCACCAACCTGCGCTGGGTGTGTAGCATAAAGGCACAATAAACCTTTGTGGGGCTAAACCGCTGATTTGAGGGATTAATTCGTTACCACAGCACAGACGAATACCACAGACAAATACTCACTTTTCCAGACGAATACCAAACACAGCTCATGTGGTGTTTTTGAGGTTCTGAAAAAGTTTTTTTTCTCATTGAAATTGCCCCCATTTTCTTTTCTTTCCTTTTTAACAAATTTAAGTGCTTATCCTATGCCAATATTAGTAACATAATTATTAGAGACATAATCCCTGAAAGAAAAATAACTCCAACAGCGGTAATGGTTTAATGGAGTTTTCCATGTTTGATAGCCTGTGTGGGGTATAAATCAGGTGGTGAGGTAAATGGAGAACGACAGATTTTGGTGAGCTAAAACTACAGGAAGTGATGTCGGCTGGATGCATTTACAATGAAACAATGGCATTCCTGGTCATCACGGCCCTCTTTCCTTTTAATAGTTTCTGTGTTACTCCTTTATACTAAATAGAAAAGAGCACTTACTCACACTTAACTTGTGTCTTCCGATCCCAGAGCAACAGGTCATATTTGGCCAGGATTGGAAAGCGTAGGGGAGGAAGAATTCACTGGCAGATACATGACATAGCACGCATTTCGGTTTTGGCTTACCTTTTCAAGCAGCTATGTGAGGGAAAGAAGCCCATTCGTCCCTTCACGACTGCACCCTTCTCACTCTTACCTTCTCCCTGCACTTATACTCAGGGAATCAGCTCTTTAGTCTGCAGGATAGTTGCTTTCCTGTCCCTCTTGGTGTCTGAGATTATTACTATTTGTTGTGAGGGCTCTTACTTTCTTTCCTTTATTTCAATTCTAGGCCTTCCAGGGTGGCCCTTCCATACTCCAAACATTTCTCTCCTGTAACCCCAATCACTATTTACCTGTCTCTTCATCAGGGTTTGGTGGCGAAAGCCTGCTCTTTGTGTTCCAAAGTGACAGCTAGCTGATCAGTTAAACTCATCTCTGTGATTGTGGCTGCTCATGTGGATGGCTGATTTCATAGGATTGGGGAGCAGTACAATATGGCTTCATTTCTTCCCATTAAAATGGGTAAGACTATACCATAATACTTCTCTCAAAGAGATATATATTTAAGTCAGCCCTATGTGCCCCAGAGCAGGCGCTGGCTGCAGAATGGACTCATATGAAAGGCTTAAAACCAAAACACAAAAACGAATTTGTACTCCATCTCAGTACGAACAAATCAGTTTCTCCCTTTCTTCCTCTTTGTCTTTCTCTCTCTCTCCCTCTCCGTCCCTCCTTCCCTACCTTTTTCTCTCTTTCTTTCTTTCCTTTTTTGGTGCTGGGTATTTGTATTCAGTTAATCATAAATCAACACTGAATTAACAATTATTTATCAAGCACCGTGTTGGTGGCATGCACTGTTCAAAGGGCTGGGAATATTGTAATGAAAAGGACAAACCAATGCTCCATTCTAGCAGAGTTTACATTGTAGTTAAGGGGTGAGGCTAGATAGTAAATAAGCAATAAAATAAATAACCAGAGCAATTTCAGATAGTGAAACACGCTATAGATGAAAGTGGGGGATGTGATGGGAAGAGATTAAGGGTGCTTTGCTAACTTAATATAGATATTTCTGGAAGGCTCACTGAGGAGGCAACAATGGAGCTGATACGCAAAGGATGAGAGGTAACCACCGTGAAATAGCTGGGGCTATTTGTCCAAGGCCTAGGGAACTGAGAGTCCAGTTGTTCCCAGACAACAATTTGTTTAACATATTTCAGGAACAGAAAATAAGGCCACAGAAGCTGGAAGGATAAACTGAGTGCAAGAAAAGTAAGCTGGAGAAATAAAAAAAAAAAAAGAAATGGATAGAAATAGAGTGATATTTTTAGGGTGAAGGCTTGCTGGGAGAAGGTTATTTGCTTTCATAGCAGTGATTTGCTAAAATTTAAAGTCAGAATTCTGTTCACCAGCCACTAACCGATCTGTGCGTTCTGAAGCAGCTGGGCCTGCAAGCTTTCATGTCCCTCCACACTTTCCTCCTGTTTCCAGGGTCTGCTGGGATCACCATCCAGTTGGGACATGTAGCAGCATTCTCTTTTCCCAGCACCTAGAGACTCCCAGGTCTTCTCTTTCCTTCAAGAGGAGCACGGACCGTGGATCAGGTTGTGTACTACTCCAGCACTTGCTACTTAAACGTTAGGAGGGCATGGAGAGGATAAAATAGTATATATTTTGTAAATATAGGTGAGGCCGCCTCCCTGAATCTGACACATGGAACATGCTCAGTGGAGGTTAGTTTCCACTCCTCATAAGAGAAATACAGAGAAAAGACATTTTCCCATCCCCATGGGGTTTTGAATGAAAGTAACAGAATTCTAAGTCTTGATGAAATCTGAGCAATAAACAATGTGCAACTCTGATGACTTTCAAACCTGACGACTGGCATCTGCCCACACTGAAAGACAATTGAAAGTAGTGCCGTTATCTAACTCCCACGATTGCTGGCTCTCCGCCAGCTTAACTCTCACAGTTGATCTCCAGCCCCAGAGGTGGGCCCCCTCCATCAGAGCTCCCTGCTCTGCCTTATCAGAGGGCAGAGCTCTGCTCAGCTCTGCTGGCCAACCTCGGGGGCTCTCTCCCTAAACGAGGGGATGCAGTTTTAACAGGAAGATCTGAGGAGGATGACTCCAGTGTCCATTTTAATTTAATACACACATGGGTTCTGTGCTGGATTTTGCATTCTGCTTCCTGGAGTGAATAATTCTTCTCGCCGCACTCTCCTTTCCCAACAAAACTTGTGGGACTTGAATAACTGAGTATTTTCCTGCCTCCGGTTGGACCGCAAGATGTTAAAATTATTTTTAGAAAATCAGTTGCCCAGAGTGAGTGTAATTCGAACAGCCGTCTCCGCTCACAGTTTGTTGCAATTGGTTTTCACTTTGCCTGAGTGTGAAAGCAAGCCAAACCACAGTCCACTCTGCTCCCATCAGAATCCTTGTCAGACACCGCCAAGCAGCGCCACTCCCTAGGCCAGCTGCTGAGGTGTGCTCCAGGGTACAGCCGTTTTGTATTAAGTACTATGCTTCAATGGCTTCTTGTTATGTGTGGCCATTTACCTGCATAGATGTCAGGCACTAAATGTGGTCATCTACTCAAGGCAGAGCTTGTCACGTAGGCGAATTAACAGAGATAAGATGTCATAAGTAGAACCCTGGACACAGGATTTGAACACCTGGTTGGGAGCTGGGGCTTTGCCACTTTCTCATCATATTCCTTCCATATCTTTGAAATGGAGAGAGGACGCAACCAACTTCACAGTTGAATCAAGACAGCTATGGGAATCAAAAGCTGAGTTGTGCAAACTCGAAGCACTCTCCGAATACTAGGTGTTCCTGGCAACTGAGGAGTCAGTGAGAGAATGTTCTTAACACTTTGTCCTAGCAGCACTAAGGAGCCAGAAAGAGACAAGGAAAACTTGAAAAGGCACAGGCTTGAGCTGGTGAAGGGGTTGGGGAGGGCAACAGAGACGCTGAAAACCCCTCCAACATTTCCAGTATGAGGGAGACGGGCTGCTGTGTGGTCTGGCCCTATGGACAGCGTGGCACCTCCCTCCCCTTTCTAGCTGGCTGGGGAAATCGCAGGTCTCTTCTGCTCAGGGCCAGGCGGCCCTTTGGGCTCCAGAGGCTCTCAGACAAGGGAAATGACCTCCTCCCCTAATGCCTTCATCCTTTTGTCTTCATGTAGAAAATTATTTACAATGAACTAGAATTTAGACCATCTTAGGGTGTATGCATCTGGATTTCTGTGTTCAGAGCAAATAAGGACAAATCATAACATTGCTGTTACAAGTGACTGGACCTTGAGACCTCACTGACCTTTCAGGCTCTTCATCTGTGAAAGATGTGAACAGTGTTAGGACTGTTCTGAATAGTAAATGTGGCCGTGCATTTCAGTGGTTAGCCTAGAATGTGGTTCAGAGGAATGTGATAGAAGAATCATGTGCTTTCAGAATTTCAGCCTCCATTTTACAAACGAGGCAAAGGAAGCCATTTGTCCAAGCTCGTACAAGACTTAGTGGCAGGGCTGGGACAGAAATTCTGCTCCCCTGACAGCCATTCAAAGTGCACTTCTCACTTGTCTTTGGCTGAGAACACAAGGAAAGGAGAATCTCTGTCCCACCTTTATAGCTGGGGGTAGCGCACAGTGACAAAAACATAACTGGGTTTATGTGTTCCAGAAGATTTGGGCTGCCAGAGAAAATACAGGACACCCAGTTCAATTTGAATTACAGATAAACAATGAATAAATGTTTAGTATAAGTATATCCCAAATATGTGTTTTGGGACATAACTTATATTAAACATATATTCACCGTTTATGTGATTTTCGAATTGAACCGAGCACCCTACAATTTACATTTGTTAAACCTGGCAACCCTACAAAAGAAGAAATTCACATTGAAAATATTTATCAAACTGAATTATGGCTGCGTAGGCTTGTCTGGGTCTCCACTCAGAGGCAGAGTCTGAGTACTTTCTGGGAGTTCTTAGGAGTGTAGCTACATTTGCAGCAGTGCCAAATCTCGATATGAGACCAGAACAATTCAATCACTTATTCACAGTCTAGATGTTTGCACTGGGTAGACAAAATATTGAGATGTTTGGCAGAAGTGCTCAATTGTCCTTTGGAAGTCTGGCCTCTTGCATCCGTAGCTTTCGAGTTCACCCCGTACTGACTGGGACAGTACCTACATCTCAGTTCTCTGATCTGTGATGACCCTGTGTCCCTTCTCCCCTCCTTTTCCACGGGGGCCCAGGACATGCTACTAGAATTTTCAAGGATTCAGCTGAAGTCTGAACATGCTTTGCATTTTGTTCATTTTTTGGCCCAAGACGCACATGTATGTACAGTTGTTTTACTTCAGTCTGCTGATAAAACTCAGACTTCTGCAGATTTCTTTTACTTACTTTCTGTTATTCAGGAAACCCAGCAAGAAAACCAGATTTTTTTGTTCTCCTTCAGAGCACAATAAACTGACATAAATTCTCTACATGGAATAACACTCTGACCCCGCTGAAAAGATGGATGGAGAACAGTGATTTCAAACACTACTGGAAGTCCCAAGCAAGTTACGGTTTCTTCTGGGAAAAGATGCATTCTTTGATCAGTTATCCATTCATTCAACCAACTTTATTGACCCCTATACAGCACGGGAGAGAGATGAGCAGTGATGACACGCAGTAGCTAAAACATCACCTCTGTGATCAGGCTGCCTGAGTCTTTGTTAGTTCTGTTGCCCAGAAGTTGTGTAGTCTTGTAAAGTTACTTCACTTTGCTATACCTCTATTTCTTCCTCTGTGAAATAGGATTAACAACAGTAGTGATTTCTTAGGGTTGTTGTGAGGATTAAATGGGAATTCATGTAACTGCTTAAGAACAATGACATTTAGCAAGTATTTAATAAATGTTAACTATTACGGTAGATACACGGCTGTGGGGATGTTTTGATCCTGGAAAGGGTAGACTCCTGTTCCTAGAATTCAGAGTTATTATCTGGCAAAACTGGTTCCGAGTCATGGCTTGTCCTGGGTCTCAAAAGTAATCATTGTCATCTTGCTTCCTTTGGCTAGCAATTGGTCTAGGAATGGCCATGGTCCAGCATTCTGGCTACTGAGATACAAATTGATATCTTCTTGCTTAGACTTCTGGAAAATCTATTGTTTTCCTGATTAAAAAAAAGAGAGAGAATGACATTTTGGCCTGGAACATGGTTATGATGCTTGGAGGTACAGCAGCCATTTTGTGACCCTGAGGTCACAGCACGAGGACAAAGGCCAACATGCTAAGGGTGATAAAAAAAAAGAAAGAAAGAACCTAGGTTTTTAAGGGTATATTCTAGTAACTCCACCAGATTACCTACCTCTAGACTTCTTGTTAAGTGAGGAAAATCAATATCTTTTTCTTAAGCCACTGTAATCACATTTTCTATCACTTACAGCTAAATGAATTTTTCATTGATACAACCAAATAAACAAAAATGCTGTCTCTTTTTTTCCAAATAAATCATAACCAGATGAAGGAAAAAATACAGTGTATCCTGGTACGATAAAATGAAGTAATGAAGAGGGCAGCCGGATGGCTCAGTTGGTTAGAGTGTGAGCTCTGGATGACAGGGTTGCTGGTTCAATTCCCACATGGGAGGGTGGGCTGGGCTGTGCCCCCTGCAACTGAGATTGAAAATAGCGACTGGACTTGGAGCTGAGCTGCGCCCTCCACAGCAAGATTGAAGGGCAGCGACTTGGAGGCAATGGGCCCTGGAGAAACACACTGTTCCCCCAATAAAATTTTTTTAAAAAAACCTCAAAAAAACCAAAGTAACAAAGAAAGCAAGGTGCTTGTGCACACACAGAAAAGGAACAAATAATTAGTGGGTTATGGGGGTATCTTATTGGATTATAAGGACAGAGCTCTTCCCTCCAAAGTAGACCATTGTGACCTATCGCCCATCACCTGGTTCTCAGCCAGACACTTTCTATAGAGAGGAGGAGGAGGAGAGCTCCTTTGCAGTTCCTGGGTCGATGCTGGAACAGCTTTCTCTCCCTCTTGGCCGCTGCTCTCAGGATGCTGACCCTTCCTGTGTGGCCTGGATCTTGCTGCTTCACTCTTTTCTTGCTTACAGTGAAGCCTGGCCTATCTGCTCTGACCATCTGTGACATAAGAAATATACTTTTGGTCTCTGCTTCCAGTTCCTGACACAGAGCTCCTAAAACCCTTGTAATTTCCTGAGTGATGGGGAAATACTGTGTTTCCCCAAAATACGACCTAGCCGGACCATCAGCTCTAATGCATGTTTTGGAGCAAACATTAATATAAGACCGGTCTATAATATAATATAATATAAATATATTATAAGACCGGGTCTTATAGTAAAATAAGACTGGGTCTTATATTAATTTTTGCTCCAAAAGATGCATTAGAGCTTACGGTCCGGCTAGATCTTATTTTCGGGTAAACACGGTAGGAGCATTTTTATTCTACTATTTGGTCTTTGACCCTGGTTCCTGATACAGAGCTCCTAAAGACCTTGGAATTTCCTGGGAGTGTCTTTCCTTCTAATGAGACGACTTCTAGTGGGCTCCTGGATATCTTCACGATGGGCACTGGTCACCAGAAAGACCAAACCATGATTAGAAACTTGGAAGTTTCAGCCTCAGCCCCCATCCTCCAGGGAGGGAAGAGAGGTTAGAGAGTGACTTAATAATCAATCATGCCTATGTGATGAAACTTCCATAAAAAAAAATCCCTAAACAAAGGGGTCTAAAAAGCTTTCAGGTTGCTGTACCCCAACTTTATGGGGACAGAAACTTTTGTGTTCGGGGCCTTTCCAGACTTCACACTGTGTACATTTTCATCTGACTGTTCGTTTTTGTAAATGCAACTGAGTGTTTCCCTGAGTTCTGTGGTCCATGCTAGTAAATTACTGAACCTGAGAAGGGGGTCCTGGAAACCCTGATTTATAGCCAGTTGGTCAGAAGCAGAGGTGGCAGCCTAGGACTTGCGACTAGCATCTGAAGTGGGGGCAGTCTTATAGGACTGAGCCCTGAACCTGCGGGGTCTGCTCTAACTCTGGGTAGTTAGGGTCAGAATTGAATTGTTGGACACCCAGTTGGTGTCTGGGAAGGTGGAGAACTGGTGAATGAGGGGACATCCTTCACACATTGGGTATCAGAGTGTTGTGAGTAGAGAAGAGAAAAAAGCATGAATCTTTTATTTTTTAATTTTTGTTTATTTTTAAGCACCTGTTCCTCCTGCCTACCTCCAGCCCACCACCTGGTTGGGGAGCTGTCTGTGTTTGTTTTGGGTTAAAGACGGAGGACAAAAGAATTGGTAGAGAGGAAAGGGGTGGGCTGGAGACTAATGGCATTACAAAAATCATTGTAGTGTCAGGGATGAAGAGAGAAGGGATGAGAGGTGAACCTGGAGAGGGTGGAGAGGCTGACAGAGCAACAGCTTTGAGTGCTAGCAAGGAGTTCAGAATTGGTGCCTGGCATCAGGGAGTCACTTGCTTCCTGAAACACATATTTGATGATTGTAGAAGATTCTTTTCGCAGACGTGAGTAGGCTAGTTGGAAACAATATTGACTAAAGAATCAAGGAAAACTGTCAAAAGGTTTGCAGTCATAGAAAAAAAGAAGGTTCGAAAAAGTTTTAGAGGGATAACTGGCCGCTTAAAGTTCAATGTGGACACTGGGTACCTGAGTGAGTCAGTTAGGACTCCATTTTGCTGTCTCCAGCATAAGCCTTGCTGAAAAAATTCATCAGTAAGTTTCTGCTCAAAACAACTGATTGAAAAGTGTAAACATCAGTCAGGGAACGTCTCAGCTACACAATTTATTGTTTTCACTCAACTAAGGAGTTTCTGTGTCTTCGAGGACACAGTCTGTGAGAAGATTTCTCCTAACTGAGCTATCCTGTCTCTATCAGGAGAAAATCAATTCAAATAAAATAGTGATGTTAGATAGTATGACAGTTTGTATGAGAATTTTTAATCTTTTATGAAAGAGTTTATGTGTCAGAAACTGACTTAGAGCTTTATGTATATTAACTTATTGAATCCTCTGAGAAATTCTGTGAGATTGGTACTATTGTTAGCCCCATTTTACAGATGAGGAAGCTGAGGTTCAGAGAGGTAAGGGATCACAGGTTAGGTAAGTATCAAATGGCTTTTAAGTGGTGGGGTCAACATTTGAATCCATGCTGCAGAAGCTGTGATCTTAAGCTGTATGCTATGATGCTTCTCATTTTTAAGTCAGATGAACTAAGAGTGTGACTAAGTCCCTAGGGCGTATAATAGCCACTTCAAAGTCTGGATGTTGCCCAGAGATTAAATGGAACACTGAATGGAAAAATGTCTGTCCTCTTCCTTCTGTAATTACTGGTGCAGTGCTGGATTTCAGCTCTGAGTTTAAGTACAGCCTGAGCCTTATTGCCGAGAAGTGACCTGGGGCGCTGAGGGCTGACTATGTCCCAGTTAGAGTGATTGCCCCTTACGAGCTGATGGAGCCTATAATGAGGAGTTGTATAAATTCCCTTAAACTAACAAACAGTCGGGTTTGGAAAAGCAAAAACCCAAAAGGGACATTATAAAATTTATGAGAATTTTCTAAAACAGTATAAGGCATGTAACAATCTGACTGATACTTATGTTTGCATATGAAATGTGAGTTACATCTCAAAAATATCTAATTTGACATTCAAATCAGTTTTGAAATGTTTAGACTCAACAGAGGATTGTTTTATGAGAGATTAGGGAACAAATTGCAGATATGAAGGGAAGGGATGGGTACTGTTCACTGCAGGGGAGTTCAGGGCATGTTGCCAAAACAAGGCTTATGAGTGATCATAACCTGCCATAATGAGAAAATGCACAGCGATTACATTTTGATATGGAAAGTAATCTCTTTCAGGTAGGGAAGTGCAAACTAAATGAGAATAAACTGTAGCGGGAAAAGTCAGGTTCAACACAGGTGAGCACACTGTAATTCTTTAGGACTAAATATCAAATTGCATGTAGAATGATAAGCCTGGTGCTTCAAGTTACACTTCAGTTAAAGGAACTTGACATCATCGTTCATTGTGCCTGGAGCGTGTGGCCCATCATTAAAGTGGCCAAATAGTCAACAAAGGGTTGCGAAGGGTTTTGTTCATATAACAAGCAGCTTTATCTGAAATCCACACCCACAAGGCCGTGTGCAGACTCTATCATTGCCCTTTAAGAAAGAAAAATTGGATGGAAAGACAATCCAGAGTACATCTGCATGGTCAGAGGACAGAGCAAGGTGCTGTTGGGACTTCCACCTCAGAGTCAGGCTGAAAGGACCCCATCCTTCTAAGGGGGCACATGCTCAAAATCTGTAAATTCACCAATAGCATGAATCTTCTCCATTTACTTCCCTAGAGCCAATCTAGCAAGTATGAGTACTGTTCCATCGATTCATTTAAAACCAACAATGGGCTTCTTCCTATCTTTGTGGCAAGAAATTCATCTCAGATGGAAGAGAGATCCCCTCACTTCTCTCACCTCCTCCACCACTAATTACCTCAGAGCCTTGCACAGAGCAGTGTGGGCAAGGTCTCAATGAATTTTCGTCCACTTTGTTACTGCTGAGGTCCTTGTTATCCTAACGTGTATGGTTCCTTGATATTGGATGGTTTTGCATGATTTTGAGTATCTTTGCTGAAACTGGGACTTACGTGTGTAGCGTTCACTCCTCAATGTGTACAAGTCTGACATATAGCAAGGTAAGCTCTCTTAGAATACCCAGCTTGTGCACTCCTTCTGATCATTGGTCTGAGGATCAGAAACTGTGGCAAAAGAAAACAATTTTTAAAAAGGGAAACATTCACAACTATCACAGAAACAGAAAATGAACATGTACAATAGACTTTATGTAACTTGTTAATTAATGAAGAAACCAGTAAGATGGTAAAAATTAGCTCAAAGGAGATTTCAAAGAGCAAACGCGTATGTTAGTCATGAGAAATACTAAAGTAAATTTTCTAACGGGTGCCAAACTGGTCATTATCCATAGACAATAATCAACTGCATCTTTAGCAGACAAAACCCATTTGTATTTCCACAGTCAAGAATCATTTGTATCACTTACAGACTGGTAAAATAGCTCATGACAATAAAAGACACAGATCCTGATAGAATCAGGTAACCCAGAAGGGTTGCTTAGTGTTTGATTGAAAGGATACTCACGAAACGTTTAAAACTCATTTCAAAGTCTTTCACAATTTTTCCTGACTGTTCAATATGTATGCTGAATCAAAAAGTGGGCTTCAGGGAGAAATTGAGCACCTAGGTAATTTTTAATGTCTGAAGATTGTGGTGAAAAATAAGTTGGCTGTAATTCATGGGATCAGATGGCTGGCGTCGAAAATAAAGTGGGTTATTTTAAAGAAGACCAGGAGTGCGACTGGGAGTGAACAGGTTAGTGAATATATCTAGGGAATCATATCAGAGGTGCATCTGGGGTCAGTAGAGGTATTAAGAATGCTGTGGGGGGGCATTAATCTGACGGCAAGGAAGATGTCAGTTTTGATGTGAGAGTGTCAGAAATCCTACACTTTTCATAGAACAGTTTGGAATTTTCCTTGATGAAAATTTGTAGAAAAAGAAGAAGAAAAAAATAAAATAAAACATTCATTATAAGTAGTTAGGTGTTGGGTTCCTAAATTGGAACTGATTTTGGTCTGATTTCCCTAAGTTTTCATGCTTTGATAGGGGAAACCCAAATGCTGCTTGTATCCTCTTCTTGCTCACTAGGTGTCCAGTATTCATACCTTCATCTTTGTTTGCTACCTTTGAAGTCCTGGATCAGAGTTTTCTAGAGCACAGTCACACCTCACAGATCTCATGAGCAGTTAAGCCACTGGCTTAAAAATTTTTTTTGCCCTAAATCTCCCTTGTGTCTATTAATATAATATTAAATATTTCCCCTTTTAACTTTTTATTTACACTTTTAATTTTGGAATAACTTTATATTTGCATAACAGTTATGAAGATAATACAGAGAGTTCCTGTATGCCCCTCATCCAGTTTCTTGCATTACCATGGTAAATTTGTCAAAACCAACAAACATTGCTATTAACTAACTGCCAGACTTTATCTGGATTTCAGCTATTTTTCCATTCATGTTCTCTTACTATTCTGGGATCCAATTCAGGGTACCACACTGCATTCAGTTTTCATGTCTCCCCAGGCTCCTATGATCTTTAATAATTTCTCAGTCATTTCTTGTTTTTAATGACCTTGACAGTTTTGAAGAGTACCAGCTGAGTATCCTGTAGAATTTCCCCCAACTGGGGTTTGTCTAATGGTTTTGTCATGATTTGATGAGGTTTATGGCTTTTGGAAAAGAAAACCCTAGAGGTGAGGTGCCGTCCTCATGACATCATAGGTAGGATACATGATCACATGACTGACAGTTTGAACCTGGATCACTTGATTAAAGTGTGTTTGTCAGATCCGTCCTCTGTAAACTTGCTACTCTCTCGTTTTCTTCTCTATTCTTTGGAATTGTCACTACCTGATTTGTAATTTTTACCCCCATTCTCTGGAATGGTTTTGACAACAATTATCATTATTATTATTTTTTTCATGAAAGTTCTAAAGAACCCATCAGTAAAACCATCTGGGCCTAAAGTATTTTTGGAGATACATTTTTGAGAAAAATTTTCAAAAATTTCCTGATTACTTGTCTATTGAGCTCTTTTACATCTTCTAATATCAGAATTTTCGATAATTAAAAGAAGTAAAATGATCCATTTCATTGTGATTTTGAAATTGATACAATTTTGCCTAGCGTTTTCTATTCTTGTATGTTTGACACATTTTTTATTCCGATTTCTAGTCCATATGTGCTTTTTCTTTTTATGATGAGGCATGGTGGAGGAAATGGTAGGCCAGCCTAATGCATGAAAGGCCATGAATGGAAATTAGTAAGGCATAGATCTAGAAACAGTGAGTTAAAAGACTTCATTGGAGCAAAGTACGCTAGAGCCCAGGGGCAGATCCTTGGGTGTTTAGATTAGGTCTAGAAAATGGTGAGCCATTAACACTTGAGACTAGTTTATCCTCACTTCTCTCAGAAGCTCTTTTTGGCAGGTATTCTAGTTTGAGAGTGGACAGGGAACATTGCACCCTGGAGAGAAAGCAGAATATGCTTTCTATCCCTACCCTCTACCATCCAACTATTTTCTGCTAACCATCACACAAGATCTGGTTATGCCATCCACAAAAGACTTCCAGCTTGAGAATGAGTGCCATTTTGCACCACTATACTAATGGGAATAGGTATTTTTGGATATTTGGGGCAGGAAAAAAAAATCATAGAATGTCAAGTCTGCGTGAGACCTCTGGTTCAAAGCTATCTCCCCCTCCTTCATTTTTAAGGCTATGAAAACTGAGGTTAGTGAAGCAAGGCAAAATGAATTTTCCAAGCACAGAGAATCAATGGTGACACTGGGACTTTGAATCCAAATTTCTTTACTTCTGGTGTAATGCGCTTTCCCTATGCCACCCTCCCTTACTCTGACCAGGCAGACCTAGAAGCCATACAGACAGAGGAAAGTTTAAGCACACTAAATCCAGGGTGGTTTTTAGAGCCTGGATGTCTCTGCACTCTTTCTGGTGGATATATGGTTGCATGGGCCCTGTCCTGGTCAAATTGCTCGTAAAGGGATTGATCTGAGAATCTCCCTCCACTCCACTTTACAAATCCCCATGGAAAACACAGGATATTTGGAGGAGTTGCTTTATCTCTTCAATCTACTTCTGAAGTAATCCTGAACTTTTTGTTGGAGGCCAAAGGCTGGGATCCTTGCCAGTCCGTATACACACTGTCCATCTGGAGGGGATATACTAGAATTCAGGCTAAACGGAGATTCCCTCTTTTGGCTGCGGTGTGCTGTCTCAGGCTGTGTATCTTGAAGCAGGATCCACATTCTTGGCAGGTCAGCTGTGAAATGTGTTTGACGCTGGTGGAAAAGGGCCATTCTTGGATCCAGGAGGCTTGCTGTTTGTGTCTGTCTGCGCTCCTGAGGAGCAGACTTGAACATGGCTCTTGTGAAGAAGCCAAGTGTTTGAGAGTCTGTTTGGCTCTATCTGGACACTGATGGAGGAGCGTAGGCTGACTCCTGGCTTAGAAAGTTTCCTTTTCTCTACTTTGTGAAGAATACTTACAAACCTGCCTACAGGTCCGGTGGATATGTTCAGTGCCCGTTTGAATGCACGCCTCACGGTACGACTTAACTATGGGAAATGCAAAAGCAAATTAAGGTTATGCTATGCAGTTATGGGATAACAAGAAGTTAATGGAGGACCATTTGTTCTCTTCTCGACCTCTAGGACCCAGGGGCTTGTTGATTTCCTTTACAACATCCCATCTGTCTGGCTGTGGAATCCCACAGTGGTGTAACAGAGTTTAGACCCCAAATTCGGGGCCCAAACTAGATCTGGGTTTTCCCTCCATCACTAACTGCTTTAATAATGATTTCTAATGGCCTATCTCGAGTCATCTTAAACTTCTTTTCACAAGGTAAAAAAACTAACCGCCTTCTAGTGGAGATGTCCAGTTAATACAGATGCAAATCCAGAGGACACAAATAAAGGTAAAAGACACAGTCCCTGAGAATGAGCTCTATGCTTTGTAAAATCTATTCCCAGTGACCCTGTGAGGGCTTCCTGAAGTGATGCTGCTATGTCCTCCTTCCAGCCTTGGCTAAGACAAATCCATCTATGGGGACACTCCTGTGCCCCAGGTATGCAAGAGATGGGTGGAAGCTGCACTGCATAAAGAAAATCCAAGTCCTTTGACAAAATAGATACAAACTCTAATGGAAAAGGGAAAAGGAGAGCAATTAAGCAAATGCTTCTCCTGATAGATGTTCAGTGTAATTTCAACTGCTGTACTGATCAAGTTTGCTCTAAATACCCAGCAGTTATGTGTACAAGATAAGAGAATTTCTGTGGCTTCCAGAAGAAATGAGGGTGAAGGTGGAGCAGTGTGGGTAGAAAACACAGGATAAATGCAGAGAAATGAGTATTTTTCCCAGGCCTACATTTACCTGAGCTCTGAATGTTTTCATCTGCTATAAAAGTACAGAAAATTTTCCTGACTCAGGGATCTTATCCAGCAGCTTATTCAACCAATATTTAAACAGAAAAAAAAATCAACAAGGCTTTAAATGTTCTTTTTTTCTGACTCTAATAACCTCTTATCTCTACTCAATTTTTTTTGTGCTTTTCATAAGTCTGTAAGTTCAAATCTGTACAGAGATGTATATTTTCACGCTGTCATCTTTGAGAGTCCTTTATCTCTTCATGAGTCTGCATGTATAAAATTCAAACATGTATAAAATCTTTTAAATTAGAGGTGAATTAGATCCTTACCCTGTATTCAAAATTCTGTCACGTCTGCAATCCTAATTTAAAAGTGCAACTATGAGAGAGACTTCAGGGAAGAGTATAAAAATAGTTTTAAAAAACCCATAAAAGTTACTTAATATTAATTTTAGAATTTTTAGAAAACACAGAAGAGAAAAGTTAAAAAATTGAAAGTCACCCATTATTCCACCACCAAGACTTTAACATTTTGGTGTGCACAATTCCAGGAGATAATGTAAATAGATAGATGATAGGTAGATAGATAGATAGATAGATAGATAGATAGATAGATAGATAGATAGACAACAGATATAGAGATAAAGAGATATAGAGATATCTCTATATTTATACAGGGTTCCAAAAAATGTATACACATTTTAAAAAAGGAAAAAACTTGTAATACTGAATATATATATATATATATACACATATATATATGTATATATGTATATATATATATATACATATATATATATTGATAACAAAAGATGAATGCAAGTCATGTTTGACTTCTGCAATTACAAGAGGTGCTCAAAGTGGTTACCATCAGCATCCCGACACTTCTGATTATGGCGAACTACTGCTTGAGCAATGTTGACCAAAGTGTCCCCTTGGATCACTGTGCATGGTGTTTCAATTTCTTCACACAGTACCATGAGTCTCAAACTTATCACAAATGCGTGCAGTTGTTAGGTGTGTTGGAGGTTCTGTTGCACACTCATGCCTCCATTGTTGTTGTACTTCCACAACGTTCTCAAATTTCAAATACCACTTCAAAATAGTCTTCTCAAACGACAACCATGCTTCTGCCATTTTCTTTGACTGTTCTGCCTGTCGCATGATGATGCTAGAATTCTATTAACGCCATCTTTTGAGCGATTGTCATGTTACACATTGCTGCTGCAATTCAACTTTGAAAAGTAATATGTACATAACATCTCTTAAAATGTATATACATGTTTTCGGCATGCCCAGTATATATGTGATGGAATCATTTAAAATAGTTTTTTAAAAGTCATTTTTACTTACTTTATTATAAACTTTTTCTTTTATTAATTTTTTCTACCATATCTTAATGGGTAAATATTATTCTATCATATAGAAATGACATAACTTATTTAATGATTGCTTTATTGTTATAAAACTTAGGCTGTTTCTAATAATTCGCCATGATTACCTGTGCCATGATACCATGATGACAATCATTGTAGCTATATGTTTGTAGATGGTGATGATTATTTCCTTAAAATAAATTCCTGGAAGTGGGGTTGCTGAATCAAATGTATGCAAAAACTCTAAACACACATAAACATATTGCTTAATTACCTACAAGTTGCATGGATTCATCTTCCTAACACCAATCTGTAAGAAGGCTAATTTCCCTCTATATATGACAATAACTGATGAATTATTATTTTTTTGCTAATTTGCTAACTAATAAATACTATGTCATTGTTTTAATAGGCACTTACTCAGTAAGCAATGATGATAAAATTTTTGTTTACTATTAATTTAATTTTTATTGGTTTTAAATTACCTTTTCATATTTTTCAGTTTTTTATTTTTTAAAACATTTTGTAAATAGCCAGCTTATTGAATTATCTTATTAGTTGAATCATTTTTCAGTTGTCACTTTTATATTTTCTGGGAAGGCAATTATGTAATCTTCAAATTATGGTAATTTTTACTCCTCCTTTCCAATATTTATACTTTTTTTCCTTAGTACATTAACTAGAACTTCTCTTTTCCTTTTTTTTAAATCCCAGGAGGATTTTTTTGAGCTGGTTTTAATTCCCTGATGAGTTTTCTTCAGTGTGTCGTATGTTGCTCATTATTTACATCGTGTTTTAAAATTTGATGTTTATATTTTTTATCTCCAAGTATATTTTTCCTGATTTCAGATAGTTTTTCTGGTTTTTCTCCAGTTTTATACACATAATGTGCTCTTGAATCTCACTGAGGAGACAAACTAGAGAGTTTCCTGAAGTTTTATTTCCTGGAATAACTCATGCTTTCGACTTATCAGTTAATATTTTCATTATATTTAGCGATGTTTCTTTGTTTATTCTTACAGTGGAGCTTTATGTTTGTCCCCAATGAAGAGTGAAGAGGATCTTTATTAAACAGAGTAGTTGTTTATTCAAACACTTTAGTCCTGATGTTGTAGCCCTTTTATTAAAGTGCCCTTTGTGTTGACTGTAAGTTGTGGGTTCAGCATGTTTCCAGCTCTTGCTTATTCTATTAGGTTGGTGCAAAAGTAATTGCGTTTTTTAATAACTTTCAACCTTTTAAACTGCAATTACTTTTGCACCAACATACTATCAGAGAAGCTGATTAATATGGACCTTTCATTGGCTCGTGGCTTACCCTCCCTCTTGGTTGCTATAACTCAGACTTAGGGGCCACAAGTAGTGATTCTTTTGCTTGTGACATCGCTTTTCTGTCTGTGCCTTAATGTCAAGGCTCCATGCACTCTACCTTAGTCATCTTCTTACCTTGTGCTCCACACTCTCCATAGTCTCTGCTGCCCCCATACTCAGCTTCAACTTTCTTCTGTATGCTTAAGACTGCCCAAGTCGATGTCTCCAGCCCAGACAGCTAGCTGTCTTGAATGTAAAAAAGATGTGGCTGTCATATTTACATCTCCATGTGGATATTCCTCAGGGGATTCAAACAGAACATGCCCCCAAATGCTCTTATTATAGAAGACATTGGGATAAACAAATATGCCCCATTCTCTCTGAAAGCCATGGTGACAATGCTAGCAAAATACTTGTGAGCTCAGGTCCCACTTACACATTTCTGCTCCCATCAGTCCGTGCTCCCTAAGAGTCAATTGTATTTACTCCCACACCTGATTAGGTCACTGGTACTTACCATACAAAATAACAAAATTTGAACAAGAAGTATTGTTGATGCTATGAAAACCATATTAGAAACCTTGTAAAGAATTTGATAAAGCCAATTCAATTAAAAATGCTGTTGAATTAGCTATGGGTTGGTTAACCATAAATCCAGGGACTTTTGCTTTGACCACAATGGAGTAATGAGTACCAGGTATACCCGTCCACTAGAAACAACTAAAAACCAAGACAAAATATAGACAACAATGGCTTTCAGACACTGGAGATCAGGTAGCAGAAGGCAGGGATCAAGAGTGGGGAAACAAAGGAGGCACATGCCATGACTGGCCAGCTTACTGCATGGAGAGAGTTTGCAGCACAGGGAAAGGAACCCAGGCAGAACCCCTGGTCTCTCCAAGTTGAGGAGTCAGAGGCAGGAGTGCCAGAACACCTGGAGAGCTGGACATCACAGGGCACATGCATGAGAGAAAAGAGAGCTGCACCGTGAGAAAGCTCCAGAGGTCTGCAGAGGGTCCCCCTTGAGTCTTGGGTGAGGGCCGAGCACCTCATGTATGTGGATAAACATCCCCAAAGCTGGAGAAAGAACCACCCAAAAGGATTAGAGGAACCGATCCATGCATTTTGCCTTTGAGTGGGTGTTAGAGATACTAAGAGAGAAACAGAAGGACGCAGGGCCCAGAGAATCAACTCGACATGGGTGAGGAAGTGGGTTGTGGAGGACTCGTGCTTGGGCAGAGCAGTCATTCTGAGTGTCCGTGTTTTCTTTGAAAGTAGATTTTAAATTGGAGTATAACACATATACTCGTATAGACATGTACACAAATCATAAAACATAACTTATTTGTTGGGTTTTTACTAATGCACTTGTGTAAACCAGGTCAAAAGATAGAAAGCTCTGGGGAAGCTCCATGTTTTGCTGCCCTCAGTCATTAATCCCCTCTAACCCCTCCAACTCCCACCCCTATTACCCCTCTCTTTCACTGTGCACATTTACAGCCCTTTCTACTGGCCGCTGCTGCTGCTTCTCTGGCTGACACTGACCGGCCAGTTATGAGCTCTGTGTGGTATGGCTGATGTCCAAACGCTGGCTTTCTTGGGGGTGCTGCTTGAATTCTTCGGAACACCCTGTGGGGCCACCCCAGTGCCCCATTCCCTGATATAGGCGTTCTGGCTCTGGACCGATGTCCTTTCTTCTTCAGCTCCGTTATTCAAGTTTGCTCGCCTGGCAGGCAGCCCTCTTGGTGGGGTACCGGAAAGATGGCTCCAGCCCAGCTGCATTCCACAGTGTCCGCTCGACCCATGGGAAACTTCTGTATCCTGGCCGTGCCCAGAGTGGACTGCAGGCCGCTCCATGACTCCCTCCTGCTTTTGCCTCCAGTTCTCTTTTCTTCTGTCCCGATAGTCACATGCACGGCTTAGCAAGTCCATTAAAGATGAGGGTCTCCGACTGGAGAATAAGGTGCCCGTGCCCCTTCCTGCAGGGCCCCACCACTGTAAGAGATTATCCTGGATTCTCTCTCCTCCCTTGACTTTGGAGAGGAGAGGAGGCCAGTGTTTATCATGAGGCTGATGACAGCCTACACCTGCAGCTCTCCTCTCTCACTTCTCATTCTCCTTTGAAAGGGGGGGTAGGGCGGGCCGTGCCTGGGAAGCAAGGCCAGTGTTTTAAGGGTCTTTGGGATTTGTTTTAATCAGGGATGGTAAGGCATGCAGACATAGAAATGACTATCATGAAATAAGAAGTTTCTTATACTCACAGTTCCCCAGGAGCAAGAGGCACAGCACGCAGGGCCACATGGGAAGAGCCAAGGTCAGTCAAGAGGCAGAGGGAGGAGGGGGAGCTGTGGGCAAAAGTCTCCGTTGTGGTTTCCCCGGAAGAAACATGCGAGGCAGGGTGAGCAGGCTTAGCTTGGCTAGTTTGAATCATTCCAGTGGGCTCTGGAGCACAGCGGCTGTCCCTCGGTGTCTGGTACCTGGTGATTAGGGCAGGTGGATAGTGGCCCAGAGTGTAAGATCCTAAAAGAGGAAGCAGCTGGGAATGTGGCCTCTGGAATGATTGGTATTCCCAGAGGCAAATTGTTTACTATCTCTAGGAATTAAGTCCTTCTGTAGTCAGCGAAGCCCCAGGATGTCAAAGCATCAGAATACAGAAAATAAAAGAACTGGTTCATACAGCCTGTTTGTCTGAGGGAGGTTTCTGCTCTTTTTTGCACTTTTTAGAATGCATGATACCTTATACTTCTTTGACCCCAATTTTGGGTCCTGGCTTTCAATTCTGAGACAACAGGAAATCTCCCGGCTAATGTCCTGCCATATTATCATCAGCAAAAAAACACGTAGTATTTCATATTGTCTAACTTTCACATTAGAAATGAAAGAATAGAAATTAGCATATGCTGAAATGGACTCTACTTTTGATGGGGGCTCCATGTTTGGATTCTTTGGTTGCAAGCGACAGTACCTTAATACCTAATTTAAACAAACAACAAAAAAATGTGATCCATTGAATGGATAAGGAGTAGCTCGTGTGGAAGGAATAGCTATTGCCAGGCTTCTGAAAAGGCGGTGCTGCTGTTGGCGTAGATCTGCTCCAACGTTTTCTATATCCAGGAATCAGATTCTAATGAGGGCAATCCTTGGCTGGAGGTCCCGGGTGGTGGAACTTTGACTGATGTGCTCATCAAGACTGCACTATGAAGGAAAGGGGTGGTCCCCAGAGGAAAATAAAACGCTAGCATAGAAAGACAAGGACAAGAATTTTGGGTAGGCAAAACCAAACGATGTTCACGACAGGTGGACTGAAGAACGCAGAGCACAGATCTGGCTTTAGAAAAGCTATATGTGAATTCCCTCTCTGCCACATGTTATTTTGGTCACAGTTTCTACGAACTCCTGTTTTCTCACCTGTAATATAGAAGGAAACAATAGCTACCTTGCCATATTGTTGAAATAAGAAACTGAAAGTGCTGTAAAAATGGCAAACCACTGTATTATTCATACAGCATTAGTGCAAGCTATGTCATTCTTCTGTTCCCGAATCTGCATTATCCGGTAGGTGGTGTGTATCTTTGTCACTGTGTATTGAGGGCTTCCCTGTGAGCCTACACACTGACTCGACAATAAAGCATAAAATCGTTAAAAGTTCCATGGAAATGCCAGCATGTTCTAATCTAATAAATATTTAGGCCTTGAATCCTCAAATGGAGGGAATCTGATATACAGTTGTCAATATCTGCATCACTAGCGCTAACTTCCTGTAAAAGATCTTATTTACCTAGATAGACTATTTATCTTGAAATGGACAAGAATTGAGTCGAGAGGACTTCATGCTTCTCTGCATACAGGCTGCATGCCAGACAGATCTTATCTGACCTGCAGCTCCCCCGTGCACAGCCCTGAGCGGCTCTAGAATCTGTGTTGACAATATTCCAACGTGTTCAGCTGATGTGCCAAAACCTATTGAAAACCCTTGGCTTGGACTGTGCTAGCAGCACCCTTTAAAGTCCTTGAAACCCAGGCCCATCTTGGAGGAAAGAGGCCTACGAGGTGCCTCATTTCTCTTACAAGAGACATGGAAGTGGAGGAAGGAGTACCTCCCTGGATCCAGAGAAAGCCTTGGGCATTGTTAGGACTTCTTGATGGACAGAGAGCAAAGAATGCACAGCAAGCTCTCAGATTAACCCTGAGCTGTGTCCTCTGCTGGGACTCAGGCCTGTTCCAGTGGGAGCCTTTACATGAGAGTCTAAGGAGCCTCTGGTTAGAAAATTTGTCGTGAGGGAGTATAAGGGTCAGATCCACTCTTGGTTGCCTTGAATTGACTCCCAGGTGTTGGAGGGATGGGTAATTCTGAGAACAGAACATGTTACTTATGTTAATTTCCTAGCCCAATCTCCCCATGGCTGGATGTGTGAGGGAGGTGAGGCTTTCTAATAAAGAGTGTGGCTGTAAAGTAAGCCTCAGTTACCTAATGTCTTAAGTCAGGACACAAACAACATTGTTTTGATGTTGGTGGAACACAGAACAATGAAGTAGGGAAAGAGGTTGTTGATTATCTGTTGCCACCAGACGGTCTATTCTAAAACTCAGTGGCTTAACACAAACCCCATTTTATTAGCTGTCATGGTTTAGTGGGTCACGAGTCGGGCAGGGCATGGCTGGGGGATCCGTGGGCTCCAAGAGGCATGCTTAGAGGCATGCTTGGAGCCCTTGAAGGTGTTGGACCACTTGAAGATGTTGGTCTGATGCTTGTCTGGTCCACGAGGGCCTTGCTCACATCCCTGGCACTTTGGCAGGGATGGCTGGCTGTTTTGGATTGGCCGAGTCCCTCTCCTTCTCTGGGCCTTCTCTGTATGGTCTCTCTAGCAGAGTAGCCACACTTCAACATGGCAGCCCAGGGCTTCATGAGGCCAAGGCAGAAGCTGCTAGTCCTGCTACAGGCTGGAATGGCATCACAGACCAGCCCGGATTCTAGGGGAGAGGAAGTAGACCCATCCATGGTTAGGAGGAGGGTCAAAGCATTTGTGGCCATCTTTAATGTTCCATAGAGGCAGTCTCCCTTCTTCTGTAGGGAATTCAAGGCAGTTCTCACCTGTGGCTACTTGGTTGCCCAGTGTGACCAGTGTACTAATGAGGCAGCTTGCCTTGTGTGTGACACAGAGGGTAGAGATGAGGTCCCTGCATGCAGTCTCTCCCTACCCCCCACAAAGTGGGAAGGGAGAAAATGGCGCTGCTGATGCAGGCATCAGCAGACGAGTTGGGCAGGGGATACCATATGGGGACTCCCAGCAGTACTAGGGGGCAGGGTGATGTACAAGCCCTGCACATCTCCTGCAGGGGTTGGATGTACAAAAGCACATGAGGGCAGCAGAATCTTGGGTATTACTCTAAATGATATACTCCATCAATATATCCTTCCCATGCATGCACAGACAGGCAGATAAAGTTTCTGGAAAACTGGATTATGTGTACCAAAAATTCACCCCCGACCTGGTGGTTTCTTCAAAGCCTGTCACTTAGAGGGCAGCGAAGCTGGGCAGGTGTGATCCACCAGACTCTACTCCACCTCCACGGTCATCTCTCTCTCTTTTTTTTAAAAAAATTAAGTATAGATGATATACACTATTATATTAGTTGTAATAGTTTCAGGTGTACAAAATAGTGATTCCACATTTTTATACCTTACAATGTGATCACTCCACTAATTCCAGTTCCAGTGACATCTCTTAAATGGGATGAATCCTAATGAACACCACGCCCCCTTTCGAAGGGCTCACCAGTATCACGTCCAGAACCTTCAGCTTCACTGAACTGTCGCATTAGTGCCCTCACTTTTACAGATGAGGAAACCGAGGCTGAGAGATGTGAAGTGACCTGCTCAGCAAACATGGCTCAGGCAGATCTGGGTTTAGGACAGTCTGACTCTCAATAATCGTCTCTCTTGGCAGCCCCAACTCCCCAGAAGCCCTTCCAGGGACCATAGGCGCCCTAAGAAGAGTGCATCTCTAATTTCCTCCTGTGCCAGGATGCCTTCACCTGAGTTCGTAGCACTTGGTTATGGTCCCCTCTCACTTTCTTCAGCAAAGAATTCAGTGGGGCCCTTGCAAGAAGTGCCCACAGGGTAACTGCTTAATTGGGGTTATGTGCCCAGTCTGGGCATTCATGTTGGATGTCAGCAGTCTCACCTATGGGGAGGTTACGCTAGAGGAGATTGGAGGAGGGTCCTTTGGTTTTGGGATTTTCTGTTACCCTAAGCAATCTCACTTAAGTTCTGCCCACTGGTGGACTCCAGGAAAGAAATATTGACCTTCCTGACTTTGGACCGAGCCTCTGATTGTAGGCACTGGGGGGCTGGGGGAATTGAGATGAGAGGTAGAAATCCTCCAGATACTGTGTATGTTATCTTTGCCCCAGAGACTCCCTCCTTTCTCTGTAGGGCATCAACCCCCATCTGCAGAGGACCCCCCATGTGTCTGTGATGGGTGTCTGCTGCAAAACAAATGCAGTCGTGAATGAAGTCAATGAGAACATTTTTCTCCATGGTGCTTTTAAAGTTTTTATGCTTCATTACCCAGTCAGTGTGTATGTGTATAAGGAAGCCCTCAGTACACCCTATTTTTAAAAAATCATCAGCCCTGTGATGATATGTCAACTGCTATTTTTCAATCATGGTCAGCGAAGCCAGTCTCAAAATCCATTTAAAGAAGCAGTTTAAAATGTGCTATTGTATGTTCCGGGTGCAGTATCATTCAGAAATCGATTCTGAGGATTTCTACCTGAGGCAGGTTTGAACTCAAATTATTGTCTGGCATCGTGGACTCAATGGCTACTGGACACAACCCACGCATCTGGCAGCTGAGGGCAGGGAGGGGGCCCATGTAGGCTCCCTCTCATCAAACTTCTTCCCTCCTTGCCACCTCCCTCCCTTACTTTCTTCCTGCCCTTCTCTTCTCCCTTTCCTACACATCTCAAATGCCCAGAAAGGTAAAGTGCTGCAAAAGTTTGGGGTCCTCATATAAAATTAGAATGAGCCCTTCTTCCCTGTTCTCCAAGCAGCCAGACCTGCTTCCTTCTTGTCTGCCAAGCTTCAGCTGATTATTCTCACTGATCCACAGCCATGACCATTCATCTCTCTGCTTCAAAGTCTTC
The DNA here is from genome assembly GCF_964194185.1 of Rhinolophus hipposideros. Classification (NCBI taxonomy): domain Eukaryota; kingdom Metazoa; phylum Chordata; class Mammalia; order Chiroptera; family Rhinolophidae; genus Rhinolophus; species Rhinolophus hipposideros. The sequence goes on along the minus strand of NC_138066.1, from coordinate 6,585,496 downwards.
CCCATTGCATATGGTGGACCATTTATGTTTCTCAGTATGTGTTCCAGGTCCTCCACGTGCCTGCTCCAGCTCACCTTTCCATATTCACCTCCTCCATATCCGGGAAAGCCAGGCCATTTGTCTTCTCCAAAAACACATTCTACTTCTGTGCCTTGCTAGTATTATTCCACTGTCTAGAGTGCATGTCTCTGCCATTTTTAGTTTTCAAAAGATTATCCATGGCTCAAAGCCATGCACAAATTTTTCTGTCTTTCTGGAGAATCTGTTTTGAATCTTACAGCCTGTCTGAATCAATGTCACCTACCTCTGTGTCCTCATAGCATTTTCTAAGTACTTTTCTTATAGTCCTTACATTTTAACACCATCCCGGCACATGGTAGGTGCTTGTTAATATTTGTTGAGTCGTGAATCATTTATTTGTGTGCATATCTAATTATGGAAGTTCAGAGACTATGGTCTTGCTTATCTTTGGGACCTTTCCTTAAAACCAGTCGGTGCTCAATAATTGCTTGGAATTAAATGATAGTGGTTACCACATAGATTTCTTTTTTTTTTCTGAAATTGATTTATATTCTCTTGAAAATATTTTATAATTTTCAACTATTCTGATAAAGTCATATTTTTGCTATTCAAAAGTAGACAATATGTTTATATGATTGTCTGCCCATTGATCTCAGGCAGACTGCTTATTTTAACATGAGCGCTGCATTTACCACCACTTGGTGGCAGTGTACTCCAATTACAAGGCCTTGCTGAAGAGACTACTAGAACCTGATAAGTGCTAAAATTACAAACCAGAAGTCATGAAGTGACAGTCAGTAATAACCCATATCTAGATTCTATTTTAGTGACAGATATTCTAGTACAGTACTACATATTTAAATACTTTCTAACGTCAATCTCTTTGGGTATGTCCCTATTTCCCTGATAAACATGTTTTAATTTTCTTTTACTTACGGGTGAATGATAGAGATGTAAAGATCTTGTGAAGAAAAGCCAGAAAATTAATCACCAACGGCAGCAACATCACCACTACACTTTCCATTTTTTAAGGCTACTTTTTCATTGTAAAAATTAAAAGTTTTATTAAGAATGTTTTATATGTTTAAGATAAGGTGCTCGTGTCACTTGACACGTTTCGCCTCTCGATGTGATTTGTAAAGTCTGTATAGAAGGAAGAGTTCTATGTAAAATTTTCTATTTGCCCAGAAAGTATTTCAAATATAATTCTGAAAGGAGCAGGGATGCTTTCATCTCCGAAAAAAATCTAAACCCACAAGTCCAGGAAACATTAACTGGAATGTCATCCTCAGGGGCAGTTAGTTTAGTAGAATATGGAAGGAGAAATGATAGTTTTGGAAGCTGGGTCTGGATACAAGTCACAGTTTCTAAACACACACGTTCATCTTTGTACGTGTTTCCTGAGTCATGTCACTAAGATTGTAACCAGAGCAGATGAAACTGTGTTTGTTATTTGAAAGGGGTGTTGGAGGTACCCTGAGAGAAGCAGTAGCAAGATCAGGAACCTTGCAAATCAAGAAGACCTGGATGAAGAGCTGGGTCCTATCTGGGTGTCCATTTTCATCGGAGACACTTGCTACTGCAGAGGTAGGAAAGCTGCTTAATGACATCTTGACTTGCAAACCTAATTTCTGAGCCAGGGTTAGCAGGAAGTCTGAAAGCAATGGGGACACTGGGAGCGGTGGCCATTTAAATTCTTCAGGGTAACCAAGGACCTTGTTTCTTTGCTTAACATGCAGAAAACATGACTATATGTGTATGCTTGTTACTTGGAGGTACTTGATTGCAGGAAATGTTCTGGGTGATAATTTATAATTAATAGTTATTTATTTATAATTTTAGTACATATGATGTATGTGATATAATATATTTTATAATTGTATTTTAATTATTTACACTGTATAATTAATTTATAATTAAGAGAGCACCGTCATGTGGGGAAAGATGGGATCTTATAAGGGAATATTACTAAGACCATGAGGCACTCTGTACAAGACCTGCTTTGAGCTCAGAATCATTTAAAGTTCTGGCTAGTGGACCTTGCATTGCAAACTGGAATAATGTCACAGAAGTTCCTTCCTTTTTGAGGCTAAATAATAGTCCATTGTATGTGTAGACCTCCTTTTGCTCTATCCACCAATCTGTGATGGACTTTTGAGTTGCTTCCATCCTTTGCCTATTGTGAATAATACTGTTGTCAAACCCAACATTCTGCTGCCTTGTTTGGTAGATAAGTTTTCTCCTAAAAGGAACATTATTCTACCAGGAAAACAGGATTGAGACTTTAGGCAGGAACAGGGGGGTAATCTACTCTCCAAGACCAGGGGCGGGTTTTTTCCTGTGTAGGGTCCTCTTACTTCTTTACATGTAAGTGCAGAAGCCCTAGAATGTTCTCAGTCATCATCTATAGTCCCTCTTGCTTCAGGGGAGCTAGACTCAGCTGTGGCTCTTTGTAAATTTTGTGAACGAAGGCTGCAGGCTGCACTGGAGTGATGTCGACATTTGCAACAAAATTACAGTAAAAGAGATCCATGTAGAGGGTCCTCTGGAATTTGTGGTGGTGGAATTTGACCTCCATGATGAAGTGTGCTGTGCAGAAATGCAATGGATTCTGAGAAGAGAAGTGCAGGTGATGGAGTCCTGGTAAGACTATTCTACCCTTAGGGAATCTCAAATTTAGAATGTAATTTGTTTTTCTTGAGATGGTAAGGCAATCTGTTTCCTTCAGTTTTACATTTCCTATTCTTGTGTTCACCTATCAAATCTTTATCGAGACTCTACTCTGTCCTGTAAAAGGCATTGTGAAGAATGTTTAAAAATGCAGTGACTTCACCCTTCAAACCTCTTATTGTTTAGAAAGTGCAGGATGGCATGTAGAGGAAAACAGCCAAAGCAGATGTGATTGAGTCCAGAGTGTTTAAACTCAGTGTCCTTGGTATACCACAGAGAGAGAAATCTAACTCAGATCCAATCTTGGTACGCTGCTTGGAGGAGGGAACATTTTTCGGTTGGATTCTGAGGAATGCCTCTCTGAGTCTATACGGAAACATTTCCTTGTTAAAGACATTTTGATGATTTCTCAGCTAGGAAAAAACAAAGCAACTTTTGACTCAACAAACTAGCTGCTGGTACAACTGGGGTATGGCAGTTGACATGCATTATTTTGACTTTTAGCTTTAAGATTTGATTTTCCCAGAATTTTCAGAGGATAAGAACCAAGTTGCAAATGTGCAATACAGTTGAGAAAAAACAGTTATGGAGAAAGATTTGCAACATTTCTCCTTTTTTTCCATGAAGTTTATATCAGAGTATTTTCTATTCACCAGATTTTCATCTTTGAATCTTAATCCAGTAATCTTGAGGGAATTTAAGAAACTAAAAGGCTGGTGCTCCTGCAAAGATGTAACTGGGAAATCTGCAGGCAAAGCTAAAGTTTTATAAAAAAAAAAGAGGAGGAGTGGAAAAACAACAACAACAAAACACTTTCAACACAGAAGGTATGGGAGAGAAGGGTGGCAGGTTGGTTGGGGAATGGTCCATTGAAGATTCAACAGGACGTCATCAAAATGGTGGCGTGAGATGAGCCTCTGTAAAGCTCCCCTGGAATTTACAACTAATCGGGCAACAATAACTCCACAAAGGACTCCCTGCATAGCAGACAGGCAAGACGAAGAGGCCCAGTACTGAATTCATCTAAAGGTGGGCGAATCGTGTGAGCCGGGGAGGAGGGAAGGGAGAAGTGCGGAGACAGAGCCACGCGGGCGCAGGATGCAGACCAAGCTCAGTGTTCCGAGCTCGCTGCATCCTGGAACTACCGCAGCTGAGGGAGAGGGAAGAACTCGGACTGCTAGGGCTCTGCTTATGACCCACAGGGCTGAGGGAACAGCATATAACACGGCTGAACCCAACGCTCACGGCAGAGACCTCGGAGCAAAGACTGAGGGAAGAAGGCTGAAAACGGTGGTTTAAGCCCTCACTGCCGCGCGGAGAATGGAAGCCTTAGGCACTGAGACTAGCCGCCCCCTCCATACCCTCCCAGAGCTCACCCCGCCTCCACCTGCCCGGTGCTAGAAGCGGAACAGTAGCAGTGTCAGATCAAAAGAACAGATTATTTGCTGTTCTGAGAACTGGGACCACAGACACAGATTCGCAGCCCAACTAGTTCCGGCAAAGGGGAGGGAGCTGTGGAAGCAGGAATGGCTGTGGTGGTGGTCACTGCCATTGCTCTGGGCCACCTCTCACAACTCACACCGCCCCTGGCCCCACCTATCTGGGTGGATCCCTGCAGGAGTAAACAGAACTGCTGAAACATAGGGGCTCTGAACCTGGTGCAGGAAGAGCTTTGGAACTTCAACAGCTCTCTGCATACCCACACGGACACTGCGCCCTGTGACCCAGGTGAACTATTAACAGAGGAGAAGCCCGTCTTCCAGGGAATCGCCCCATTGTTTGAGAAGCTGGAATAGTGCAAAGAAAACATAGCACTACCATGTGAGAGAGAAAAAAAAGGCTGAAGTCGGAGAGAAAATAAAAATTCTACCAACAAGTACTGGAAAACAGAAGAAAGACCTCTTCCTATCAACCTGTTGCAGAAGCCACTCCTGTAGATGTTAGGAAGAGAAATAATAAATCAGTAATTGCCATGAATAACCAACGCAACAAGACAGCTCAGAAAGAAAGTGAAAAGTCTCCAGGAAAAGAACTTAAAAATATGGAAATATGTGACTTAAATGACAGAGAATTCAAGATTGCAGTTCTGAAAAAACTCAACGAGATGCAAGAAAACACAGAAAGGCAGTTTAATGAACTCAGAAACACAATCAAAGAACAACACGAGCATTTTACGAAAAAGATTGAAATTTTAAAAAAGAACCAAATAGAATTTCTGGAGATTAAGAACTCAATAGTAGAAATTAAGAATGCATAACCAGTTTAGGTAGTAAAGTTGACCAGATGGAGGAAAGAATCAGTGACATTGAAGACAGAAACCTTGAAATTACAAAGTTGGAAGAAGAAAGACACTTGAGACTTAAAAGAAATGAAAGAACTCTACAAGAACTTTCTGACTCCATCAGAAAGAGCAATATAAGAATAATGGGCATACCAGAAGGAGAAGAAAGAGAGAAGGGAACAGAATATATTCAAACAAATTGTTGATGAGAACTTCTGAAACTTGTAGACAGAACTGGATCCTCGAATCCAAGAAGCAAATAGAACACCTAATTACCTCAATTCCAACAGGTCTTCTCCAAGGCACATTGTATTATTGAAGCTGTCTAAAATCAACGACAAAGAAAGAATCTTCAAGGCAGCCAGGGAAAAGCAGATGGTAACCTACAAAGGGAAGCCCATTAGATTATCATCAGGTTTTTCAGCAGAAACTCTACAAGCCAGGAGGGAGTGGAACCAAATATTCAAACTATTGAGAGAGAGAAATTATGAGCCAAGAATAATATATCCAGCAAAGATATCCTTTTGATATGAAGGAGGAATAAAGACCTTTCCAGACATACAGAAGCTAAGGGAATTTTCTAATACATGACCTGCACTACAAGAAATACTAAAGGAGGCTATTCGACCACCATCAACAGGGACAATTTGTGGCAACCAAAACATAAAAAGGGGGAGAGTAAAGGCCTGAACCGGAATATGGGAATGGAGAAAGTAAGCGTGCTGAAGAAAAAGGAATACTCTAAATATCAAACTTTCTTTTACATAAACTTAAGGGTAACCACTCAAAAAAAAATCCAGAACTGAAATACATACTGTAATAAAAGAAGAAACAGAGGGAAACATTATAGAATACCACCACACAGAAATAATAGACAACAACAAAAAGGCAAAGAAACAATGAAGACACAACCTTACCAAAAAACTAAAGATAGAATGACAGGAAATCCTCACATGTCAATAATCACCCTAAATGTAAATGGACTGAACTCACCAATAAAAAGGCACAGAGTAGCAGATTGGATCAAAAAACTAAACCCAACCATATACTGTCTCCAAGAGACACATCTCAGCTACAAGGACAAGCATAGACTCAAAGTGAAAGGGTGGAAATTGACACTCCAAGCAAATGGTATCCAGAGAAAATCAGGTGTAGCCATAATGATATCAGATGAAACAGACTTCAGGGTGAAAAAGATAACAAGAGACAAAGATAGACATTTCATAATGGTAAAGGGGACTATACAACAAGAAGACATAACAGTCATCAATATTTATGCCCCCAATCAGGGAGCACCGAAATATACCAAGCAACTACTAGCAGAACTAAAGGGAGAAATTGACCAAAACACAATAATACTAGGGGACTTAAATACATCATTGACAGCTATGGATAGATCATCCAAACAGAAAATAAATAATGAAATAGCAGCCCTAAATGACACATTAGATGAAATGGACACAATTGACATATATAAAGCACTTCATCCTAGAACATCAGAGTATACATTCTTTTCAAATGTACATGGAACTTTCTCAAGGATAGACCATATATTGGGACATAAAATCAGCCTCAGCAAATTTAAAAAGATTGAAATCATACCAAGCATATTCTCCGATCACAAGGCTTTGAAATTGGATATCAACTGCAAAAAGAAAGCAGGAAAAACCACAAATACATGGAGATTAAACAGCATACTTTTAAAGAACGACTGGGTCAAAGAACAAATTAGAGGAGAGATCAAAAGATACATAGAAACAAATGACAATAAAAATATATCCTACCAAAATTTTTGGGATGCAGCGAAAGCAGTTATAAGAGGGAAATTTATATCATTACCGCCCTATCTCAAGAAAAAAGAAAAATCCCAAATAAATATCCTCAGGTTAGACCTTAAAGAACTAGAAAAAGAAGAAGTGAAACCGAAGGTCAACAGAAGAAAGGAAATAACAAAAATCAGAGCATAACTAAATGAAATAGAGAACAAAAAGACAATGGAAAAAATTAATGTGACAAAGAGCTGGTTCTTTGAAAAGATTAACAAAATTGACAAACCCTTGGCTAGACTCACTAAGATAAAAAGAAAGAAGACACTAATTAACAAAATCAGAAATGAAAAAGGTGAAGTTATCACAGACACCACAGAAATACAAAGGATCATCAAGAATACTATGAAGGACTATATGCCACCAAATTTAGTAATCTAGAAGAAATGGACAAATTCTTAGAAACATATAGGCTTCCAAGGCTGAACCATGAAGAACTGGAAAATGTAAACAGACCCAAATCCATTAACGAAATTGAATCAGTCATCCTAAACCTACCCAAAAGCAAAAGTCCGGGACCAGATGGCTTCACTAGTGAATTCTACCAAACCTTCAAAGAGGATCTAATACCAATCCTGCTCAAACTCTTCCAAAAAATTGAAGAAGAGACAGTACTCCCTAACTCATTTTATGAGGCCAACATTACCCTGATACCAAAACCTGGCAAGGACAACACACAAAAAAGCAAACTACAGATCAATATCTCTGATGAATACAGATGCAAAAATCCTAAACAAAATTCTAGCAAATCGAATACAATAATGCATTAAAAAGATTATTCGTCATGACCAAGTGGGGTTCATCCCTGAGGCACAAGGATGGTTCAACATTCGCAAATCCATCAATGTGATACATCACATAAACAAAATAAAGGACAAAAATCATATGCTTATATTAATTGATGCAGAAAAAGCATTTGACAAAATACAATATCTATTTATGATTTAAACTCTTAATAAAGTAGGTATAGAAGGAAAATACCTTAACATAATAAAGGCCATATATAGCAAGCCCTCAGCTAATCTCATAATTAATGGTGAAAAACTGAAGCCCTTTGCTCTACGTTCAGGAACACGACAGGGCTGTCCCCTATCACCTTTGCTTTTCAACATAGTGTTGGAAGTCCTTGCCAGAGCAATCAGGCAAGGAAAAAAATAAAAGGCATCCAAATTGGGAATGAAGAAGTTAAATTATCACTCTTTGCAGATGACATGATGCTATATATAGAAAACCTTAAAGACTCCACCAAAAAGCTGTTAGAAACAATCAACGAATACAGTAAAGTTGCTGGCTACAAAATCAACGTACAAAAGTCCATTGCATTCCTATATACTAACAATGAAATCTCAGAAAAAGAAATACAAAAAACAATTCCTTTTGCAATTGCAGCAAAAAGAATAAAATACCTAGGAATAAACTTAACCAAGAATGTGAAGGACCTATATGCTGAAAAGTATAAGACATTTTTGAAAGAAATTGAAGAAGACACAAAGAAATGGAAAGACATTCCATGCTCATGGATTGGAAGAATCAACATAGTTAAAATGGTCATATTACCCAAAGCAATATACAGATTTAATGCAATCCCCATCAAAATCCCAATGGCATTTTTTAAAGAAATAGGACAAAAAGTCATCAATTTGTTTGGAACCACAAAACACCCCAAATAGCCAAAGCATTCTTAAGAAAAAAGAACAATACTGGAGGTATCATACTCCCTGACTTTAGCTTGCACTACACGGTACAATAATCAAAACAGCATGGTATTGGCAGAAAAACGGACACATAGACCAATGGAATAGAATTGAGAACCCAGAAATAAAACCACATAAATATGGACAGATAATTTTGACAAAGAAGCTAAAAACATACAATGGAGGAAAGACATCCTCTTCAATAAATGGTGCTGGGAGAATTGGGTAATGCGTGCAAAAGAATGGAACTGGACTGCTATCTGTCACCATGTACCAAAATTCATTCAAAATGGATCAAAGACTTAAGCATAAGACCTGACACAATAAACTGCATAGAAGAAAACATACGTACTAAACTTATGGACCTTGGGTTCAAAGAGCATTTTATGAATTTGACTCCAAAGGCAATGGAAGTAAAAGCTAAAATAAATGATTGGGACTATATGAAACTTAAAAGCTTCTGCACAGCAAAAGAAACCATTGACAAAATAAAGAGGCATCCAACTGAATGGGAGAAGATTTTTGCAAACAGTGCCTCTGATAAGGGGCTAATATCCAAAATATACAAGGAACTCATGAAGCTCAACAACAAAAAAACAAACAACCCAATTGAAAAATGGACAGAGGACCTGAAGAGACATTTCTCCAAAGAGGACATACAAATGGCAGATAGACATGAAAAAATGTTCAACATCTCTAATCATCAGAGAAATGCAAATGAAAACCACAATGAGATATCACCTCACCCCAGTCAGAATGGCTTTCATCAACAAAACAAATAGTAACAAGTGTTGGAGAGGCTGTGGAGAAAAAGGAACCCTCATACACTGTTGGTGGGAATGAATATTGGTGCAGCCATTATGGAAGGCAGTGTGGTGGTTCCTCAAAAAATTACGAATAGAATTACCATATGACCCAGCAATCGCTCTCCTGGGTATCTACCCAAAAAATCTGAAAACATTTATCCATAAAGACACGTGTGCTCCAATGTTTATCGCAGCTTTGTTTACGGTGGCCAAGACATGGAAACAACCAAAATGTCCTTCGATAGATAAATGGATGAAGAAGTTGTGGTATATATACACAATGGAGTACTATTCAGTGGTAAAAAAAGATGATATAGGAACATTTGTGACAACATGGATGGATCTTGAGAGTATGATGCTAAGCGAAATAAGTCAGACAGAAAAAGCAGAGAACCATATGATTTCACTGATATTTGGTATATAAACCAAAAACAAAAAAAGAACAAAACAAGCAAATGAGAAACAAAAACTCATAGACCCAGACAATAGTTTAGTGGTTACCAGAGGGTAAGGGGATGGAGGGTGGGAGATGAGGGTATGGGGAATCAAATATATGGTGATGGAAGGAGAACTGACTCTGGGTGGTGAACACACAATGGGATTTATAGATGATGTAATACAGAATTGTACACCTGAAATCTATGTAATTTTACTAACAATTGTCACCCCAATAAATTTTTTTAAAAAAGATTCAACAGAAATGAAAAGAAAGTTAATTGCGATTTATTTGCTGACAGAATGCCCTGCGGCATAATTCAAAATAAAAAATAAGAACACTGTTGGGTCTTATCTTCTTTTATACAACAAGGAAATGGTTAGTTTAGTCTGGAAAGCAAGAACAATTGAGGCATGACTGCTTGGGGAAGAATCTTCAGGTTAATTATTAAAGACTTTAGAAAAAATCCTGAGGTTGGGTGGACCATAAAGTGTAAGACCGAACGTGTGTCTGTCTCAGCACATTTCTCTTTTCTTGTTCACAATGAAATCACAGTGTTAGTTCAGTTCTTCACATGTAATGATTAGTCAGTTATATTTTGTTGAAAGAATGCATTCATTTATTCATTTATTTATTCAACAAATAGTTATTGAGCACATCCTAGGTAGTAGGCAATTCTTGAAGCTCTGAGAACAAAGCAACACACAAACACACACACACACACACACACACACGGTGCCAAAAAATGTATACACATTTTAAGAAAGGAAAAAACTGTATTAAATTATGCTGATGGTAACCACTGTTGTAAGTGCAGAAGTCAAACGTGACTTGTATTCATCTATTATCGGTATATATTGAGTATTACAATTTTAATACAGTTTTTTCCTTTCTTAAAATGTGTATACATTTTTTGGGCACCCTCCGTGTGTGTGTGTGTGTGTGTGTGTGTGTGTGTGTGTGTGTGTGTGTGTGTGTGTGTATCTCCTTCCTGTCTTCTATAAGAAAATAATTCTTGGTGAAGGCAGTTAATATACAGATCAAATAGAATATCAGATGGTTGTGTGGTCTAAAGAAAAGAAAGAAATCTGGAAAGGGGGATTGTTATATTAGTTTCCTTTGGGACTGCCATAAGAAAGTGCCAAAAACTGAGTGGCTTAACCAACAAAAATGTATTGTCTCACAGTTCTTGAGGCCAGAAGTCCATGATCAAGAGGTTGGCAGTGCCAGGCTCCCCTAAAGGCACCAGGGCAGGATCTGTTCCAGGCTTCTCTCCTAGCTTCTCTGTTAGTTCCTTGGCTTGTGGCAGCAGAACTCCAATCTCCACATGGTACTCTCCCTGTGTCTCTGTCTCTGAGTACAAATTTCCCCTCTTTATAAGGACATCAGTCACATTGGATTAGGGCCCACCCCAATGATCTCATCTTAACTTGACCATCTGCAAAACATTCACTGGGGGTTAGGACTTTCACATCTTTTGGGGAGACACAATTCAACCTATACCAAGGGTTAAGTAGTTAGTAAGCTGTGGTTTTATAGGGGTGCTCAGGTGAGGCCTGATAATATGACATTTGACTATGATCTTGAAGGAACTGAAGGAGTGAGCCATGCAGATATCTGATTTCCAGGCGGAGGACAGAATGGAAGAAAGCTCCTCATGTTCCAAGAACAATAGGAGTCCACCCATATGACAGAAGCCAGGAGAGAGAGAGAGAGAGAGAGAGAGAGAGAGAGAGAGAGAGAGAGAGAGAGAGAGAGAGAGAGAGAGAGAGAGAGAGAGAGAGAGAGATCGATCTGATTATGGAGTTTTCCCTGTAAGTAAAATGGAGAACCATAAGTGGGTTTGAGTAGCAACGTGTCATAATTGGATGTACATTTTGAAAGGATCCCTCTAGCAGCTCTGTTGTGAATAGGTTGAAGAGGGCAAGAGTCGAAGCAGGGAGGCCACTGCAGGAGAGAACTGACAGTGGCCTGCACTGGAGCTGGAGTAATACAAGCGGAGTGAGAGGTGGTTGGATTTGGGACACATCTTCAAGGAAGAGGCAAAGGGTTTGTAGATAGATTGGATATGGAGTGTGAGAACAAGAGGAAATGGAAGCATAATGCTTAGGGTTTCCACTTCTGCAACTGAAAGAATGGATTTGCCATTTGTCAGAGAGAATAGGTTTTGCTGAGATAGAAACAAGGGTTTGATTTAAGATGTGTTAAGTGTGAGATAATTTTTGGCATCCAAGTGGAAATAGCAACTAGGTGTTTGGAGATATGAATCTAGAGTTCAGGAAGTTGTCAATATATATGGTCAATAAAGCCCTAGTTTGGGGTTAAATCAGCTAGGGACTGTATAGAGCTGGAGAAGAGAAAAGGCTCCAGGACTGATCCGTTGGTGGCCCAGCAGTTAAAGGCTGGAAAGGTGAAGGAGAAGAGGTAGAAGAGATGAAAAATGCAGAGCCAGGGGAGCAGTAGCAGGAAGAGTGGATTCTATGACATTAAATGAAAAGAGTGTTTGGGGATGGGATGGAGGAATCTGTGTTGAGTACCAGCACTGGGAACTGACCACGGTGTTTGGCAATGTGGAAGTCAGTAGAGACTTTCCTATGAACATTTTTAGATAGTAAATGGGCTGACAATCAGATTATAGTGGATTCAAGAGCGACTGGGAGGGTAATTGTCCATACTCAGTATCTCCAACCATTAAGGAATTTTCTTTTAAGAGAAGCAGAGAAATTACTGTCACTGAAGGTGCATATGGGGTCAAGGGAGAGATTCTTTTTTTTAAAAATGGAAGATAATATAGCATCTTACATTCTGATGGAGATGATACAGTAGAAAGGAAAAAAAATAATGATGGGGAGAGATGGCAGCATTGTTGAAGTGATAGCTTTGAATAGGTGAGAAGTTGTGGGATTCAGTACCTAATGGAAGGATTTGTTTTATCCAGATAATTAACTCATGTAAACAGGAAGTCAGGCAAGGGAAGGAGGTTTTAATGGTTACTAACATAAGTAGGTTGGAAGATGGGGTAGTAAGAGCATATGGAAGAGGTTTTTTTGGTTGTTGTTTCTTCTATTTTGTCAGAAACATTAGAACCAAAGGCACTAAAGAAGAATAGAAGAGGATGTTTAAAATTTGAAGAAAGAGGTGATAAAGAGTCGTCTAGGTGCACGGGAAAATGACTGGATCAGGGAAATATGGTGTGATGGCTGAGCAGCACCAAGTACCCACTCGAAATGGGTGGTCATTAATTTAAAGTGACTTTGGTCATCGTGATCAGATGTCTTTCTCCAGCCATGTTCAGATGCACAGGTTCAGGCTCAGAGAAAGGGAAGAGGGCAATAAATAAAGAGAGGAGAAGGAAAGGAGTTGAGGTAATATGCAAGCAAGTGATTATAATGATGGACTATGGGATCTAAGCTAAGTAAGAGGGGAAGTGAGGATGACAGAAGAAGAGGGACAGAGAGAGCTTGTTGGATGAATGGACTGAGGTCCAGGTGGGGTTGCAGGATTGTTGGAGTTGAGGATAATTGAAAAGAATGAGCTAGGAGAGTAAGTGACAGTTACGAGAGAGTCATTAAATAGCAGCAATTAGAATTGTAGAGTAATGGGTGCAGTAATAGTTCACAGCTAAGCCTAGGGCATAACTAGGCTGAGAAAAGGCAGGGGATGATTTAATTGGAGGCAAGGTTGTTCTATACGAAAAGCCAGTGTTTTGGAAGGATCGACACTAGGATATTATAATAACCAGAAATCATGACAAGAGTATTATTAAAGAGAATTAAGAACTACATCTTCAAGGAATAAAGCGGAGTCTTCTAGAAGTCTGTGGATGACTAAAGCATGGAGAGTTACCCAGTGCTAAAATCTGAAGGCATGAGCTTTGCATTGGAGGGTGTTGGGGAGGAGAGACGGACAGTGGTTTGGGAATAACTGTGAGAAGCAGGAAGGACATAACCACACCTTCAGGTCCAGTGGCATAAGGAATGTGGAGGAGAAAGTGGTTAACACTTTGGAAGGCTGTAGGGAAAACTGTGTCCTCAAGGGTGAGCTAGGTTTTAGTTAAAGCAAGTAGGTGATGGGAACATTCGGAGGAGGGTTCGGAATATAGGAAGTTTGTTAGCATTGGATGAGTGTACAGAGGTGAGAAAGCATGAGAGATGGGGTTGGACTAAGTGATGTCCAGAATGGAAGTGTGATGAGGGACCACGGGAGAATCTTGGGCTTCCTGTAGTGACTAAATTCAATGGGGAGATGGACCATCATGCATTCCAAGGCAGACTGTGGTAGTGAGGCCAGGCCGCTCAGTCGCATGGAACCAGTTCTATACTAGATATGAACAACAAAATTAGCAAAGATGACTTAATGTCAAAATACATATTCCTGGACACAGTCTGCCCCCATTTTTAAGGCACATAAAACCTTTATATTTACAAACATAAGCCTTATGACTACAAACACCGCAGAATTAATATCACAGAGAATACGTCCCTCAGCAACCATGCGCATTTTTTAAAAAGAAGAAAAACCTCTCAGTCTTCGGGAACTAAATAAATTCACTTACAAGGAGTGGCTAAAGAAGCAATTGTATTGGAAATTATGAAGTAATTAGGATCACATAAATAATTATTGTAATATGTGCCAAAACATGTGAGATTCAGATTTACATAATAGAAAAAAACATGAAAGTTGAAAAATGAATGAATTAGTCATTGATATCATAAATTTAGCAAGAGAAAACCAAAACCAAAAGAAAGAAGAAATTATATGTAGAAGAAATAAACTGAAACAAAAGAGAAATGATAAAAGTGAACAAAAGCAATGCATATTTAGTAAAACAGAACAATACAAAGAAGAAAATAGAAATCACCCATATATCTCACTAAGCACAAATGCTCCCTGTTAATATTTTGGTGCAAATCCTTCCAGTTTTATGTAGTGTGGTGGAACTAGTGTTAGAGATAAGACAAAGATAGTGGAGAAGAATTGCTCTACCTTTCCATCTATGAAGTTTGGATTTTTGAAGCAGGAAAAATGGTTTGAAAGTGGTGATGGGAGAAAGGAAGACTTAAAAAAAAATTTTTTTTTGTCTCAGTGCATATGCATTTAGGAGGAAAACACTAATTTGAGAGAGTTGTAGAAATAGCAGGATCATCAGGAGACACCAAGGTTTCAGCTGGATAAGGAAAAGGCAAGGGCTTTCCGAGAAGAGACTGAGGGTATAGGAGAGCTTTCAGATCAAAAATCAGGAGTTCCAGAGATAATGTTGAGAGCATTAGAGAGCAAGGGGATGGGTGGTGAGTTGGATCAGTCTGCAGAGAATACGAAATGTGAGGAGAAGAGTCCCAATGGTAAAGGATGGGTTTAGCTTGGACACCTAGAAGGAACTGTGATCCCCAGGGAGGTGGGGCATGCTGAGATTATTCCTGGTGGGGGTCTTGTAGAGAACTGGTGCGTAATCAATTTGAAGCTATGGTTTTAAAACTTGCACAAGATGGTGAGGGGGTTCATGGAGTAGGGGATGGGGGAAGCGGAAGGCTGCACCTGTCCTCTTCTGCCATCTAATTACCTTTGTCTTCTCTCTTTCATTATTTTCCACTGATTTCTGGTCCTCTGAGCAAACCATTGTTTCTTAGTATAATTATGAGCTCTTTTATTTTTCTTCTGCCAATTCCAGGTTTAGGGGCTGGAGGAAAAGGTTACAGTGTGACATCAGTGTGCCATCTAGATCTGGAGACAGAGCTTCTGTTTTGATCTTATTTTCCACTGACCATGGAGTTCGAGTTCTCTTCTCTGCTTAGCTACTTCAGAAAACAAGTTTTTTCAAGGTTCACAGTTACTTATTAAAGCTGTCTAAAATGAACAACAAGAAGCAGGTCAGAATATAAGAAAAAAATCTCTAAATGAAGGGAGTTCAATGACATTATACTTGTCATTCCGTCAATTACACTTCCCCTGTCTTCCCATCCTAAAATGTCCTCTGTGACTGATACAGAGATCGCAGGAACAGGCTTAATTTCCCTCAAGACTTGGAAGTGTTCACTGTGACCTCATTAAGAGTCCTTACACCTACCACAGCCACCGTCTTTGATCCAAAGTTCCTTTTTACAACTCACGTGACTCAGGCAGGACATGCCTGCGCAGTTTTACAGGTGACAGCTTCCCCAAGAGCTCACAAACTCAATGTTTTACAAGTGCATTTGCTCCTTACAGACTTTTGGCTGCACTATAAGCCTTGGGCTGAGAAAGAATAGTTGACTCTGGTTATCAAAGCTTTGTCTAAATAAACTGGGACCTCACTATATCTCTCTTGGCTATAGAGCTAGGTATAAGGACAATCCATCTTGGATGCTCTCCAAAGTGGGGATAGTTATTGAAGTATAAAAAAAGACCTCCTTATAAGGAAGTTTCACCTAGGAGGAAGGCCCCCTGCGTGGGCTGCACAAATAGCATTATAGTGGAGCTCCAGTGTATCAGAGCCAAATATGATTCTCTCTGCCCTCAACCAAAGTCCCAGCCTGGTTTTTATAGGCCAGACATAAATCTGAGGAAGTGTTTATAAAATAGACTGAGTCTATCTGGAAGGCTTAAAAAACAACTTTTATAGGTCAATTCTTAGGAAACCAATTTGAGGCTATTTAGAGAAGTTGCTTGTGTGCGGAATGGGACTCTTCTCACCTTATCTTGCCCTGTTCGATGGGAGTATGTAATTCATTCAAAAAACAGCTCTATTAATTTTAGGCTCTGCACACTTTATTGTGTCACTATGAAAGGATAGGGGGAACCTTTATGAAATATTTATTATGAGACCTCAAATCTCAATGCTTTCATTCCTACATTGTTACACCATTTCAAGGTTGTATTCCCACTTGGTAGTCCAGCTTCCAGTTGAAGCAGGGATGGCTGGAATGGCTCTGACCCTTAGAACTCTTTTGCTGGTAGTGCCTTTAAAGCATATTCCATGAAACATGCTAATTTTGTAGATAAGGAGGCTCATGCCCTGCGAAAAGGACTCTCCTTTCAGCAAATACCACTGTATGCATGATGGTTGGCCCTTGGTGGGATACACAAGTACATGGACCGATGTCCTTGTTCTCAGGGAGCATTCTTTATGGTAGGGGCGATAAAACAAAGAATTGTAATATGTGACAGGATAAGAGCTGTAAATGCGGGGACAATACAAAATGCATGGTGCTGGAGTTTGGGTCTTTAGAAGGAAATGAGTACTTTGTTGGGGGGCATGCACACTGGCAATTTTCAGGAAGTACTTGGCATTTAAGGGCAATCTGGGTGAATTGGTATGATTTTTTTGCCCAGTGCGGATGGGAGATAAGAGGGAACCTACTGTAATGGGAAGTCTCCTGGCATAAAAGGAAAGAGCAGGAAGTCCAGTTGAGTCAGAGAGTGAACTACAGTAGGGGAAGAAAAATAAGGTTGGAGAGAGGGATTGGGGCAGGGTGCCAGGTGCCCTTGGAGGTTGGAGTGAGCAAGGTGATTTCCTTGGTAGGAAGTGCTGGCCATGCCAGGAAGTGAGGTGGATGAGATGGGGCAAACAGCAAGAAGAGCAAGAATAGAAGCATGACGAAAACAAGAGGAGGACCAGGAACGTGTTCTGTCCCAGAAACAAGGAAGAAAAGTAGACAGTGGTTTAATGTGGCCAATGCTTCCAAAAGGTAAAGATAATGATGGGGATATTGGGTCAGGAGCCTGGTTGCAGGGGGGTTGGCAGTGGGTAGTTGATGAGAACGTAGACAGACTACGGAAAATTCTTATGAGTAGTTTGCTAGTAGTAGAGAAAAAAACCAAGATGGCTGGAACCCTGAGGAGGGTGGGTGCTAAGCTTCTGAATGTGGTCCTTTTTTTCCATGGTATTGCTATGGCAAGCATTTCCTAAAATCTAAACACCTGAATGTGCTATTTCATTTTCTTACGTCATCACTAACAAACTTGGATTTAGAAATTTACACCCACTCTGACCATTATGGTGCTGAGAGTTGCCCCAGGATGAGTGGGGCTCTTGGGTTGATGAGCAGAAGGGCAAAGCATGCACCAGGGTGGGCTCAGAGCTCTGTGCTCTCACATCATCTTGGGACCCGAGGTTGTATCTCATGATGGCAGGCATTCACAAGGATGTGCAAAATATAGCACATAGTCATTTGGATTATCCCGACTCTACAGATCAGATCAAAGGAGGTTACATTGACGTGTTGCCCCCTTTACTCAAGCATTTGGCAAATGTCTCATTCTTTTAGAGATGATTTTGAGTTTTGTAAAATTAAGACTTTTTTCCCCCCGAGCATATTTCTCTCAGTTTTCAAAAGGTTGGGTACTTGTGGGAAATTTAATCCACATGTTTATGATTCATTTCGACTCCACTCCTTTCAAATTTATCTTTGGAGCATGAGTTGGTACTTGAGAAGTCTTTTAAAGTTCAGGACTTTTAGAACCAGATAGTTATTTTGCTAGCTGTGTCTTGAAAACACATATCAAAATTTTAATAAGATCAAAACTCAGAGTTTGGAGGGTCGTTCAAATGCAGCAAACTTCCAACTCTCGGCAGTGTATTTTCAACAGCAAATCTGTAGGCAAAAGACAGTGAAAGTACATAGAGAACAGCTTTACTGAGTGGTAAAGAAAGGGTATGTGTGTTTATAGGAGTGTCATCCGGGTTGTTTCAAACATTCCCAGAGACAGCAGCAGGCCTGGGGAGCATCATGGTATTTGTGTCCTCCCTGGTAGGCCCTGCTTATTTTTATAGCTTCTTATGCATAGATCCTTGAGCTGCTGGAACAATCCAGATCACCTCATAACAAGTTCACCTCCACCCCCATTTTATAGTTGAAGTTTGAAAAGGTTAAATGTCTAACTCAAGATCTCATACACCTTAGGTTTAGAATCGTTTCAAGCTTCCACATATCTATATCATCCCGAAGAGAAGAGTATTTGACAGGAGTCAAGATCACAGCACAGGGACTTGGGATTGAATCTGGGTAGGGTGGTGGTGGCAGGTTTTAGAGAGTGGAGAAGGAAGCTGGACAATTACTTCCACACAGGCTTCCCTGCTTGAGTTTCTCTCCCTTTTAGGTTCTCTGTTTGGGGTTGCTTCTCCTTTTTGGAAGAGGGGGGTGAAAAGGGACTCTAATGCCAGAGTGGTGTCACAGGGGAAAAGTGGAATACTCTCATGTGAGGCCCTGTTTCTACAACTTGATTTGATAAAGATTCTTAGAGCAAGCTGACTACTCTGTAAACAGATGCGCTCCGTGCTCAAATGGATGGATACACATTTCCGGTTCCAGAACACTAATGCTTGTTACATGAGTCAGTGGGTGACCATTCTAAGTATGTTGGATCCACTCAGTCACTGCAGGGGAAATCTATTGACCTTGGATCCAAACTTTGGCCCAGAGCAACTACACTTGGTTATTTGGTTTAGTTGTAAAAAATGTGGGAAATAGATGTATATCAGCAAAGGTCTTGGTCTTGTTCAGCAAGGAAACTAGTGGTGAAATTTATGAAGGTTTTTTATCAGAGTGAGGTCAATAGAACATATTCACACACATGCCATTGAAAATAGCATTTATTTGTTTTATAAGCGATTATAAAAGTATTATATGCTCATGGTGGAAAACTTGAAAAATGCCACAAGTATAAAAATGAAAAAAAAAAGTCACTTATAATTCCAGTGCTTGGAGATAACCAATGTTAACATTAACAATTGAGAGTTTCCTGTCTTTTTAGGGCTTATAGACTCTTATATTCTATTTTTTTGTACAAAACATGAATTTTCATATATTGTTCACTCTTCTGGTTTTTAATTGTAAAGGCCAATAGGAGAAAAAGATGTTTCATAAACATCTATAACTAATAGTCATGGTGTTATTGGGTCTCCAGGACTGGCAGGAGATGCAAAGCATTTGTAGGATCTGAAGCAGCTGAAGTCATGGATCTTTATTCTTCATGTATTGTTTCCCTTTCTGTCTGTCTACTTTTCTTTTCACAACTAATTACTAACCTCAATTTTTCTCTGCCTACTAGCTTCTTCTCACATGTAGTTTCTTATTTCTTATATTTTGGCTTAATGTGGCTCACACACAGCCCCTTTCTATTTAATGGCCTCTCTTTCCACATACCATTTGTGTGACATTTTCCAATTGAAGCTATTCAGAGAGAGAATCTGATTTATTCAACTAAGATCTCATATCTCTACTTGAGCATGATTTTGGCTCTACCATAAATTGCCAGCCAGCTGGGTCAGTTACTTCTCTGATCTATTCAGGTGTGGGCAGATGATGAGGAAATTCAGAGGACATTCAGAAAATAGAAAATAGTATCGAAGACAGTAAAAATGACCCTAAATCCTGCTACATAGTAATAAGCATTGTTAATGTTTTCATGGTTTTTCTTTCAGTAATTTTATATGATATGTGCATACACACGTGTGTATGCGTGTACAAGTATATATTCTAAAATTTTGATCACATCCCATTTTTTAGCAAACATTATATTTTGAACATTTTTTAACAAATTTACCTATTTTTTCAAACATTATTTGTAGTGGTATACACAACTTCATGGGTATATCAATACTTTATTTTACAATTCCAGTATTACTGGGCACTTTTGGTGTTTTCAGTGGTAAAAGGACTCTACTCTTAAAGTGTTAAACAATGACAAAATTTCATGGCAGTGGAGGGTGTATTCACTTACTAGGCAATCAAAGAAAAGAAAAAGAAAAGAGCCTAATGTCTACTACAGGCTTTTCAGGTAAATAATTTAGTTTTATGAGAATAAAGACACTTGCATTTTGTCTTTCTTTCTCTTTTTCCTCCTTCCTTCCTTTTTTTCTTCCTTCCTTCCTTCCTTCCTTCCTCCCTCCCTCCCTCCCTCCCTCCCTCCCTTCCTCCCTCCCTCCCTTCCTTCCTTCCTTCCTTTTAATTTAGTTTTTTAAACCCTACAGAATTAATTTTGATGTATGGCATAAGGAAAACATTTAACCCTTTTCCCTAAAAGTTTAACCTATTGTCCTAGAACCATTTGTTCAATATCCAATTCTTTTTAACTGATTTGGAATGTCATGTGATTTATTTCCTTGATTCTAAAATGCAATTGACTGTGAGATTCACATCTGATTTAGAAACCTAACAATTTAAAATTCTTGAGTCATATCCTGATATCAGAAATATTACGATCAAGAAATACGGTACCAAATTGTCATACCTACCTAGCTGTTTCTGGACTTTCTATCCTCTTGCACTGAACTTTTTTTTTGAGCATATTATTTTAATAGTTATGAGTTAAACTTTGTTTTGGTGTCTGGTACTTTCTTCATTATAATTTTCCCCCCAATATTGTCCTTCTATGTGATCTTTAAAATCCCCATCCCATCATATTCTCCAAAGAACTGCATTAAATTTGCAGTTAAAAATTGAAATAAATTTGAAAGAACTTTCATGTTTACAATATCAAATACTTTGATAATTTGATTTGTGAAATTACTTATTAATTCTAATAGATTTTCAGCTGGTTCTCTTTAGTGTTCCTCATATGCACTATATTGGTATTGAATATACTATTCATGTCATGTTTGACTTTAATGGAAATGCTTCTGGTGTTTAACCATTCCATATAATTTTGCATATTGGTCTCAGGTAGGTTATTATTATCATTTTAAGGAAATATACTAGTTTTGCCAAGAATTTTAATTAGGATTAATTGTTGAAAAATTGTTTAATGTTCATTTGCAACTTGATCAAGGTCATACTATGTTTTTTTTTCTCTTTTTAACTTGATCAATTAAAATTTAAACATTTAGCTGTACTTTAATTTCTATACTTTAATATATAAACTCTTCTTGGCTTTTGTGTATTATATTTGTCAATGTTTAACATTCTGCATCAATATTCATAAGGGAGAGTTAGTCTATAGTTTTCTCAGTATCTTTTTAGATAATATTTAGTGTAGAGGATTGAGTTATTCAGACTCTAGTTTATAGCACATTTATTTATTCTCTTTTCCTTCTGCCTCCCCTCAAACAACTATTTTAACATTTTAAATGTGCATTTGTTTATTTGACTGAGTCCTTTGAAAATGTGTATTATTGTCACGTGGTGTGCATTGTTAATTTATCATGTTATAGATCTCATTCTGTTTTTACTTTTTAAACTAAGCCCAGTGAGTTTAGGATTCATCTACGTTGCTGTGTTTCTGACTGCTGCACAGCACTCCGTGGGTGTGCTCACACATTTAACTTCTTCAACTCTTCAGGTTTTTGTATCACAGTTACGTCAGCTCTATTAAGTAAAATTTGAGGTATTCCATGTTTTGTTTTTTAATATTTTGGCAAAGCTTAACCTGTATAGAATAGTTGTTTATTGAAAGTTTGAAAAATGTCATCCATGAGAAATATTTGAATCCCCAAATGGTACCATTTGGGGACTAACTGTTACATATACACACACACACACACACACACACACACACACACACACACACACACACACACACACCCTCTTCCATCATTATTGGTCTAAGTTTTTGGCCTCTTATTTGGAAATTTTTAATAGTGAATTTTTTCATAAAATCGTTACTTTTCAAATGTAGTAGCATATAATTATTAATATTTCTTAAAATTCTAAATAATCTTTTTTATAATTGTGGTTACATTGCTTTTTATAGTCCTGTTGCTCATATTTGTTTTTGTCTTGCTTTATTAAAAGTTAACATTTGTTTCCTTATTTCTGATATAGATGTTACGTATCCCTTTTTATTAAGAGAGTTTTAATGATTTTCTTTTTGTTCAATTGACCTTGTTCTATTATTTTTTTATTTTTAAAAACAACGTTCTTTATTTATCAACTGAAATATTTTTTTAGTTTTCTAAATAAATTAAAAACAATAATTTCATATTTATCTGTTTCTTCTATCTGCATCGTTTTAGATTTATTCTCTTGATCTCTTTCAGCTTACTGAATTGGATACTTAGTTTACATACTCTTCCTCTTTCTTGTTTAATAATCAAATCTCAATGTTATTAATTTTATTAGTTCATCTTTGGTCACAACCCCTATATTTTATATATTCTGTTCTTATTGTCATAATTTTAAAAATAGTGTACATTTGTAGTTTTGATTTCTACTTTTTCTCAAGAGTTATTTAATAGAGTCTAACATTTCTAGTGTTTGTAAAAATACTTCTGTTATGAATTTCTGGGTTAATTACTTTGTGGTTAGAGAATGTGAGAACGTGGTCTGCATTGTTTCTACTCTTTGAAAACTAGCAGGATTTTCTTTTTCCACATATGTGTGTTTGGTCTACTTGAACTGACAGGCCTGCAGGTGTTAGATTAACAACTCCTCCTGTAACCATGCTTTTGTCAGTATCTTCTTTTCCAATAGTTTTTTGCTCTCTGAGGAATCAATAAAGTGTCTTTCAACATGGCGTTAGTTATGTTCTCTAAGATGCTGCAAAGGTCAGCATGGCTTAATTTTTTGTAGTTTGGTTTGATTGATGTTATATTAGGGAAAACTTTGACCATATTCTAAAATTAGTTCAATCTTGGTTATCATTGTTATGAGTTTTCATATTTTCCTATATTTTTGCTTCTTCCTTTACTTAATCCTTTATTTAATCTTTCATTTATAGCCACTGAAGACTTCATCTATATGATTCCATTGAACACTGAATATATATATGTATACATATATATACATATATACATTCAGTGTTCAATGGAATCATATAGATGAAGTCTTCAGTGGCTATAAATATATACATATATATATATATATATATATATATATATATATATATATATATTCATTAGAAACCATTTAAAATTATGTGTGTCCCTTCTGTGAGAAAACTATTCTTTCCCACCTCAAAGAAATCAGGTACTGTCATGTGACTTGCTTTGGCCAATGGAGCATGATCAGAAGGGCTATGTGCCATATGTAAGCACCATGCTTTAAATGCCATTGTTTAATCTGCCCGTGTTCTTTTCCCTGCTCTAAAAAACATGTCCAGAGAGGGGCCACTCTTTTATCCCAAGTCCCCAAATAAAGGCAACGTGGAGCACCACACCCAAACTATAAGAACATGTAATGTGAGTAGGAAACAAACCTTTGTTGTTGTAGCTTCTGAGATGGTGGTATTGTTTGTTAATGCAGCATAATGTATGTATTAGCTGACTAATACATACATGTACTGTGGATTGGGAATTATTTTACCCATTGTGGGTCTACTTAAGATCCAAAACACACATGACCCCTCTCTTGTGATACTTATGGGAAGTCGAACATGTCTGTAGGTAGTGCTGCTAGCCACTATTTACATAAGTCTCAGAAATATTTGATAGTTTTCTGCATAAAGAATTTGTACATTTCTTGTTAGCCTTTTCCAAAATATTTTGCATTTTTTGTTACTGTGAATATAACCATTTCATTATGTTATCTAAGTCTATGGGCTGGTCCATGGGAAATTTACAGATTTTTGTATCCATATATATTATCTGGGTACTTTATTAAGCTTTCACATTCAAATAGTTATGCAGTTATTCACTGGATTTTGTAGGTATATAGTCATATTTCTAATAATAATTTTGCTTTTCTGCAATGATTGTAACTATTTCCATTTTATATCTCATGAATCAGCCAGATTTCCATTAAAATGTTAAATAATAATGGTGATAGCAAAAATTTTTGCCTTTTTCCTGATTCTAATAGGAAAGTGTCTAGTGTTTGACTCTTAAGACATGACTTATTTAAGACAAATGATCTTTGCCATGTTGAAATCATTTTGTTTCTACTTTTCTCTGAGTTATTATTCTGAATATGTGTTATATTCTAGTGTCTTTTTTTAGTGTCTACTGAGATTATTGCACATCTGTCTATGAGGTACTTTGTAAATTGGTTTCCTAGTGTTAAAATGTTTCAGCATTCCTTGATAACCCTACTTGATTATGATGGATGATCTTCTAATATATGATTTCATTCAGTTGGCTGCTATTGTATTTAGCATTTTGGAATTTGTGTTCATAGTTGCTTTGGTTTATAGTTAGGTATTAGGTGTGTGGAATAAACTATCCGTTATAATTTCCTTGGTTATTCCTAACCTCCTGCGCTCTAACCTTGGTGTTATGAGCACTGTGCACTAACCACTGAGCACATGCTATCATTGTGAAGTTTTGGTATCAAGATGATTCTTAGAAAAAAAAAAAGATGATTCTTAGTTGTAGTGGACATTTGAAATGTTATTTTATTTTATTTTTTACTATTCAGGGACAGTTTATATTGCATGGGGATTATCTGTTCCTTGAAAGTTTGAACTGACTTGAAAATAAAACTGTCTGGGTGAACTTTTTTTTAGGAGGTAATGCTTTAGTAACTTCCTTAGTTTCTTTAATGGGCTTATTTTTTTAGATCAGGAGTTGGACTTCTTGAGTCAACTCTGCCAGGGCTCCTTCACATTATGACATTATTCAAATCTGGGTCCATCACCTGACAGAGGGTTCCAACATCTGATCAGACTAGATGTTTTGCTGAATTCTGCCTTTAAAATTACAGTATTTACCTTGAGTAAAAATTTTATTGCTAAGTATTGCTAACTACCGATCAAGGACAGAAAGCTGCGATTTCACCCACTGGTGTATCTGTTTTTGTTTCTGGTCATTAGTATATATTTTCATATGTGCTAGAATTTAATCAGTGCTTTTACTGTAACATACATCAGGCAATAAGGTGGGTGGGGGGAAGACCTTGGAGCCCACTCAGACCTCTAATCATTGGAACTTGCTGGTTTTCACCAAAAAGAACCTGGAAATTGCGAGCAGCCATGTTAGCTTAGGTTGATGTATTCTCAACTATGTTCTTACTGTATGTGAATGGAGTTGGGAGAGGAGTGCCCTGCTGCTTCAAAAAAAGTGTTCCTAGCACAGTAGAGAGAGAGCTGCCATGGTTACAAGGCTTAAGTACCTTCTATTAGTTTCCTGAGGCTAACATAGAGTATCATAAACTGGTGGCTTGAACCGCAGAAATGTATTGCTTCACAGCTCTGGAAGCTAGAAGTCTGAAATTAAGGTGTCAGCAGGGTTGGTTCCTTCTGAGGGCTGACAGGGAGAACCTGCTCCATGCCACTCTGTTAGCTTCTGGTTGGTTTGCTGCCTATCTTTGCCTTGTTCTGGTTGCTTCCCTTCATCACCTAGTCTTCACATGACATTGTCCCTGTATCTCTTCATTTTGTATTCCTTCTGTTCATGTTTGCCTCTGCATACAAATTTCCCCTTTTTATGAGGACACCAGTCAGATTGGATTAGGGCCCACCCTAATGACCTCATTTTCACTTGATCACTTATATAAAGGCCTTACATCTAAATCAGGTCACATTCTGAGGGACCGGCGTTTAGGAATTCAACATATCCTTTTAGGGGTGCACGATTCAACCCATAACACTGAGTAAGGCTGCCAACAGAAGGAAAGTCAGAGGGCTGCCTTATTGTCATTTGGACGGATGGCACTTTGTGTCATGAAACAAGCATGAGTGTACCCACCAAATGTCTTTCTTAATCCATTCTATCAGACATCTTAGTAGATAGTTTTCTCAAATGGTGTGGACTGACTGTTATACTCTTTCTAAACCGTAAGTTTTTGGGGGAATTTGGGGCTTTGGTTTTTTTTTTAATTTTAATTTTTGTCTTTATCAATATTTTCCGAGAAAGAGACGAGGGGCTCTACAGATCCTGTTAGTTAAAAGCCAAACGTTGTAAACCAAAAGTTGTTCTGTCTTTAGGATCTTTTTATTTATTTACAGTCAGCAGGTTTTCACCTCAGACCTCATATACCTCTGATAGCACCTCTGCATTGGGTGCTGATTGACAGGAGAAGGACTCTAGACCACCCTTCACACAGACTGCGAAGGCAAAGCCTTGTGGGAGGCCACTGAGGGTTGAGAGCATCTCCACACACTTGTGGCGTCATTCCGATGGGCTCTGTGTATCCTCTTCAGGGATCCCCAGCTGTCTGCTGCTCACAACTCTATTATCTTCTGAAGGCTTGCAGCTTATAAAATAGCTATCTTGGCCAAGACCGTATAATAAAGAATCATATTTGACTCTCACATTTCGCCTCCTCTCTTGCTAGCTAAATAATGTGACATTTCGAATTTGGAATCTTCAAGTTTAGCTTACATTTTTGGCTTTTACTAATTTTATCAAGGTCTTACTGGGATGCTTGTCAGTTTCCAAAGTGCTCTGATATGATCTCATCTTATTCTCACAATAAGTTGCTTTTCTGCTCATTTTTCATGGCGATAACTCACAGAAGTTACTGGAGGCACGGGGCGACTTGGCCGAAACCACGCCGATAGCGGTAGAGCCAGGACTCAGATTCAGGTTTGTTGACTCCCGGCCCGGCTTCTTTCCATTAGGTCATCCTGCCCCCCTGCTACCTTGTGGTCAAGCCAAGGCCAGGCTCTTACTCCAGGTCTCAAAATACCATCGCCTCCTCCCCAGAGCCTCCCCAGATTAAAAAGATGGGAATAACTGACAGCTTTCCATTACACTGTTCCATCTTTGTAGATCAGGGGCCAGCAACCTGCTGGCTTGCTTTTGCTAGTTTAAAAATGTTTTTTACATTTTTTTTGGGGGGGGGAATATTGGGGAACAGTGTGTTTTTCCAGGACCCATTAACTCCATGTCAAGTCGTTGTTTTCAATCTAGTTGTGGAGGGCACAGCTCACTGGCTCATGTGGGAAATGAACCAGAGACCTTGGTGTTATGAGCACTGTGCTCTAACCATTGAGCCCATCGGCCGCTCCGGGTTTTACATTTTTAAAGGGTTTTTTAAAAAGAAGAAGAATATGTGAGAGACCTATGTGTGGCCCACTCCATCTCAACTATTTACAGAAAATGTTTGCCAGCCCCTGATCTAGATTACTGTATGTCCTTTTATCAACTTTTAAAACTCATTTACCCTCTATCTGTATTTATGACACCAATTTTTGTCTTCTATTGATTTATTTAGCATGGATTTAGGATTGTCGCTTTGGAACAGTCAGAGCTCCTGCTTGCTATTGCCTGATCTTTTTCTTTTTCCTTCTATTGGGCACTGAGGAATAGGTATGTGGAATAAACTATCCATTATAATCTCCTTGAAGAGTGGGCCTTGGCATCCAACACATGTTAGTTTACCGGGTATGCACCATGAATGGTATATACAATAAGTACTGGTGCAGGTCAAGGGGGGAGAGTTCTTGAAGACTAGATAGGAGCTCCATGAGGACAGGGAATGTGTCTTTCTTGTTTACTGCTAATCCCCAGCAGTTAGCACAGGGGCTTGAATGTCTGTTGACCAAAGGATGAGGACTGAGTTCACCGAGGAAGATTTGGGGTAGGAAATGGGACTTCTGCTGAGATTTGAAGAAGGGGTAAGAAATGAATAAACAAATAGAAGTGGAGATTACACATGGGTGGTTAGACTGGTGTATTAGAAGAAGAAATAGCCCAGTGTGTGTCTTCTTCACAGCATTCATTATCATTGAAATGAATTAATAATTAGAATACTTAATGTTCAATAGACTTTTGAATGGCATTTTTAGGTTCACAGCAAAACTGAATGGAAACTACAGAGGTTTCCCCCTACCTCCACACATGCACCACCTTCCCTGTTACCAGCAACCCCCACCAGAGTGGGGACATTTGTTACAACTGATGAGCCTGCACTGATTGACACATCATCATCCAGAGTCCATGGTTTACATTAGGGTTCCCTCTTAATGTTGCACATTCTATGAATTTGGAAAAATGGATAATGACATGTATCCACCATTATGGTTTCATACAAGGTCTGTTTAATTTTTGATCCAGCAAGAAATGGTAAGCCCCCGAGTCTAAGGACTTTGTCATGTTGCCCGTGTACCCCCATTGCTTAGCACAGTGCCCGTCACATAACAGGAACTTAATTACTATTTGTTGGAAGGAATGATGGTCTATGAGGTTATGAAAGCCTGTTAGGGACTGGGAGTCAGGAGTCTTCAATGCCAAGCTAAGTACCTTGAAATTTGTCCTGTCTGTCTATAGTCTAGGGATCCACAAAGTACAGCCCACAGACCAAAGCCACCTGTCTGTGACTGCTTTCACACTCCAGTTGCAGTGTTAAGTGGCTGTGACAGAAATAGTATGCAGTCCTTTGGCCCACAAAGTCAAAAATAGTCACTATCTGTCTCCTGTAAAAATAAAGTTTGCCAAGCTGTACTGAAAGGCCTGGGGAAATATAATGCTTCCATGAAGGTGGTGCTGGGTTTCTATTGCTTGGGAGGGCTGGTACCGTAAAGCACAATGCATCTATCAATGCCCCAAACTCTAGCTACCTCTACCATCCAGAACCTTCCCCGGGCACCCTGTCTTGGCTGAAAATTCTCATAGTCACATTCAGGGCGGCATTCCATTCTCAGGAAACATCATGAGCTTTGCTCATGTCTAAATAGATCCCTCACAACCTGTGCATTGGCTAATTTTATAATTTTCTGAGATATCTAGCAAATAATTTCCTCAGGGATTCCCCAGGCTTCTTTACTGCTCATAACTCTCTTATCTCCTGAAGGGTAACAGTTTATAAAATGAATACTTTGGCCAAAGTTGCACAACAAAGAATTACATTTGCTTCTCTGCTTTCCTCTCTCTTCTCTTGGTAGTTGAGGTATATGGTGTTTCGAATTTGAATCTTCATGGTGAGTGTACATTTTGGCTTTTTCCAATTTTATCAATAAATTATCACACAGGCAGTTTCTCAGAGAATTTTGTGGTGCGCGCACACACACTCACACATCTGACAATTAAGTTCGTGAACTTGTTGCAATGATGTTGCTAACCTTTTTTTATATCAGAGGGATTATTCATTATGAATTTGTCCCAAGTGGACAAACAGTTAACCAAGTTTACTATTTGGAAGTGCTGAAAAGGCTGCATGAAAAAGTTAGACGACCTGAACTTTTCACCAACAATTCATGGCTCTTGCATCACGACAATGCATCAGCTCACATGGCACTGTCTGTGAGGGAGTTTTTAACCAGTAAACAAATAACTGTATTGGAATACCCTCCCTACTCACCTGATCTGACCCCCAATGACTTCTTTCTTTACTCAAAGATAAAGGAAATATTGAAAGGAAGATATTTTGAAGACATTCAGGACATCAAGGGTAATACAACGACAGCTCCAATGGCCATTCCAGAAAAAGAATTCCAAAATTTCTTTAAAGGGTGGACTAGGTGCTGGGATGGGTGCATAGCTTCCCAAGGGGAGTACTTCAAAGGTGACCATGGTGATATTCAGCAATGAGGTATGTAGCACTTTTTCTAGGATGAGTTTGCCAACTTAATTTTTCAACCTCATATTCCTTAAAGGTAACCTAGCATAAACTACTTTATTTGGAATTCATAACTTTGCTTAGATTAACTTGTAAACCTAGTTAGATCACCCTAAATGTTATGAGATTTGCTAATCCCATCCTGTGATTTGCTGCGTTTAACAGAAGGGTGGAGACTTAATTAGTTAAACTGTCTTCCATACCTGTGCCATCCCTGACTTGGACAATTGCAGGCCTGTTTTTACAGGGAGATGCCCAGGATGATTTGTATAGGCGTGTTTTCTAACTGCGCAGGTGCAGGAGTCTCCCTACCTATACATGTGATGAGGAAGCTCACCTTGATGTTTATACATGATTTTCCTGAATAAAGATGAATCCGATCCTTTGTTCCGAGACATGCTGATTTGGGGAACTAAACACCCCCCACCACCACTGTCTGTCCTTGCTACCAGCATGCAATGAAGAACGTTCATTCTCATAAAATCTTCCCAGAGTTGTCTTTTGACTGGCAACTACTGAGTAATTGGACCCGGTTCGGTCTTTGGTCCAGGAACACAATGAGTAGAGTTTCAGGAAAAAGTAGGTTAGAGCCACAGAAATTGATCTTACAGGTCTGGTGTGTGATGTTTTGTATGACTCTGCCTGCTCAGCCATGTCTGATACTCTAGAAATATTCCTTATTTATGTTTCTTTTACTTTGTTTTCATTATCTAATGTTCTTTTAAAAACATAGTAATAACTTTTGAGACTCCTATATCACTCAGTTCTAATCTCTTTAAGTCTTTCTGTTCTTACATAACTTAAAATAATTTTAGGGCCTTTGGTGAACAATAGGCTCATAATATTTGGGGTAAAATGTACAACTTTGTGATTACTCAATAGGCTAAGTGTTTGAACATGGACTTTCAAGGGACAACATTTGTAATCTCACGAAGGTATATTAGCCACTGCCTCGTAAAAGCTGGCTGTTTCTACTGATAATACAGAGAATTTTCATATACTGAATCTCATTTTCCCCTCATTTTGTCCTAATACACTTTATAGGGCTCTGTGGATTATATAATAATCTTCCCTAAATAATAAGCCTTCTTACTCAAATTTCTCAGATTTGAAATTTTACTTCCATAGGGCTTTTTCTCACAATTGAGGGTTTTTGATTGGAGAAGGATAAAGGGGTTCTTTGGCTGGGTAGGAACTGAGATGTAGACATCATTAAGGAGGGATGTCCAACTCCTTTTACTTATCTTCCAGGCTCCCCAGCCTTCTGACCCCAACTGAGCTGGGAGTGGATCTGCTTTGACTCATTTGCATCAAAATGCAGGATTTTACTTGAGAATATAGGAACTGGACACTGAGCCCACTGAACTTGAGGGGTTTAAGGATATTTGGCAGACTGAAGTGGGCCCAGAATGTGACCAAATTATAGGAAAAAACACCTGAGCCTCTGAAAGGGAACTAAGGCAGAGAGGTGCTAGTAGAAGAGACTTAGGAAAAGGATACTGCTGGTTCTGAGAAAATCCATAACTGATGCCAGAAATAACTTCCCCTGCCATCTTGATACTAGCAAAATAAGATCAATTTCAAAGAATAAAGTTTGGTTATCCTTTCTGTCCTTCCGATTACTACTATGCATACTTCAACCCAACCGTACTTTTGTTTCGTCATATACCATGTTTCCCCAAAAATAAGACTGGGTTTTATGCCGTATTTCCCCTAAAATAAGACTGGGTTTTTTATATTAATTTTTGCTCCAAAAGATGCATTAGGGCGTATTTTCAGGGGATGTCTTATTTTTTCATGTACAACGATCTACATTTATTCAAATACAGTCATGTCATCTTCTTCTGGAACATCATCACAGCGTACTAAATGCGTCCATCTGGCTGACAATCTTAACTGGAGCTTATTTTTGGTGTAGGTCTTATTTTCGAGGAAACACTGTATTAGGTTGGTGCAAAAGTAATTGAGGTTTTTGCAATTATAACCCTTTAAACCACAATTGTTTTTGCACCAACCTAATAACATACTGTATCATTCTATGTTATGTTAAAGACATAAAATGAAGGTGTGATATTGTGATTTATACTAAGAAGCATATATTTGGTGTTTATCCCTGTCCCTGGCCCAGAGCTCATAAAACTCTTGGAATTTCCTAAGTGATGAAAGCCTAAAGGTGTCTTTTGTTATGCTAATATGGTGACTTTTGGAAAGCCCCAAAGTACCTTAAGGATGGGTGCTGGTTGCTAGGGGGACCAACCATGTAATTAGAGGGTTTGACCTTTCATTCCCCTCCTCCCCATCCCAGACCTCTGGGGAGGGCCAGGAAATGGAATCAATCAATTTCCAATGACCAATCATTTAATCAATCATGCCTATGTAATGAAGCCTCCATAAAAATCCAAAAGAATGGAGGTTTGAAGAACTTCCAAGTTGATGAACACGTGGAGAATAAGGGAAAGTGGCCAGCTCAGAGAGGGCATGGCAGCTCTGTGTCCTTTCTCCATAACTTGTTCTATGTATCTCTTCCATCTGGATATTCCTGAGTTATATTTATTTTTATAATAAACAGTTTCATGGTGGGCAATCAGGGAGAGCCAGGACTGCCATTCAGAATGAAGAAGGCAAATGCTGGGTGGTCTTGTTGATACTCAGGGAGGCTAACTCACATCAAAGACTGAGTTTCCTGCCAGTCAAATACTGTAGATGAAGCACTGAGATTTAGGTGAATAAAGAAAATGAGACCTCAGTCCTTCCCAAATGTTGGAGAAGTCAGGGATGTTTCAGTGACATGAGGATTCTGAGATGTTACTAAGGAAACTTAATAGAAAGAGTGGAGACTAGGAAGTAGAAAGAAAATTAGACAGGGAAGCAAATGATGGGACAGAGTAAAGGTGGCTGCATTGCAGCCTTGGGAAGGATGGAGGAAGATGAGCTGAGATTCAGGTCAAGCTGCAAACTGTATCCGGTAGATGGGGGAGAAGACTAATAGTGTGGGAAGGGGTGGCACATGTGTATGAGGTTAGACAATTAAGTTCACGAACTCATCCTAGAAAAGGTGCTACATACCTCATTGCTGAATATCACTATGGTCACCTTTGAAGTACTCCCCTTGGGAAGCTATGCACTGACACCAGTGCCTAGTCCACCCTTCAAAGCAATTTTGGAACTCTTTCTCTGGAATGGCCATCAGAGCTGTCGTTGTATTACCCTTGATGTCATGAATGTCATCCAAATGTCTTCCTTTCAATATTTCCTTTATCTTTGGGTAAATAAAGAAGTCATTGGGGGCCAGATCAGGTGAGTAGGGAGGGTGTTCCAATACAGTTATTTGTTTCCTGGCTAAAAACTCCCTCACAGACAGTGCCATGTGAGCTGATGCATTGTCGTGATGCAAGAGCCATGAATTGTTGGTGAAAAGTTCAGGTCGTCCAACTTTTTCATGCAGCCTTTTCAGCACTTCCAAATAGTGAACTTGGTTAACTGTTTGTCCACTTGGGACAAATTCATAATGAATAATCCCTCTGATATCAAAAAAGGTTAGCAACATTGTTACAAAAGTTAGTGAACTTAATTGTCAGACGTCGTAAGAGGTCTGAGCTCCGGCAGAGGGTTCTGTTCTGATGTGGGCGGACATGACAGTATCACGGATGGACCTCACTATGTAATTCTACAGAATGAACTAAACAAGTATTAAATGAAGTATTTTCTTTTTCAAGCAACTAGGATATTCTACATCTTCAGGACACTTGTTTGAAAAAAGTGGCATGCACATAAAATAAAATCTTACTGGCATGGCCCATTATCTGTGTGACCTTCTTACTGTGTCTTTAACATAAAACAGAATGATGTAGTTTATTACATGGAAATCAAAGTATAGCTGGGTCAAAGTGTGCACAATTCTATTCAGACGTGCAGCAAGAGCAATCTAACTTTCTTTATGCTTCGTAACAGATCTCATTTTGCTCTTGAGATCCCCTGTTACTTTTCTTCCTCAGTGCCTGGAAAAAGAAGTCATTTTTACTTTTACTCTTTTGCATGGTTAGCCCTCTCTTCTCAATGCCTCTTCCTCTCTCATTAGTCTCCCCAAGCAAGGTACTCTATATTAATAATCATATACATATATATGTATGTATACATATGTAATTTTTCTGTACACATATACTTCAAAACAGATGATACATGTACAAATAAACATTACACACATACAATGAGGGGCTTGAATTTTTAAAAATAGGGATACTATACTTTTCCGCATCTTGATATTTTCACTCCATCATGCCTGATGGAATGCCTTCCAAGTCCACTGAATCATTCTAATGTATTATTTTCAGTGGTTGTGTACTATCCCATGGTGTAGACGGACTACCGTATATATAGTGGTTTTTCTATTGAGTTGTATTCACTTTGTTTCCAGTCATTTTTACCCAAATATTGCTAAAGTAAACATTCATGTGTATATCTCTTTACAAACTAATGAATCAAAAGGTTCTTTCTTTCTTGGTGTGGGAGGGAAATGGCTGAGGACAGATGTGGACTTTGATGAGACTCTAAGACTGCTAATCACTTAGTTTAGCTAAATTAATCTGAATCTACAATAAGCCAGAAATTGGAGTTCTCCATGCCTGTATCAATCCATTCTCACAATCTGATTGATGCTTATCATTAAGAAACTATGTTCATTGATTTTTTTCATTTATTCTTCTACCAGTCCATCTATTCATCTAATCATCTATGTTAATAGATGGGATCCTAACCAGGGTCCTTGTCCTGCTTTTGCTTGCTTCTTGCTCGTTCTAAGATGTGAGGAGGTCAGTTTTCTTCTCCAGACCTCAGTTTTCTCATCTGCAAAATGGACGGTGGACTTAGATCATAACTAAAACATCAGGGGACCTGCAGGCCAAATCCATCCAATAGCCATCTTTTCTGGTTCCTCATAGTTAGAAAAAAAAAAAAAGTCAACATTTAAAAACCAGTCTATTTCTCCTAAAAATATGTATTTTACGTTTATCTCAAAAAACAATCAAAAGATTTGTTAAAACTATCTGTAAGCCAGTCCCACGAAACAAAAACTGGCGAAAGCTGGGTAGTGGTTGCCCACTTCCGACAGGAAACTCACTTTCCAGTTCACCACATCATTCCCGAAAGTCAGCCACTCTCCTCGTTGAGCTGTCAATGGCCAATTATCATTGTGCTAGCAGGGTCAGTTTTTCTTTCAGTAGAAAAATACACTGCTTGCATCTATGTCAAATGTGGGAAAACAAAAGATGGACTGAGAGGGCTGCATGATTCAAGAAAAATGACAGAGATTATACAGAGAGACAAAGTGAGGGACACTCCTAGGTGTGTCACATGCAAACAGAAGTTCTCTGTTGAAAAGAAGTCCAAATGCTGAGGTCTGGATCTCCAGGCTGTTGGCTGCCCCTCCCTCCCTCATGTGAGCCTGTGTCACTACCAGTTAGACACAGCATGTCAAGTTGTACCAGAGGAGAGCGATTTAGGAGCCAGCTCTGCAGAGAAAGAAAAAAAAAAAAAAAAAAAAAAGACAGGGAGAGCAGGCCTTGCTATTCAGAGAAACTTCTCTGCTCCTGCAAAGATGGTTACTTGGAAGACTTATGGTCTCTGATATCTATATGGTTTTTGGCACATCATTTTAATCAAAAGAAGAAAAGGAAATGCTGCAAAGTCGTCAAACCCTAAACACAATGAGCTGGCAAGAGAAGATGCAGTTAAGTCATTCCAATAATATGCCAGGCTCAGAATAACAACATCTGTTCCTGCAGGGCAGTTAGCAGAGGATTAAAAACAAGAAAGAAACCTTAGATTTTAATGCAAATAGATTTACTGACTGGCGACTTGGAACTTCTATCAGACAGCAGTGTAGCTCTCATTAATAATAGCATGTCTGTGCCTAATCGCGGGCTGCCTGGGGTTAGGCCCAGTAGTGGGTGAGTTGGAGAGAAACGACCCTGACCTCCATGATTTATAAACCAAGCACAGAAACAGTCTCATCCATTAAAATGTGCCATGGCCGGAGGCTGAAACCCTGAAAGATCCCTCTGCTTTAAATACTAGGGTCTACATACCCCTGTGGACTCCAAGTTTGCTCAGGGTATCAATGCAGTAGACATTTCTAAGGCGCTCCCTTTCCTGGTATGATCCTCTTTGAATTCTTCTGAGTCCATCAGAGAAGTTCTCAGTTGGGGGCTAATCCTTAACACCTAATTTCCCTCAAACCGTAGGGGTGGTGTTTTTGTTTCCAAGAAATCTAGGCGTGCAGAAATGGCAAATATGTTAGCATGACATCTTTCAGGGACCAGTTCCCCAACCCAGCCTGCCCCATTCCCATAGTTTACATGAAAGTTCAGACTTCCTAGATTTGAACTCAAAGCACGACAGCATCTGGGCCTGCATAGAGTGTTGTGAGCACAAAACGGACTCTACTAATTCCGAGAGCTATGTCAGTCACAAAGTGACAGCCATGCCAGAACATCCCCTGAACGGCGTACCCAGTGACCGCCCTCACCAGATAACTCCAGACGCAGGGTGGAGTGTGACCATTCAGACGGCTTTATCAGGCTGCTGATGGGGAACCACACCATCTCGGGCATAAGATCAGAGCTCTCTGACGGCTCCTCACTCAGGCCTCAATCCATGAACTCACAGCCGCACCTGCACTCGTCCCAGGTGGAGTGCTGGAAGCCTCGCCTCCTGACCATCTCACCAGCCTGGCCTCACGCCCAATATTAGGCACCCCAGAGCCAAAGGGACTCTTGCCACACACCAGACTCTCATCCTTCTTTGGTAAGACTCCGTTTGCCTTGCCTAACTCTATTGCTTGCAAACCTGTATGACCTTCTCATGTGGAACCTCTCTACCTTGACTATTGGAGACTGTCCTCTGGCTGGAGCCTTGGTTAATGACCCTGGTAAACCAAGTCAGTAGGACTAGACCCATGGCTCTGTTCGAATAAAGCCTGACATTGTGGAAAGACACAAACGTGTGTGAGACTGCTACTTTGACAGGCACGTCCTGCTCATGACAGGGCCAGTCTATATTTTGGCCACCATCTCCCCAAACCCTTAGTTCTATTCACAGGTGGATTTTCCTCTACCTAGACCGCCTTCCCTCTCATCTGCAGAGCTCCTGCATATTCTTCAATGATGACTCAAGGGTCACTTTTCCCAGGACACTTGCCTCATCCTCAGTCTCAGTAAAGTGCCTTTCCTATGTCCTTTCAGGTGGTGGGTGCTCTGTCAGTGCACTTGATACACTGCAATGCAGATGGGAATTCCTCCACCATCTTTCACTGTGGTACATGTTACTTGGCATTTACTTGAATAATGCCATCATTCTTTTGGCATTTATTGGTTTGTTTGGTTCCTGGTATTTGCCTTATGGAGCATATAACAAGGAGCCAGGCTTCATCTCCATGCTCAATGGATAGGGGAGAACAGTTTCTCCCCAAATTGGTCTACAATACTAGGCATTCTATTGCCAGACTCAGCTGGAAGCTCCACGTGTTGAAAATAAAAACTCATTTACGTGGTTGGTCATGAACCTTCGCCAATTTCTTCTGCATTGTTGACGGTGCCTTTCCATTTCTTCAGTTTCCTAATTAGGGAGCTTTTACTCCTAAAATCTGAACTTTTAATCACTTTTAATGTCCTCAAGCTCTCCTACCTGAAATACTGGAGCAGATTTCTGCACATTTCTCTACTTACAGTGGACATATTGTTTCTTTCTGTAGAATATTTTTCAAGGGTCTAAATTCACACCACTCAGTTTAGCGTTCGGAATACCTTTCCTTTCCCGAATAGTATGTTCTGGTGTTACGCAAGCTTAGATTTGTATTGTGGCTCTAATGCTAATTAGGAGAGTTACTTACTCTCTCTAAGCCTTAGTTTCCTCATTTATAAAGTGAGCATAACCCAAACAACTCACAGCGTTGTCGCAAATATTAAATAAGATAAAGCGGATCTATAGCATAATACTTAGCACATGGATAGTGTTTAATAAATGTTAGCTTTCAAATTATTATTGTGACCCCCTCACCCCTCCCTTTGATCTAAAACGATGACTTTATTATTAGTATTATCATACTAAAATAGTTCAGCATGAGTATTTTGATGCATGAGAGCAAGTTATTTCTATTCAACCCCCTGGAGGTGGTTAATTAGCCTGTAATGTACTCTAATCAGAATCAATACTAGGTTTGTCTGATTAGTATAAAGAATAGTTAGGAGTGATTTTGCTTTGATGAAATGAGTGGTGTTTAAGCTATATGATTAATGAGAAATAGTGTAACGTTCTACCAACTTTGCGTGAATAAGGTAGAAGGAACCAACCAACCCTGAAATCTGTGCAGATGGTGCAGCATTTAATGTCCAGAGCTCGCCAGCCCCACCTTTCTACTCCCAAGTGGGTCTCACAGCCTCGTCTGCCTGTAGGACGCACGGCCATGCTTCCATCCTCTTGCAAGGGAGCGTGTTCTGCATGGGGGCTGCTGGGGGAACTGAAGCTGCCTCTCCCAAGTTGCAGTTTGCTTTACCTGCTTGTTAGTGAACTTCTGGAATTTAGTCTAAGACTTGATTAGGTCTGGCAGCGAGACTACAGGAATGGGAAAAAGATTTTGCCAGACTTTATAACAAGGATCCCTCGTGGCCTGGACACCGGATTGGCTCAGGTTGGTTTTCTTCACCAATCTCCTCTGTACCTCCTTGCCCATGGTTTGCTAATTCCTTTCTTAGCCAGTTCTTTTGTCCCTCACCTTCCTTAAGTCTTGGGTTAAAACTTAGTACATATAAGAAGTTTTCTTTATGTGTTCTATAAAGAGTAAAGTCTCATACTGATGGAAGGATCCTATATAAACTTAACGATTTATGAAAGATTTATGAAAGATACTACAGATGATTTACTGATTTTCAAATAAATACTAGTAACATTTACACCATGTGTTTATTGGGGAAAATACCAAGATTCTGCATTGTGTTTAAAAATATGTTTATTGCAATTGAAATAGGAAGAAAACTGATTTTTTTTCCCAACCTCAAGAGGATCTGACCAGTTTTTTATTCTATTGGTATAATTGTAACTAATTTCATAATTCAATGTCATTTTGTGTCTCAAACAGGTAAATGAATATTTTGGATTAGGGATAATAAAAACTTAACAAGTAACCATTACAGTTAAAGTAGAATTTCACAGAACAGCTTTTTGTAAACAAACTCCTGAATTTTATGATGACAAGGCACAGAATATAGTATAAATATGGCAAGAGAAGAACCTTCAAAGGAACTGGCTTAACGTTTAAATTATTCGTCTGTTCAAGGCAAAGGCCTGACAAATATTTTCTAGCCTTTCCTGTTACTATAGAACAAGACAAAATGGCTTGGTGCATTATATTTTCAGTCTCATGCCAATACCTCAACCTTCTGTATCTTCTGTTATTACAAACTTGATGGCCTTTGGCATTGACCTCAATTTTAACTGGTGCTAGCTAAGTCAAAGAATTTGCATTTCATAATTTTACATTTCACTTCACAAAGTGCATTTACAAAGCTATTCAACTGTTGACACGTCCCTCTTCTTCCCCCACTCATGTCTCCAACCCACAGGAAGGCTTCCTAAAACAACCTGTTCTGGAAGTCAAAATTGGAAACACTGGCAATTTCTGGTTCTTCTCATTATTACAACAATGCTCTTCCCTTGGTTATGTTCAAAGATGAATATTTCAAGATATTCTCTCAGTAAGCACATGGACTCATGTAATCGTCATAACCACCCAACAGGTGTGGGATATTATCCAGTATTCTTCACATTTCAAAGCTGAGAGTGCTAAGGTGCAGAGACGCTGATGTCCTCCTAGATATAACAGTGCCCAAAGTGACCTGGATTCTGATGATCTCTAATACAGTTTGCCCATTAGCTACACAGTCCGTCAGGGACCTCAGGCAGAGTGTGAACCTCCATCTTAAGTCTCTGATTCTTGTATTTCTCCATTTTACTCCATTGAAGGAATGAAACAGATGGGCACATGGGCACACGGCCGAATGGAAATTTTCTCCAGGAGTTAGGATCTACTGATATTCTATCCCAGGAGAGATGTAGAAATGCCACAAAGTATGGCAAACCATATGTATTAAAAATATGAAAACCGATGCAGTAAGTCACCTGAAAGATCAAGGCATCTAGGCAAACACTGGAAGTTTATTTCGAGGCAGACACCAGCGAGCGAATTGTTTGGTGGTGCTGTAAGACTCCAGGAGACAACGAGTTTTCCGCGACTCTTTATTTAATGCCCTGCCCACTCTTCTAATCTCTACCAGAACCTCTCCATTTTGAAGCATTCCCTGTTCTTCCTCCTTGTGTTTTTCTCCCAAGGCTGCTGTTCTGGCTTCGTTGCCTTTGAGAGCTATTGAGCTGGGCACTTTGTTTTCCAGTGTCTCGTTTTTTTGATCTTCATTACAAATTCTTCCAGGGCTCCTAATACAATGTTTTAAAAATAGCCTCCAGGATTCCTGGGGGTTATTAACTTACAGTGTGACAGTTA
This sequence comes from Rhinolophus hipposideros, assembly GCF_964194185.1. Lineage (NCBI taxonomy): Eukaryota > Metazoa > Chordata > Mammalia > Chiroptera > Rhinolophidae > Rhinolophus > Rhinolophus hipposideros. Next base: position 6,544,865 of record NC_138066.1, on the reverse strand, counting down.
ATTTACCCCCCAAGCCCCATGCCTACATTTTTTTTTTCAAAGTTCTATTTTCAAACATGAAATAACTATGCGATGAGCATCTTTTCTATAGTATCCTATTCCATAGAGAGGCTGTAGACATGTCTGTCTTTTGGGCAAGTGGGGAGGGGCACGGATGGGGTAATCGAGTTTAAAATGAGAAAATGAATTGGCTTTTTTTTTTTATTATGGTAAAAATACATAAAACAAAACTTACCATTTTAATCATTTTTAAGGGTATAGTTTAGTGGCCTGAATTCATTGACATCAGTGTGTAACCATTACCACCGTCCATCTCCAGAGCTAACTGTTTTAGAATGGCCTGGCCCCTTGAAACAGTTCAGTGGCTGAATTAGGAAAAACGATTGTATTTGTTAGCTCAGGCTGTTGTAATACAATGCCACTGGGTGGCTTAAACAACAGAAATCTATTTCTCATACTTCTGGAGGCCAGGAAGTGTAAGATCAAGGTGCCCCCAAGAGGTTTCATTCTGAGGCCTCTTCTCTTGGCTTGTTAGGCAGTTGCCATCTCCCTGTGTGCTCACATGACCTCTTTGTGGGTGTGATGGAGAACGAGCAAGCTCTTTGGGGTCTGTTCTTATAAGGGTGTTGATCCCATCATGAAGACCCCACCCTCATGACCTCATCTAACCCTTATTACCTCCCAAAGGCCCCATCTCCAAATACTGTGTTTCTCTGAAATAAGACTTAGCCGGACAATTAGCTCTAACATGTGTTTTGGAGCAAAAATTAATATGACCCGGTATCATATTATATTATATTATATTATATTATATTATATTATATTATATTATATTATATTTATTACATTACATTACATTACATTACATTACATTACATTACATTATATTATATTATATTATATTATATTATATTATATTATATTATATTAGACAGGGTCTTATAGTGAAATAAGACTGGGCCTTATATTAATTTTTGCTCCGAAAGATGCATTAGAGCTGATGGTCCGGCTAGGCCTTATTTTCGGGGAAACACGGTACGATCACATTGGGTTAGGGCTTCAACATATGAATTTGGTGGATGGGGGACACAAACATTCAGCTCATAACAGTGATTTATTCACATAATGATTATAAAGGACTCATTAGAAATAGCTGGGACCAACAGAGTCCTAATGAAATGGCCAACAAATTATTAGAGGACTAGGAAAGGGTTAATCTGGGGGGAAGAAGATAAACCACTGAGCGAGTTTTGGAAATAGTTGAGGAGCCCCGGCAGCTCCTCTGTCCACCCTGGTTACTTTGAGAGACATGGGAAAAATAGAGAGCCCAGGGCACTGAGAGTTCTGTTAGAGCTCGGTGGTGACAATGAAGCGGCTATGCACAGGTTATCATTCACTTCATTGCATAGATACTGCAGATAAACTGACCCAAGGAAGGAAGAACAGAATCAACCAAAAACGTGTGGCTAGGAGCTGAACTAGAATTTTGCAAGCATGAATTTAAGAAGAAACACAGAGCACTTTGTATACTTGTAGATTTGCATTCTTTTTTTCTTTATACTTTTAACATTTTCTATTATTTAGTATAATGGTATACTCAGATTTAACTATTGTTTGAACATGTATCCACCCAATAATTTCCATTTGTTTATATTTTTGGTAGTAATTTTCATGCATTATTTTGCATTCAATGCATGCATGTAGCGCGTAATTCCAAAGGTACACAAGGATACACAGCAAAATTTGTCTCATTTTCTCCCTAATTCCCTAAACACCCAGAAACACTACTATTTCTAGCTTCTTGCATGTCATTCCCTGTGTGTGTGTATGTTTTACTCAAATACCAATACACTATGCATATTTTTTTGTATGTTGCGGTTTCATTTGCTATATTTTGGAACTCCTTTCATATCAATACATATAAAGCTGCTTCATTTTCTAAAACAGCTTTATAGTATTTCATTGAATGTGTGAACCAGAATTTATTTTATTGGTCCTTTTTATTTGTTTATTATCTGCCTTTACCAAAAATCATTTCCTTCCTTGAGGAAGGATCTTATTGTGTTTCCTGCTGTATCTTCAGCAATTAGAACTGTGCCTGGTACATAGCAGGTTCTCAATAAATATTCATTCTATGGAATGTTGATTGCATCATTTCATGCATGAGCAAATTGAATTTCTGGGACAAGGGCCATGGGTAGTTGTAATTTTGTTGGCTATTAGCACATTGCCCTCCATGGAAGTCATAATAATTTATCCTACTGTTACTGAGATTGGAGGGGACCTGTTTCCTCACCTGTGTCAACACCTATGCTAACATATGATGTCTGACAATTAAGTTTGCAAACTCATCCTAGAAAAAGTGCTACATGCCTCATTACTGAATATCACTACAGTCACCTTCGAAGGACTCCCCTTGGGAAACTATGCACTGACGCCAGTGCCTAGTCCACCCTTCAAAGCAATTTTGGAACTCTTTTTCTGTAATGGCCATCAGAGCTGTCGTTGTATTACTCTTGATGTCCTGAATGTCATCAAAATGTCTTCCTTTCAATATTTCCTTTATCTTTGGGTAAAGGAAGCAGTCATTGGGAGCCAGATCAGGTGAGTAGGAGTTGGTATTCCAATATGATTATTTGTTTACTGTCTAAAAACTCCCTCACAAATAGTGCCATGTGAGCTGGTGCATTGTCGTGACGCAAGAGCTGTGAATTGTTGGCAAAAATTTCGGTCATCTAACTTTTTCACACAGCCTTTTCAGCACTTTCAAATAGTAAATTTGGCTAACTGTCCAGTTAGTACAAATTCATAATGAATAATTTCTCTGATATCAAAAAAAAGTTAGCAACATGCTTGCAACAAGTTCGCGAGCTTCACACATGGCGGACCTTCATACATGCCAACACAGAGTACAGCCAAAGATTATTTTGGCCTGTCTGATACCGGGGAAATGTATCTTGGTTTTATATTTTTATTATTATGAGTGAGGTCACACATGTTTTACCTCTGTTTTGTGTGTTCTGTTTACAGAGAAAGAGTACTTTGTCTGTGATATGCATGAACAAGATTTCCCTCCAGTATGTCACATGTCTTTTGAGTTTGTTTGTGGTATATTTCCATTCAGTTCTGTATTTTTTTAAAAAAAACATTTCATTTTGATGTAGTTAAATTTATGAGTCTTTTCTTTTAGGGCTTCTTGGATTTTGGGAGAGAGTGGTCATTGGTGGAAACATCTTTCTCACTTCGGGTTTATTTAAACAACTTTCTCATGTTTTCTTCAGTTTCTAGTTATTTTAATGTTTAAATCGAATGTGATCATCTAAAATTCATTTTGGTGTGAGGAGTGAAGTAGGGATTCCCCTTTTCTTTCTGCAGTTGTCTATGAATATCATTTGATGAACGGCTCATTTTCTTCATTGATTTGCAGTGTTATCTTTATCACTTATGAAATTCATTTATGTTTTGGGTTTACTTTTAGACTCTCTAATCTAATCCCTAATCTGTCAGTCTATTCAATCATAAATGCCACAAAGTTGCAATTACTGCAGTTTTATATATTTTTTTTGTGTGTGATAATTCTGGCTCCCATTCTTTATTTCACAAATGCCCCAACTATCACTGCCATGTTTATTTTTTATATGAATTTTAGAATAAAAATTTCTAATGTTATTAAAACCCTGTTTGTAACATAGATTGCATTCGTTATCGATTAATTTAGGGACACTTGAAATCTTTATAATATTGGGTATTCTTATTTAAGAACTTTCCATTTATTCAGTTTTTTAAAAAACTTCAGCAGTTTCACTTTAAATTTTTCTTGCTATAGATCTTGCATGTTTTTTTTTTTCATAAATTTATTTATTTATTAGTTTCAGGTGTACAAAACAAGGTAATACTTAGACGTTCATCATCCATATCCCTCACACTGTGAACCCCCCTCCCCCCATCCACCATCCCTCCGAACCCACACCGAACCATCACATTATATATATAAAATTATAAGATCTTGCATGTTTTAAAGTTCATTTATTTCTAGGTATTTTATCATTTTTGTTGGTGCTATGAATGAAATAAGCTTTCAATTATGTTTTCTAGTTTCTTGTAGCTTATATATCAAAAGTTATTATTTACATTCTTTTTTCTACCTACTTTACTATTTAAAACTTGTTATTAGTAGTTTTAAAGTTTATTATTTTGTGTTCTTTCAGCATACAGTCATATCATTTGCAAATAATAATAAAGTTATTCCTTCTTTCCAAGTTTCATGCTGTACTTTTCTTTCTGTTCTCTAATTGCTTTAGCTAGTATTTCCAGATCAAAATTAAATAATGACAATGATAATGGACATCAATCAAAACACACGGTTTGGTAGTATTTTATTGTGGTAAGTTTTCTTTTGTTACGCTGAGATCTGAGGATGGAAGTACTATTTCAATACATTTTGGAATTTGGTGAGGAGTTCAGTGCGGGCCTTTTCAAATATCTATTTTGTTTCCAGATTATGGAGTTGAATATATATATAAATTAGGTTTATCTTAGCTTTGTATTATTATGTCATTCATTGTCTTAGCAATTTTTTCCCTACTTAATATGTCCTGAACTGAGGGAAGTAAATTAAAATCTCTTACTAATGTATTTTCCCTCTTATTTCCAGTAGTTTTCACTTTATAATTTTGATACTCTCGTATTTGAGGCAGTTATTAATTACTGGAAGAACTTATTGTGGAGTTATTCTTTATAAATATAGAGTGACCTTCTTTGTCTTACTTAATACTTTTTGTCCTAAATTCAAACTTGCTTGATTGAAAAGTTATTTAATGTATATTGCTTGATAGTATTTGACCTTCTTTTTATTCCCCAACCATTTTTAATCACTTTGTTTTAAGTCTGACCCTCGTATAGAGTGGAGTATACAAATGAGTTCTCCTTTTTGCTCCAATATGAGAATCTTTTTGTTGATATGGAATCTTTATTTACATTTGTCTATTTGATAGACATATTTGGTTTTAGTTTCTCATATCTTTATTTTTATGTCCTGTCTTTCTCTTGTTTAATTGGATAATGGGAGTCAAAATATTGTTTCCTTTAAAAACAATTTTTAAATACAAATCTGGATAACTCTCTCAAATCTCTATTGTATTTTATCTATAGAATATCTATGATTTAAGGCTATATTATACATAAGTTATGAAAAAGCAAACATACCTATGCATATTCATATGCACACATTGGCTAATGTTGCTGGAGCAGATTTTAGAGAAGATTTTGTTGACTTGATTCATTTTGCTTAATTTAATTTTGAACTTTCCTCTTTAGTTTTAGAAAGAGAACCACAATTCACAAAATAAAACTTTTTGCAAATGAACAGTATTTTGTGATATAAAAGGGATCTTTCACAGGTTTCTTCATAGACCTAACTTAAGGGTTGGGTAGCCCAAACAATTTCTTGCATCAACTGAAAGATTTGATGCAGTCGTCCACTAACTTCTCAGATTGATTGCTGTTCTGAGTGGATATTATATTTATGAAGTGAAAGAATAGGAGCCTATTATATTGCTGTAGTTGATAGATAGCCAAAGAAAGGTATAAAATGGGAAAAAAATGGTGCTGAGACACAGAGAGAGAGAGAGAGAGAGAGAGAGAGAGAGAGAGAGAGAGAGAGAGAGAGAGAGAAACTCCCTTTGAGGGAGCTTGCTTCTCTTTTAAAATCTATTCTTGCCTTTTAAAATTTTTTGCATGTGTCTGTTTATATGTATGAGTAAATGTATGTGTTCCTTCTGATAATTCAAATTCATTTCTTTGTTGTTGTTTTTCTAGTGCTTGTTTTTAGAACTACAATTTTACATTATATATTTAATTCATTATTCCATTAGCTAGTAGCTTTTGAATCCTGTTTATAACAGTGATAATATATTTTCACTTCACCTGTCTTCTTTCATTTTCTCTAACACTGTGGTTACATGATTTTTCCTAGTTCTTCAATAGTTTCCTATATAATTTAAATATACTTATACCTTAGTTGTTTTTTAAAATCATCTTTAAGTGGTAGAGTGCCATGTACACTGCTCTATCCCAATATTTGGCATTTATTAAATAAATGCTTGGTGGTACTATATTTCTTCTAAAAGCTAAAATTCATATTCATGGCCTTGCCCAGTTCTTTCTATTGTTTATAATATAATGTCATGTTTTTCTCCATGTATTATATTTGTTACAAATTATCTTCCTAGTTTGTTATCATTATATAATTTTTTGGTAATTTGTGATGTAAGAAAGTTAAAACATTTTTGTAATGTAGTCATATTTATTAATTTCTTTCAAAGTGCCTTCTTTTAATTTTGTGTTCAGTCTTTCCTCACCTTGAAATTAGATGAAAACTCTGATATCTTTTTCTGGTTGTTTTAAGGTTTGCATGTGTCTCTTCTTCTTCTTAAATTTATTTAAGAACCTTCTTTGTCATTAGAAATCATAATTTTTTAATATGCTGTTCTTTTTTTTTTGAAAAATTATTCCTTGGTGATAGCTCTGATGGAAGTGTGGAGTGATATATCCTCAATTTTCCTCATTTTATATTTTCCAAATATCTATGACTAAACAATTCAATTTCTGCCCCAATAAAAATAACCACTGAAAAAGTTCTTCCAGTCAAGATGGTATATTAGGTAAATGCTGTGCTTGTCTCCACTCATGACCACATAAAAATTACAACTAATTTTTATTTTACCCATCATTGGGTATTTTTATTTACCCATCATTGAGAATTGCCTGAAGTCTAGATGAACAGAATTCCTACAACTACAGACATACAGAAGAAGCTACCTCAAGACTAGTAGGAGGGGAAGAGATGTGGAATGGGCTGGTACCACACGGGCTGATGATCATTAAAAATTGGGGGGAGTATTTTGGCTACAGAGGACCCCCCCTCCAGAGAAGTGAGAAGGCCTAGCCCCACACCAGGCTCCCCAGCCCAGGGTTCCAATGTCAGGAAAAGAAGTCCCTGTAACTTCTCACTGTGGAAACCAGCAGAAATTGTGGCTGAGTGAGATGCAGGGCAGCTGACTTTCCAGGAGTCCCAGGCTTTCCTCTTAAAGGATCCACAACTTACTTGATGCACAAACTTACTTGATGATGGAAACACTCACTCTGAGCTCCAGCTCTGGGACAGCAGATTGAAAAGCACCAGGCACATGCAGGAAGGAACTGAGTTGTCTTACTTTAGGACATGGGCTGGACTAGCAGCTTTTTCTAAGACAGAAATGCTGGCAGAATCCATTGTTTCTTTGCTGAAGCCGCCCTCCTCCTGGCCTGCAGACATGGGTGGCCACCATATCTGAGTCTCTATCAATCTGGCTAACACTGTTTGCCCCACCCTAGTAATTCCCTGAGACCCTACCCAACACAACTTTCAGGCACACCCAAGCCACCTCCAGTGGCTTTTCCATACAAAGAACCTGTCTTGGCTCATGTTGTGGACATTCCTAAAATCTCTCAAAGGTTCACAAAACTCAAACAAACAGCATCTGGCTTCGACATGTCCCATACTTCTTGCTGAGCAGTCCCAAGCCTGGCATCAGCAGCAGCTGGCCTCTGCTCATGGCTTGGCCTCTTGAGGCACCTCCAAGCCCAGCACAGGTGACTGCCATCTGAGGATTGCTTTGTGGCTCATGCTACCATAGGTGGCCCAGAGCAGGGCACAGGCATCAGTTAAACTTAGTCTGTGGTGGGGCCTCTCCCAGAAGGCTCCTGGGCCAGCCCACCCAGTGGCTGGCTTCAGACCATGCCAGAGAACCACCTGGCTACCTCTGCAGATGACACAAGCAAAGGGCAAACTGGGCAGGCACCAGAGCCCTGCTAAAGTGAATCCCGCTCCATAGGGTCAGCTCCTGCACAAATGCTCCTCCATTGTAGTCATAGCCAGTCCTCACAACCAATCAGCCCAAGAGTCAGTCCTCCCATTGAAGTGCAAAGAGAAACCAAGGCTCAACTCCAAAAGGAGAACACACACAACCCATATAAGGGACACACCTGAAGCACCTGGCTCAGATGACCAGGGAGACTGTGCCACTGGGCTCCACAAGACACATACTACATAAGACCACTCTACTAAGATCAGGAGACGTAGCAGCCCTACCTAATGCATAAAAACAAACACACGGAGTCAGCCAACATGGGGAGACAAATGAGCATGTCCCAAATGAAAGAACAGAATAAAACTCCAGAAAAAGAACTAAACAAAATAGAGACAAGCAATTTACCAGATGCAGAATTCAAACACTGGTTATAAGGATTCTCAGTGGTCTCAGGGAGAATTTCAACAAAGAGATAAGAAATATAAAAATGGAAATGGAAAACATAAAAAAGAACCAGTCAGATATGAAAAATATAATAACTGAAATGAAGAATACATTAGAGGGAATCAACAGTAGATCAGATAAAACAAAGGACTGAATCAGTGACCTAGAAGTTACAGTAGCAGAAAACACCCAATCAGAACAGCAAAAAGAAAAAAAAAATGAGGATAGTTTAGGGGACCTTTGGGACAACATCAAACACACCAACATTCACATCATAGGGGTACCAGAAGGAGAAGAGAGAGAGCAAGGAAATGAAAACCTAGTTGGAGAAATGATGAAAATAGACATACCTGATGAAGGAAATAGACATACAAGCCCAGGAAGCACAGAGTCCCAAACAAGATGATTCCAAAGAGGCCCACACCAAGACACATCATAATTAAAACGCCAAAGGTTAAAGACAAAGAGAGAATCTTAAAAGCAGCAAGAGAAAGGCAGTTAATTACCTACAGGGAATCTTCCATAAGACTGTCAGCTGATTTCTCAACAGGAACTTTGGAAGCTAGAAGGGAATGACATGAGATATTCAAAGTGATGAAAATCAATGACCAATAACCAAGATTGCACTACCCAGTAAAGCTATCATTTAGAATCAGGGACAGATGAAGAGCTTCCCAGACAAGAAAAAACTAAAGGAGTTCATCACCACCAAACCAGTATTACAAGAAATATTAGAGGAACTTCTTTATGACAAAAAAATTAAAAAATATATATGAATAAAAAATGGCAGTAGCTACATATCTATCAACAATTACTTTTAATGTAAGTGGATTAAATGCTCTAATCAAAAGATAGGGTGGTTAAATGGATAAGAAAATAAGATCCTTACATACGCTGCCTGCAAGAGAATCACTTCAGATCAAAAGACACACACAGACTGAAAGTAAAGAGATGGGAAAGATATTTCATGAAAATGGAAACAAAAAAAATCAAAAAAGCTAGAGTAGCAATTCTTATACCAGACAAAATAGGCTTTAAAACAAAGGCTATAACAAGAGACAGAAGGACCCAGTAATGCCACTTCTGGGTATTTACCCAAAGAAACCCAAAACACTACTTCTAGAGGACGTGTGCATCCACCATGGCCAAGATGTGGAGGCAGCCTGGGTGTCTGTTGATGATGAATGGATAAAGAGGAGGTGGTACATATATACAATAGAATATTGCTCGGCCATGGAAGGGGATGGGTTCTTGCCATCTGTGGCAGCATGGATGGACCTGGAGGGTATTGTGCTGAGTGGAGTGTGTCAGATAGAGAAAGACAGATGCAGTGTGATTGCACTTACATGTGGAATCCAAAGAACAAAATAAACAAACAAATAAAACAGAAATGAACTCATAGATTCAGAGAACATTTTGATGGGTGCCAGTTGGAAGAGGGTTGGGGGGATTGGTGAAAAAAGGGAATGGATTAAGCAGAACAAATAAGTTGCTACAAAGTAGTCATGGGGGTGTAGGGTACAGCATAGGCAGTACAGTCAATAATATTGTAATAACTATGTATGGTGTCAGAGGGGCACTAGATTTATTGGGGTGATAGATGGAAGGGGAATTGGGGAGCATTGTCAAAACAGTGAAGGGATTGAGAAGTACAAATTGGTAGTTAAAATATAGTCATGAGGATGTAAAGCATAGGGAATATAGTCAATCATATGGTAATAACTATGTATAGTGCCAGGTGAATTCTAGACAGTGAGGTAGATCACTTCTTAAATTATATAAATGTCTAACCACTATGCTGTACACCTGAAATTAGCATAAAATAATCTTGAATGTCAACTGTAAATTAAAAAAAAAATAAAAGGTGGGGAAAAGGTGAAGGGAGATAAGAAGTCCCAATTTCCAGGTATAAAACAAATAAGTCATGGGTAGGTAATGTACATACAACATAGGGAATATAGTCAACAATATTGTGATAGCATGGTATGGTGTTAGATTGTTGCTGGGCTTATCATGGTGATCACTTCTTTAGGTATATAAATGTTGAATAACTATGGTATACACTTGAAACTAATATAATATTGTGTATTAGCTATATTTTAATAAAAATTAAAAAATAATAAATAAAAATAAAGAACCATCGGGTTAGGACAAACTGTAAGAGAAATTAAATAGAACATCAAATTATCTTCATCTAGTGAAATTTTAATATCTCTTTCTGAAAATTTAAAACACAAGTTATGTTTTGGAAATTAAGCCCAAATTGATTTTCAACATTTGTTGTGAGATAGAATGACTATAAACCAGAGTCCAAATTCAGCCCGCAACTCTCACATATGGTTTTAAGCTAATCAAGTATTTTTTCTTGACAACTGAACTAAAACTAAGAAGCTAATTTATGATTAGACTCATAGGTCTTCTTACTATGGTTTTAATGAGCATTTGGTTTTAGTTATAAAATATATGAGATGAGACTCAAATGACTCTTTTTTGAACTAAATATTATAACCAAACGAGTGTTGTTCCATTTAATACTGCCACTCATTGTCATAAAATTGCCATGGTTGAAAATATCTCTCAAAGCTGTCTTGTAAAATTGCCTTCAGGGCTGACAATATGTTCTTTTTGCTGTTCTGAGTATACTCTGAAGGATGATATAAATTTTGGCAACAGTCTAAATGAATTTGGATTAAAATTTGGGGGAAAATGTTTGCTGGATTCTCCTGATTAATTAAAAAATCAGACTATAATGGAGTATCACTTACAATATTGTATTTAGTTTCAAGTAATATAAAAATCCATGTATGGTGGATGAAACAAATGAATTAATTTTTTCTGACATATTAAGTAGTTTGAGGCTGCTGGGCTGTGTTTCAGTTGCTCCATGATGTCAGGGCTGGCATTGCTGTGATTCTTTTGGTCTTTCACTCCCGACTGCTGCCCCAGGGTCACAAGATGGTTGTGTGTCCTCAGGCATCACTTCTACTGGAAGAAAGGGCAAGAGCAAGGAGCTATGCCAGTGTCTTCCTTATTTATCAAGAGAACCAATGATTCTCCAGTGTTGTTGGTCAGAACTGGGTCACACTGCCATTCGATCAGCAAGAGCATTGGGAAAGTGGGGGATAGTCTTGTCATGATTGGCTTACACCAATCAGGATCCTTGGCCTGGGTAGAAGCACACTGCTTTTCCACCCAAAATAGGGGTTCTGGGATGAAATGCAAATGTGGTAGGCACAAAAAGGAATGGTGATAAGCTGGTTCTTAAGACAGTTCCTAAAAAGAGTCACAAAGTAAACAGTGGCAGCCTCTGTAAAATATTTCAAGAATGTATCGATTTGGTCCTGTGCTCTGGAACTTCATTAACAAATAACAGTAGTGCCTTTATTCCCACTTTCTAATTGTTTAGCATTTTTATCTTGTCTTACTAGATTTTTCCTTAAGGTAAGGACCATATTTTTTATACCACTGTGTATTTAGAATTCCATGTATTATGGGCACTAAAGACATGCCCATTTAAAATGAATATAGTTCCACAGGGATTAAGTTTCTCCAAAATGCAGCATACTATGCTTGGTATCTTGCATATTCATGGACACCTACTCCTGTGGCATGATTGCTAGGATAATCACCCCAAGTCTAGCATGTTCCGGGATTCTTAGCAAGAGTGTTTGCCCAAAAGAGTCTCTGCATCAAGCACAAAAGCTTGCAATGATAGAAACCTCAGAAAGCTAACTTTTTTGGTGCTTTTGACCAAACAGATTGAATCAAGAATGGGAAGTATAGTAGTCAGAACCCTTCAGCTTTATCATAATAAGCTGATATCCAGTGTTTCTGTTTTTGACACATATTTGCCTGGTGTTGTGTTTCAGAGTGTGAGTCACCCAGGAAGTGAAACAGATAAGTGTACAAACGTGTATCCTCCTATAGACAGAAAAATGAAGTTCAAGATTGAGTAGCGTGAGAATTATGTGATAGAAATTCACGAGTTAATTACTGAGAAAAGAAAAAAGGTAAATAAGTGGTAGATTTGGGAGCTTAAATTATTAAAGATGGATGCTAGGCAATTACCCGTGGGGGTCCTTCTTTGGCAACAATGATAGAAGTAAAGCAAAAGAACCTTGTACTGTAAACATCCAGAAAATAGATGACTGCTCCAGGATTTGTTTCTCGCAAATGGCAGATAACCCAATCAGAACTACTTTAGCAGAAAAGGTAACTCATTGGCTCACATAATTGTCAGGCCAGGGTTCAGCTTGATGCAGAGATGCCAGTGTTGCCAACAGAATCAGATTCTCTTCATTTCTAACCTTGGTTCTGTTTTCCTTGCTCTATTCGTTCATTTCCACCTAGTTTGTCCTTGTATGAGCACAAGAGACTTGTCTCAGGTCCTGTTACCACATTCTTTGAGCTTCATGTCAGGAGGTAAAGAGATTTCTCTCCCAACAGTGAGCAAAAGCTGAGAGCCTGGCTCGTTGATCATGTGACATTTCATAGTGGTCAGGAGGTGGGACATACTGGTGAGTTTAGAGCAGTGAGCGTTCACCCAAGCCCAGGACTCTCGGATAGCCTTCTCACTTTCTTCTTTCTGAATCATCTCAGCTTATCCATGACTACACACCTGAACTGCACATAGATGAGGGGGTCTCAGAGTGTGCTCCCGAGACCGTCACCATAAGCAGCACCTGGGAACTGTAAGAAAGAAAATTCTTGGGCCCTGCCCCAGACCTACTAAATCAGAGAACCTAGGAATGGGACCCGATATGTGCTTGCACAAATCCTTGGGGAGTTTCTGGTGCAGATTAAAGTTTGAGAACCATTGGCTTAGAGAAACTGACTCCTTATGAGAAAGAGGCCTCATTTGAGGGAGGATATATTTTCATAGCAATAATGGCAGTTTAGCCAAAGGTCAAGTTAGATGAACTTCTAGAATCTATCAAATGCCAGAAAAGGAGGGAGAAGAAAAATAACTGTAAGAGAGATTGCTGTGGCTGTCTGAACATGGCTATTTTGACCCTGAAAAAATGCAAATGCATTTTTGTTCCCTTAGCACACACTCTGCAGTCCAGTAATAATGCATTGTAAACAGACCATATTAAAACAAACAGTTCTCTCTAGATCTTTTTTTCAATATTTTCTCTAAATAGTTATTTGGTAATACACATTTTTCTGTTTTGTAGAGTCTCTAAATAGCAGAGGTCTCCGTTCGGAGGAGCCAACTCATGCCTCCTAGTGCCAGAATGTTCATGGAGTTTTCGTTTCACTAAATAAAGAACTGGGGCGAATGTCAGTCCTGTGGTGGTTTCAGGCCCTCGACCCAGTAGGAAAAGTAAGGAACTAACAGTCCCCCCACCTCCAACCAGAGCTGGTCTTACACTAAATGGCGCCAAAGGAGAATCACTTCCTCTGCTGTTCTGTTTTTTCCGTTCTGGCCATTTATCTTCAGAATGCCTGAATTGAGGCATTTTGTCACAAAATTGGACCATGCTTTTAAAATCAGGTGATGTTGCATTTGTTTATGTTACACCCTCAACAAAATCCTCTAAGGTCAAAAGTTTATCAACATCACACTTACCTGGAAAGGTTCGGATTGGAAAAATGGTGAGACGTAACAGAAACCGACGATTTTCTGCTATTGGCTGGGTTACTTGAAGTCAAAGTTAGATTGGGGGCTTCAGTGATTTGTTCTTGAAACTCATCCATACAGAAGTGTTCACCAGCCCAGAATCCAGTGTTCCCATGAACCTCTCTCGCTTTCTTTGTCTCAGAAAAGGGACCACAGTCTCCCTTACGGCACGATGGATTTTGCATTCTAGGCTTTATAGATTCGTGGCAATAAAAGGGACTTTGGAAATTGATTGTTTATCTATGGGTTTCCTCTAAGGCAGACTCTGTTCAAATGGCACATCATTATTTAGGATCCCAGTCATAAAGAGGGAAGCCCTCCCTCATCCATGATTTGGGGGACTCAGATCTCCTCCCTACCCTCAAAGTGCTTCTCAAAGGACATCCTCAGCCATTGGAACAATATCCTGATTCCCCCACCTCTGTAAGTCTGAAGCAATATTCTGCTAGATTTAGCTCAGTGTTTATTTAGTATGTGGGCTCAGGAGGAAACAGACTATAGATGTTCAAATTTCTGCTGGGCAGCCTACTGGCTGTGTTCCTTGGGCAGATGACTTAACCTCTCTGGTCTCAATTATGAAATGAGGAGCATAATAGCACAAGAGGGTTGTGGTGAGCATGAAAGTAATTAATAGACATAAACTGTTTAAGCTTCTGCCTGGTACATGGTGAGCACTCAAAGCTTTGGCTATTGTTTGTACCTCTGTAGTGGTGCTTCTCTCATTTTGCCTCATATCCTGAGTTAGAAATATGACTCATCCACCCCTATTAAATGGAAAGGGTCACCTCCAGGGCAGGGGCTGTCTCTGCTCATCCTTTGGTTTCTAACCTCATAACATCTTGGGCTTCATAGGAGCTCAAGAAATGTGTTTTGAGTTAAAGTGAAGTCCCCTTACCTCCATCCTGAGCACGTTTGGCAAATTCCAGGAAAACAAACCTTACTGTTCCTTTCTTTCACCTAAAAGTGAAGTTCTCCTACTTAATCTGTTGCAAGATTCCTGCCAGGATTTTGATTCTTTAAATTCCTTTTGCGAAGTCCTTCCTTTCACCACCAAAGCTGCCCGTGGCTCACATGCTCTCTCCCTTCTCCACCAGTCTTCCTGGGGTCCTCTTGGCTAAAGCTGCCTAGAGGCATCCCATCCCATTAAAAAAGAGAAGAAGAAAAGAAAAGAAAAGAAATTTAAAAAACTGACCAATCTGTCATTTGGGTCACCTGATAAGATGCATTCCCCCTTTTGATACCTAGGGCCTGTAACTTTTTAACCTAGAGGAAAGGCTCATGGTGACATGTCAGGCCCTAGATGAAAGGGTGGTGGGTTGGATGAAGAGCTTTTGAGTTATTCATGTCATGCAATGAAGGCAGTACAGTCACCTTCTTTTGTCTCTTTTATGACACTCTTGTCCCCATTCATGCTTTGGATCTCATCTTTTTCAGTCACCAAAGAACCACTGCAGGAATGAAGAAACTCATGACTCTCTCTCCCTGATACCCACCGAGGTTTATCAGTTACCCTGGGATTCCGATCCAGGTCACTGGCAATGCCTGGTCTCTTTGATCTGCTATTTCTGGTGGGATGATCAAGGGCCTAACTGATTGAGCAGGAGGGCAGGAATAAAGTAGAGACAAACACAGTGTATTGTGAAAAGATTCATAGCAAAAGCTTCGTTACCCAAATCTAAGGTTACCACTTCCATGACTAAATTTTCATTCTCCTTTCTGGCTGTTGGTCTGAAAAACTGTAGAATTGGCCTGAGCAGTGGGGAGGTGCATGAGTTTCTTAAGGCTGCCATAACAATGCCACCAACTGGGCAGCTTAAATACAGCAGAAATTTATTCTCTCACTATTCTGGAGGTCAGAAGTCTGAAATCAAGATGTCAGCAGGGCCATGCCCTCTCAAAGGCTCTAGGGGAGAATTTATTCCCTGCCTTTCTTCTAGCTTCTGCTGTTGCCAGAAATCGTTGGCTTATTGATCCATCCCTTCATTCTCTGTCTCCTCATCACGTGGTGTTCTGTCACTGTGTCTTCACAATCTTTTTACAAGGACACCGGCCATATTGAATTAAGGGCCCACCCTGCTCCAGCATGATATCTTAACTGATTATATCCTTAACAACCTTATTTCCAAATAATATCACATGCTTAGATATCGAGGGTTAGGACGTCAGCGTATATCTTCTTGGGGAACACAATTCCGCCCATTGCACAAGAGGAGATGCTTTGATGTAGCTGCGTGATAAACATTTTGGTATTCATTTGAACTGGACTTTTTAATATCTAAAAATGAGACTGTTCTCTAAAACCTGAAAGAGATTGGAAAAAACTACTGGTCTGCCTGAGTTTGTTATTCAAGGAAAAGGAAGGGAGATATGATAAAGCAGGTTTGGAGGTATTGATGAAGGAAAAATTAACTCACTTCAACTACACTGAACCCAGTCCACTTAACAAACTAGACTCATCCCCATCCAATCTTAAAATAAAGTCAGGCCTGGAGAAGCATAGAGCCTTCCCATAGCTGGGTTTAAAAAAATGCTCTGTATTAGTGATCTGTAGTTTACTTTTTCTCACCTTTATAAGTGGAGAGAAATCATCTTTTCAGGTTTCAATTTCTAATAAGGAGGTGGCTGCGAGCCACAGGTCAAGATTCTGGTGCAAATGGCAAAAACTCCTTTGAAACTAGTCTCCTGGAACTGAAAAGTTCAGGTAGAGGGAAGTATATTCAAATGTGCTTGATGTAAGAGCCCCGACAATATCATCAGGGGCCTGCTCTCCTCTCTGTTGGCTTCACTTCCAGTCACTATGACCATTTCCTCCCCCAAGATAACTAACCATTATTCTAACTTCTATCACAATCGATTAGTTTGCCTGTTCTTGAATTTTATATGAATGAAATCATAGAGTCTATATTTAATGTGTACTTCTTTTACCTACATTATGTTTATAGGAGTCATCCATTTTGTTATACATGACTGTAGTTCATTCATTTTTAATGCTGTTTGTCTATTATATGAATATACCACAATATATAATTTGTTTATTTCTTTTACTATGGATGAACCTTTCTTCTCAGTTTCTATTACTAATGGTGCTGCTCTCAACTTTTTTATTCTTTTTTTTTTTTTTTTTCATCTAAGCACATGTATCCTAGGAGTAGAATTGCTGGGTAAGAGGATTGGGACATATTTAAGTTTAGAAGATAATGCAAAACAGCTTTCCGTAGCATAAATTTATGCTCCTTCCTACCATCAGTATAAGAGAGTTGCACTTATAATGTTAGACTTTTAAAATTTCACTATTCTGATGGTGTATATGATTGCTTATTGTCACACAATTTGATTTTTTTGGTGATTAGTGAATTGAGGGTCTTTTGATATATTTATTGGCTATTTAAATATTCTGCTTTGTAAAGGAACTGTTTAGATCTTTTGCCCCTTTTGGAGGTTATATTTTTCTTATCGATTTGAAAGGTTTGTAAGAATATACATTCTAAATGCAAATATTTTATTGGTATATGTATATAAATATATTTCCCCACTTTATAAGTGTCTTTTGACTCTCTTACAGTATCTAATAATGAACAGAAATTCTTAATTTTAATGTAATCCAATTTATCATTGTTTTCTTTTGGCCTTAGTGTTTTTTGCATCTGGTTTAAGAAATCTAAAAGCTTTTGTGTTTTACTGTTCATATTTAGACCTATTATTCATCTTAAATATATTTTTATGCATGATATGAAGTAGGGTTAATGATTCATTTCTTTTCCATATTGATATCCAATTGACTCAGCATTGTTTAATGAAAATATCAACCTTTCTCCAGTACTGTGAACTAATACATTTGTCATAAATCAAGACTCTCTCTCTCTCTTTCTCTCTGTCTCTGTATTTCTTTCATTCCATTGTCTATTGTCTATCTTTTGCCAATATCATACTGTTTTAATTATTGTAGCTTTATAATACACATTGACATCTGGTAGTATAAATCTTCCTGCTCTATTCTTCAAGATTGGCTTGGCTTTTAATTAGAAACACCTTGTTCATTTACACACACATCCTTCTGAGATATTGAATAGGATTGTATTGAATCTTTAGCTCAATCTGGAGAGAATATACATGTCCAATATATAATATTGGACCTTGAATTCCATGAATATGGTATACCTTTCTATTCTACTATTTAGAGTATCTTTAATTTCTCTCAATAATGTTTTGTAATTTTTCATGTAGCTTCTTACATCTTCTATTTGGTTTATTCACAGATGTTTGATATATTTTAGGTGCTGTTGTGTTACTATTTTTGATATTTAATTTTTCTCATTTTCATTGCTAATGAATATAAATACAATGTATTTTGCATATTGAATTTATATCTAGTGATCTTGCTAAGTTCAGTTACTGATTCTAATAACATATCTGTATATTCTTTTGAATTTCCTATACACACAATCCTGCCACCTGTGAATATGACAATATTTCTTCCCTTTCTATCTTTACACATTTTCATTTCTGTTACCTGTTTTGCTCTACTTGTTAGGATCTTTATTTTGAATAGAAATGTGAAATAGAAATGGTAACAGTGGACATCATTTTTTTTGGTTGCAGATATGAGGGAAATGGCTTTTGGTATTTTATTATTAAGTATTATATTTGAGGTAGATCCCTTTGTAGATGCCATTTGGCAGACTAAGAAAGTTACCTTCCATTCTCAGTTTACTACATTTTATCATGATTAGATATTGAGACTTATCACATGTTCTTTTGTATCTCTTCATGTGATCAAATTATTTTTGAAAGTTCCGTTGATTGATTTTTAAATGTTATACCAAGTCTGTATTACTGGAATAAGCCCAATTTTGCCATGATGTATTATTTTTACATTGCTGAATTTAACTTGCTACTCTTTTGTTTAGAGAATTTGCCACTTTGTTCATGAGAGATCCTGGCCTATAATTTCCTTACTTGCAATTTTTTTTGCGTTTTGGTAATAAAATCATATTGGCCTCATAAAATCAGTTGGGAAGTGTCTCCCTCCCCTCCATTTTTTTCTAGTCCCTAGAAGTTTTTATTATAATTGTTGCTATTTCTTCCTTAAATGTTCAGTGGATCTTGAGAGTGAAGCTCCCTAAGATTCGAGTTTTCTATGTGGAGAGGTTATAAATGGTATATTCAATCTCTTTGCTCAACGTAGGATTATTTAGATTTTCTATTTCTTCTTATGCCAGTTTCGTAAGTTGTATTTTTCTAGGAACATGTAAATCTGAAATTTCAAATGTATTTACATAAAGTTGTGAAAAAATATTTTCTTATTCTTTCTTGATTATCTGTAGAATCTATAGTAAACTCATCTGAGGTGGAATTTGTACTTCTTTTCCTTGATCAGTTGTATTTGTTGTATTACCTTTTTTTATCAGTTGTTTCAGTCATTTCAAAAAACAATTCTTGACTGTTGATTTTATTTTACATGTGTTTTCTATTTCACCAATTTTCTCCACTAGTCATGTGCTTTTTTCTTCTCTACTTTCTTGGATTTAATATGCCTTTTATCCCTATGCTCTTGAAATGGATACTTAAATCACTGTTTTTTGGCCTTATTCTCTCCTAGTGTATATATTAAAGGCTACAATTTCCCTGCAAATAGTATTTTAGTAGTAGCCTAAAGTTTTGATATGCTATATTTTCACAATCACCCTATTAAGCCTATGTTCTAATTTCCTTTCTTATTTCCTCTTTTACCCATTAGTTATTTATAAGAGTATTGCTTAATTTCCAGGCATTTGAGAATATTCTGTTACCTTGTGTATTGATTTCTAGTGTAATTCTACTGAACTCAGAGGACATATTCTGCATGACTTCAGATTTTCAGAATTTATTGAAAATTGTGGGCTAGCATATAATAAATGGGTTAACATTATAATGTTCCATGTGAACTTGAAAAAAAATGTGTATTCTACAATTGTTGAATTCAGTGTTCACATATGCAAATCAGGCCAAGTTTGTTCATATTTTCTATATTTTAACTAACTTTTTGTCTGTTTTATCAGTTCTGAAAGAAGTATATTTAAATCTCCCATTTTGATTGTGGAATTATTTTTTTTCTTTATTTTCTTGTTTTTTTGTGGTATGTCAGCATTTTTTATTATTCCATTTTTTCTCCTTCAACTGTTAACCATGTATTATTTTACTCTTTCTTTAGTGTTTACTCTTAGTGAGAAAAGCATAATTTCTTGACTTATAAGTGTATAAAAAAATTAGTACTTTATTGCTTTCTTCACAAAGTTTCTTCCCTCTTTTGTGTTATTTTTATGTATTTTAATTTATGCATATTTTAAACTCCACATAGCATTATTATTATTGTATTTTACAACAAATATTTATGTAGATTAACCCACATACAGATTCTTTCTGTTAGTCTTTATTCCCTCCTGCATTATGGACTTTGTTCTGAGACTATTTTCCTTTTTTCCTGAAGAACTTCCTTTAGTATTACTTTTTTAAAAAAATAAAGTTTATTGGGGTGACTATTGTTAGTAAAGTTACATTGGTTTCAGGTGTACAATTCTGTAATACATGATCTGTATATCACGTTGTGTGTTGACCACCCAGTTAGTTCTCCTTCCATCACCATATATTTGATCCTCTTTACCCTCATCTACCATCTGCCTCTGAAAACAACAAAAGTATTACTTTTAAAGTTCTGTCGGTGATGGATTATTTCAATGTTTTTCATCTCTTTTTTTTTCTTTAAAGTATGTTTTCACAGCGCATTCTGCTAAGTTGATAATTATTTTCTTTCAGAATTTTAAAGGCTGATATTTGTTGAGAAAGGCATTGTTGTGCATGCAGTCTTTCAGCTTCAACTCAGCTGCATAAGAATGGGCCTGGGAGTTGAAACACTTCCTTGCTGAAAGATAAGAAGCCCACACAGTCTATGCCAGGCTCATCACCTTACCTTACGTGGGGAGATCTTGCCCTGTTTCATGCTCAATGAATGTTCTTTTGTCTTTGATTAGAGTGTGTGCATCATATGACACTTGGCAAACTCCACTGCCATATCTGTCCTCCCCCAGGGAGGAGACAGAGTTCCTTTTGACTGTGTCATGAGAGGGGTACGTGTAGGCAAATTGCCCTGCATGAGCTGACAGGAGAGACCTACTGGCCACAAAGGACTGATGCCTATTACTGAAGCTTATATTGCTCCATCTCTTCTCTGTGTAAGTAAAGCGCTGCTCTAGCCACTGCTTCACTGTACTGTTCTCCTTGGTGACTCCAATTCCAAGATTCAGTTGGTAGCAGTGTTTCGAGTCCTCTGGGGTTGGTAACTGATGCATGGTAATCTGTTCCACAATATTCATTGTCTTCTGACTTCTATTTTTTCTGTTGAAAAGTCATCTGTAAGTCTTGCCTTTGATCCTTTGATGGAAAGGCTATCTTTTTTCTCTGTTGTTGGTTTTTAGCAGTGTCATGAGCTGCCAAGGTATAACTTTATTTGTTATAATTCTTCTGAGATATGATAGTATTTATTGAATCTGGGGCTTGATGTTTTTCTCCAGTTTGGGGAAATTTTCTTTTATTAAATTTCAAAATAAAATTTGGACCCAATTTTCTTTCCTCTTTCTTCTTGGATTTCAATTATACACGTACACTTTTTACCATGATCCAAAATGTCTCTCATATTCTTGTCTGTTTCTTTTTTTTTCTGTTGTGTTTCCTTGTCTGTTGTGTTTCAGTGTGGGAACAACATTGTGTCCTTTTGTCAACTGTGCTTACCTTCTATTAACAAACACTGAGTTATCAATTTCAGATATTGACTTTTTAAATTCTAGATTTTATATTTGATTCTTCCTAGCTGATTGCAGTTTTCTACTGAAATTCTCCACCTTTCATATATTTTGCTGAACACAATATTGTTAGTTATTTTAGAAGCCATAGCTGATAATTCTAATATCATATGTGAGACTGTTTCTGTCAACTTTTTTCCTTATGGTTTTTGGCCTTTTCATCATATGTCCTTGTATGCCTGATACTTTATGACAAATTACTAGACATTATGTACGAAAAATTATATAGGATCCCTTTTCTTTCGCCAATTAGCTTCTCAGCTTTTCAGCCCAGTGATACTTATACAGTAACAAATGACTTGAGTCTCTTTTCTCTTTGTGATCTTGGTTCATCTCCTGACAACCTTTTCAGATCTTGGATTCCTTTAAACCAGGGGTGTCCAAACTTTTTTCAACGTTTTTACCAAGGGCCATATGCGGTAAAATACACAAAACAACCAGGCCACTCACTTGAGGTGAAGTACGTATTGCCTCACCTGGTTTATTTAAGTAAACTAAATATATTTTTTGGAATTTGCTGTGGGTCAATTAAAAATGGATTGTGGGCCACAGTTGGCCCACAGGCCGCAGTTTGGACACCCCTGCTTTAAACAGATTACTTATTTCCCTCCCAAACCTAGCTATTTTAGTTGGTATCGATGGAAGACACAAGCTAACTTGTCATAGCCAGAAGCAGATATCTTTATAAAAGTTTTCATTCTTGAGTTATCAAATGCTTTTCTGTGTATATCATAGTCTCCTGGAACCATGGGATTGGTGCAATTTGCCCCATTTCCTTTTGCTAGAAGACCTTGGAGATTATATATGATAGACAAAAGCATACTGTTATACAGTGCATTGTCGTCTTTGAGGGGGTCACAGAAATAGTTTCAAAAATATTCCTCCTGGAAAATTCTCCTAATTTTGACCTTTTAAGGAATGTGATTTTCAATCTTCCATGCAATACAAGAATTATTTACATTTACTAAATTTCTCTGTAGTTTTCACATTCATACTATAGATGTGGAGTTGGTGGTTTCTATTAATGGAGACAAGTGATGGCTTTCTCAGCAGTCTGTGAGGTGGGAGCTACCAGATTGATGGAAAGTGGTTGACACACAGATTTATGTTGAACGGTGAAGAAAAAGCTCTATTTCTGAAACTCAGTCTTGGGTTTGATTTTGAGTTTGGGGTTCTTTGTGAGCATATATAGGATTCCACATTCTTTACATGTCTCTATCCATAAAAATGGATTCTCTTCATATACAATCATTAATTGACCAGTTTAGAAGTTAAAGATAGCAACATTTCTAGAGGCAGTTCAGAGCTAAATCCAAGCATTCCTTACCATTCTGGTGATTAAAGGGGGGCTGCTGTTTTTATGCAGAATGAGGACCATCATTACAGTTCCTTAAATAGTAATTAACATTAGATAATTAGTTCAAGATTATTAGAACATTATTTCCCAAAATATTCTGTAGTCACTACTTCCTGACATGATTAATGTGAAATGGCTTGGCTGTGAACTGTGGGGTGCTAGGGAAGGGAAAGATTCCTGGATTAAACAACAAAGTGAAACAGCCGAAGTTATTTACAGGGTTACTTCTCCGAGAAGTCTGTGTGTTTATAATATGTATTCTGATTCTCCAAGGTAAGGAAAGGTGACTGTAAGAATGCAGCATTTCTCAAATCAGTCTGAACTCCGTCTACCCTTATCTTTCTTACTAGTTCAGAAAAAGTTCACACTTAATAAACCATAAGTTTGGTGATGATGTTGGGAGAGTGAGAATGAGGAACTGTTGAAAGAGACAGCCCTAGATGAGATGATAAATTTCTCTTCTTTCAATTTCTTATGTTCATTTTCACTGTGGTCATGTTAAAAAATGTTTCTTGTTTGTGTGGGCTTTTTTGTTTTTGTTTTATTTGTTTTGGGACTGACTTTAAGTCCTTGGCAAAAAGCTTTTATAGAAACTAAGCCACCCACCACACAGAATGCTCAAAGCTCCTCTCTTCCCTTGGGAGTCAAGTGTAGGTGATGGAGAGAAGGCAGCATTGGTGGTAGGTTTCCTCGGGGAATCTTTGCTTGATATGATATATCTCTCCTATATTGAATTCATCTGGTAGCCTGGTTTCCCAGGGTGATTGGTGGATGGTTACAGGATAATCCTGAGATACCCTGAGTCCAGATACATCTCTTCTTAAAGGATGGCTTCCAAGGGCAAAATACCAAATTCTACACTCATTCCTATTCCCTTAATCAAGAGCTCCCATAAGGGAAAAAAGAGGTTACAACGTGTTAGCTTGTCGGTGACAGAGATAGTGGTTAGTTACTTATGTAATTAATACATCTCTTTTAAAATACTATTTGATTAAGTGTTCTCTTTCTCATGAAACTACAACATCTATGAGTTATTAAATATTTATCATTGGCGGTGGTGGTTGTGGTGGTTGTGGTGGTGGTGGTGGTGGTGGTATGCATGTATGTTGGGAGGCTGGGGAAGGTATGACTCCATATTTAGTACCTGTATGCCCTGCACAGAACAATAGCTCTTTGCAGCTATTGGTGGGGGTGGGGAGTGGGTGGGGGGAATAAGGGGGAATCTTGCTTCCAATTTGGCAACAATTACATAGTCACCTATTTAAGGTACATTGGAATAAAGGGAAAATTTGGAGTGTAGGGAAGAGAAATCACAGATAATAACAGACAGCAAATCCCATTGCTCAAATCACACCATGGCACTGGAATCTGCTATCCCTGCCACTCTGAGAAAAGCAAATCCAATTAACTTTGGTGGTAATGGTAAGGGTGTGGGCAGGCTGTTATTTTCCTTGACTCTTTCAGAGACATTTCATAAATAATTTGTTTAGTGTGTCAATCCGTGCATCTGGGAAGCATAATGCATTCTTGGCACCATGGTGCACTGTGACGTTCATCCATTGCCTCTTGCTGAAAGAGAAAGGGTTGAGTCCATCTATTTAGAGTATTGGATATTTTGGTGTCTGTTAGTTAGAAAATTGTGATTGGGAACTCTCTTCAAGCTGAGATTATTTTTGTCCCCAAATAATCAAAGCCAGGCTCCCTTCAGGAGGTTACAGGGTGGTGACTGGTGGACTGGAGTCAATCGCTGTCATGCAAATTTCATCATCATGTGAGTGAAGGAGAAGGGGATTTGGATGATAAAAATTGGTCCAGAGAGGTGTGGCCTTATGGTTTTGATAATGTATATGGCAACACTGGGAATGCAAATATATTTTCTCCGGATAAATAATACAAAACTGTGGCTTGTTTGATGATGTTTTGGCTTGATTTTGGAAAAGGATGTGACAATTTAGACATCAGGGGTAAGTTATAGTTAGTGGAACCTAGTTTCCAATTTCTTTTTCTACACTACTACCGAGTAGTTGTGTGATTTTTGTAAGACTTTAACCCTCTTTATAATATAGTTGTGCTTTTCTTTCATCCAAAATGCAGGTAGAGGGCTACCTACTCCAAAAGTTGTGAAGATGAACTTTGAAACCTAAAACACCATAAGATGTTGAATTTCTCCTTTCCTTTTTTTTCTGTTGCTTACTGTTGCCATTGCAGCCATCCTATTATAGCTATCACCATCACCATCACTTCCAAAATTGTCTTATTGATATTGGTATTAACTCTTATACTTTCACTCCACATTCATCCTTTATACAGCATTACCAAATTAATCTTTCTGAAACAAATCTTTTTAAAGTTAAATTTATTGGGGTGACATTGGTTAATAACATTGTATGTCTTAAGTGTTTAATTTTATAATATGTTATTTTTTAAATGTAAAAGAAAATCACAAAAGACATGTCAAAATACAAGAGAATCTGATTTAGGGGTAGAATTGCCTTCGTGTCTCCTATGCAGGGCTAGATGCAGAGGCATGTGATCTGGGTGGTCCTCCCTTTTTACCTGGCACTCTTCCTGTCCTTACATCTTCCCTCTGTGCATGCACGTCTCTAAGGGCAAATTTCTCCTTTTTATAAGGAAACCAGTCATATTGGGGTAGGGCCTACCTTGATGACCTCATTGTAACCTGCTTACCTTGATCTCCAAATAAAGACACATTGTAAGTGCTGCTGATTAGGAGTCCAAAGTATCTTTTTTATTTAAAATTTTTTTTGCGGGGTGGGAAAGGGACACAAGTCAATACATAACAAGGCCTAGTTTGGATACTCCCTGACATACGATCAATTTGATCCCACAGTAATCTTTACCTTACCTTAAATTCCTTTCACATGTCCAGAGTCACAAGCAAATGGTTTTACATTCTACATTGAGGGACTCTCTAGTAGTTTTGAAAACTGCCTATATCCCCCCCTCTCATTTATAATCTCCTCAAGGTCAGGGACTGTGTTCCTCACTTTCTTGGCATGGACTTAGCGGCTTCCTCCTTCCAAGGAGGAGTTCCTACATTGTCTCCAGTCATTCCAGTGAGGTCAGCTTGGAATCTCTGAACCTCCAAATGGATGCCATCAAATCATTCAACCTGTGAATGGGAGTTGGGGCTGTGAAAGAAAGCAGGAGGAGCCTGGTGTCTGAAGTGGGGGTGTTGGGCTGTTGGGAGTCAGGGGTTCCAGCATCCTCTCCCAGCTCTGACACCTCCTACTGTTCTATGTTCCTCCCATCTGCACATCACATGTCCTGCAGTGGTTTTCTTGAGCTGTTTGTTTCCCAATGCTGGGAATATGAAATAAGGTTTGAAATGGATACATGTAGGAAATGTGAGTGACAAAAGACCGCCTTAAGGCTTGGATGAGCTCTGGTTGAAGGAGAAGGCGACCTACAGTTTCATGTCAGCCTGGTTGGCCTGTGGTCAAGGAGGACACACCAAGGGGCAGAGTGAGGTGGGATGGGGGACATCCCCTTAATGTGAGTCAAATATTCTCGCAAAAAAAGAGGATGGGAGAGAAGCCTGGACGAGGGGAGATCATTCTCAGCTGTTATCTTTCCTCCTCCCATTTTCCCTCCTGAAGTTTCAGCTTTTCTAAAACTCCCACTTTTATCACGTTGCTCTTCTGCTGGCATAGCTGGACTTTCTAGTTGCCTAGTAATTTCCTTTCTCTTCAGGCCATGGAAAGAACAACCATCCCTTTCCCTTTCCCTAAGGTCACCCCATAGCAAATAGCAGTGACTATAAAATGATACCTTATATTTGTATGGTGTCTCACAGTTTATGCAATTCTTTCATTTACATAATCATATTGCATAATTAGATAAGGCAGATCTTTTACAAGTAGATCTTTATGAAGGAACTAAGGGAGGGAGAAGAGAAGCCACACCTCAAATGATAAAAATAACAGGCTGGTGGAGGACAGATTTCGTCTGTGGGATAACGAAGGCTTATCTATCTGGTCCCTATCTCAGCCATTTTAGGAGAGCTGCACCCATGAGACTTGAGGGTGCTTTGGAAGCTGTGTTTCACAGATGTTGAGCAAGTCTTTCTCTATATTTCCTGATATGCACCCTTTTAGGTGGCCAATGACTAAAGGAAAATTCACTTAACAAACATTTTTTTGTTGTTGTTGTATACTGCATACTGGACCTTTTAGGGACATCGGAGACAGGACTCATGATGTATATCTCCTAGCCTATCACGACACCCTGACCTCAGGCCAACAAGGCTGACACTGACCTGTAGGTCCCCACCAACCAGAGGTCATCCAAGCCTTAGTTAAAAAGTGGAGCAAGGTGCAGATATTTTCTCTAGGGAACACATTTGACTGGTAATGAAATGCCAGGGAGGGAAAGAATTTATCTTCCCAACTAGCTACATATTCTCATGTGAACCTCCTGAGGCCAGCCAGACATCTCCATGCCTGATGATGAGGATATGGTTCCAAGAGGAAAATGACTAGAGTAAACACATTATCTGAACCCTCCACCCAAATGAGAAGGCATGGTAGTATATGGACTGACAAAAGGGAAACTCATTTGAATTCACATACAGACCCCATAGGTGTGTATGTTGCCAAGGTCCCCTGTCTACCCTCAGGTCCATTCATTGTCCCAAGATCCGTTCCTGTCCTCAGCGCCCTCCAGGCTTCTGGGTTGGCTGGCTTCTGGCCAAGGGTCACTCAGTGAGTGCCTCCATTGGGATACTAAACAGTGGGGGGAGAAGGGAGAGGCCAGGGTATGTCTTTCTCTCTCCCTGTTTCTGAAGGCTTTTCTAGCAGCCCCTGAATCTCCTCCATGACTCTAGTTGTCATCAGACGGGCCCACCATGCTTCTAACTTCCGCTGGTGACCCCATCTCCTGGGCTTCCATCACTCTGCCTCCGCTCCTGACCCTCTAACTTGGACCAGCGGGAACTTCTTGCTTTTACTAATCTTGAGTTGCTTCACTACCTTCTTTTGCCATCTCAGATCATCTATCACCTGGGAAACCACTTTCCTGCCTGAAAACTTGGCTGTTTTAAATATTCAAGTGCTTTTGTTTCCTGGTTAGATCCCGATTGATAAACCCTCCTGATAACAAAGAGCCAAAACCCTTAGGCATTGTTTGGGAGATGCCTTGGCAAAGCCTCTCTCCCCAAAGCCCAGCACCCTTCAGAGAAGCATAGGCCTCAAGCTGCTGTAAGCCTTTTCTTGGATCGAAGGGTTGGAAAATTGGGCTCTGTGATTTGTTGGACACATGTTTACATGGAGGGACTGCGCGGTCCTACAGATTTCATGACTCCAAGACATTAACTGACTTCCAAGTTTTATATATTTGAATGTTTAAAAAATAAATTTGGCTCAAAGATGAAACGGCTGGAAATAATTTCCATGTCCTCATTTGTGTGCTTCAGATATTACTACTGACATTGTATAAATATTTTAAACCTTTCTTCACCTTCTATATGTCAAGATAAAAAAGGACATTTTAGATAATAGCTTGGGTTGTGGGCAGTGCCTCTTTCTTGATGGGCGGCCGATGACCCAGTGGACACTTTAGACAGCATTTTTTTCCAAAGCACACAGCAAAGATTCATGTGAATGCTCAGTGGTCACACAATGTAGTGGTGTGAGGATTTTTTTCACTCCCAAATCTTCCTGTGCTGTATCCTCCCTTCCCTACTGCCTCCAATCCTGTCATTTACACCCCAATTCAGCACACACTCCCTCTGCTCTCTATCCTGACTCTGATTCCTTATCCAACTTAGTCTCCTATCTCCCTCCCTTTCTAGGGGGTACTTCTATGCTCGGCTTCTGTTGTATCCTGTGGGAACACATCAGCAATTTTAAACTTTTTTTGGCGACGGGCCTCTTTGAAAAAGCCTCATGAAATTGTGGACCTTCTATGGATGGACCTACACTAACCACACATGACTTTAGCAGGTTAATACTTCCGAAGCCCACACTTGGATCACAGTTTAAGAGACCCTGCTATGTATGCTATCACTCTTACACCAGCTCCTTCTATCTCCTAGCCATCACTGAATTGCTTTTTCTTTGTGGCACACATTACTCCCATACAAGTCCCTCTTACAGAAACCCTGACTTGAATTCCATTTTATTCCTAATTTAATTCCATTAGAGTTGGAAAACATATTTGTATTATTTCAATCCTTTTAAATTTATCACGGTTTGTTTATAGCTTAGCATATAGTCTATCCTGGACAACGTTCCATGTGCTTGTGAGAATATTATATATTCTGTTACTGATGGGTGGAGTGTTCTTTGTATGTCTATTAGGTTTGGTTAGTTTATAGTGTTCGATTTGTTTATAGCCCTGTTGGTCTTTTGTCTAGTTCTTCTATCCATTATTGTAAGAGGGGTATTGAAGTCTCCAACTACCATTGTTGAATTACATATTTCTCCCTGTAATTCTGTCAGTTTTTGCTTCATGTATTTTTGGGGTTCTGTTGTAGGGTGCATAGATGTTTATAGTCATTGTATTTTCCTGATGCATGAATACTTTTATCATTATAAAATAGCCCTCCTAACCTCTGATAACTTTTTTTAAAATAATTTTTTTTAAATTTTTCAATTATAGTATAATACAATATTATATTAGTTTCAGGTATATAACATAGTGATTAGACATTTATATAACTTATGAGGTGATCATCCTGATAAAGCTAGTACCCACCTAGCACTCTACATAGTTATTAGAATATCATTGACTATATTCCTTATGCTATAGCCTACATTCGCATGACTACTGTGTAACAACCAATTTGTACTTCTTAATCTCTTCCTCTTTTTCACCCATTACCCAACCCTGTTCCCATCTGGAAACCCTCAAAATGTTCTCTGTGTCTTTGAGTCTGTTTCTGTTTTGTTTTTCATTTAATTTTTTTCTTTAGATTCACTTATAAGTGAAATCATATGGCATATGTCTTTCTCTGTCTGACTTATTCCACATAGCTCAAAACCCTCTAGGTCAATCCATGTTGTTGCAGATGGCAAGATTATATTCTTTTTTATGGCTGAGTAATATTTCATTGTATATATAAATGTACCACCTCTTCTTTATCCATTCATCCATTGATGGACACCCACATTACCGCCATATCTTGGCTATTCTAAATAATGCTGCAATTAACATATGAATGCACAGGTCCCTCTGAAGTAATGTTTTGGGTTTCTTCAGATAAATACCCAGAAGTGAGATTAATAGGTCCTTCTTTGTCTTGTTATAGTCTTTGTTTTAAAGCCTATTTTGTCTGGTATAAGTATTGCTACTCCAGATTTTTGTTTGTTTGTTTCCATATTCATGAAATATCTTTTTCCATCCCTTTGTTTTTTTTTCCTTTCTTTTTTTTAAAGCTTTTATTTACCGTATTTCCCTGAAAATAAGACCTAGCCAGATGATCAGCTCTAATGTGACTTCTGGAGCAAAAATTAATATAAGATCTGGTCATATTTTACTGCAATATAAGACCAGGTAATATAATATAATGTAATGTAATGTAATGTAATGTAATGTAATGTAATGTAATATAAAATAATGTAATATAATACAACACAATGTAATATAATATAATATAATATAATATAATATAATATAATATAATATGATATGATATAAAATAATGTAATATAATACAACACAATGTAATATAATATAATATAATATAATATAATATAATATAATATAATATAATATAATATAATATATATAATGTAATATAATATGATAAGACTGGGTCTTATATTAATTTTTGCTCCAAAAGATGCATTAGAGCTGATTGTCTGGCTAGGTCTTATATTTAGGAAAACAGGTTATTTAAGTGTGTTTTTCCAGGACCCATCAGCTCCAAGTCAAGTAGTTGTTTCAATCTAGTTGTGGAGGGCGCAGCTCACAGTGGCCCATGAGGGGATCGAACCAGCAACCTTGTTGTTAAGAGCACTGCCCTCTAACCAACTGAGCTATCTGGCTGCCGCCATCCCTTTACTTTCAATCTGTGTGTATCTTTTGATTTGAAATCTCTTGTACACAGCATATGTGAGTCTTGTTTTCTTATCCATTCAGCCATCCTATGTCTTTTGACGAGAACATTTAATCCATTTACACTGAAAGTAATTGTTGATAGATGTGTAGTTCTTGTCATTTTATTATTAATATTTTTGGTCTTTTTTTCTCCTATTTCTTAAAGGAGTCCTTTTAATATTTCCTGCAGTACTGGTAGTGGTGATGAACTCCTTTGGCTTTTTCTTGTCTGAGAAACTCTTTATTTGTCCTTTGATTCTAAATAATGGCTTTGCTGGATAGAGTAATGTTGGTTGTAGGTCCTTGCTTTTCATCACTTTGAATTTTTCATGATAATCCCTTCTAGCCCATAAAGTTTCTGTTGAGAAATCAGCTGACAGTCTCATGGGAGCTCCTTTGTAGGTAACTAACTGCTTTTCTGTTGCCACGTTTAAGATTCTCTCTTTGTATTTAACCTTTGGCATTTTAATTATGATCTATCTTGGTGTGGGCCTGTTTGGGTTTCTTTGGGAGTCTCGGTGTCCCCAAGGCTTTTATGTTTATTTCCTTTACCAGGTTAGGGAGTTTTCCATCATTATTTCTTCAAAAAGGTTTTCAATTTCTTGCTCTCTGTGTTTGCCTTTTGGTATGCCTATGATGCAAATATTTGTACGCTTGATGTTTTCCCAGAGGCCCCTTAAACTCACTTCATTTCTTTGGATTTTCTTTTTTTTTGCTGTTCTGATTGGGTGTTTTCTGCTACCTTATCTTCTAAATCATTGATTCGATCCTCTGCTTCATCTAATCTGTTGTTGATTCTCTCTAACGTATTCTTTATTTCTGTTATTACATTTTTTATTTCTGACTCTTTTTCATGTTTTCAATCTCTAGTTTTATGTTTCCTATCTCTATGTTGAAGTTCTCACTGAAATCATTGAGAATCCTTATAACCAGTGTTTTGAAGTTTGCCTCTGGTAGATTGCTTGTCTCCCAGCAATTTAGTTTTTTTTTTTAGTTTTTTTTTTTTAGTTTTTTTTTTCTTTTTTTTCTGGAGCTTTATTCTGTTCTTCCATTTGGGACATGTTTATTTATCTTCCCATTTTGGCTGCCTCTCTGTTTTGTTTTTATGTATTAGGTAGGGCTGCTATGTCTCCCAGTCCCAGTAGAGTGGTCTTATGTAGTAGGTGTTCTGTGGAGCCTAGTGGCACAATCACTCTGGTTCCTTGAGCTGAGTGCTCCAGGAATGTCTCTTGTTGGTTGTGTATGGCCTCCTATTGGAGCTGAGCTTTGGTTATTGTTTGCACATCAACAGCTGATTGGTTGTGAGGACTGGCCATGACTACAGTGAAGGAACTGTTGTACAGGGGCTGACCCTATGGAGCAGGATTCACTTTAGCAGGGATCTGGTGCCTGCCCACTCTGCCCTTTGGGTGTGTCATCTGCAGAGGCAGCTGTGTGGAACTTCAATTCAGGTTGGTGCTGGCCACTGGGTGTATCATCCCCAGGGCCACCTGGGAGGGGCCCTGCCATAGGCCAACTTCAGCCACAGCCTGTGCCCTTCCCAGTGCCACCTGGCATGAGCCAAAAGCAATTCGCAGATGGTTACCACCCTCACTGGGCTTAGAGGTGCCTGAGAGAAGCCAAGCCTCCAACCAAGGCCAGCTGCCACTAATGCCAGTCTTGCAGATTCTCAGCAAACGTACAGGGCACACTGAGGCCAGACACTGCTTGTTTGTGGTTTGTGAAACTTTGAGAGATTTTAGGAAAGTCCGAAGCATCAGCCAAGACAGACCCTTTGCATGAAAAAGCCACTGGAAGTGGCTTGAGTGGGCCCTTAAATTTGGTGGGGCAGGGTGTCAGGGAATCACCAGGGTGGGGCAAACAGTGTTAGCCAGGTTGGTGGAGACTTAGATATGGTAGCCGCCTGTGTCTGCATGCTAGGAAGGAGGAGGGCTCAACAAAGAAATAATGGATTCTGTCAGCCCTTATGTCTGGAAGAAAGCTGCCCCTCCAGCCCTTGCCCTGAAGATAGACAATTCAGTTCCTCCCTATATGTCCCTGACACCTTTTGAGCTGCTGCCCCAGCACTGGAGCTCAGAGTGAGTGATTTTGTCAGGGAGTAAGTCCATGCATGGGACCTTTAAGAGGAACTCCTGGGAGTCTAGTGACTCTCTATCTCACGCGGCCACAATCTCTGCTGGTTTTTTCAGGCAGAAGTTCCGGGAACTTCTCTTCCCAGCATTGGAACCCTGGGCTGGGTAGCCTGGTGTGAGGCTGGGACCCTTTGTTCCTTGAGGGGGATCTCTGCAACTGTGATATTCCTCCTGATTTTTTAGCTGCCACACAGAGGTGTGCGATCAGGCTGTTCTGCATCTCTACCCTTCCTAGCAGCCTTGAAGTCGCTTCTTTTGTATGTCTTTAGTTGTAGAGCTTCTGTTCAGCTAGACTTCAGGTGATTCTCAATGATGGTTGTTCAGTAGTTTAGTTGTAACTTTGATGTGGTCATGAGAGGAGGCAAGCACAGCATTTCTATGATAACATTTTTTGTTTTAAACTCTATTTGTCTGATAGCCATCTGGCTCTCCTATTGTTGCTATTTTCTAGTGTAACATTTTATTCATTTGATGCTGTTTTAACTATATATTTTGAGTCATCTTCTTATCATACATGTTATAATAATATATTTCAGATTTGCATTAATTTAATTTCACTGAGATATAGAAACTTACTTCTATATACCTCTACACCCCTACTGTTCAGTGTCATTGTCATAGACACTGTTCAGTGTCTATGTTTACAAACCTAATAATCCATCATTATAACAATTACTTCATAAAATGTTATGTCTTTTAAAAAAGTAGAGAGAAAAAAGGAGAGCAAAAAGGTATATATAGTTTACTATGTTAACCTTATTTAAAATTACTAGTTCTCTTCATTTTTTTTTCTTGCAAATTTGAGTTACTAATTCCATTCCATTTCAACCCATTCCATTCCATTTAATTTTTTCCCCCTTTCTGGTGTAGAAGAAGACTATCTTCTTAAATTTTGCTCCTCACATCTTCAAAACAATGTTCTGCCATAGCTTCTCAAAATCATGGCCTCTTTGGAAATCCTTCACTTCTTCAAATGTCTCTCTCACCATCATCCTTGGTGGTGGTTCTTTAAAGTCAGAATAACATTCCTCAATGAGTTAATCTTCTGACTTAGCATTCTTTTATGCCATCTTTCTTGATAACTTCTGATAACACATTGGTCATTGTTCTAGTTCTCTGGACTAATAGCTCAACTTGTTCATTTTCCATTCACTATTTTCATCCATCTGGCAACCATACTATTAATCTCACCATTACTCAAAATGCTTCCCCAATAAAAATCTAGGCATAGAATATGCGTTTCTCTGATCACAAAAGCCTCTTCCCCCTTTTTGAAGGCCACTGAACCTGCTTTTTCTTCTCATGGTAATTTTCACCCTCCTCCCCCATTCTTGCCTGTTTGTCTTAGTCCAACACACCCTTTCTGGATTTATATGCTTTCTTTCTATGGTAAACCAGTGTACAATGCTTTTCCTACTGGTACATTAAGTCTCATTCTTTATTATTATTTTAAATTTCGTCTTTACTAATCCCTAAACTTGAGCCTCTACAGTTCACATACAGTACTCTCTATGATGGACATTGTTGTTTTTTGATAGCCTAGCATCCATTCACTGTACTTTTATATGAACCACTCTCAGGCCAATTTGCTGCTGCAGTGGAGTTGACTCCATCTTAATTCTGGAATGGACATCACACTAAAACATAACTACACGGAATATCACAATCGCCCAGCCACAGGTGTTGGTCCAGGGGTGGGAACCAAATCAGAGACAATCAGAACTATACAGGGACTGTTGGGAGAGAGGCCCAAGCTTTTTCAAGTGAATGCCGTCAAGTCTCATCATGTGGAATCTTCAGAAAGCAGAGCCAAGGGGGAGAGAAATATTGAGTGTTATGGCATCATTTGAGACTCTTGATCAACCTATTCTTGAAGCTAGAAGAATTCCTGTGTATTTCTATTACAAAACCAATACATTCCGTTTTTGCTCTTCTTGCTTTGACTACTTTGAATTGGATTTCTGATCATAACTAATAGATCTCCTTTCTTTATAGATGCATACTTTAGTATACAACAAAAGCAAGATATCTCTCCCCCTTATACGTTGTTAGAGATATAGGAAAAAGACATGATCAGGCAATTCTCAAAAGAAGAGGTACAGATAGCTAGTACACAAGAAAAAAAAATAATCTCATTGTTAATGGAGAAATGCAAATTAAACCAAAAGTTACTGTTTGCTTGCATGTAAAATTGACAAAGTCCTGATCAAAAATAATAATTCTCAGTATCATTGCTAGAAAACATATTCTTAATAATTTTTAATGGTACTGTGTGTTACTACAATTTTCTTAGAGGCAATTTGGTAATATAAATTTAAAGCCTGGGTTACATACCCTTTGATCCAGGTAGTTCACTTATAGAAATAATCAAGGTTGTTCACAAAGGTAAAATATATGATTGGTCTTTGCAGCACTGCATACAAAAGCAAAACTTTTAAAACAATAAAAATATTTGAATTACAGGAGATTTTGCCTACTAATTATGAAGTGACTTTGTATTGGTATTTAAATTTATTAAGAAATATTATCTTTTAATGGACTAAATAGTTCTCTAGGACCAAAATTCTAAATGTTATTTTAATTTAATTGAACAAACATTTTTTTGAAGGCCCATTATAAAAAATGGACTCTACCAGGGCCAATGAGCCACAAAAATACAATCCCTATCCTCAAGAAACTTCCAATCTGGTGAAAGAAACCAACCACTGATAACATATGTAAAAATGTTAAATCCCATAATTCTAAATAATAGGTATGAAATCACAGGGGAGGAAGAGATTTATTCCAATAGATAGAATCCAAGAAGGCTTTATGGAGGAAGTGATATTTGAATTCAGCATTGTAGGACAATAGGACCCTAAGAGACCATAAAGCTGGTGGTCTACACATCTGCTTAAACTTCACAGTACATACTTAAATAGGAGAATGGGTGATAGGAAGCTCTTAACTTTGGCTGAGGGCCACCCAGGCAGTCTGCCTCCTCCTCTGGGAGCCCTTTCTCCCCAAGGAGCACTGGACTGAACAACTTGTCTGAGGCCCTAAGGCTCTATGCTGTCATTTCTGGGAATTCAGCTTGTGATCTGGGAGTGCTTTCCATCCTCTTTTTACAAAGAGGGATGGACTAGGGAGATAGAAGAGAAAACTGGGAAAATTCTCTTTGAGTTCCTCCAATTGAAAGTCTGATGAGATCTCTAGGGAGAGTACATGTAAAAGTGTTGGCTTGGTCTATGGACCCCTGTATGTGCTATGGGCTTTCTGGTGCATTAGGAAAGGTTGATAACGTTTACATGAAAAAAATTGTATCAATATATTGCTCCTCTCTCATTGCCTTGTATTTTGAATGAACAACAATGGCTCTGAGCTCCTTGGACCACATAAAAAAGAAGAACAATTATGGGCTTGCAATGGCCCAGAGAAGAGAATAGTGACTCAGCAAAATCTGGATGAGGAAAACAGAAAAGGATTTGACTCAGCAAATCTGGGAAGTTCCTATCTGGGAAGTGCTCAAGAGACCCAGAAAAGTTTGTAGGCATCAGTGCAGCACACAGCAAGTCTGTGTTCCTGATGCTAATGGCTTTATTGCAATAGTATTACAATAGAGGATCAAATATAGGACACAATGAGATGTTGGCAGTCTAGCAAGTTGCCTCATAAAGTTGAATTTATCTAAGTGAGTAACAACCTGATAACAGCCTCAGAATCACAATTTTGTCCATTTTCTTAATAATCTTTTTAGGGACTGATTCACATCAATAAAATATTTTGAGATCAATAGATAAAACTAGAATGACATGCATGGATTTCAATGAAAGATAATACAACAAGACCATTCTCACTTTGCTGCTTGCAATTACTTCTGCCAGATACATTTCCCCACTCCCACTCCTGCATGGCAGTCTTGGAAGAGTTGGATCTTTCTCATCATTTAGGTCTCAGGTTAATTGCTCATGATGCTATTTCCATTAGAGTAATTCTGTAAGGAACAAACCAAACAATGTATAATGGCTCAAACTCAATAGAAATTCTTCTCTGTTCAAGTAACAAGTGAAGGGAAGGCAAAGAAGTCAATGAGTAGACAACGCTCCATGAAGTCATTCAGAGATCCAGGACAACAATGTTACTTCTAGTTTCAGACATGGTTTTCAAGGTCATCTTGAAAGTTGTCTTCATTCAGCCAAGAAGAAAGAGAAAATATATAAAAGCATGTGTGAGAAGTTTGTATAGGCAAAGTCTAAGAGTGAGTAACTCACACTCTCATTCCATTAGTTGGAACTTATACCTAATTGCAAAGGTTGCTTGGGAATGTATTCTAGCTATAGGGCAGGGAAGAAGAGGAAAATATTGATTTTGCTCAGCAGTTTCTGCCATTGTTATTATGTTCCATGTTATAAATGATACATATAAACTATGTTATAAATGATGCCCCTGGAGTTGCATAACAGGGCAGTATTGTTACTGTTATCCTGCTACATAGCAGGTCATAAGAGGTGATCACTGTAACAAGGACTAGAAAACCTCAAATTGGCATGGTTAGCATATGTTTTCTTTGTGTGTAGAATTTCAGGGGAAGTCAAATTGTAGCCAAAGGTTTCTTTGAGTGTGGGCAGTTACTTGAAAATGTAATGAAAAGCAGGAAAAGAGGGCTATGATGCTTCCATCCCTGAGATAGGTACATTTTTTATCCCAAAGTTTGGATATGTTGAGTACTTGAGTCAGAACACTATTTCAAGCAGCTAAGATTGGGTGAGGATTGCCAAAATTTGTCACCATTATCCTAATTTTCTACTCAACCCAACAACTCAGTCAGGTCATGAGAACTATAGTCTGGAAGACTGCCAAACTCTGATTGTGCGAGTTACCCATTTTGATCAATTGTGCATTAATTTTATACTTAAACTCTTAGACTGATGTACCAAGGAGGTTTCACCCAACCCAACTAAGGCCCACAGCTACCAATTACAGGGTACTTTATGATTTACAATGTGTGTGCTCTTAAAATACACAATTTGATCCTCACAATAATTCTGGGAGAAAGACAAGACAGCTATCACGGCCCCTGTTTTACAGATATGCTCAGAGAAATGTGAGTTTCTTCTGTTCATACAGGAAATGGACACCACTGAGATCACCATTTCTCACCTGTATCCTCAACTATTCCCTTTCTACTCACTCCTTAACCAAAATATAAATATATGTGTCAGTCACCTTTATCTTAATTATTAAAAAAAACCCACAAAACCTCACCCTTTGATCCTGCACCTCCTTTCATTTCTAATCAATAAAGGATTTCTTATTTTCTCTTGATGTCTGAGCTTCTTTAACATGACATTCTGTATCTCCTGATGGCTCCTCAACCCACAGTAACTTGGCTGCTACTGCCATCACTTACTGTGACCTCCTTGTCCCCATCCAGTAAACAGTTATTTGAACTCTCTTTTTTCAATTAACTGTTACTATGCATTCTTCTATAAGCCTGTTCCCTACAAACACAGAAATTCTGACAAATTATAATTCATACTCTTCCCATCAAATAAGTAAAAAATACTGAGAATGCCAAAAAAATGTATACAAGTGGACACTTTGGTCAACGTTGCTCAAGCAGTAGTTCACTGTCATCAGAAGTGTCTGGATGCTGGTGGTAACCACTTTGAGCACCTCTGGTGATTGCAGAAGTCAAACGTGACTTGTATTCATCTGTTGTTATTGGTATATGTTGAGTATTACAATTTTAATAGTTGTCTTCCTTTCTTAAAATGTGTATACATTTTTTTTTGGCACCCTCTGTATATATGGTGCATTATTAAATGTTTCTGACAAGAAAGGACATCAGTTTAGACCAAATGCTCAAGATAAATGAATCCTCTTACAATTTTGCACATTTGAAGGTTGGCAGAAATTTTGCAGATATTTTTCTTTACTATTCACACATGTCTGTTATCAAGTGTTGCAGGACACATATGTATTATGATATGACCTCTGGTCTCACATTTTCATTTCATGATGCTGGGTGAATCAGCAGGACTATTCCTAAAACTTATTTCTGTGCTGGAATGACAAGCAATAATTTATTTGTGCATGTGACTTTGGACCCCACAAATATATCCCACTAAATGAAAGCTAAATGTATCCCCAACTAAATTTCTTTCAGTCTAATCCTAAAAATGCCACCCCAGTGTGGCCTAACACCATGGTAATTGAGATAGCAGAGAAGTCAGAGTGGAAAAAGACCATATTCATAGCTGATTGAGTTTGCATTTTTACAGAACAGAAGCCATGTATGCAGCTTGCTAAGTCCGCTGCTAGGACTGTGGAAAGTGCCTGTGTAGGTGATGGTCCCTGAACTTCAGTGTCCTGCTGAGTCTACTCTGGTTTAGTACAGTGCAACCTAGAACTAAGGAAAAAGAGCAAAACTGACTTAATTGCAAAATTGACTTAAAAGCACAGTAGACCGAAAATTGATTAGCAGGTAGTGAATCCCTTCCTTAAGTATTGAAAGCCAAAAAACACAAAATAGTCTTTTTTTGCTATGGCCCTGGGCCAGTACTGGGGATGTCTGCCCTTGGATCCTTTCCTGGTTGTTGGCATGCTCTCTGCATCACAGAGGGGCTATCCTCTCAGGCTACACCTCCACCTTGGCTCTAGGCTCCAGTTCTCATTGGACAGGCCTTCCACGGGGGTCTGGCTTCATCAAGTGCTTCTGCCCCTACTTCCAGTATCACCACCTTTTCCTTTTTCTGCTCTAGCCAGGATTGGCCCTGGCCTCCTGCTGTGGCTAAGCCCAGGGTTCACTCACCTCTGTGATCTTTCACCTGATTCTTTGTGTAAATTCCTTTTGTTAATATGTGTATACTTGAAGTGGGCTTGTATTCCTGTTTAAACCTTGACCTAGAACACCTTGTTTCCTAACGTATCATGGAACTGTTGACTGTGAAATATAGATAGGTTACTTTGAGCTGAATGATTATTGCCAGGAGAACCAACCTTGTGATTAAAGGGTTGGTTGAAACTTGCAGTCCTTTTCCCTTCTTCCCTACCTCCAGGCGATGGGGAAATGGAGGTTGAATGATTGCCAGGGGACTGTGATCTAATCAATCACACCTATGTGATGAAGCTTCCACAAACCTTCAAAAGGATGAAGTTCAGAGTGCTTCTAGGTTGGTGACATGTGGAGATTGGGGAGTGCCTGGAGAGGGCATGGAAGCTGTGTGTCCCTTTCCTCATACCTTGTCCTTTGCATCTCTTCCAAAGTTATATTGTTATAATAAATTAGTAATGTAGCAAGTAAAATGTTTCTTTGAGTTCTGTGAGTTGCTCTGGCAAATTCATCAAACCCAAGCTGTATGTGTGTGTGGGAGGGTGTCATTGGAATGTCCATTCTACAGATGATGGGTACCCAAGTGACAACCTGGACTTACATGTGCATATGAAGTGGGGGGTGGGGGACGGCAGGAGGACAGTCTTGTGGGACGGCGTTCTTAACCTGTGGGATCTGACACTATCTCCAGGTCGCTTGTCAGAATTGAGTGAATTGTAGGATACCCAGCTCATGTCGAGAATTGCTTGGTGACATGAGTAAAACCCTCCCTCCCCATATTGGAATTGGTGAACAGAATCCATTTTTAAAAAGAAACATAATACTCTTGTTTGATAAATATAACAAATATATGGTCAGTTAAGGAAAAATGAAACAGAGCTGGAGAAACAGCACAGTAAAGAATAGAGCAATAAAAGGTGGAGAAAAGGAGAGAAAAGACAACACACATCATCTTATGATGAAGGGGAATAAACTGCAGTTGGAGGAAACTAAAATATATTATGTTTACAATGAAATATTTAAAAATTCTAGGTTGTCCAGATTTGAAAATCAAAATCTACATATATCAACTCAAGTTGAGGTTGGAGATAACTGGACTAAAGCTGTTAATGAATTTTACATGTGGTCAAGTGTCTGAATCAAATAGCATTTGGATAAGTTTATTTAAGTATTCTATGCATAAAAAATTTCCACATTAGTGCAATGATTCCAAGGCTATCAAAATGGATCTTCCCACTAGTACCAAAATCCTAATACTAAAACTTGAAAAGGAAGCACATCAATAACCGATACCTAATCCCATATATAAATCCTATTTTTTAAAACAAAGTCAAATAAATATGGTGAAAATAAAAAAAGAAAAAATAAGGAAGGAAAAAAGGAAGAAAGAAAGTGAGAGAGGTATAACTATTAGAAAGAAGGAGTCAAAATTGTCATTGCTTTGTAGGTAGTTCATAGAAAACCCAAGCAAATCAATGACAAACAATTACCTACATTTGTGACAAGAGTTCAGTAAGGTGGCCAGTTACAAAATAAATGTATAAAAAATCAATAGGTTGTCTATATGTCAGTAGTAAGCCTTAGATAACAATCTCATTCTCAATAGCAAAAACAATCTAGAATTAAATTTAAGAAAGAAATGTCTAGGATACACAAAACATATGACCAAACATTATTAAGTAACCTAAAAGATTTCACCGTATTGAGTGACATCAATTTCTGAATGGGGAGGTATAGATAGTATTGACAATCTACCTTATATTAATTGGTATGTTAATGTAATTCCAAGAAAAATTATAATAATATTTTTAGAGGTTGACAAAATAGCCAGAGAATATTTTGAAATAAAAACCCAAAAACATATGACTCAGTAATTCCTCTTTTGGCTGTTGACCTGAAACATGAAAGCACTTATTTGTAAAGATATATGTACCCCTATGTTCATTGCAGCATTATTTGCAATAGACAAGACATGGAAATGACCTAAGTGTCCATTGACAAATGATTAGATAAAGAACATGTGGTATATATACACAATGCAATACTACTTAGCCATAAAAAAGATGAAATATTGCCATTTGTGACAATGTGGATAAATCTTGAGAGGATTATGCTAAGAAATAAGTCAGATAGAAAAGGACAACAACCATATGATTTCACTCATATGTGAAATATAAAACAAGAAGTAACAAATTAGCAAAACAAAAACAAACTCGACAGAGACAACAGAATGGTGGTTAATCAGAGGGCAAACAGGGTGGGGGAAGGGAAAAGTGGGTAAAAGGGGTCAAATATATGGTAATGGAAGGAAACTAGACTTTGGGTGCTGAGCACACAATGCAGTACACAGATGCTGAATTATAATCTTGTATATCTGGAAATAATATAATGTTATTAACCAATGTTACCCACAATAAATTTAATTAAAAAAATGAATATTAGTTTTTGGAGATGAAAATATGTTACATATCTATAATAAGTAAAACAATGGAAAATGCACGAGATTGTTGGAAGAGGATAAGAGCGCTCAGTATGTGATTATGTCATAAAACTCTGTGGATTATCTAATAATAGTGATGAGCAACTGTTAAAAAATAATTTGAATACTATTTCATATTTCATATCTCAAAACAAGGTAAATTTCATATGGCTTTAAAGTTTCAGTATAAAGAATTCTAAGGATTTATCTTAAAGGAGAAATCAGAGATGTGGACTAAAATTTATCTGTAAGTATGATCCATGGAACATTTTTTTAGAACAGTGAAAAGTTAGCAGTTAACTTTAGCATTAGGATATGGGTTAAGAAATCATCCTTAGGATGAATACCATACAGCCACTAAAATCTGTTATATTTATTTATATAGAGAATTTTTACTCTTATATTGTGAAGTAAAAAAATAATTTAAATACTATGTGCACATTTTGCCACTTAAAAATACATATTTTAAAAACACTGGAAAGACATATACCACCATGTTTACAATATTTCCTTTTTTCTTTTCCTCTTCCCTCCAAGATTAGTTCCTGTCTCCCTCCGCAATTTTGATCCACAGTTCCCTCAAGTTTATATGGACAACAGGAAGATAGGAAATCAGTGATTCCTCCAGCAGTCAGCTAGTAATTTGCATTTTTAAGTGGAAGTAATTTTAAAATGTAGATGCAGGATCTAAGTTACTTACAGAGGGGTTCATTATGTCACGGGCATCCAGAAAAGAGTTGAGCTTAGTTGAATCAGTTAAGTTATACAGAGTGGACCCTGATCTTTTTCTTATCTAGATTAAAGATGCATGGCAGGACATGATACCATCAGATCTTAATGGTGTTTGGACCGGCGCTTTTCACACTTGAGTGTACACACAAATCACCCGGGGATTTTGTTAACATGCAGGTCTGATTCAGAGGCCTGAGAGTCTGCATTTCTCACTCGCTCCCATGTGCTGCCAGTTCACTCTGAGTAGTGAGCGCTTACACAATTCTGATAACTCTTTTCAGCTTGGTTCTAAATGATTTTCCTTTTTACTCTGATTCTATGAAAAACAATCACCTTTTGGTGTTCATTTCCTTTCTTCTGGGGTCTGATCTGTTTGCTTCGCATTTGCTTCGGTAGGAATATGTTCTACCTAAGGTTTAAGTCAAGTGTGGGGTTAATGCCT
Source organism: Rhinolophus hipposideros (assembly GCF_964194185.1). Classification (NCBI taxonomy): domain Eukaryota; kingdom Metazoa; phylum Chordata; class Mammalia; order Chiroptera; family Rhinolophidae; genus Rhinolophus; species Rhinolophus hipposideros. The sequence continues at coordinate 6,501,096 of NC_138066.1, read as the reverse complement.
CATGTATGCCAAGCGCAAATAGAGAATGAAAAATGCATGGAAAAAAAGAATATTTTTTATCCTAGGCAAATACTTCAGTCAGATAAAACAGAAAATATCTTTATGAAACTATTAATAAATCCCCAAGACATCTCAAATTAAACAATGGCAAGAAATGTTATGTTTGTAGAAATACATAAAATTCATTTGAGGTCAGGACATTTTACGGTGTCAGCCAATAAAACAGATGGGAGATTCCACTCATTTGAATGGGCCTGGGATAGAACTGTTAGTCCATGGAGCCAGGACACTGGGAGTTCTGCTGTGGCCCAGGTAACTGACGGGCAGTGTGGCAGTCACCCTTTGTGGTTGGTCTGATCAGTAGGCTCTTGGGTCCAGGACATACTGTGAAATGGCTAAAATGTGGTTATATGAGAAGCCAAGGGAGTTATGAGTTAAAGTGACTAGAGAGTGGGGCTCCATAGAACCATGGCTGAGGGGAGAGGTATTGGTTCTGGTAACGCTAGCTGCTGTAACAAATATACCCAAATTGTTCAGTGGCTCAAAGACTATAGAAGTTTACCTTTCGCTCACATAATAGTTTAAGGTGGTTTCTCCTAGTTGGTGGGTAGCTTTCCTCCAGATGGTATTCAGGGCCTTAGGTTCATTCCATCTTGCCATCTCAATTGAACCCATGTGAAGGGTAGGAGAGCAGAGGAAGCACCTTTCCTTCCTTCCTTCTTTCTTTCCTTCTTCCTTCTTTCTTTCCTTCTTCCTTCTTTCTTTCCTTCCTTCCTTCCTTCCTTGTTTCTTCCTTCCTTTCTTTCTTTCTTTCTTTCTTTCTTTCTTTCTTTCTTTCTTTCTTTCTTTCTTTCTTTCTTTCTTTCTTTCTTTCTTTCTTTCTTTCTTTCTTTCTTTCTTTCTTTCTTTCTTTCTTTCTTTTTTTTTTTTTGTCCCAGATGCAGTTGCATGATTGTCACTTACTTTGTGTCGGTGAGAACCTGGCCAGGAGTCCACATTAAAGGCAAGAAGGCTCCTGGGAAATGAGGCTATGTGCCAGGAGGAAGACAAAATTGTTGAATATCTTCACCGGAATTGATGCTTCCTGGGCATGAACAGAGAACGGCCTGAGCCCCCAACCCAAAAACCTCAGACTTAAAATAGAAGGGTGATTTAGAAAGTCCCAAGTAGAAACAACGTGAGGTTCTTCTTGGTAAAAATGTTATGCACAGCCAATTGGGCGGTTGAGGAAAAAATTACCAAATTTTCTAGGGCAAGTATATTTTTAGATTTAGTTTCAAGGTAATTCATTTCCTCTGAGATACTTTGCCTGCAATTAGGAGATGCTGTGATTATGTGGGGATGGGGCTGCAGGCACTCTTTTCCTTAAAAGCAGAGAAATGCAAACCCATTGTAGTTTAGAGCTTCCCAGATGGTGCACTGTGACATATTGGTGCGCCACAAAGAGGTGACAGAGGTCTTCCAGGATATCATCTCCTCAGCTCTCGGGAGCGATGAGGGGGCCCAGTGTGGCCGCAGCTCCTGCACTGGTTGTCCGCATGACTTCCATGTCATCTCATCCGGTGTGTTATTATTATTATCTCCGTGTGCCTTGACATGACAACATTTGGGAAACATTTCTATATGTAAAGATATGCATAGTGTTTTTCAAAAACCTCACACACGTTTAACCTCACGATTAGGTAACTCTTCCCTGTATCTTTTCCTAGCATCAGTCCTCTCGACAAAACATCACTCACTTTATTCTTAAGCTTCAATCTCTTCCTCATTCAACAAACGTATATTGAGCATCAACTGTATACCAGACACTGTTCAAGGCGCTGACTCTGCTCTTGACCTTGAGGTCATATCGGCAAACAAAGATTTGACACTGTTTTGATTTTATCCTCGTATCTGCCTCTATTTTTTTTCTCTCCCTTAATCTTCAGTGCATTTTCCTATTAATGTGATAAAAGTAAGTCAGAGCAGATATTAATTGGCCCTTAATTATGCTCCTGTGTTCTGTGAGACGGCCTGTACATTTTCTCTGAGGTATACAAATAGGATATATAACATTTAGGAAGATATATCTCTATACTAGGGGGAAAAAATGAACCTCAATGACAGTGTTTTTTCAATCAAAAGAGAGGAATTTTCCAACCAAAACAAAGGGAAATCCTCCGTCTCTCAACAGGTAGATACTAAGTAAAAGGAACACACAGCTGCCAGGTTTTTACATTAAACACTTAGTTTCTGTTTAATGTTTTCTTTATCGAGATTCTTATACTTCATCAGACACACTGGGCTTCAGTCAAGGAGTTCCTCAGAACTGAGGAACTCAAGAGCTCGCCTCTCTTCCAGAACCGAAGATGTTTAAACAACATTCAAACAAAACAAAACAAAACAAAAAACTTAACAAGAATTTTTAAACAGAGATTTATAGTGGTTTCATCACAGGCTCATGCCTGCAGAGCTCTGCCCCGGTGGCCAGCCTGAGCTGCCAGAGCCTGTGTGGCTTGCTGTTCATCCTGGCCCTTCTCCGGAAAACAGCCAGCCAGTCTGAGGACTCCAGCACGTGTCACTTAGAGCAGCCAGAATCCTCTTTGGTACTAACGCTGTAATCGCAGATTCCAGAACAATATTTAGAACATTCATACCGATGTCGAGATACAACTGCCGCTACTTACACTTGTAATAGATATTTCTAGGGGGAAAGGGCTTCAAGGAAACCCCAAATTGTAATATCTTAAGTTCTACCATTCAAGGATCTTCTCCAGAGATAGTGAAGTGTTGCGAATTGAGAGGCAAATCTATATAGGCAAATATATATATATATATATTGTTTTGTAGTCAGAGGAAGTCTGGGAGCTACAAACTAACCCCACAGGATTACTACTTGACTTGTTTTGGGCAGTTTAAGGCAATAGTGTAGATCTCAACTGTTCCAACTTTAAGTCAGCCTCAGACCAACCAGCTCACTTATTTTTTATTTTTTATTTTATTTTTTTTATGCCAGGCCCCGGGTGGCGTAGTTCTTTCTTTCTGGACCACAAATTTACCCCTCTCTTCCAGGTTTCATCTGTCTCTCTGTGGTAGTCTAAATATTGATATAATGATTCTCTCCCTCTTGACTAGCCCTTTTTATCAAGCCTCTCTCTTTCCAGTTCCTTGCTAATGAGCTGGGCAAATGCTCCTCAGTGTCTGCTCCATTTCCCAAGAGTTTTCTGGTTGACCTTTAAGTGGTCAGTTATGTTCAATGTCTTAGTGTCCTGCAACGCTGTAAATTGCTGCGTATCACATGGCCCCATTTTCTTTGATTTATTATAAAGTTCTCTTTCAGTCTTCCTCCTTTCCATTTGCCATCCAAAATATATACGTATGTAGGAAAATATATACGTATATACAAAATATATACGTATGTATGTAGGAAAAGGGTTTCATCACAGCCCGTGACTAATACTGTTTTCAGCTTCTTTTGACTGCTGCTTTTCTTGCAGTAGCAAGAAAGGACGTTCTAATTTGGCTGCTTCTCTGTCAGCTTAAAACAAGGAGCTAAATGTAGTTTTGCAGATTTGAAGCAGGTTTCACAAAGGATCTGGTTCAATTACTTGTTTTGCAATAAACTGCGTGCAAGATTTAGAAAACAGCAAATTCAAGACTGCTCAAGTTTCATTTCTTTCTGTTTAGAGAGTATTTACTAGATGATGCCTTGAGGGGATTTATGCATGGGGCTGGGACTAAAAGGAACTAGAAGACTAATACTGAGCTCCATAATACTGGAAAACGTGTTAGCTGCACTTGGAAAATGTGTTAGCCGCTCTTCCTGTCTTGAAAGAGCTTATGAGCTGAGCAGGAAAGATGGGCATGTATGGCCAAGGAAAAACGCAAGATGGCAGGATGCCATTAACCAGTATTGGTGGTGGGTGGGTAGACTGGGATAACTTCCTGAGAAGGTTGGTCTTGAACTGGACTCCAAGGATTTTTAGATAGGCAGAGTGGAGAGAGGAAGCCATTTTGGAAAAGGAGGACCAAGTAAGTCTTAGAGATAAAAGCAGAGCCTAGATAGAGGCATGTGAGTAAGTAGGCTTGGATGGAGGATAGAGCCAACTGGCAGTTTGGGAGACATATGGGCAGACAGGTAGGATACAGCCAGATGAGGGAAATCCTTGATATCAGGAAGAAGATCTTGTTTAGGTGTCTGGAATTCTTAACAATTTTGGATATACTCTGGCTTCAGGATGAGCAGCTACGAGGGGAAAAATTCTGCTTCCTGGCACTTTTTCTCAATGAGGTATCATCAACCAGATGTCATCTTGATCACTGTTTTATCTTACCTAGTCCCCCAAAGTATTCTCATATTTTGTCTGTAGTTTTCGTTTTTTATTGTTTATATTTTCTTTGATGGCATATATTTTTAAACTGTCTCTTCTATCCTCTACCCTTCATGTCATGAAGTAACATTTGGATTTAAGTTTGTGTGTATTTATCTTAACTGAAAGCAGTATTAGTTACATTGAATATCGTATTCTATTGTATAGAGGTGAAATCCCTGTTGTCTTTTATTGGGAAACTCTTGAGATGGTTTTCCAATTAAAAAAAATTTGTATAAGACTTCACATAAGGAATCTTCCTTGCAAGTGTATTTTCCTTCTGAACCTGAGACTCATTCTCATATTAACTTTTGGAATATTATGGATGCAGAGCACTGGCTCCCTGGGTCTCAAGACTGGGTGTGTTTAAATTATCTGTGCATCACTATTTTCACCTGTAAATTGAGATGAATAATTCTTTGGTAATTTTATCCCTTTAAATGCCCAGACCCTATGTGGTCTGTAGTGTTTCGTGAAAGCCCAAATCTAATTGCTTCCATTTCAGCCATAAAAACCAAGCACCATTGCTACCAGTCTTGAATGCTTGGAGACAAGAGTTTGAATAGGTGGGCAATGAGATGTTAGAGGGTTTTTTTAGTATAGGTGTGTCTAAAATGGGTTTCCCTAATTCTTCTATTTCCGCTATTACGTGTAGAGAGCTAACACAGAAACTTTTTTAGGACAGAACTTTCAGCATGTCATATAAGCCTCTTCTACCAGAGATGCTGCAGGGGATTTGTCACCTTTTACATGAAGATGAAACTCCTTTCAGGTTCACATCTAAATCTTAACTGTCTTTCAGAGTCCAGTCAGATCATCATCCTCTAATCTGCTTCTCTTACATCACTCTATCCTGGTTCACTGTATCTTGCTGTGTGCATAGGCAATCCAACTGAGTGTGTGTGTGTGTGTGTGTGTGTGTGTGTGTGTGTGTGTGTGTGTGTGTGTGATTCTTTGTTTATTGCAGGTTAACCCCCTCAACGTGCCCTTTTCCAACTAAATATATGGATATATAGTCCTCTAGTTTAGGGCCTATGATTTTCGTATTCCCTATAGTCCACAGAAAATACTAGACAATTTTTAGCCTCTCAGTATTGATAGATTGATTGATTAAGCTACACAATAATGGGAGTAGCAAAAGCACAAGAGAAGGACCAATAGACATTTTAAGTTCCAGAGTCATTCATCTGCTGGGTCGGGACGTCTATACATGTGGGTGATTCTATTTCAGCAAACAGTCTTTTTAACAGCTACATCAAGACAAGGAAATGTTCTGAAACAGAGATGGTGCCAAGTCTGGTCTCTGAAGACCACCCACTGAGGCTTCAATGGAAAGGAGAGAAGACACTGGAGAGGGATGAAACAGTGCGGAGGATGAAGAGTCTGGACAGATGGAAAGAGGACCAGAAGGTGACCCAACCAGGGGCAAGAAGGAAAGAATAGGCTGCTGTAGGTCTTGGGCAGCAAACAGTTTACATGGATCGGTTTATACTGTTGGATTAATACTGTTTGGCTGGAAAACATAGTGTAAATAAGATGAAAATAAGCCATCTGGTAGGTATATGGGTGCAAATGATGAACAATAAGTAATTGGGAGACATGTCGAAAACAATAGGGAATGCATTTTAGCTTTTTAAGAAACCATACAACTTTGTTATTTAAAATTTGGGGAAACTCACTAGATTGGTATCATAGTGATAATCACATGAAAAGCAATTAAGTGTGCTTAAACATTTGGACCCATCTTGCTTCATGACCAATATTCTCTCAAGTTTCTCAAAGTTGGGAGCAGATGATAATGCTTCAGGGACAGCTGACTGGGATGTCTGAGCACAGGCCAACAGTTTTGTGTTGCAATTAATTAAAATTTACAGCAGAATTAATCTGGCGACATCCACATATTTAACAATATGGATAATTGTTATTGTGCTGGGAGGCTTTTACGAATGAATGGTGACCAGATCACATAAATGCCTGTAATTTGTGTTTCTTTACACGGTTCAGCTGAGCCTTTACAGATTTTCTCCTCTTTGTGAGGGCTCCAATTACCCAGAAAACAAAGCCAATGTTAACAATTTTCTGTGACACCAGATTAATCCTACACACACACACACACACACACACACACACACACACACACACACACACACACACACACACACATACACCTTAAAAGACAAAGGTCCTGGCTTGATTCTGATTCCTTGTTAAAGGATTTGTGCCCTGAATGCCCACCCCAGCTGAGGCCCAAGACTCACCCTCTGGGTAGTCCCAGCCTGCCTCCTGTTTTTCCATCTTTCCCCACCATACCAGAGGTCCTCTACAATTGTTGGAGGTTTTCAATCCCATCATGGAGCACAAGGTTGCCAAAGCTCTGAGCCATGCCTGGCTATGGAGTGAAAGCTCTGAAAACTCTCTGAGGAGGTTGAGGAAAATGGAACCCTGAGCTTTATGGAGACCTGGCCTGGCACAGCAGGCAGGTGACAGGAAGGTTCCCTGACTCGGGGGGTCTTGGGATAGCCATGAACAAGGGATTAACCGTTAACTCTTTAAAATGCCTATTTTTTCCTTATTTTTCTCCTACATAAATACACAATTTGGGTGAAAATGAAAAAAATAAGATTATATGAAAGGAAGAAAATAAACGTCATGTTTTTGTAGCTCCAAGGGATAACCACATTTCACTGGCACTTGTCTATGCCTATATTTGCATACACAGAGAGTTCCTCAAAATGCGAGCGTACTGTCTTGTAATCTACTTTTTCTACGACTATATCACGAACACCTCAACAAGTTATGTCATATGCCTTCTAGGCGTGATTTTAGTAATTACATAATAATGATCATTAGTTACGTAGAGTGCTTACTTTGTGTGGGAGAACTTTTGGAATTTGCTTTTTCGGAAAGCTAGAATTGACACCACAAATACATAAGTGAGGTGAAGCACAACTTTTAGAAACTTTCATACATTGAAGAAGAACAAAGGGATTTTTAAAAATCTAAGAGGAGATGAGCATTACAGGGATAGACAACTACCTGTATTCAGAACTTCTAGCACTGATGAAGAATTTTCTATATTTTGCATTTTTTAGGCCGTTTTGGAGGGGTATGGGGTGAGTGTGTCAAGCACGTGTCCCTCATCCTCTACCTTTTTTTGAAATCACAAGCTTGTTCCTTCAACAGAATAGTCCTTTGAGACAAATATAGCATACCAGCAATAAATGTCTTTGAGGCACACACTCACCCAAGCTTATATTCATACTTTCATTTTATAAACTGAATAATTACAAAGTTGCCGTTGTCCTTCTGTACAATAGACTGGAAATTGCTGAGAAGTCTGTGCCACCAAAGCAGGACTAAACTACCCTTCCCAAAAGAAGTAGAATATGGGACCCACATCTGAGGATAGGAAGAACAAAAGATGGTCTGGAGTAGAAGAAACATACGAGATGTCATTGAAATCTTCGGTGAATGTTTACATAAAAAAATTTATTATAGTAAAAGACACATTGCCATTAATCCACCTCAAAATACTCCCCTCTCTTTGAGCACACTTATCCCATCATTCTTGCCACTTTCTGAAGTAGTTCTGGAAGTCCTCTTTTATGAGTGTCTTTACTTCATCCTCCATCATGATAATGCTACGTGTCACACATCATTTCTAGTACAGCAATTTCTGTCAAATAAAAACATTACGGTGTGTCTTCATCCACCTTATTCACTGGGTCTGGCACTGTGTGACTTCTGGCTCTTCCCCAAAGTCAAAATGACAGTGAAAGGTAAACATTTAGAATCAATTCAGGACATTGAAGCAGCCATGACAGCGCAACTAAAGACACTCACGAAAGAGGACTTCCAGAACTGCTTCAGAAAGGGGCAAGAATGATGGGATAAGTGTGTTTGAAGCGAGGGGGAGTGTTTTGGGGGGGCTTAATGGCAATGTGTCATTTACTGTAATAATTTTTAAAAATTTAAACATTCACCATATTGCTTGATCACCCCTTGTATAATGTATATCAGTTATATATTGCTGAGTAACAAACCATCCCAATTTTTAGTGCTGGAAACACTCACCATTGATTTTGATTCACACGTCCATGGGTCACTTGGGAGTTGACTCATCTAAGTGTTATCCAGACTGGTCCACCTGGGTTTGGCTTCCTTTTGCAGGTAACGCTTAGGTCTGTTTTACATATGTTCATTCTGGAACCCAGGTTGAAGGGGCAAGCAGCTACTCTGGGAAGGATGCTCTTCTCATAGTAATGGCAGAGGTGCAAGAGCTCAAATATCACCACTCAAGCATATTTTAAACTTTGCTTATGTCATTTCTGCGAGAATCTCATTGCTCAAAGCAAATTATCATACATGGCCAAACCCAAAAGCAAGAGGTAGGAAAGTCTTGCTTTCCTGGCTAGCCTATCCCAGTCTGCTGTGAACTTTCCTGGTTTTAGTGTTGAAAGCCACATCCTAGGAAAACCAAGATGGTTGGTCACCCTAAAGGAAGTATACTCTGACTTTAGTTGGGGGGAATTACAAAGTTATGTGGTGAAGGAAATGGATACAAAAAGGGGTAACGGGTCTGGGCCAATAATTCAATTGACCGCAGGCTAGAAGATATAATTTCAGTGCTAGGAATTCTATACCCGTGTGTTGGGAATGGCTTCAGGCTCTGGGTGGGTATATGGTCTATCTAACATTTGCATAGCACTTTATGTATTCAAAGCATGTTTGCACTCTCCTTTGGTCCCTATAATAAGCCTGTGAAATGGGTAAGAGGGGCATGTTAGATAATCTCGGTTGACAGTAGAGGAAACTGTCCAGGACTTGCATGTCTTGACCAAGTTAGATTAAGCTCGCTCAGAGCTTTCCTGAGTGAAGAGCAGACATTCCTCAAACTCACGTCTTTTGGGCCTCCATCCTTTACCTTCTTTCTAAAAAAATTCTTTTGGACAGAAGTTTGGGGGTCATTAGATGATAGATGAAAAAACACATTCTGCTCTTCCCAACCCTCCAATTCTAGACCTGTTTACAAATAAACACAATCATTCTTCCTCACATGCTCACAACAGAGGAAAGGTGTTCTTACCTGCTCAATGTGTCACCTGAGTAGTTAATTGACAAAGGCAAACTCTGCCCTTTACATCTGGGGACTCTTGAGAGCAGCCTGTGGAGGACTCTGTATGTGAAGGGCTCTGGATAGTGGAAAAGGAGATTTCTGCTCACTTCTTCACAGCAGAATTGATAGGCAAAATCTATGGGGACTGAACTCACCCAGGAACACAGTCTACGCAGTTTTATCTTTCCTACCCAGGGCGTAGTGATGCTGCTTAAAGTGATTCTGTATCTGTGACATGCTGAGCCACCCGTCCGTTTGGCAGACTCCAGGGTCTTACTCTAGCTTGTCTGGCATAAAGGAATTGAGAGGTTGCAGAGCTGGTACCCATGTGCGCATCCAACGTCTGAGTCAACATTTCAAGTAAGTCCAATGCAGCCGTTGGTGGTTATTTATAAGGCACTGATGTAAGTTGCTCCTTACAAATCATTTATTACTATTTAACTGAAAGCAATGAGCTCATGCCTGAAAAAAAGAAAAAAAGAAAAAGGCTTTAATGAAATGATGGACCTTTGGGGAGGGCTTCTCCTGGAGCCAGTTTGGATAGAGGAGGGAGGGAGGAACGGAGGAGAGCCTCTCATTCCCCTTCCAAAAAATCTACCACAATCTTATAAAACAGAGGGTTTTAGTTACATTTTCCAGTAAGCTCAGTGACTTCATTTACATGGCAAAGATTTATGAAATAAGTTCACTACCATAGATGTCTACGACATTGAGTTCCTTTGACCTCACAAGTATTCTCCCTCTGATTGAAATTGTTTTCTAAGTTAGAACTCTGGATTTTGAAAGAATGATCCTATTTAAGGAGGAATCATGTCTAAGACATTTGCGTATGAAGTGAGTTTCTTGTGGCCAAAGCCCAAATATTCATGATCCTTTACAAGTATCTCAGAGTGAGAACTAACTCTGACATTTTTTAAATTGAGAAAATGACTTGTCTGTTTCAGTTTACCTGACTGAACTCCCCTACTGACAAAACCTGCTTGTGGATTTTTTTTTTAATCAAACTCTTGGATGTTTAATAGGGCATCAGTCTGGAATTGAGGTTTTCTGAAACACACACACACACACGCACACACACACGCACACACACACACACACACACACTTCTATTCTTGCCTAGAAGAAAAATGACAGCATTGTTTTTCATTAAAACAAAACAAAAAAGAATATCACAAAAGATCTTTAAGTTTAGCTAGAGAATGAAGAAGTTTTAGAAAATAAATACAAGGTCTGACAATTAAATTTACGAACTTGTTGCAATGATGTTGCTAACCTTTTTTTGGAATCAGAGGTATAATCCATTATAAATTTGTACCAACTGGACAGACAGTTAACCAAGTTTACTATTTGGAAGTGCTGAAAAGGCTGCGTGAAAAAGTTAGACGACCTGAACTTTTGGCCAACAATTCATGGCTCTTGCATCATGACAATGCACCAGCCCACTCGTCACTGTCTGTGAGGAAGTTTTTAGCCAGTAAACAAATAATTGTACTGAAACACCCTCCCTACTCACCTGATCTGGACCCCAATGACTTATTTCTTTACCTGAAGATAAAGAAAATATTGAAAGGAAGACATTTTGATGACATTCAGGACATCAAGGGTAATACGACGACAGCTCTGATGGCCATTCCAGAAAAAGAGTTCCAAAATTGCTTTGAAGGGTGGACGAGGTGTTGGCATCGGTGCATAGCTTCCACGGGGAGTGCTTCGAAGGTGACCAGAGTGATATTCAGCAATGAGATATGTAGCACTTTTTCTAGGATGAGTTCGCAAACTTAATTGTCAGACCTTCATATAATAGGTAGTATATCCATAATTCAGTTCAATATTATGAACAAGTAAGAGAGACAAGATCAGTCAGTATAACATTAGAACTAGAAAGAGAAGTTTGTGAAAAGGAGTGGTGGACAGTGGAAAAAAGACATTCAGGAAAAACAAGTATTATAGATAAATATGGGAAAAGTGAGATGAAAAGACACCCTTTCAGTCCCTGTGTCCCACTCGAATGGACTTACTGTTCACTCTACTCAAAGATTGCTAAGAACCCATTCCTGTTGCTTCTGGGTTCTTTGAAACTCTCACAGCCCAGCGTTTGCTTCTGACCATATAAGTTGGAACTATGTATGACATAAAGCTGATATCTGTATCGGCTTTTTATTGTTTAAATACAAATCACATTCCATACAATTCACTAATTTAAAGTGTCTTATTCAGTGGCTTTTAGGATATTCACAGGATTGTGTGACCCCCACCATAATCAATTTTAGAACATGGTCATCACCCCAAAAAGCAGGCCTCATTGAGGTGTTTTAAAAAATCCCCCAAAAGCCCTTTCTTATTGGCTCTGGAATCTTTTGCAATATGTTCTTCAAGTTGCTTTGTTATAACTTTTCTACTAGTAGTACATTAATAACATCTGAATTTACATAAAAAAGGTGACCTGCTTCTAAAATGGAAAAAAATTACCACTCCTCTCCACACACCATGAGGAAACACTCATTTTTTTAGGTAAAGTTTGTTTTATGAAAGGCTGCATATCTGTAAGAAATCGCCTTTGGAGCCTTTTCTGCTGTTCACATTTGCATTTCTATTTGTAAAACATCTTTTTCATTTAGCTGCTTTTTTTTTTTTTTTAATTGGCTGGAATCGTTTGTTCAAGCTCCTGGCATTTTTGGTGTTTATTTCACATCCATATAGGGATTACAACAGCCTCCAAATTTCCAAATGATGTTAATGAGTTTTAGCATAACCATTCCTCTATTTTTCTTACCCAAACCCCACATTTTACTATGGTTCTTCTCTTGGAACTTGAAAAACCTCCACAAAAGATCTTTTCTGGGATAGCCTGTAAAAATAGGATATTGAAGTTGACTGCAAAGTTATCTACATTTCAGAATGCCAACTCTTTGAGAAAAGACCTCGTTATTTTTGTACAATAGGCAATATTTTAAAGCTCCCAATATGTTTGCACGTTAAATGTTCAGATTCATATTTCATTTACATCTATAGGCAAAAATTGGTTTTAATTGGGACGAGGAATTTCTATGGGTTAATTTTGTCATCCGGACTGCGACGAGTATTTTAGAATTAAGCGGAAAGCTGAGGTCAGTCCTGAGGCTGGAGGCTCTTTCTACCTAATTTAAATCACCCTGGGAATTGTTTATAAAAGCTTCTACAAGTGGAAAAACCACCACCAACAAAGGGATAGACAGAAAGAGAGCCACATTTTATTTTTCTAAGCCAGTTATATATATTTCCAAAGGGTTCAGCACTCGAAAAATCTGAGGAAACTATGTGTAATACAGTCATTAAGAGCCAAGGGACTTTTATTTACCTAAAAAAGGGTCTACTTCAGAATGGGGTTTCCAATATAGTTCCTATTTTCATGGTCCAACATTTTTTAACACTCTAAAATTAGCAAGGCAAAACTGATCACTTGATCCCAAGAAGAATTTTATTGTTTTCTCGGTGCTTAGAGCATAAATGGAGTCAGAGTGATCGAAGTCAAGCTGCAGGTTTAAAAGCTGGTAAGCTCCTTGTGAAACCACAGGTTCTCAGAATGTAAAGCTGGATACTCTTCTGTAGTCCTCAACTTCCCTTTCCCATGTGTGCCTACAACATTGTTAAGCATCTAATTAGCACCTGAGCAAGTTCACCGCCTCACGGAAGCCTCCCCTGCCCCTCTGAAAGAACAAGCCTCAGCCTGCTCTATCCTTTTACCACATCAGACTGCTCCTCGTTGTAGTGGCACACAGCTGACATATTTCATATTCATGTATTTAGTTGCTTCTTGCTTTACTAGATGTAACCTGTGTGAGAGAAGGGAAATTGAAATTGCTATTTCCAATGTCTAGAATTGTGCTTGGAATGTATTAGGAGCTCAACAAATATTTGTTGTGTGTGTGTATGTGTGTGTGTGTGTCAGAGAGAGACAGAGACAGAACAAGGCAGAAACACAGAGTAAAGGAAAGAGACAGAGAATGAGACAGAGAGAGAGAGAGAAACCTAGAGACAGAGAGAATATTATATTTTCAGTTAAAAATTGTCCACACTTTGGTCTGAAGAAGAGATTTTTAAGGGGACCGGAGTAGACATGGAAAAAGCATTTGAGAAATTATGACAATTTAGGTGAGAAAGTCTAGGTAGGAGCCGATGCCAGTGATAATGGCAACAAAGAAGTGGAATATGATTTTACAGAGATTTCGAATGTCAGATCAGGAAGACATGGTGATGGATTGGCTGTGGAGAACCAGAGTGAGGAAAGTGTCTTTGAACTGAAGTCAGGGTTCCTTCCTCTCTTTCTGCTCCTGCAGATCACTGGCCTCGACCTGAGCTATTAAAGATAGACTGTTATTTGCTCATCTTGCTGCAAGTTTTGTGTTTTGTATCCATTCTCCTTTCGGATGACTATCCCTAAAATATAGTGCAGTACATTTCACACTTCTGACAAAAATTTCAAGGCTCTTTGTGCTCACAGGAGAAAGAGCAGTCTCATAAGTGTTCTTTCATCCTGCGACTTTGAATTCTGTGCTCCTAACATTCTTCTTTGGAAAATGACTTCCTCTTTCCTTTGTAAATGTTTCGAATCTGACCACCCTGCATCCCAGACCAAGGCATACTTGGCTAAGCCTGTCTCCTTTGAAACTGGATACTGTTTACTACCTAGACTATTCATTTGGCATTAGAAAATCAGGTCACTTGAATAAACGTTTATTGGGTACCCACCATATATGCAGAGAATTATACTAAGTAAAATGAGGGTAGTAATCCTTATATAGCATTTTGCAGTTTTTCACGTTAACGAAAGATCCTTTTATTTCTCAATTTTCTATTTCTCAATTTCTATTCTTGTAATAATAGATGTTAATTTCAATGATAATCTTAACCATTGCCGAAAAACAAAGTGTATGATGAATTTAATCGTCAGGTTTCTTTTTTTAAAATCATTTTTCATCTTTTAGCTAAATCCTACTTAGTTAAGGAGGGGGTGTTCTTTTACTATTCTGAAGAATTCTTTTTCTGAGTGTTTTATTGAATTTTTTTGTGTGAGTGTGTTGTACCTTACACATTAAATTGGCCTGTAATTTCTCCTTTCTGCTTCAGGTTTTCAGGGTTTGGGGGAGTCTTTTAGCAATTTTACTTTTTCCATATTATTGTAAGTTTCATCAGTTGTAGAAATCTCATGAATTGATTGGCATGTGTATTTCCTTACACTCTGTATTTATTTCTGTATCCCACTTCTTCATTCTAATTTCACTTTATTTTTACTTCCTATTTCCTGATTAGATTTGTCAGAAATTTGCATATCTTATTATTACAGTCCCCCAAATTAAACTTGTTGATTTATTACTTTTCTTCTATTTTTAAATAAATCAATTCTAATTTTTAATCATAATTAATAAAATAAAATCATTTTATCTAATAAAAGCATTTAAGGCTATTAATTTCCCTGAGTTTTGCTTCGACTGCCATAAATATTTGGTATGATGTGTTCTTTTCTTTATCTGACTAGTTTGTGATTTCAATTGTGATTTCCTGTTTTTTGATCCAAGAGTTATTCAGGAGAGTTTCCTTATTTCCAAGCAGTGAAAGTTTTTCAGTCATATTTTTTTATTTCTAATTTTATTGGATTATGATCAGAGAATAAAGCCTGAAAACTCTCATCTTCTTTTAATTTGTTTGGCTTTCTTTGTGGCCAAGTATGTAATTGATTTCTGCAGAGGGTCTATGAATGTGAGGGGGGAAAATATATATCTTTATGTTTTATTCAATTATTTTTTTTTTTGGTCAAAAAACTTTTATTTCTGTCTACCAGAACTGTCTGAGTTTGAAAGAGATACCCTAAAAATTTCCAGGGTAGGTTTTTTCTGTTTGTTTGTTTGTTTTTATCAAAGGTTCTTTGAGTCTCTAATAATATTATATACTATACTTAGGTGCTATGTTTTTATAGAACATACAGGTTTATGATGATTGTTTCTTTCTCATAAATTGTCTTTTATTACTCCACGATGTTCTTCCTTATTTTGTTTAGTGCTTTTAACCTTAAGTTCCACCCTGTCTGATATTAATATTGTCATTCCACTTTCCTTTTGTTTGCATTTGTTTGACATCTCTTTGTTCATCACTTTATTTTCAACATTTCTTTTCCATTTTTAAGAGTGTTCCTTATAAACATGTATCTGGGTGGTTTTTTTTTAACTCAATATGACAGTCTCAGTTATTTAATGGGATACATTCATCCTGTTCACATTGAGTTTAACATACGCATATGATACTTAATTTCATTATGCTCATCTTTGTCTTTACTAATTATTTTATTTTGTGAA
The DNA here is from genome assembly GCF_964194185.1 of Rhinolophus hipposideros. Lineage (NCBI taxonomy): Eukaryota > Metazoa > Chordata > Mammalia > Chiroptera > Rhinolophidae > Rhinolophus > Rhinolophus hipposideros. Next base: position 6,485,302 of record NC_138066.1, on the reverse strand, counting down.
CCTCTTTTATTTACTTTGATTTTTACTTGATTTTATTTATCATTCATTCTGTTTTTTTAATCAATTTAAAAGTTTTCTATTTTTCCGTTCTACCAGTGATTGCTTTTCATTTCTTGACTCTCATAATCAAACATATATTTTCCTCTATGTATGAAAGTAAGAAATTCCTACTTTTCTCTTTTAAGATGTACAAAGGCATGAATGTTTACGTCCCTCCCATATTTCAAATGTTGAGATCTTAACCCCCAAAGTGATGGTATTAGGAGGTGGGGCCTTAAGGAAGTAATTAGGTCATAAGGGTGGAGCACTTATGAATTGGATTAGCTCACTTATAAAAGGGACTAAGGGACCCCAGAGAGCTCTCTTGCCCTGTTTCCGCCAGGTGAGGATAAAATGAAAAATTGGCCATGTACAAATTAGGAAGCAGGCTCTCAACAGACACCAAACATGCCTTGATAGTGAACTTACCAGCTTCTAGTAATATGAGAAATACACGTTGTCTAAGCTACCTAGTCTTTGGTACTTTGTGATAGCAGCCTGAACTAAGACATAAAATTGGTGCTGAGGGGCGGTATGCTATTATAACAAATACCTAAAAGTGTGGAAGTAGTTCTGGAACTGGGTAAAGACTGAAAGAGTTTTGAGGTGCATGCCGTGAATGGACCATTGAAGGCAATTCTGGAGAGAGCTCAGAAAGAAAAGAGGGGAGCAGTAAAGAAAGCTTCTGTCGTAGAGAATATGAGTAATCATGAACAGAATGTTGGTAGAAATAGGGATGGTAAAACCATTCTGATGAGATCTCAGGTGGAAATGAGGAACCTGTTGTTGCACAATAGAGATAAGGCAATCCTTGTCATAAAGTGGCAAAACACGTGACTAAATTGTGTTTACATCCTAGTGTTTTGTGGAAAATAGAATTTGTGTGCATAAAATTGATTACTTAGCTGAAGGGATTTCTAAGTTAAATGTTGGAAGTGAAGCTTGGTTCCTGACTGTGTGCAGTGCAAAGTGAGAAAAGAGAAATGACTTAAACACAAAATTGTTAAGCAAAAAGAAAGCAGAACTTAAAAATGTGGAAAATTCTCAGCCTGTCCATACGAGTATTCCAAAAAAACAAAAAGTATGTTTGGAAGAGAACACTAAGGATGTAGCAAAGCAACCATTTGATAAAGAGATCAGTGTGGTTGTGAACCATTGACTTAATCAACCATTAAAAAAAAAAAAGAGCCAGGAATACAGATGAAATTATACCAGCAGCAACACTACCAGCTGGGACTAAAGGAAACAGAGGAAACAGGATGAAGCGAAGGAAGACTGTGAGATTTCTTAGATTCTAGAGGACTGAACCACAGAACTGTTTGGCAGTAAATGTGCGCTATTCTTCAAGACAGGAAAGGAGGACCCCAAAGGCTACTTTTCCCACCACAGGCTCAGAGTGCATGGACCCAGGGAAGAGAACTGCCTCTACCACCTCAGTTTCAAAGGGTGAGACCAACACCCTGATGAGCAGGGGTGGGGAGAAGGCGAATGGATGAACCCCAGGGGAAACAATACCTCACCTTGACAGAGACCACAGCATCAACAGGGCCACGGTAGAGAGCCTTGGCATGAGTTGCAGTGGGGGTAGCACCGCACAGAGCTGTGGGCATGATGTTGTACCCCAGTAGGTCTGGAAGGTGGGACTGCTGCCCCAGTAGGTCTGGAAGGCAGAGTAGAAAGCCAGAAAGGTTTGTTCTTGAGCTTATAATCTCATGGAGCCTTCCTTGCTAGATTTTGGACTTGCTTCAGTCCTGTCACCCCGTTCTTTTTTCCTATTTCTCCCTTTTGGAGTGAGAATGTCTATCCTATGCCTATCTCACCATTATATTTTAGAAGTATGTCCATTTTGGTTTCACAGATTCACAGCTGGAGAGGAATTGTGGCTGCAGATGCATTGCATCTTAAGTCTCATCAACAGCCAATTTAGATGATATTTATGTTGGACTTTATGTTTGGACTTTAGAGTTGGTCTGGATGAGTTAAAACTTTGGGGGCTGTTGGGATGAAATGAATGTGTGTTGCATGCGAGAGAACATGAGTCTTGCGGAGCCCATGGTGGAATGCAAACGACTAAATGTTTGTGTCCCCCACCAAATTCATACGCTGAAATCCTAACCCCCAAAGTGATAGTATTAAGGAATGGGACCTTTGGGAAGTAGGTCATGAGGGTGTAGCACTCATAAATGGAATTAATGCCCTTATAAAAGACCCCAGAGAGCTCTCTAACCCTTTTTTTGCCAGGTGAGGATAAAACAGGAAGTCAGCTAGTTATGAACCAAGAAGTGGGCTTTCACCAGATACCAAATCTTTTGGCCTCGTGATCTTGCAATTCCCATCTCCAGAACTATAAGAGACAAGTGTTTGTTATTTAAATCACCCAGTCTATGGTATTGTTTTACAGAAATCCAAACTGACTAAAATAAGATGTTCTATTACTGAATGACTTCCCCAACACTAATGAAAGTATTTTTTACTTTCTTCCTGTACTCCCATCCCATCTCTAACTCCTATGTTCTAAGACATAGTTTAGAACTTTAATTTTACATTAGTGTTAGATTTTATCTTATTGTCTGTCTCTTCTTTTTCAAGAATTTTTATTTAGCCATTTCAGGTAATATGACAGGATACGTTGTTAGGATAAATCCTCCTGCTAGGACCTACAATTTCCGGGGAACATATCCATTAAAAATGTTGCTCCACAGCGTCAAAGAAATGACAAGATTATTAGGGATTAGGAGGCCACAATCTAAGGATCTGAAAGGTAAATGAGGCTGTGAAGTGACTTTGGCTTTGAAGGCATTTGACAAGCAAACTGGCTTTGATTGTAATAGCAGAGTGTTCAAAACATAAAAGCAACCACCAACCAACCAACAAGTTTCTCAAAGTGGGAATTGCAAAGAAGATGCATCTGTTTTAAAAACAAGAACCCCAAAGAGTCAAACCCTTGGGGGAAAATGAATCAGATGTAAACTTCCAGCAGGGAAAGGGTTTTTGTTGTTGTTATTATTTGTTTGTTTTGTTTGTTTGGCACAGAGCAGAACAGGGGAACATATTCCTAAGAAGTTGTAATCACCAGCTTGCATTTGTGTAGATTTACTAATGTAAATTTATGTAGATTTACAAAGTGGCTTAATTTATGTAAATTAAGCCACTTTGGTATAAGGATTAATTTGAGCAGAAGGAGGCAGTGGAAAAGAAGCAGATCAAAAAAAAAAAAAAAAAAAAAAGCTGTTTGCCCTCTCTTTATTTGCCCGAAAGCAGAGCATAAATTTGTAAAAGTGTCCCCTCTTCCTTCTCTACCAGAAAAGACAAAAGTGAATTACCAGAGACAACTTTGGACCATTATTAGCCAGTAACAGCACGAGCAGAATTTACATCACAAAACTTACTACTAACCCGTATCTCCTCTTAGTTCCCCTATATATTTGCCATTCCACAATTTGCCACCCTAGAAACTCAGAGTCCTTTTCCTTTGTCTTATCATTTCTATAAAAATGTATTGTTCCTTTGCTAAGATTCCATGTAAACCCAGTTCTAAAAACTATCTCTGGGTATCCCCATGTGAATGCATAATACACATGCTAATAAACTTCTGTTTGTTTTTCTCTTGTTAATCTGTCTTTCGTCAGTTGAATTTATAGGGCCACAGCTGGAGAATTTAGGAGGGTAGTAGCAAATATTATTTTTCCCTCTACATCACACACATCCAACATACTTGATAGTAACAAACAACTTCATCTACTAATTTAATTCAAAGTTGTCTAGAAATCATAGTATCCCCAGGTACCTGACTGGCAAAAGAGCAAATTCTCTCTTCATTCCTGCCTCAAAGAAGTTCCACAAATAATTTTCTAAGGAAAATATGTGTTTACAATTATACTAAGCATACAAGAAATAAAACACCATGAACAAGAAACAGCAGAAACAGCGGACAGCACAGACTCGTGTTTAGATATTGGAATTACCAGACATAGATAATAAAACAATTTTTCTCTACCTAGCTTGTTTTTTTTTTTTTTTTTTTTTTTTTTAAGACAGATTAGAAATGTCCTTTAGGATTAAGAAACTCTAAAACCCTGGCCTTTCAAGATTCAAGAAGGAACCGTATGGAACTTATAGCAATTTTTAAAAAGGTAAAATAATAGACATTAGAAATTAAGTCAATGAGTTTAGTAGCAGATCAGACATGAACATTTTGTGAACTAGATTATAGATCAGATCTTACAGTAGTGGAGCACAGTTATACTATCAAAGCACAGGAGAGAATGAGAAGCGGGGGTAGGAGGGAAAAGGGGTGAGGAAGAGAGAAAAAAAAAGAGGAAAGAAAAAGGGGGAAAAATGCCAATTTTCCTCCAGAGAAAACCAAGAAAACTTAGTTTGGGTAGGATACACTACAGTGAATGCCCTCAAATTCATTAAGATGCCCAAAATTCAGTGGCTTAAACACAAGAAAGTTTATTTTTTTGCTCATGTAACCATTCCAGCTAGACATTCTTGGCGAGTGGACAGCAGCTGTCCTCTGTGTGGTCACTACTTCCTCCCTACAACTTTGCACCATCTAGGGCCTCTCATCATTGTCTGTATGCAGCTGCTGAAAAGGAAAGATAGCGTAGTGGAGGCATTCTTATTTTGTTTCTTCAAAGTCTTAGCCCAGATGTGGCACATGTCCCTTTGGTTATGGGTGAAAACCAGACATCATCAGTAAAGGCTGCCAGGGAGGCTGGAAACATGTAGTCTCTAGATGGCAATCACCTCTCAGCTTTGTCGTATGCCATAGAAGGGGAACAGCTAGCCGTTTTTATTTCACCAGGAGATACGGACACACAGGAAACCGTCTCAAAAACTGCCCTCACGCATAGTAGAAAATAACACTGAAAAGGATAGGACTATTGTGGAGATTGTTTTTTAATACCCATTTTCATTACAGTGTACCACACATTCAGAAAAGGGTATACATCCTCAGTGTATGGCTTAAGGGATTATCAAAGTGAAAATACCATTTACATGTCACTCAGATCAAGAACTACTAGAATACTTCTTCTATACTAGTCTATTGGGGTAGAATATTACCAGTACCTGAGAGGCCCCACTTGCAAGCCATTCCAATCACTATCATGAACATTCTTCTGAAAGATAATCACTATAATGATTCAAGACACCTCAGGTGAGTTTTGTCCGGTTTTGAACTTTATATTGTTATACTGTATTGATTCTCTCCTGTCCAGCTACTTTTGCTCACTGTGTTGTTTGTGGAATTCATCATAGTTACATGTAACAGTTGTTCACTCACTTTCATTGCAGTATAAAATTTTGTTGTGTAAAATATTCCACAATTTACTTATCCATTCTATTTTTGATGGACATACAAGTTGTTTTTAGGTTTGGGCTATTATACATAGTATTGTTTACATTTGTGTGTGTGTGTGTGTGTGTGTACCCATATATTTATTTAATTGAATTAGTGTTTATTTAATTGAATTAGTTAATTAGTGCATTAACAAGTGAAATCGACAAAACACATTTGGGAACAAACTGTTGACTCTTGAAAAGTACATAATTCAACTGGTGGGAACGGAAGTGCATTAGTATATTGCTTACTAGCTTTGAGTTCAGAATAGGATATAAAGAAAGAGTCAATCTTTGCTTTTCCGTGTTGAAATCCACTGGACTCAGCACCATTTTATAAGAGAGACTCTTCTTTCCTTACTGCTCTGTAGGATCATCTTTGTCATAAACCAAGTGTCTCTGGCTATGTGGATCTCTTTCAGGATCCTTCATTTTATTCCATTGTTCTATTTTTTATCCTTTTCTCACTGTCTTATCATTAAAGTTTTATAATGAACCTTGATACCTGGTAGTGTTAGCCTTCCAACTTTGTTCTTCTTCATGTTTATCTTGGCTATATTTAGCCTTTTATATTTTCATATGAAGTTTAGAATATTTGTTAACTCCACAAAAACTTGCTGGCATTTTGATTGAGATTGCAATAAATCTCTACATTGCTTTGGGGAAAACTGAAATCTACATGATTGAGTCCTCTAATACACGATCACGGTATATCCCTTTGTAGCTTTAATTTTACTTAGGTCTCAATGTTTTGTAGCTTTTTTTAAATATAGGGGTCTTGCCCAGCTTTTTGTAAAGTGTATTCCTAGGTACTTGATACCTAGTGTTTTTTTATTTGTTTGTTTTTGATGCTGATTTGAATATTATTTAAATTTGTTTTCTAATTGTTTCCTACTAACATAGAAATGCATTTGATTTTTATATATTAAGCTTGAATCCAGCAACTTCATTGAAATCAGTTATTAATTCTGGCAGTGGAGGTGTAATTTCCCTGGGATTGTATAAGTACAAAATCATGTTGTCTGTGAATAGCTTTTCTTTCTTTCTAACCTGTATACTTTTTTTTTAGTTATTGAGCTGGATGATATCCAGTACAATATTGCCAGACAAGCTTGGTTTTTTTTTTTTTTTTCGATCTTGGTATAAAAGTTTTCAATTGTTCGTATTTCACCATTAAGTATGATGATCGCTATGAGTTTTGATAAATTCCCTCTATAAGATTAAAAAAGTTCCCTCTGTGCCTAGTTTGCCAAGTGTTTAAGTGTGCTTTTTTTAATCACGAAGGAGTGTTAAATTTTATCAAATTTTTTTTCTGCCTCTCTTGAGTTGATCACACAATTTTCTCCTTTATTATGCTAATGATATGATTTACATGGATTGATTTTTGAATGTTAAACAAACCTTACATTTGTAAAATAAACTCAACTTGGTTATAATATATTATTCTTTTTCTGGATGACTATTTATTTTCTCTTAATGTTTTATCTGGATTACTGGTCCATGGTAATGAGAGACATTGGCCTATAATTTTCCTTTGTGAAATTGCCCTCATCAGCATCAGTGTTATGCTGGTCTTATCACAGGAGTTACAGTTTCACATGTTATCAATTATCCCGAAGAATTTGTAATATGTATCTATCATCTTTGTATATTTAGAAATATAAAATGCTGAAACTGTTTGCACCTGGACTTTTCTTGCTGGAAGATTCTTAGTTACAGACTCGATTTCTTTGGAAGATACATAACTACTCATATTTGAAATATATTTATGACCATTTGATACATTTAGGTTTTACTAGGAATTTCTCACTTTTATCTGAAATTTCATATGTATTGGCATGAGGTTTTCATTTCATTTTTGTATCATACAAAAGTATGATAAAGCCTCTTAATCTTCTTCTGCTTTTTTTAAAATCTAAGCTCCTTCCAGTCTTCCATTTTTGTTTGTGGTTATTCTGTTGTTCTTCTTCTCTCCTTTTTTGATGCATCGCTCATTTATTTTTAGTCTTTATTCTTTTCTTATGTATAGATTTCGGGTTCTAAACTTCTGTCGCGAGGTGTGTGGGCTGGAGCTGAGGAAAGGTGTCGTTCAGGAGTGCAGGGAATGTTCTGCCTAGCTGATGCTCTCCTTCAATGATTGTATCTATCCTGGGTTTTGTCTTATTCGCATTTGTTTGGTTGGCCTTTCTCAGCCGTGATCAAACCAGAAAAGAAATAATGATTACTGGGTCAAGAATTTTATTGTCACCAAATCCTCTCCATTGTATTCCTGGCTAACAGATGTGCAGAGCCCTTGGGGCCTTACCATTTTTACAACTTGCAACTGCTTTCTATTTAGACTACTTTTTACTGGGACAGTAATGACCTTGGGAAACAGAAAAAAGGATCAGACTATAAGGCTATCGAAGAAGCGGTTGGAGGAATTTGTGCAAGGACTACCGAAAAAGATTTAAGACGAGGTTAACAAAAGATATTTTATTGACTCCACAAACATCTTCTAAATGACTACTATGTGCAAGTAATAGTGGGTGAGTGTTTCTAGCAACATAAATAAGAGACAGTAAATGTCTTGGTGGAAGTTGCAATCTCATGGGAGACTGACGTGCTTTCGAGACTCCTAATGTTGAGAAATGAAAAGGAATGTCTTGACCTACACTATTTTAAAAAATGACAACTTTCCAGGGAGGGCTGTCTGTTTCTCTGTCCCTGACATTTCACATTTCAGATGTGTGACGGAAGGCAAATGATTAAATGTCTTTATTATTTAATGTGCCCCAGTTTCTTCATCTGTAAAAGGCTTTCCTCATGCATTAAATTACAGAGAATTTTTGGGGTGGAGAAATAAATGAGAAAATCTCTGTGATGTGCTCACCATTTCATGGTGTCTGGTACAACCCACGCCAGGTATTGGTGTTCGTATCTCTGAGAGTGTTTCTTTGTGCTTTTATATCCTTTATATGTCCCTTCTTTCTCTCTCTTTTTATTTCATATAACTGACTATAATAAAGAACAAGAGAATTATTATCGGTGGTCTTAAAAAATTCATTGAAAAGTTATATTTTCTGTTCTTGATTTTAAAATTATGCGAGAGCCTTTTTTCCCCTTAGATTTTGCATGTAAGTGATAGAATGTAGTATTTGTTTTTCTCTGTCTGACTTATTTCTCTTTAGCATAATTCCCTCAAGGTCCATCCATGTTGTTGTAAATGGCAGGATTTTTTTTCTTTCTCCTGGCTGAATAATATTCCATGATGTGTGTGTGTATCACACCTTTTTAATTTAATATATAACATGGTAACTATAGTTGATAACACTGTACTGTATAATTGAAATTTGTTAAGAGAGTAGAACTTAAATGTTCTCACCAAAAAAAGGGGGGGGAAGATAAATATGTGAGGTGATGGATGTATTAATTAACTAGATGGGAAGAATCCTTCCACAATGTATATGCATATCAAATCATCACAATGTACACTTTAATTATCTTACAATTTTATACCTCACTTATACCTCAATAAAGCTTAACAAATAAAATGATATGAGTGAGTTGTCATATTTTTTGATATTTTTCTAATAAAGAAAAAATTTTTTTTAAAATCTCACAGTAGAGATCAAGCTCACGCATGTTTTCCTGCTATACAATTATTTTTGTAACCCTCTCCAGCACATGCTTCCTTTTATAATATAACCTTTTTGAGAACAGATATGGGTCTTCGAAGTTTTGCTATGGTTTTTAGCTACTAGTATAATGTAATAAATATTTTTGTACAAATGCATGTAAGAATAAATGCAGTATTTTAGCCATATAAATTCACCAAAAGAGAAGAGAATGTGTTGGAACAGAGGAGGATCACTGAGGAAATATACTAGGTCATGTGGTTACATTTGTGTTTGCGTCTTGTCTTACCCTCCTATGTATATGGTGGGTAATATTTCTTTAGCTATTTTGATGTAAAGTATTTGTGTGTGTGTGTGTGCGCATGCATGTGTGGAAGTGCACACAAACCTCACATATCTGTGTATTGTCTTTTCTTTTCGTAGGCACACACACATATTTCCTTCCTTGGAGGTGATGAAAGGACTGATATTTCTAGATGTCAGAAACAGAGTGGCTTCAACATGCACATGAGCTGCTGTGGAGTTCATGGTAAAACCCATTCCCTGTGCACCCAGGGAGTTCAATTAGACAGTCGTTGTACATGACTCAGCACTCCCACTGAGGGCCATTGAGGGAAGTCGGGAAGCCTTGAAGCCACCCATCATCAGTCATGATGTTGCTTCCGAGCTGTCAAAGATGTGTAGACATCAAACCAGAAAGATTCAGAACTGTTGTTAACATATATTTTCACGGAAATGCAACTTTTTTCCTTGATTGTCCAATCAAATTTAAAAACAAAAACAAAAACCTTGAAGTATTCCAGTAGAACGCCAATGTGGAGGGGGAAAAAAATTAGATTTAAAAATAATGTAATGTGGCCAGTTTGTGGTCTTTTTTTTATTACCCAAAGATTTATCACATTCACTGTATAATTAAATCTCTACATCTGTGGGGCACAAATGTTTTATGTTTCCAACATTTATGGTTTGACATCGGAAACATCTGTGTAGGCCCAGTATGCAACATCTGGAAGACATTTCTGAGCTTTTATGACATACAGAGTGATCTTTGTTTTGGAACAAGTGTGTGGTTTTCTCCAGTAGCTCTTCCTGCTGGTAATGTCCTTCTAATTGGCATTTCACTGGGGGATTGTAAGAAGCCTGGCTTCCTGACCTCCACTGGGCGTAAGAAGATGGTCCAGAAGAATCTTCACATACTCAAGATTCACAGAGGGAGAAGATGCTGAGTCATGGGTTTAACTCACTTCAACCATGATTCCTTGATCGAAGGGAGCAGGTTGGGAGGAGAGAAGGGGACTTGCATGATTGGGCCAGAACTTTCCTAGGTGGTTTTTACACGTAAAGGCATGTATGGCAAAGTAAACATCATTGCCCCTCTTTACTAATGAGGAAACTGAGTCTCAGAGAGGTTAATTCACTCAAGGTCATCCAGCTAATAAGGGGTAGGTGAGATTTAAATGGAGGTTTGTCTAACATTTCCTTAGTAGATGGTATCCTCGCTCTTAAAGAGTGAGCAAAATAGTTTAACAAACAGCAGATATTTATTGAGGACCTACTATGGGCAAGGACATATTCTAGGTGCTGAGGATAGATCAATGGGTAAAACAGACAAAATTCCCTATCCTCATGGCACTTATATTCTAGTGCAATAGAATGACAATAAACAATAAATGCATGTTACATTGTAGGTAGGAAGTTGGGGAGTGCTTTAAAAAATAAATAGATAAATAAACAGAGGTAGGTATAGAGTTCAGGAATGTTGTGGAAGGATTTGCTTTAGTTTGGGTTTCTCCCAGCAGAGCCTGCCAACAGGACCTGGAAGTGGGTAGTTTATTTGGGAGGTGATCCTAGGAAGCAAAATGAAGGAGTGGGGAATGTGATCCAGGGTCGGATGAAAGGCCAACAAAGGGCACAATAAAAGACTGATTATCTCAGCTGGGGCTCAGTGCCCCCGGAGAACCATGTAGACAACGCCCCAGAATTGTCCTGTGGCAAAATGGGGAACTTGGGGCTTTTATCCTTTGTTGGTTAAGCATTGCTCCTGGGGAACTTTAACTCCTGTCAATATTCAGACTGTGCCCATGCAGAAGGAAAGGACTTCTGTGGCTCCAACATAGCAGCGCCGAGAGGGACCAGTGCCTGGACTTGGCTGGAGCATTGACAACATTTCCAAAATGCTGAATTCACGTGGGCTACAGGCATTGGCTTTGTGTACCCCAACTGTCCACTGCAGGGTTGACATTTAAGGCGGAGAGGTCATTGTTGGCCTCATTGTGCACGTGATATTTAAACAAAGACTTTAAAAAGATTGGGGGTGAGCCAGGTGACTATCTAGATAAAAGAGGACTCTAAGCTGAAGTAGAGACCATTCCAAGGCCCTAGTGTGAGAGGATGTCTAGAACAGTCTAAGAATACTGAGGAGGTTTGCCTGGGTGGCTGGAATTAAGTGGTCATGGGTGAGAGCAATAAAAGATGAGCTCAAAGGTGATGGGGACCAGATCATAAATCCTTATGGATTACTGCAAAGATATTTGGCTTTCACCATGAGAGAAAAGGTGAGCCACTGGAGTGTTTTGAGCAGAGGACGTAACTTGACTTACATTTCAGTGTCTCACCCTGGCTGCTGAGTTGAGAATCAACTGTAAGAGGGATGATGAAGGTAGCCTGTACCAGAATAGTCCCAGTGGAAGTGGTAGGAAGTAGATAAATTCAGGATATACTTTGAAGGTAGAGTCCACAGGATTTCCTGGTAGATTGGATAAAAAACTTTGAGAGTAAGAGATGAGTGAAGGAGGCTGTAAGTATTTTGGCCTCAGCAAGCAGAATAATAGAGTTGCTCTGCAGTGAGATGGGGAGGGCAGTAGAAGGAACAGATTTGATGAGGAAGATCAAGCATTGAGTTTTGGACATTTACAGTTTGAAGTGAACATGAGACATAAAATAAAAGATGCCAAGTAGGAAGTTGGACCTATGCCTGGAGTTTAGAGGCCCAGTTTGAAGATGTAATTGTGTGAATCTTCAGCACACAGATTTGCTTCAAAGCCATGAAACCAAATGAAATCACCACTGGAGGTGACACTGGAGAGGGCGAAAAGTGCTCCAAGGGCTTAGCTCTGGGGCCTTCTAATATTTATAAGTTGATGGAGAAGAGGAGGCCAACACAAGGGACAAAGAACATATAGTCATGGAAGAAGGAGGGGAGCCAAGAGAAAGTTGTGTATGTGAAGTCGAATTGGATCAGGTTTAAGAGGAAATTGAAGGAGAGTAATTGGAGACAAGGAGTAGAAGCAGCTTCTTTGAATTATTTTGCTGCAAAGAAGAGTCGACAAATGGAGTAATAGTTAGACGGGAACGGGAGTCAAGAGAGGGTCTTTTTTCTTTTGTTGTGAGAAATAATTCCAATTTGTCTGCTGATGGGAATGGTCCAGTACGGAGGGAAATGGAAGATTTAGAGGCGAGAGAGGAGACTTGTTATATTAATATATTACCTATTGCAGTCAAGACGTAATGGATATAAAAATCCAGAAGTAACGGGTACAAATATAAAAAAAAAACACAATTTAGTCTTAGATAAGAACAAATGAAGTTCATCATTTTAACATAAGAGATACAGGTTATAGATTCTGGTAGATGTGAAGAAGTTTTGCTGGCAGTTTCTGGAAGTTTATTGTGATTGCTTCAATTTTCTCAGTGCAGTGGGACAGCAGGTTATGGCATTGGATGTTGGAAGAGAGAGAGGTGTGAAATATTTACCTAAGAGAGTGAGAGAGAGAATGAATTAGTGAAATATTGTATGATTGACCAGAAATAGCATTAAGCATTTATTTTTATCACGGTAAGACCTGCAAATCAACCATTAAATAATGACAAGGAAGAGTGAGGTCGCTGTTGCCAGTAGGTTAGCATTCCCTGCCACATGCTCCCAGGGCATATTTCTATCCAACCGCTCATCAGATTTTATGAGGCAGCAGGAAAAAGGGAATTCTCATACATGAAGTGGTGACAACCGAACCTTTTGGCTGAGCAGTTTGATAACATCAGAATTTTAAAAAGTCTGCATCTCTACATCCCATGACGTTGTGGGCAGAGGTCATGTAACCCTCCCCGGGACCCTGCCCCTCCACAGGACTCCGGTGCCTAGGCACTCGTGGCTGGGAATGCTGAGTCTAGGGCTAGGCCTCAGCTGGGTTGTTCTTGGGGAATTGCCCTCAGCCAAAGAGAGCCAATCCAGTTGGGAGCAGCTGGCATCCACTAACTACTGGGGTGGATGTAAAGGCCCACCCTCCTTGCCTCAAAGTGGCACAATTCCAAGGGACCATTATCATTGTAGAGCTCCCTGTGCGGTTGGCTGAGGCCTTTGTCACAGCTGCATTACAGCTCAACAGGTTCCTTTCTCCAGTTCTTGTTCCTTCTCTCCTCTACACCCAACAGGTGTCTTCCACTCAAACAACTTTCCTACACTCAAATCGCACCCTTAGCCTATTTCCTAGGACACCCCACTTAACAGCCTTCTGATTCAGAAATTCTACAATCAGGCATTTATCAAGAGGAAATAAGGGTGCAAAGATTTTGCTAACATAGTGTGTATAACAGTGTAAAATGGAAATGACTTCAACTGGAAAGTCTGCTTAAGTTATGTATGTGTGAGGACAAAGCCCCGCAGAGCAGTTTCCAGGCTCTCGGCCTCACGGGGTGGGGGGCGGTGCTGGCTCGGGTAGTAGATGGCCATTGGCTGTGGCTAGTTGGCCGTCGGCTGTAGCCGGTTAGCCAATTGGCCACTGATATAAGTGCCACGGCTGCGCTGGGGAGGGGGAGTCAGTCAGTTGGCAGGAAAGGGGACAGCAGGTCACACGTGTGAATCCAGCCTCCAGTGAGACTACAGTGGTGTGACTCCTCTACCTATGGCTCCGTGGGTGTTCCTTTTTGGCCTAGCCACATCCTGTGTTCTTATGTGGGGAGAGGGAGCAGAGACCCCGCAGGCCACCCCGCATGACACATGGCGCAGCGAGGAGGGTGTGGTGTCGGCCGAAACTCTCCGGAATGTACTAGAGCAGTTTATACGCATAGAAGGTCAGTTTCGTAAGCAGGGTATGGTGCTGGCCAAAGCATGGTGGAGCGGTTTGTGTGTGTGAGAGCTCAGCTTCGGGAGGCCCATGAGGAGTGACACCAGGAACGGGAGGCATGGTCTGCCTGGGAGACTCAAGCCTCCAGCTGGCACACCACCCTCTTGGCCATGGACGGTGTTGCCTTCATTTTGGTGATCTGCTGCGGCCTTAGGCTCCGAGGGTTGTGGACATCTTACACGGAGGCCTCCACCCACTCAGACACCTGGCACGGTGAGCAGGATTCCGACCAGGTAGGAATGGAGTCTGACTCTGGGCAGGAGGACGTGTGGCCCCCACACAGTGTGTGGTGTCCGGTGGCCACTGTTCTCAGGAGTTGGACCCCCAAGGAAGGGTGGGAGGACATGGACGGCTCTCCGGCCAGCATGGAGAGGGCCCTGCAGGCTCTGGCTGAGCGGTTGCCGGAGGAGGAGGAGGAGAAGGCTACAGCAGGCTGCGTGGGCTGGATGTTCCTCAGGGCCTTGAGTCTCAACATGGAAAATGCGCTTAATCAAATGGCCCAGGTGCCAGACCAGGTGTCCCGGTTGGAAGCGCTGGAAGCTCGGGTCCGCCTGTAGAAGAGGGGCCTCACAGTGGAGACTCTGAGGCAGAGGCGGACAATGCGAGTGCAGACAATGTAGCTCCCAACCCCCAAGCCCGGCCAATCCTGAAGCAAAGGGTAAAACGTGAGCAACCTTTGGGCCCTGGGGGCGTTGCTGCCAGCAACCCAGCTGTGACTGAGTTCACGACCTACACCCCTTACACTCCCAATGAGTTGCAGGAGCTGGGGGGGCGGTACAGACAGAGCCCTGGAGAGCCAGTCTCGGCTTGGCTACTACGTTTATGGGATGAGGGAGCAGACAACATTCTCTGCTCCCCAGGCGAGATGGAAAAGCTAGCCTTTGTGATAGTGCATTCATCCATGTGACAAAGGTTACAGAACTGCCATAGGTTGGCCCACGGCCAGGGCAACCACTCTCTAATGGAGTGGCTCACTGCTGTGGTACGCACAGTATGGGAACAGGCTGCGAGCTGCCAGACACTGTGAGTCAATGGCAGTCATATACGGAACTTACTCAAATCATCCGTGGAATGGGTCTGAGACATGCTATTTTCAACCCTAATATGCAGGGGCCGGATGACGAGCTTTTTACAGCCAGCATGAGAGATCTGGTTTTGGATACTGGACCTGCAAGTGTTTTTGGATCCTTGGTTGCCATTCTTACACCCTATGTGGGACGATGGATCCATGAAGTTACAACTGCCGTGGCCACACTGGGGGATGTTGAAAGCCAGAGGCGAAGGAAGTTAAGACAGGAGGTCCGCTCAGTTGAGACCTGGAAGCCCAAATCAAAAGTAAAGGGGCGAGGTCGCGGGCCTCAGGGAGTAACTCGTGCACAGATGTGACGTGATCTCGTGGCAACAAGGGTCGATCAGGAGAAAATAGACCGACAACCCAATGAGCTCCTGCTGGAACTTTGGAAACAGTTGCGTCCGGAACAGCAATTCTGGAGAAGCCTAAAGGAGAAGTCTGGGAAAGCACGACCCGTGTCCCTCCAGGACTTCATGTGGCCGCTTGAGGCCGACTCCTTTCAGCTTGATTAGGGGTGGGGCCAAGGTACCCTGTCAGAGGGGACGAGCAGGGACCGGAGTTCCCACGTGGAACTGTTCATACATTGGTCCCCTTCTAATGTGCAGAGGGTTTTGGCCCTAGTTGACACTGGCGCAGACTGCAGTCTTGTCTATGGGAACCCAAAACTGTTCCCCGGACCAGCAATCTGCATTGATGGCTACGGGGGAAAGACTGTGACTGTAAAAGCCGTTTCCTTACCACTGGGTATAGGAAGGCTTCCTCCTCGTACCTACAAGGTTTATGTCTCCCCCGTTCCGGAGTATATTCTAGGGGTGGACGTGCTACATGGCCTCAGCTTACAGACGTCGGTAGGAGAGTTCCGTCTCCGGATCCGGGTGGTGAAAGCGGTGACACGCGGGCATGCTCACCACCCTCCTCAAGTGTTGCCACAGCCCTGGCGCGTGGTTACAGTGCGACAGTACCGCCTGCCAGGAGGGCAGGAGGAGATTGGTCATACAATATTGGAGTTGGAGAAGGCACATATTGTGAGGCCGACGCACAGTCCCTTTAACTCCCCAGTATGGCCTGTCAAGAAGCTAGATGGGACCTGCCAAATGCCTGTGGACTATAGGGAGTTAAATAAGGTGACACCACCCTTGCACGCTGCAGTGCCTTCAATACATGATTTAATGGATCGTCTGACTGTCCACCTGGGGACATATCACTATGTAGTGGACTTGGCCAATGCTTTTTTCTCCATTGACATTGCACCCGAGTGTCAAGAGCAGTTTGCTTTTACTTGGGCGGGCGGCAATGGACTTTTCAAGTCCTTCTGCAAGGATACCTACACAGCCCCACTGTCTGCCATGGGCTTGTAAAATCAAGACTTTAAAAAATGTGACTTGAATAATCACCTTAAATACAGATAGTTCCACATTTACCATAGCTAAAGAGACCACTTAAGAGATGCCACTATTATACTGCAACTTTTGGCAAAATCATTGCATCAATGGTTCCAAAACTTCTGTCACTGATGTGCCACCTTCTTGGTTTTTTATATTTGTGCCATCTATAAGATTACTTATTCAATCTTTTTCCTTAAATAGACTCTTTATAAGAGCACAAGGACTTTCTTAACCCTCTTCTAAGTAGCAATGTTGAAGATAAAAAAAGACTTCAGTTGCTAGTAATAATTTTTAGAGACACATTAAAATAAGTGCATAACTATCAAAATAGAAAACGTTTGGCCACATACCTCTGAAAACTCACCTCTTGCATTTATACCATGCTTTGGGAACACACTGCACTAAGTTGTCAGCATCTGAAAGAACAGACATTTCTGGGTCCTATGGCCGTCCTGCTGAGCTGGGTGGAGAGAAGGAAGGCACTCTGAAAGCTTTGGCCTGGCCTCTTCTCAGTACAGGCAAATCCTGCTTTCTGCCAAATATTTATTTGTAAGTCAGTCATGTGGAACGTTACCATATTATGTATTAAACGGGTTTTTAAGAGCTGGTGGGAGAAAGTGGTTATCACACAGAGAAGTTACATTTTTTTGTATGGACTTTTCTCTCTGAGGCTACTGGATGCCATCACACACACGACTTATATATTTATTTTGGCCAAGGATAATTTACCAGTACCTGACACCAAGTTGATGGTAGCAAATGATTTTTGAACATAATTGACTAAAACCTTTGAAAGCTTCTCCTTTAATAACCTGGAAATTTCAGAAAGAGAATGATTCTCATTTGAAATTGGAAAAGATTTGAAAGCCACATTGGGACAAGGGACAGAGAGTATGGGAGAAAGCATCTATATAAGTGACCATGACAATTTGCTGGGGCTGTTCTGTGGGGTCCAGGAAGGGGCTGTAGAGAGACTATTTGATCTCTTTTGAGGGCTGTTACCTCAAAGAATAGGTTGTGGCAGTTCACACAGATACCCAAACTATATCAAGCAATCAAATTCTCTTGAGACGCAGGGCCCAACATCTGGGAAACCTCCCATCGATTCTCACCCCCCTGGTCCAAACTCCATCACTTGGCATTGATTCAAAAATGCCCACTGGGGGAGATACTCCTTTTCATTTTCATTGTTCAATCCATCTCTAGTTAGCCTTCTTTCTTATTGGAACTTGAAGAATACAAACAAACGAAAAAATCTACTTTATTGCCATTGTCACGGATTTCATCCCGACCCAATATGCCAACCCCAACACACTTTTTCATTTATAATTTAGGAAAGTAATAATAGTGGTAGTTCTCATTTATATGACATATACACATACTTTTATACCCACTTGAACATGTAAGTCTCCTCACAAAGCTAGGGAAAGGCAGGGCAAGTGTTATTATCCCTGGACCACAAATAACCTAACATTATGAGAATGCCACTCTAATCCAAAACTTGTGCTGGCTGTTTTCAGATTTTAAATTGCTTAGTGTTGACTCTAAGATAGACATCATCATCTTCATTTACAGAAAAGAAAACTGAAGTTCAGAGAGGTTAAATGATCTGCCCTCAGTGATGTAGTTTGCATGACGTAGATTCAAAACTTGAATCATCCAGCTGCAAGTAGAGTCTCCGTGTGAAGCGCGTCACAGCTACTCAAACAACCATGAACACTTCTGAGTTGGAAAAAATGCTTTGGGGTCTTATCTAGACTCCATTATTCTACCGTAATTAATTATCAAGTTGGAGGGGATTGAATTCTGTCATTCCAAAGGCATATTCCTAGAAGCTTGACCAGGAGAGGAATGTTGATCAATTTATTTCAAGACCTGGATACACTCATCTGGTTTAACTTTAAGAACTTGAGATCTATGAGTTTTCTCCTGTGGAAATGATCTTGCAGAGTTATAGTAATGATCAGCAATAATATACAAAAGGCAAACGTCATCATGAGGTGGGTGTCGACACTCAATGGCTGACACATTCAGAGGCATCACGATGTCAAAAACATGAGCTTTAGAATCAGACAAAAACCGGTCTTGGTACCACTACTTGCTAGCCCTGTGCCTCTGAGCACTGGACTTACCCCCTTAAAGGTCAAAAAGTGAAGGGGGCACTCAAGCAACAGTAGCCATCATTGATATCTTCCTCAAATGAGGTTTTCTTGCTGTCTGTATACACCCTTCACAGTGAATATGTCTGTACTGGACCTACTGTGTGCCTGATGTTTGAATCTTTGTTGTGGTTTTCAGCTTGGAAGGTGCTGAATCAATATAAACTAGAGCTGTTGGCAACCACTTACCACCCAGCAGAAGAGAAACACTTCGCCTCCTATCCTTCCTTCTTGATTGAACAACTTTGGGAGGCCTACAGCCTGCAAGTCAAGATGTTGAAGCTACATAGAGAAAAAGATGCTGCTGCTGTCATCTTGGGGCTTAACATCTGTTATACGTGATCAATATTTTAGGAGTTCAGAAGTAGACTGGGACCTAGAAGTGATGGGGAAGTGCTCTTGGAAGTTGAGAAAGAATGACAAGATTATTAAAGGAGATTCCAGCTGTGAAGAAGTTCGTGCATGGAGAGCACAGGCAGACATGTGCATTGCATGTTAGAGGAAACTTGAGTCCAGCTGGTGTAGCGGGAGTAAGGTGTAAAGACGATAACCCAAAGGAGTGAGGAGGACATTCCAAGCAGGTGCCTTCAAGGATTAGTTGAGTCAGTGGAACAACAGTCATTAATAGCCTATTTTCTCACTGGGGATTTATGTGTGAGCATGCTAGCAGAACTTGGGGGGAACTGGGATTTAATAAGATAATCACTTTGCAAGTTGTTAAAATGCTATGCAGATGGGTGGAATAATTATTATCACTGATCTGCTCAATTGGCCACTTCATTTTCCCTCCTTTAGTTATTTCTTAATATGTTCTCTATTTCTACTACTTATGACTCTAAGATTTTGAATTCCAAACATGGTAGAATGTTACCTTGGGGGCTCCTAGTGAACTATGCTCTTGGCATTCATGTTCTAGTGTATCACCTTCCATTGAATCTGGGATGACCTGTGACCTGCTTTGTCCGGTAGCATTAATGCTGACACAGTTCTTCAGAAAGTCTGGAAGCTTCTGCACTTATGTCTGGGGGAAGCCATCCACCATGTAAGAAGTTCTGAGACCTTCACACACTGTAAGAAGCCTAAGCCAGTCATGCTGAGAGTTTATGTGGAGGAGAACTGAGGTTCCCAGCCAACAGACTCAGCTATTTCACAGCCGATAGCCAGCACCAACTGTTCAGCTATGTGAGTGGAGCCATCTTAGAAGTGGATCCTCTTGCCCTGATCAAGGCTCTTCAACTGATACCATACGAAATACAGATGAACTGTGTATTAGTTTCCTAGGGTCGCTAGAACAAAGAACCACAAACTAGGTGACTTAAAACAACAGAAATGTATCCTCTTATTGTTCTGAAGACTGGAAATCTGAAATCAAGGAGTTGGCAGGGCCCTGCTCCCTCTGACAGCTCTAGGGGAAGGTTCTGCTTTGCCTCCTTCAACTTCCGGTAGCCCTGGGTATTTCTTGGCTTGTGGGAGCATCACTCCAATCTCTGTCTCCATCTTCACATGGCTGTCTCTCCTCTGTGTCTGTGTCCACATCTCCTTCTTATAAGGAAACTTGTCATGGGATTGGAGCCCACCTTCGTGGACTCATCTTAACTTTATTGCACTTGAAAAGACCCAGTTTCCAAATTAAGTCACATTCAGTGATACCAGGAATTAGTCAACATATCTTTTAGGGGAGAATAATTTAATCCATTAAAAACTGTCCATATTGAGCTCTGCTCTAATTACAGAATCATGAGCAAATAAATTGCAATTTTTAGCTATTGAGTTTTGGCTATTGTCATTCAGCAGTAATGAGATACCAAGGGACAGCCCTTCGATGCCCTCTACCCCAAGGCCGTTCCTTGCCTTGATCTACATTGCATTTGTTTCTTTCTGTCACCTTTTTCTCTCTAGATAATCCCTGTCATAGGAAGTGTTAATGCATACAATCCTACTTCTCTCTCATTTTTCATCACGCCTAATCTTCCTGGTCCCAAGCAAGTTTACATTAAGAGCATGTCATTTCTTGCTTTCCCAATATGATTATTCCGATATGACTGCAGCGTCTTCTTTGCTGCATTCTCAGGTGCCCATGTTTTTCCTTGCTGCATTACTGTTTTAGATCTCTGCGGGATGTCTGGCCCTGCAATAGCCACACACTGCTGGCCCGCCCATGTTGCCTTCACGGGTCTACACATCTCTGTTCACTATCAGGGTGTGACACCGGACTATCTCCTCCTTAACAGACCTGACTGTGTCTTCTCACTGACTTGTGCTGAGGATCAGGCACTTGTGAGTTGGGCCACATCATAAGTACAAGGATGCGGTTTTAAAACTGTGTACCAAGAATAATTCTCAACCCATATGACCTTAAGTGGAGGTGGGGAGATAAGAATTGAAGGTGGAGCTTGGTAAAAATGCACGGTGAGGAGGAGTGAACTGCTAGAGCAGGAATGGACCTGGAGAAAATTTTTAACAATTTCATCTTCCATTCTAGCCTAACTCTCATGCTATTCTTATGCGTCCCAAATTCTTCCTTGTGTGGTTGCTAGTTTTGAAAATTATCTTCCTGTCATTTTTGTGTTTATCCACATCATCTTCTCCTTCAAGACTCCAATCCAGAACTCACTTCTCTTTATCCCTATTCTTCCATCACTTTGAAACTCTGGGATTACAGACATTGTGCTCCAAGCATTAATATCTTCATATCACCTACAACATACAAAGGTCTGACAATTAAGTTCAAGAATTCATCCTACAAAAAGTGCTACATACCTCATTGTTGAATGTCACTACAGTCATCCTCGAAGGACTCCCCTCAGTAAACTATGCACCATCACTTGGGCCTAGTCCACCGTTCAAAGCAATTTTGGAACTCTTTTTCTGAAATGGCCATCAGAGCTGTCGTCATATTACCTTTGATGTCGGGAATGGCATCAAAATGTCTTCCTTTCAATATTTCCTTTATCTTTGGTTAAAGAAAGAAGTCGCTGGGGGCCAGATCAGGTGCGTAGGGAGGGTGTTCCAATACAGTTATTTGTTTACTGGCTAAAAACTCCCTCACAGACAGTGCTGTGTGAGCTGGTGCATTGTCGTGATGCAAGAGCCATGAATTGTTGGTGAAAAGTTCAGGTCATCTAACTTTTTCACGCAGCCTTTTCACCACTTCCAAATAGTAAACTTGGTTAACTGTTTTTCCACTTGGGACAAATTCATAATGAATCATCCCTCTGATATCAAAAAAGGTTAGCAACATCGTTGCCACAAGTTCACGAACTTAACTGTCAGACCTCATATACACATGTTCACACAGAGACTGGATCCTCCACAGGTCCATCTGACTTGGTGATCCAAAGTGCCAATGCTGAAGACATTAAGAGCTGGGAGTGGGAAAGAGGTACAAGAAGGTTCCCGTAAGTCTTAGAACCAAAGGAGATCAGAGAATCAGAAGGTATGGAGCAAGAATGTGAAGGCAGGAAACTCCGATACACATTATTCTACAGTTTCACACGAATCCAACTGAAAGTGTTGTGCTTCATGAATTCAAAATGGATAAGCCTCTCATGCAAATAAATAGACAATTTGATAGACCTTGCAGTATCTGACCAATGCACCAAAAGAACAAACAAGGGCAGCAAGAGAAGTTTAAGTTTCAAGAAAGTTGCATGTAATCATGTACAGCTTGTGGAAAAAATATCTCTTCCTCAATTATATGTGTATTATCACTTATGCCAATTATTTTAATAGAGGGATTTTATTATGAGGCGACACTGAGATTGCATGTCAGGGAAAAAGAATCATTTGTTTATTCATGTAGAAAAAATATACTGAGCAACTATTTTGTATTTGGTACTGGATGTCTTAGGTTTGGTTCACTAGAAGACCTGTGCAAAACTTTGATGTGCACCCAGGGTAAAGTTAACAAAGGTGGTGGGGGTTCAGGGCTTCTGGATTCCCTGAGCCCAGACTTTTCTTTGTGTTGTGAAGAAGCAGGGAGAAAAACTGGCAGAGTTCTGTCCAAACGCTAGTTCTGACTCTAACTTGTGCTGGCCTTAGATTAGTTCCTTCCAAAGCTTTTCTGAAAGCTTTTGAAACATTCAATAGCGTAACATATACATTTAACAAGGGCCCAGCAAAAGCCTTCTGTAGGCTAAGGAGAGGGAGGAAACATTGCAGAACTTGATTAGCACAACAGCCACACATATTCAACCAACCAACACTGGAGTAAAATGGAAATATGGTTATTAGTTAATGCAGATTCCCACACTTGATTTCTTACATAACGGAAATTTGCCCCTCATGGGGTGAAGAAGACAGCGCTCTAGAACAGAAATAAAAATGTCTTTTCTCCCTGAGCTAGCCCCTACTTCTGCTCAAGTCACTGTTGATGAAATAATTCGAGATTCTATTTTGAAAGCATGGCAACTTTTAGTGTTATTTTTTTCTCAGCTGTATTGAGATATAATTGACAGAAATTGCATGTTTAAGGTGTACAACTTGATGTTTTGATATATGTAGACATTGTGAAAAGATCACCACAATCAAGCTGATTAACATGTCCATCATCTCACATAATTATGTCTCTCTCACTCTCTTTCTTGTGAGAACACTTAAGATCTACCTTCTTAGCACATTTTAAGTGTGCAATGCAGCATTGTTAACTCTAGTCATTAGGCTGTACATGAGAACTTACTCTTCTTGCATAAGTAAAACTTTGTACTCTTAGGCTAGAACCTCCCCATTTCCCCCTCTATCCTGCCTCTGGTAACTACCATTCTGTTCTCTGTGAAGGTATGGTCTCCTACTGCCTGACTGTGGCACCAAATAGTTAACTTGTCCAAAGCACTAATATGTTTGGACCTGGCCCCATGTTAGAAACCCACAGCAGGGGATAGAAGAATTGGGCTCAAATGCATAATAGTGAGGTGTTTTAAAATATATGAAAGTTGAATTGTTAGGGGAAAAACTCTGCACATCATCCATCACTCATTCATTCATTTATCATATGTTTACTAAGACACTGATAGATATCAGACTTTGTCCTAAGCCAGGGGTGTCCAAAATGCGACCTGCGGGCCAACTGTGGCCCACAATCCATTTTTAATTAGCCCGCAGCAAATTCCAAAAATATATTTGGTTTACTTAAATAAACCAGGTGAGGCAATACGTACTTCACCTCAAGTGAGTGGCCTGGCTGTTTGTGTATTTTACCACATATGGCCCTTGGTAAAAAACGTTGAAAAAAGTCTGGACACCCCTGTGCCATGGGGATCCAGCAAAAAGTTGAACAAACAGAGTATCTACGCTCATGGAATTCATATTCTAGAAGAAGAAAGGCGGACATAAGAACAATAAATAAGTAAATATAATAAGATTTCAGGTGGTGATAGTATGACGGAGAAAAATAAGCCAGGTTAGGGAGTGGGGCTGCTGTGTATGGAGTAGTCAAGAAAGGTCTCATGGATAAGATGGCATTTGAGAAGAACTTTGAAGGAGGTGAGCCATGCATCTCTGGCAAAATGTATACCGTAGGCCTCTGTGTGTGTGTGTGTGTGTGTGTGTGTGTGTGTGTGTGTGTGTGTGTGTGTATTTAGAGTGTTCAAAGATAGGCTAGCATGGCCATAGGAAATCCAGTGAGGAGGAGAATAGGTCACAGTGGTAGGAAAGCCCAGTCGTATAGGGCAATTGTTCTCAAACTTTGCTGTATGTTAAAACCATCGGCAGAACTTTAAAAAATAGATCTCTGTCCAGGCCATCTAAAGGTCAGATGCGTCAGATGCTCTGGAGTTGGGACCCAGGAGTCAGTGGTTTTTAAAGCCTCCCAGATGATTCCAATATGCAACCAGGACTGAGAACGATCAGTGAGGACCCTGCAGGCAATTGTTAGAAGATGTGATGGTTAATTATGACTGTCAAGTTGGCTGGGCCATGGTGTCCAGGTATGTGGTCAAACACTATTCTGGATATTTCATGAGGGTTTCATGCATAAGGTTTATATTTTAATTTGGTAGACTTTGAGTAAAGCAAATTGCTCTCCATACTATGGGTGGGCCTCATCTAATCAGTTGAAGGCCTGAATAGAACAAAAGATTAACTTCTCTTGACCAAAAGGGGATTCCGCTAGCAGTTTATTAACTTGAACTGCAACACGGGCTCTCCCTGAGTTTCTAGTCTGCAGATTTTGCCCACCCTGAAGATTTTGATCTTGTCAGCCTCCATAATCACACAAGCCAATCCCTGAACAGAAATACTTTTCTGTGTGTGTATATATCCTGTTGGTTCTATTTCTCAGGAGAACCCTGACACTGAAGGGTTAAAAGCAGAGAAGGAATAGGATCTTATTAACCTTTTACATAAATCTCTTTTTGCTGTACTAAACTTAGACCCTAGAGTCCAGGGCAAAAGCAGGGATCCTACTTAGAAACACATTATAATAATCCAAGAGAGAGCTAATGGTGGCCTGGACCTTGTTGGTAGTGGGAGGTGATGTGAAGTTGTAGGATTCTGCATTCTCTCTGAAGGTAGAGCCACCAGTATTTGCTGTGAATACATTACAGTTTTGCTACAGTTTATTTTGGAGATCTCAGGTTTCATCAAACCATAGGTTGGGTTAGCCACTTGTTTTATATGATTCAGATCATGTGAGGCCAAGCAGACAAGAGCTGTAAGTGTTAACAGACACATGCAGTAAAGTGAAAGCCTGGTCCTTAGAGAATTCTGGCCTCAACCAAACAATTCAAACATTTTCAAACATGTTGGAATAAGCAAGAAACAAAACACGCTTTGACAGATAATTTATTTCTAAACTATATGTATCTTAAGTGTAACTGAATCCAGCTGTTTCTCCTCCTTTGCTCTTACCCTTTCCCATCTTTTTGATGAGGCACTGACAGCCTTAGAACACGTCAAGTGTAGCGTTCACACAGCGGGACGAAACATTTTGTTATTCACAGGGACTCTGACCTCAGGAAGGCTGAGTTTTCTTCTATAAATCATCACCCAGACATTCAAGTGCTGCTATATTTGGCAAGGACTCTCTCCTCAACCCACGTCTGGTAGGCATCAGGAAAAGAGTTGGTCAAGGTTGAAGAGAAAGCTCTTTCTGTCCCTGTCCTCTGTGTCTTCTCCAGTTCCGCACTCCCCACACTTCTCAGGTCCAGGAAACTGCCTGCTGTCGTTGGCCTCAGGTTCTTCATGCAGGTGTCCCCTCTATCCGGTGGTATTTCTCCCACCTGCTTCACCTGGCTCAAGCCATCGATCTTTCCCATTGAGACTATGCACAAGACAGGGCAGGTCGTGTCTCCTTCAACCTCTCCTTAAAGGCTTCTTCCATAGTGAAGCTTCCTTGAGCCTCCAAGACTTGGTCACCTCCCCAGTTGTTGGCTTCTATAGCAACCTGAAGATTCCCCCTCCTGTTTTTTAAACACCCAGCACACCTGTAGGCATCCTTGTAATGTCTGTTTTCATCCTCTAGGTTCCAAAGCCAATGAGGACAGCCCCAAGTCTGCCTAGTTCATTCCTGTATGTCTAGCCAACAGCACAGAACTTTGTATCCTTGACTATTTGGTTAATACTTTTTGTAAAGTTCCTATGTGCCTGGCACTGTGCTAGGCTCTGACTACACATTGGTGCTCAGTAAAGAGTTGTTGTCTGACTGAATGATATAATACAATATTTTTATTATTAGTTTCAGGTGTACAAAACAACATAATGATTAGACATTTACACCCCTCACACACTGATAACCCCAACAAGTCTACTAACCCTCTGACACCGTACAGAGCTATTACAATACCATTGACTATATTCCCTATGCTGTACTTTACATCATATATATATATATATATATATATATATATGTATATTATAGTTGACATTCAATATTATTTTGTTTTAGCTTCAGGTGTACAGCACAGTGGTTAGGCGTTGATGTAATTTATGAAGTGATCTCCCCAATAAGTCTAGTACCCATCTGATACCATACATAGTTTGTACATTACTTGATGTAATCCAAATTTAAACATATCTAAATTCTCCATCACTTTCTTAAAATCAGGTCCCATTCCCAAATTTCTAGTATCAACAAAAGGTATCATCACTGTATCTCTCAATATTCGAACTAGAAATGCTATTTCTTTATTTCTTGTATGAAGTACCATCAAGTCCTATGAATTCGTCCTTACAAATAATCCCTGTATTCATCTCTTCTTTACTCCTGCTGATACTAATCGGTGGTTCTTGTCATGCCTGAATTGCTAAAATAGCTATCTCATCCTTTCTTCTTTCCCAAAGGCAAATATCATCAGGAATTTGGTGACATGCAGTCCACAATCAGTGAGGGTGCCAAAAAAATGTATACAAGTGGACACTTTGGTCAACGTTGCTCAAGCTGTAGTTCGCTGTAATCAGAAGTGTCTGGACGCTGATGGTAACCACTTTGAGCACCTCTTGTAATTGTAGAAGTCAAACGTGACTTGTATTCATCTTTTGTTGTCAGTATATATTGAATATTACAATTTTAATAGTTTTCCTTTCTTAAAATGTGTATACATATATATACTCTATAAGTACATATAATATGTGTATATACAGACGAAGGTCTGACACTTAAGCTTGCGAATTTGTTTCAACAGTGTTGTTAACATTTTTGATATCAGAGGGGTTATTGATTATGAATTTGTATTAACTGCACAAACAGTTAACCAAGTTTACTATTTGGAAGTGTTGAAAAGGCTGCGTGGAAAAGTTAGGTGAAAATGACCTGAAGTTTTCAACAAGAATTCATGGCTCTTGTATCACGACAATCCACCAGCTCACAGGGCACTATCTGTGAGGGAGTTTCTAGCCAGTGAACAAATAACTGTATTGCAACTCACCTGATCTGGCTCCCAATGACTTCTTTCTTTGCCAGGAGATAAAGAAAATATGAAAAGGAAGAACATTTTGATGACATTCAGGACATCAAGGGTAATACAATGACAGCGTTGATGGCCTTTCCAGAAAAAGAGTTCCAGAATTGCATTGAAGGGTGGACGAGGTGCTGGAGTCAGTGCATAGTTTCTCAAGGGGAGTACTTTGAAGGTGACTGTAGTGATATTCAGCAATGAAATATGTAGCACTTTTTCTAGGATGAGTTCGCGAACTTAATTGTCCAACCTCATATGTGTATATGTATATATGTAGTTTCATGTGTTTTTAAACATTTATGTGAATAATATAGTACTGTATGTAATATTCTGCAGAATGCATTTTATTTGCTTTGTTATTTTTATCTTATTTATATAAAATGAATATAGCTTTGTAATTAATATTTATAATTAAAAAAATATTATAAATTTTTATAACGAGGAGACTGGGAATTGTTTTAAGATGGTAACCTAAAGAAAGTTTTGCTTTCTTCTGCTTATGGAAAGTCTTCAAAACCTAAGAAATAAAACAAAACTACAAATTCTACTTGGATAAAACTAGGTGACATATAAGCTATGCAACTGCAACGTATGAAGATGAAAAGCAGAATCAGGAAGGACAAAAAGTTTAAACAGTGAGGAGAAGGGTAGGTTATACCCATGGGGTAGAGGGACATTGCCGGCAGGACAGAATTGAAACCTAGGACTCACCTAAGGTGGAAGCTAATTGGAAACCTTTTACAATGGCATTATATCCTTAGGGGGAGAGGGACAGTAGTGACTTACGACCAGCTTCTACTCCCAGGGAATGCACCGAAAGTCACCTTGGCTCTGAGCAAGGGCATGGGACCACAAGCCGGAACTCTCATGGATTTACCTTTTAAATTCACATCACCTGGGTGGTTCAAAAAACTTCAAGCTGTGGGGCCGGCCCTGTGGCTCAGGCGGTTAGAGCTCCATGTTCCTAACTCTGAAGGTTGCCGGTTTCATTCCCACATGGGCCAGTGGGCTCTCAACCACAAGGTTGCCTGTTCAATTCCTTGAGTCCCACAAGGAATGGTGGGCTGCGCCCCCTGCAACTAGAAAAAAACGGCAACTGGACCTGGAGCTGAGCTGCGCCCTCCACAACTAAAACTGAAAGGACAACAACCTGACTTGGAAAAAAGGCCTGGAAGTACACACTGTTTCCAACAAAGTCCTGTTCCCCTTCCCCAATAAAATCTTTAAAAACAAACAAACAAAAAACTTCAAGCTGTGAATTTTGTTTACACTGTTTGATTGGCAGATACTCTGAGTGCTTGGCAAAAGCAAATAAATGGAAGCAATTATTAACCCCAGGGGGAAAAAAAAAACACACCCACATTTGTATAGTATCTGTTTGGTGGTAGTTATAATCATGAAAACAGTGAACACACATGTGACAAAAATTGAAATATAGTAATAATATTAAGAGAATGAGGAGAAGGAAGAAAGCGTATAAATAAACTAAATAATAGGGAGTGAATAGTTAAGGTCTGAAATAGATGAACAAAAAGAGAATTTCAATTATTTAGAAATTTGAGATTAAATAACAAAACAGTTAAGTTTGGAACACTTTGAAGGAGTAGCTTCTGGAGACTTGAAGGAGTGATTAAGGTTGAGTTAAAATATACATATATGGACCTTTTCACTCTATTTGACTTTTTAAATTATTGGAATAGAATATTTTATTTCAAATAAAACTCTCAACATATAGGGGATGGTAAAATAAATTATGCAAATACAAGCCAAGTAAAACACTGTGATGTTAATACAAAAGTAGAATTCAAAGCAAAAACATATATTGGACAAATTTTTTAAATTAAAATTATAGTCCACAAGGAAAATATAAAATCTTGAATATTTGTGCCTCCCAAACACCATTAAAATAGATATATGAAAAACTATTATAAGTTGCAGGAAAACTCCCAGAAACACAACTTGTGAGACATTAGCCATTGTTAAACCAAATAGAAGGAACAAAGTGTAAAAGGATATAGAGAGAATTTAAATGATACTATTAATAAGGCAAATTTAATAGAAATGATATCTGTTAAAAAGAAATTGTATGAATTATGCATTCTGATTATGACTCTATAAAACTAGAAACAAATAATGAAACATTAAGAAAAATAATCACAATTACTTGGAAATATGAATGCACTGTCCTAAGCAGCTCTTGGAAGAAAGGGAAACATCAATGCTTTAATTAAACTATATTTAGAAAGCAATGATAATGTGAATGCAGCAAATTTTGGAAAATGGCTTGAACCATTTTATTCAAAGGAAAATTCATAATCATAAATACTTTAATTCCAGAAAATCTGAAACAAAATGTACTAACGCAAGGAATCAGAAAAAGAAAAATAGCCAAGCATAGAAGCCTTGACCTTAGGCACTGAGAAGCCTTAGGCACTGAGACTAGCTGTCCCCTCTCTACCCTCCCAGAACTCGCCCCACCCCCACCTGCCCAGTGCTAGAAGCGGAACAGTAGCAGTGTCAGGTCAAAAGAACAGAATATTTGCTGTTCTGAGAACTGTGGACCACAGACACAGATTAGCAGCCCAACTAGTTCCGGCAAAGGGGAGGGAGCTGTGGAAGCAGGACCAGCTGTGGTGGTGGTCACCGCCATTGCTCTGGGCCACCTCTCAAAACTCACCCAGCCCTGGACCCACCTATCTGGGCAGATCCCTGCAGGAGTAAACAGAACTGCTGAAACACACGGGCTCTGAATCTGGTGCAGGAAGAGCTTTGGAACTTCAAAAGCTCTCTGCATACCCACACAGACACTGCACCCTGTGACCCAGGTGAACTATTAACAAGAGAAGCTCGTCTCCCAGGGAATCCCCCCATTGTGTGAGAAGCTGGAATGGTGCAGATGAAACAGCACTAATGTGTGAGAGAGAAAAAAAAGGCTGCAGTCGGAGAGAAAATAAAACATTCTATCAACAAGTACTGGAAAACAAAAGAAAGACCTCTTCCTATCAACCTGTTGCAGAAACCACTCCTATAGATGTCTAGGAAGAGAAATAATAAATCAGAAATTACCATGAATAACCAAGGCAACAAGACAGCTCAGAAAGAAAGTGAAAAGTCTCCAGAAAAGGAACTTAAAGATATGGAAATATGTGACTTAAATGACAGAGAATTCAAGATTGCAGTTCTGAAAAAACTCAACGAGATGCAAGAAAACACAGAAAGACAGTTTAATGAACTCAGAAACACAGTCAAAGAACAGCATGAGCATTTTACGAAAGGGATTGAAATTTTTAAAAAGAACCAAATAGAATTTCTGGAGATTAAGAACTCAATAGAAGACATTAAGAATGAAAGACCAGCTTAGGTAGTAGAGTTGACCAGATGGAGGAAAGAATCAGTGACATCGAAGACAGAAACCTGGAAATGACACAGATGGAAGATAAAAGAGACTTGAGACTTAAAAGAAATGAAAGAACTCTATAAGAACTTTCTGCCACCATCAGAAAGAGCAATATAAGAATAATGGGCATACCAGAAGGAGAAGAAAGAGAGAAGGGAACAGAGAATATATTCAAACAAATTGTCGATGAGAACTTCCCAAACTTGTGGACAGAACTGGATCATCGAATCCAAGAAGCAAATAGAACACCTCATAATCCTCAATCCCAACAGGCCTTCTCCAAGGCACATTGTATTGAAGCTGTCAAAAGTCAACGACAAAGAAAGAATCCTCAAGGCGGCCAGGGAAAATAAGACGGTAACTTACAAAGGAAAGCCCATTAGGTTATCATCAGATTTTTCAGCAGAAACTCTACAAGCCAGGAGGGAGTGGAACCAAATATTCAAACTATTGAAAGAGAGAAATTATGAGCCAAGAATAATATATCCAGCAAAGATATCCTTTAGATATGAAGGAGGAATAAAGACCTTTCCAGACATACAGAAGCTGAGGGAATTTTCTAATACACGACCTGCACTACAAGAAATACTAAAGGAGGCTATTCCACCACCATCAACAGGGACAATTTGTGGCAACCAAAACATAAAAAGAAGGAGAGTAAAGACCTGAACTGGAATATGGGAATGGAAAAAGTAAGCGTGCTGTAGAAAATGGAATGCTCTAAATATCAAACTTTTTTTTACATAAACTTAAGGGTAACCACTCAAAAAAAACCCAGGACTGAAATATATACTGTAATAAAAGGAGAAACAGAGGGAAACATAGAATACCACCACACAGAAATAATAGACAACAACAAAAAGGCAAAGAAACAATGGAGACACAACCTTACCAGAAAACTAAAGATAGAATGACAGGAAATCCTCACATGTCAATAATCACCCTAAATGTGAATGGACTGAACTCACCAATAAAAAGGCACAGAGTAGCAGATAGGATCAAAAAACTAAACCCATAGAGACCATATGCTGTCTCCAAGAGACACATCTCAGCTACAAGGACAAGCATAGACTCAAAGTGAAAGGGTGGAAATTGACACTCCAAGCAAATGGTATCCAGAGAAAATCAGGTGTAGCCATAATGATATCAGATGAAACAGATTTCAGGGTGGAAAAGATAACAAGAGACAAAGACAGACATTTCATAATGGTAAAGGGGACTATGTAACAAGAAGACATAACAGTCATCAATATTTATGCCCCCAATCAGGGAGCACCAAAATATACCAAGCAACTACTAACAGAACTAAAGGGAGAAATTGAGCAAAACACAATTATACTAGGGGACTTAACTACATCATTGACAGCTATGGATAGATCATCCAAACAGAAAATAAATAATGAAATAGCAGCCCTATATGACACATTAGATGAAATGGACACAATTGACATATATAGAGCACTTCATCCTAAAACATCATACTATACATTCTTTTCTAGTCTACACGGAACATTCTCAAGGATAAACCATATATTGGAACATAAAATCAGCCTCAGCAAATTTAAGAAGATTGAAATCATACCAAGCATATTCTCTGATCACAAGGCTTTGAAATTGGATATCAACTGCAAAAAAAAAGAAAAAGAAAAAGAAAACCAGCAAAAAACACAAATACATGGAGATCAAACAATATAATTTTAAAGAACGACTGGGTCAAAGAAGAAATTAGAGGAGAGATCAAAAGATACATAGAAACAAATGACAATGAAAATACATCCTACCAAAATTTTTGGGATGCAGTGAAAGCAGTTATAAGAGGGAAATTTATATCATTACAGGCCTATCTCAAGAAACAAGAAAAATCCCAAATAAATAACCACATGTTATACCTTAAAGAACTAGCGAAAAAAGAACAAGTGAAACACAAGGTCAGCAGAAGAATGGAAATAACAAAAATCAGAGCAGAACTAAATGAAATAGAGAACAAAAAGACAATAGAAAAAATTAATGTGACAAAGAGCTGGTTCTTTGAAAAGATTAACAAAATCGACAAACCCTTGGCTAGACTCCCTAAGACAAAAAGAGAGAAGACACTAATTAACAAAATCAGTAATGAGAAAGGGGAAGTTATCACGGACACCACAAAAATACAAAGGATCATCCAAGAATACTATGAAGGACTATATGCCTCCAAATTCAATAACCTAGAAGAAATGGACAAGTTCTTAGAAACATATAGCCTTCCAAGGCTGAACTATGAAGAACTGGAAAATCTAAACAAACCGATCACCCGTAACGAAATTGAATCAGTCATCCAAAACCTTCCCAAAAGCAAAAGTCCAGGACCAGAAGGCTTCACTAGTGAATTCTACCAAACCTTCAAAGAGGATCTAATAACAATCCTGCTCAAACTCTTCCAAAAAATTGAAGAAGAGACAGTACTCCCTAACTCATCTTATGAGGCCAACATTACCCTGATACCAAAACCTGGTAAGGACAACACAAAAAAAGAAAACTACAGACCAATATCTCTGATGAATACAGATGCAAAAATCCTAAACAAAATTCTAGCAAATCGAATACAACAATGCATTAAAAAGATTATTCATCATGACCAAGTGGGGTTCATCCCCGGGGCACAAGGATGATTCAACATCCGCAAATCCATCAATGTGATACATCACATAAACAAAATAAAGGACAGAAATCATATGATTCTATCAATTGATGCAGAAAAAGCATTTGACAAGATACAACATCCATTTATGATGAAAACACTTAATAAAATAGGTATAGAAGGAAAATACCTTAACATAATAAAACCATATATGACAAGCCCTCAGCTAATGTCATAACTAATGTTGAAAAACTGAAGCCCTTTGCTCTACATTCAGGAACACTACAGAGCTGTCCCCTATCACCTCTGCTTTTCAACATAGTGTTGGAAGTCCTTGCCAGAGCAATCAGGCAAGAGAAAGAAATAAAAGGCATCCAAATTGGGAATGAAGAAGTTAAATTATCACTCTTTGCAGACGACATGATGCTATATAAAGAAAACCCTAAAGACTCCACCACAAAGCTATTAGAAACAATCAATGACTACAGTAAAGTTGCTGGCTACAAAATCAATGTACTAAAGTCCATTGCATTCCTATATACTAACAATGAAATCTCAGAAAAAGAAATACAAAAAACAATTCCTTTTGCAATTGCAGCAAAAAGAATAAAATACCTAGGAATAAACTTAACCAAGGATGTGAAGGACCTATATGCTGAAAACTATAGGACATTTTTGAAAGAAATTGTAGAAGACACAAAGAAATGGAAAGACATTCCATGCTCATTGATTGGAAGAATCAACATAGTTAAAATGGCCATATTACCCAAAGCAATATACAGATTTAATGCAATCCCCATCAAAATCCCAATGGCATTTTTCAAAGAAATAGAACAAAAAATCATCAGATTTATTTGGAACCACAAAAGACCCGAATAGCCAAAGCAATCTTAAGAAAAAAGAACAATACCGGAGGTATCACACTCCCTGATTTTAGTTTGTACTACAGGGCTACAATAATCAAAACAGCATGGTATTGGCAGAAAAACAGACACATAGACCCATGGAATAGAACTGAGAACCCAGAAATAAAACCACATAAATATGGACAGATAATTTTTGACAAAGAAGCTAAAAACATACAATGGAGGAAAGACAGTCTCTTCAATAAATGGTACTGGGAGAATTGGATAGCCACGTGCAAAAGAATGAAACTGGACTGCTATCTGTCACCAGGTAACAAAATTAATTCAAAATGGATCAAAGACTTAAACATAAGACCTGACACAATAAACTGCATAGAAGTAAACATAGGTACTAAACTTATGGACCTTGGGTTCAAAGATCGTTCTATGAATTTGACTCCAAAGGCAATGGAAGTAAAAGCTAAAATAAACAAATGGGACTATATGAAACTTAAAAGCTTCTGCACAGCAAAGAAACCATCGACAAAATAAAGAGTCAACCAACTGAATGGGAGAAGGTATTTTCAAATAGTGCCTCTGATAAGGGGCTAATATCCAACATATACAAGGAACTCATGAAACTCTACAACAACAACAAAAAAAACAACCCAATTGAAAAATGGGCAGAGGACCTGAAGAGACATTTCTCCAAAGAGGATATACAAATGGCAAATAGATAAAAACCACAATAAGATATCACCTCACCCCAGTCAGAATGGCTATCATCAACAAGACAAA
Source organism: Rhinolophus hipposideros (assembly GCF_964194185.1). Lineage (NCBI taxonomy): Eukaryota > Metazoa > Chordata > Mammalia > Chiroptera > Rhinolophidae > Rhinolophus > Rhinolophus hipposideros. The sequence goes on along the minus strand of NC_138066.1, from coordinate 6,450,013 downwards.
TAGTAACAAGTGTTGGAGAGGCTGTGGAGAAAAAGGAACCCTCATACACTGTTGGTGGGAATGCAGACTGGTGTAGCCGCTATGGAAGGCAGTGTGGAGGTTCCTCAAAAAATTACGAATAGAATTACCATATGACCCAGCAATCCCTCTCCTGTGTATCTACCCAAAAAATCTGAAAACATTTATCCATAAAGACACGTGTGCTCCAATGTTCATTGCAGCTTTGTTTACGGTGGCCAAGATATGGAAACAACTAATATGTCCTTCGATAGATGAATGGATAAAGTAGTTGTGGTACATATACACAATGGAATACTATTCGGCAGTAAGAAAAGATGATATAGGAACATTTGTCACAACATGGATGGATTTTGAGATTCTAATGCTAAGTGAAATAAGTCAGACAGAAAAAGCAGAGTACCATATGATTTCACTGATATGTGGTATATAAAACAAAAACAACAAAAGAATAAAACAAACAAATGAGAAACAAAAACTCATAGACACAGATAATAGTTTAGTGGTTACCAGAAGGTAAGGGGGTGGGGGGATGAGGGTAATGGGGATCAAATATATGGTGAAGGAAGGAGAACTGACTCTGGGTGGTGAACACACAATGGGATTTATAGATGATGTAATATAGAATTGTACACCTGAAATCTATGTAATTTTAGTAACAATTGTCACCCTAATGAATTTAAAAAAAAGAAAAAGAAAAATAAACAAACAAAAATCAACCAGTATATATAAGTAGAATGAGAACAGGAGAAATTAAAAAATATATAAATAACACAAAAAATGAAATTAATAAATTAGAATCTACAAATAATAAATAGTAAAAAAGTTTAGTAAAAATAAAAGGACCACTCAAAAACATAACTTTAGGAATTAGAAAATATGCATAATCACAGATATCAAGTAAATAAAATAATACTATAAAAATAAATATAAAGCACATAGTTAATAAATTTGAATACTTTAGAAAAATGTAAATTAAAAAAGTTTAATGAAGTAGATCTGAAGTGAGTATTTAATCAAGAGAGAAATTTTAAAAGTCAAGATATTGCCAGCAATAAATATGTCAATTCTAGACATTTTTATAGGTGAATTCTTTCAAACTTTCAAGGGACAGATAATCCCCAGAATGTAAAATCTGTTCCACTTTCGATCAATTTCTAATGATTGAAACGATCTCTCTGAACCTCAGTTTCTTAACTAAATAATGAAAGTAATAATAATAAATACGCCTGACTATAAAAATGTATGGAATCATACACACACTTAAAAAAATACTGGACTTGATAAGAAACTAGAATAACTTAGTCAATTATAAAATAAATAGAGAAAATCTCAATATCATTATAACAATTATGTTTGGAAAACATACAGGGAACAGATCCCATTCACATGAGTAACCAAAAAACCAAAACCACAACAAAACCCACAACAAACATGATACGAGGAGTGCCAATTTACTGAGGGACACCAAAAAATACTTGAACATATAAAAAGACATAGACTTAGGATTCAAGTAGAGTTGACACAATTTGTGGAAAATACGAAGTATGTGAATAGTCTGGTGCTGAATTTATAATTTTTCTATGGAATTTACTTTTGCACTTTGAGTTATTTCTATGAAAGTCCTGGTCAAAATATTTTCCACAATCTTCAACGAAGGGGAATATCTACTCTTGTGCAATAGTCTACCTTTTAGTTAGTTTGCTACTGAACACTAATGAACAAATACGTTTGCTATGATTAATTTGTATTCTTAGTGGGTTTGCTTCTATATTCTGGAGCGATCTCTTCTTTTGCCCAAATGGTGACTCATGTAAATTAAATACACGAGAAATCTAATGATTAGATCACCAAGGAGGCCTGAGGGACCTCCCAAGAGGCCAGAGCAAACAACCATCCCCACCACTAGTCTGGCATTTGGGGCAGAAAAAGAGGGACATGCAATTAGACATAACATATCTCTGAGAGAGCCTAGGGTGGATGTCTTCCCAGGGATCTGCGTTTCTAAAAAAAAACAGTGACATCAGCGATTGCCCGACTGCAACTGGTTCCTAAGAAGTGTCCCCATATAGCTGCTGCTTCATTGTCAGGCAGGAACTGGAAACACACTTCTACCCCAGAAGTTGGTCCAGTAACAGGTTGCAAAATGAGTTAGTACAGCACAGATCTCAGAATTTTAAATACAACTCTCCACAAGCCAGAATAGTACCATGCTAATCTGTGGGAGTGTGGACACAAAGCGTGGGCACATTCTTCAGAACAGGCTAAAATGAATTTCACCCACACACCCACCACTTGTATGTCTTCTATATTCCCATTGTGATTCATCTCCCTTTTATCTTTCAAAGATAGATGTTTTTTCATTGTCCTTTTTAAATTCACGTGATACCCATCGTAGGTTGTTTTCCAGATCCTCCAACAATGCTTTCTTCAAATACCACTAAAAGACATTGATTGAGCACCATCCATGTTCAGGGAATGGGGCTGAGAGCTAAAGGTATAGGAAAATCTAAGACGTAGTTTCTATTACTGATGGGTTTACAGTCTTTTTTGGGTAATCCTGATTTAAAAACAACATCCAAATAAAGCAGTATTGGCCAAGGGCTAAGTGTGTGGTAACAACCACAGATGATGAAGATATCTGCAATAAAGAGAATGGTCACTGAGGGCTAATGTAAGTGAGATGGAGAGATGACAAATGGAGATGCCAAGGGTTTGATGGCTGGCTTGAGCAGCTATATCCTAGTGGAGATGGGAAATGGACTGCTGCTTTATTAGAGGCTGAGAAAAATACTCCCAAACCCCATCCTCCTGCCATACGCCCACCTGCCACAAACGTACACCAAAACAGAACTCTTCACTGGGCAATGAGAATCCTGGATTTAAGATGGTCAGACTCCCACAGCAGATCCAGAGGCCGGAAGAGGAGGTAAGAGCATAAGGTAAAGGGGGGTAGCTTTGCCAGAGGGGTCACAGATGTCCCTTATTGCACCTTCTTGTCACAAGAAAAGAGGGAGAAAGTCCACAGCTGAGAAACCCACGGCCCCCAGTGTCAGAGCTCTGACTAGTTTCCACCTCTTTTTGCAGTTAGGGCTGTAGACAGAGGAGGAAACTCCCTGGGAGTTTCTCTTCTCTCTCCCATAGCACGATTACCTAAGTGGGCTTGAGATTACATAGCATGGGGGCCCAAACACGGTAAATTCAGGAGCCATAGTACCTAGCAGAGAGTTCTGCTTTTGTGTATAACTGTAGCAGGTGGAGTGTGGGCTAGGCCGGGGTGTGGGGTATTTGCCCATCCTCTAATAAAGGAGTGGCTCATTACCCATTTGTCTAAGGATGCAGGCTGACATCAAACTTCAGGCACCTCCACTGGCACCCTCCCCATTGTAGCTACCCCCAGAACCCCTACGATCTGCACAATTCACTCAGCCTGGGATTCATCTTGCTTTTCCTTGAAATTGTTTTAAAATCATAGTTACTCAGCAAATAGGCTGGAGATAGGATTCTGGCTCTGCCACTTTACAGTTTCCTCACCTGTTATCCAGGACACCGTAGGGTGGCATTTATAAAACCTCACCCAGCTCACCATCACTAATCATCAGGGAAATGCAAATCAAAACCGTAATGATTATCACCTCACACCTGTTAGAATGGCTATCATCAAAAATACACGAGATAAATATTGGCAAGGATGTGTGGAAAAGAAAAAACTACGTACTGTGGTTGGGGTTGTAAACCAATGTAGCCACTATGGAAAACAGTATGGAAGTTCCTCAGAAAGTTAAAAATAGAATTGCTGTATGATCCAGCAATCCCACTTCTGCCATATATTTGAAGGAAACAAAATCACTATGTTGGAGATATCTGCACCCCTATGTTCACTGCAGCATTATTTACAATAGTGAGGATGTAGAAACAACTTAAGTATCCATCAACAGATGAATGGATAAATATAATTTTATATTTATATTATGTATAATTATATTTTTTATATAATGGAATATTACTCAACCATAAAAAGGAGGAAACCCTGCCATTTGCAACCATATGGATGAACCTTGAGGGCATTATATCAAGTGAAATGTCAGACAGGAAGTCAAATACTGTATGATCTCACATATATATGGAGTCTAAAAAAAAAGCCAAACAAACAGATAAAAAGATCAGATTTGTAGGGGGCGAGGGGAAAAAAGATCACATTTGTGGTTACCAGAGGTGGGGGGCAAGGGAATTTTAATGAAAGTGGTCAAAAAGTACAAACTTCCATTTATAGAGAGAAACCAATAAACAAATAGGTTGGGAGCTGGGTCATCACACAGCAAGAAGAATTCGAGATATATCTTGAAAATTGAGCAGATGTCCTAGCATTCAGATTGGCCACGAGAAAACTAGTTCAGAAAGAGAGAATAATATAAGCACTCACTGGCAGAAGGGAAATCATGTGGCTTGCTCAGAAAGCATTAAGTAGTCCATTTTGTTGGAGCGTGTAGACTTGGAGTGGGAGAGCTGTGGGAAGGTCAACCCTGAGAGCCCAGGTGGGAAGGCTCATGAAGCCAACACACAAGTGTATTGAATCATATCCTGACCTTCCAATGTCCTCCTTGACTTGCTGCTACTCCAAGTATCCATGAACCAGAAGCACTGACATCACCAGGAAGTCTGTTAAAATGCGGACTCTCAGGTCCCAACCTGGACCTGTTGAACCTGTATTTTAAGATTCCAGGTGACATATGTGCACATTAAATCTTGACAACACTGTTCTACAGAGCAGATTATTCAAAATCCAAGCCTCCCTTAAAGTCTTAAACAGGACCAGGTGGCTTTGAAAGATAGCTAACAACTAGGTCTGGAGTTATTATTTCTCCAGCAGCTCCCATTGTCTTCCATGGAGATGCTGCCTCAGAAAGCTTCACTCTAACAAGCAAAAGAACAGCCAGACGTGGGTGTTAACACACATGTTCTTGGGCCCTTCCCTCCCGCACTCCCCTGATTCTGATGCTGGTTGTTGGCCAGAGACAAGTATATGAGAGGCACCGGGCTAGAAGGGCTGCTTATCCTTGTCAAGTACAAGATTCTGGAAAGACGGGGGAGCTCAAAGATATTAATATTTCCTGCATAAAAAACTTTTGAATTTGTTGTATTGGTCTTTCACTTGCCCCAACCCTGCTTTAACTGGACATTTATCATGGTTAAAATATAAATAATACCATTAGCTTTCCAAGCAGTGATAAAATTAGCAGAGTAAACAAAGCAAGTAAGTGACCTTTGTCAGACCCCTTGTTGACTCTGACCCAACACCTACTAAGACGATTAGTCAGGGCCAATGCGAACAGGGCAAAGGGGGCCCCTGCAGAGGAGAAAGGTCCTCTCCGTTTATTTCCCAAGAACCCTCCAAGGCAAAGGACTGGTTCTGACAACGCCTGCAGATGATTAGGGCTCTGGATGTTAGAGCTTCAGCTCAGCTCTGTGCCAAACTCCGTCATGGTTAGTTTTCTCCAGGAGGAAAGTTCCGTCCAACTCAAGATTTTTTTGCTGTTAATATTCGGGCTTCCTAAGAAGGGGGCATTCTCTCCCAGAACTCCAGGGAGACACCATGCAGAGCGGGAAATAGGCCATGGAGGCTGCTGCATTCTTTGTGAAAATGGGGTTCTTATTGGGTGATGGAAACTATGCCTATTGGTTGGACACAGACGCTAACATAAACCCCACCTCTTGCAGAGGGTCTCCTTGACTAGTCAGGGCCAAGGGAAGCTCTCCTTTTCTAAACCTCTTGTTTGTGGTACTGACTTGGACTTTTTTTGCGCTCCCTTTTTTATTTGATTGCTCCCACTCCTGATTGTTAATCTCTTGACAGCAGAGGCCCTGCATTACACTTCTTTTTGTCCGAGATCTGAGTCAAGGACCTGGCTTATCATCTTAGTTTGAGTGTAGGGAAAGAGAGAAACACTCCTTCCATACTCGTTCTAGCTCCTCCCAGGAGAAGACAGTCTTGATCTTGCTGTGTCAGACTGCATATATTAGGGAACACTTTGATGGGTGGGTCATGTGTTAAAAGGCCCCATTTGCAGGTGAGAGCCTGCATGTGTTTGTCGTGTGGGGTCTCCTGCAGAGTCTCTGCTCCCACTCCCTACATAAGAATGCAGGATATGGTGAGGCCAAAAAGGAACACCCACGGAGCCATAAGTAGATATAAGTAGGGGAGTCATATCACTATATTCTCGCTGGCGGCATCCGCCTCTCTGCAATCCACTCTTGCCAGCTCAGCCACCATCTTCTTGCTAGCCCCCATTTTTTGTTAGCGTAGCCACAGCAGTTATATTAGTGGCCAATGGCTCACTGGTTACAGCTGACGGTCAACTAGCTGAAGGCCATCCAATCTCAGTTGATGGTCATTTACTACCTGAGCCAGCACCTTTCTATGTGAGGCCGAGAGCCTGGAAACTGCTCTCTGGGGCTCTGTCCCCACAGTGTTTGTATGTGAATGTGTGCATGTATGTGTGTATGCATTCCCATGTGTGTGTGTGTGTGTGTGTGTCCATTGTTTCCTTCTCCTAGGCAACTGGAGCATAAGCTCAGAGCATGAAGGCCTCTCTCTCTCATGACCCACATGCCAAACAGAGCAGGGGCTAACTGAAAGTTAGGCCAAACTAGCTATTAGTGGCAAATAGAGCCAATACGCACCCTTCCCTGGCCCTCTATGCTGTTTCTGGCTCTAGACTCCTCTTCCACTCCATGTAAGCTAGCCCAAGAATCATACTCCAGCCTGGTATAGCAGAGAACTCAGCACTGGAAATTAAGCTCACAGGCTCATTTGCCATTGCTCCCCACATTTATTCTCTCACAAGCCTCTGAGGAAGGGTATCTCTGGTATGATCTCCTAGTGTAATTCCATCAATTAGCACCTGAATCCCGAGCTTTCCCTCACCATTTGCTGAGTCCTGTCACCATTGCTAGCCCTGTGCCTTCTTGCAAATCACATAAACTCTGCGAATCAGGGCTATCTCCTCCATAAAATGGAGATCACAGTATTAATGACCATGCTCACAAAGACTTGAATAAAATAACATTGGCAAATGCCCAGTACGTTTAAAAACATATACAAAAGGAAATTTCTTGTCTTTCTCCTCAATCTTGGTGTTTTCTTGTTAAAATGGAAACAATGAATCTTTATAGGATGGTTGCTTGAACAAACAGATAAGACTTGTTTCTTACCTATCATTGGTGAGTTAATTAAGAGGTGATTTTATATGTGGGGTGTGATGGCATAGACGTACACTAGTGGGGCAGGAGGGTGTATTCATCAATCATAACTTGGCTATGATGGCAAATACTAGGTCCTGTCATCTAAGAAATCAATCTGTGGAGCTGTCATTCTTGGAGAGCGCTCCCTTGTAAACCAGTGTGATTTTGCTAACACGTCACTGTTGCTCTAAACAAGTGTTGATTGATTTTTATACTGGATGTGGTTATGAAGTGCATGATCTCCGTCAACATATTTTCAACATGGAAAAAATGGATAAAGACACTGATGTACCCTTCCCACATCAGAAAAAAATCTAGCTGTTTTGTGTAATCTATTGAGTCTTCTGTACCCAAAATTGTAGGAAACCAGACGCTGAGGTAAGGACACTTTCCTGTTAAAAACCGTCAAAGGAGCATTGCGGATTAGTCAGCTGATTCCAGTCTCCACGCCCCACTCACTGCAGCGTGAGGTTCCATAAGCACTTCCTGTCACTGAGAGCCTGATGTCCACCTGCACACTATTAGAAATCAAAGCTGGTTCAAGTCCCTCAGGAATTCAGGCCAAGCTCTTCTAGCTTTCCCTTTCTATCCTAGTTTTTTCTCTTCTGCCTACGAGCGTATTTATAACTCTTGTCCCCTGAAACAAAAACAAATCTAACAAAACAAAATAACTTCTCCCTTATCCTACTATCTTACTGCAGTCACGCTGCTTTTCTGTCTTTCCTTTTAGTGTCATATATATACAGAACACGCTACGTTATCTGATATGTTTCTTAACCAACAGCTTTCTTCTTTACCTCTTTTGTCCAGACCACCCTGACCAAACTGCTTCCTAAAAGTGCTCACCACGGCCACATAGCTAGAAAATCGAATACATATTTTGCAGAACTCAACTTCCTTGACCTCTTTGCAGCATTTGACCCTGTTATATATTGTTTTAAGTTGTATTAACCATGTCTTTTTATTTTATCTGTTTTGATATCTTGGGGTTTTGCTGACTCTGGAGGGACTGCCCTTCCCAGGGCTAAGCCAGTTCCTAGGGATGGTAAACAACTTGCCCTCAAGTGCACCTTTCACATGCAAACCTCCAACCACCTCTTCTATAGGGCTCCCACACTTAGGGCCTCTATTCACAGGCCCTAATCACTCCAGCTTCACCTGTGCTCCAGAGCCCGCTGGAATGATTCAAACTAGCCAAGCTAAGCCTGATCACCCTGCCTCACATGTTCCTTCCCCGGAAACCACAACAGAGACTCTTGCCCACAGCTCCCTCTTCTCCCTGTGCCACATGACTGACCTTGGCTCTTCCCATGTGGCTCTGCGTGCTGTTCCTCTTGTTCCTGGGGACCTGGGAATATAGAAACCTCTTCCTTCATGAAAATTATTTCCATCGTGTCTTACCATAACCTATCTATCAACAAACAAACAAACAAACAAACAAACAAAAGCCCAGGTACCCTTAAAACGTTTATTCTCTTGGAAAGCCATCCTCCTTAACTTTAGAACAGTTCTCTTGTCTTTTAACTGCCCCCCTCCCCCTTTTGCATTATTCTATTTTTGTTTCTGAATTGTTTGCAGACGCTCTGGAATCAGGGTCACACGTACAAACTAAGGGATTTCTACCTGTGAGATGAGGTGGATGGTAAATTAGCCAAAGAACCATTTTGTTTTTGTTTTTCTTAAAGGGAATGGGGAGAAAAGGTTTAGGGAACATGAAGGTTAGAATAAGCTCTTGTAACTGTACGTTGAACATGCTCAACCTGTGAGATGAAATTAAAAAGCACCTTTATTTTATCTCTCCCAGTCCCTTTGAAGTTGCCGTTGCCGCTGGATGAAAATGGCAAGACCCAAGGTTGAGCACTTTGTCTCACATGCCAGTCTGAGCTCAGTTGTTACAGTGAGCGATTCCAGGTGGTAAACAAAGCTCCAAACGTGACTTCGCATTGTATCTTTTTTTGCTCTCCCTGCTACGGTAAGACTTGCTGTCTAGGAGGGAAGTGTAGTTAGCTTTTTAAAAATAAAATTCTGGTCCATCTCAATAATCATGTTATTAACTTTTGCTTCTGTGCCTTGTAGTTTAGAACACAGGAAGAGAGGAAAAGAAAGTGAATACTCAAATGTCTTATGTGACTGATACTGTGACAGGATGGTTTTTCTCTCTGTGTACCTGACAAGGATTAAAGCTGGCTCTTCCTCCAAAGGGTACTTTTGTAAGCTCTCCAGAGACTCTGCTGCTGCTAAGCCCTCTGGCTTCAAATCCTGGGCACCTCTTTTGGCTACTACTCCATGTTCAGCCCCTAGATTTCTGGTTGTCTACAGAAAAGAGGATTTGCAAGCAGTCCTCTTGGACAGGATTTAAAATATTAGGTCGGTGCAAAAGTAGTTGCGGTGTTTGCAATTATTTTAACCTTTTAGACTGCAATTACTTTTGCACCAATCTAATAGTTCTAGGACAACATTCCTGTTTAAAATCTACATCTGATCCCCTTCCACTGGAGAGAAGCACAGTCACTTCCCAGACACACGGGCCGCTTCACCTTTCCATGTTTTTCTTCCAAACTACGGAAAACACATTTCGAATGCTCTGAGTGGTCTCATTTGAGTCCCTCTCACCAGGCTTGGGTTTAGAAGGAAGTACCTCCTACCCCTACCCCATTGGTGGGCAACGGAATTCAACCCAGGAACATCTGTTTCCCAGGAAATTTTTTCCCTTCTCTTTGAAACAGAGCTTTAGAAATGCTCTCCCTAGAACTTTCCTTTGAACACTTTATCCCTTCAAGTCTCACAGTCAAAACTTCCATTCTAATATCACATAAGCTATTTTTAAGAGTGAAAGAAAAATGAGAAGAATTCATTACTGATTTTAATATATCTATATTTTTAATGATCTTCCTTTAAATTACCTTATATATATTTAAAATTATATATGCAAGGTAGGTAGGTATTATGTCCTTCTTATAAATGTATTGTAAAGAGAAATCAGGCTATCCTTTATAACATTTAGTTTTCTATGGCTGTGCAAAATCTCTGTGTTTGGACAAGGTCATGATCTAGATTAGTGATTCTCAAACCTGGCAGCACATCAATATAACCTGAGGAACTTATTTAAAACTCAGATGTCAGGATCTATTCCAGACCTACTAAATCAGAGTCTCCAGTCATCAGCATTTTTATCAAGCTTCACCTGTGATTCTCATGCATAACTAGGTTCACAGGTCTGGTAAGCTAGTCAGAAATGCCAATGACACCTCAAAGGATGTAAACAGCCTCTGATGGGCAAGTCTTGCGAATTCAAACTTAGAAAACATTAGCCTTCTTGTAATTCCATTGGGAGTAAATTCAAGCAAATATTTATTTTTGTTTGTGTGTCACAAGGGTTTCTCTTTCATGAGCTTTCTCGGCTCCTGAAGAGGGAAACCAACTCCAGGTTGACCAGTTAGCTCCTTGTTTAATCCGTTGTTACGGAATGTCCTTGTTTAACAGAGTTGTTAGGAAAGCCTGAGTCATAACCTTCAACCCCACAGTTTCTATGTTCCAATGCTAAGTCTCTTATTAACCAGTTTATCCACTTGTTCTTTACTAGGCTTGACTACTTGGGTCTCTGCTGCCAATTCTCTTGTTTTGTGTCTTGGTAGCCTTGGGGATTTTAAACATTTCACCCCTTTCTCTTTCTACTTAATCAGAGAATTGAATTTCTCCATGGTTCTCATCAGTAACCTCTGGGTATGAAAAATTATATCTAAAGTTCATGACCTTTCAAATGTTTTCCAGATCTGCTATTTTGATTTTGTCTTCAAACAATAGTAAAAAGCTCCCTCTGTCCTAAATCACAGTCTTAGCTCTGAGGCTCAGAATTATTTGGAGGTCTCCTATGAGAAGCAGGTGGTGATGGCTAAGGCAGAACACATATCTGGAGAGGAGGATCTGGGGTGCTAGTAAGAATTTATACCTATCTTCTTCATCATCCCTGGATTCTAGATGATTAAAAAAAATTCTAACTCTTCTCCCTGCTTTTGATCTTCTTTCCCAGGTTTCACCTCCTCTTTCTTCTCTATTGTCACAGATACTAGAGTTGTTCTTGTCAATTGTAGATCTTCTCAGCCTAATTTCCTCTACCCCCCCTGCATCCCAACCCTCGCTCCTTTATGGCTTCCTATTATTCCCAGATGGAAGTCCAGAATGGGCATATTTCTAAGTTCCTATATAACCTGCTGCCAAAATGCATTTCTGGTTTTGATTTCATTTCTTCCTATTATACTCCTAAAATTTTCCATTTTGTCACGATCCTCCAAATATGCCATGTCTTTTTATGGGAACATGTTTCCCAATGCAGTTTCCTGCACCGGGGGAGGGAGAGGGAACTTATTTGTTGAGCTGCTAGTACTATGTTTCAGGTATTATGATGAATGTATGTATGTATCTCATTCCTATTTTGTATATAAGAAAATTAATGCTTTAAAAAATCTTGTCTGACATCACATAATTAGTAAGAATCAACTCTCCCCACTGAGCTTACATGTCACTTTTCCATGAAATCGCTTTCAATTTCCTCATACTTCATTGCTCTCATTCCTTTATTCATAAATATTTATTTATTAGTATTTATTGAGAATCTACCATATGCCAGGCATACGGTACTAGGTCTAGTGGTAGAAACAAGACAGAATATATTCTTGCCCTCAAAGAGCTTACATTCTCATGGGGAGGTAGATAATAAACCAGTAAATAAATGACTAGAAAATTAGTGTGGTAAGCTCTGCAGAAGTAATAAATAAAGTAATAGCAGGTGATAGTATCTGGGAGGAAACTACTTCAGATACAGAGAATAAGGAAAGGACTCTATAAAGAGGTGATACTTGACTATGACTTAGAAAATGAGAAAGAACGAAATAGTAAAGTCCTAGAGAATGAACACTCCAAACAGAGACAGCAGTAAGTGCAAGGGTTCTGGGGCAGAAAATAGCTTGATATGTTTGAGGGATACTTTCATTGGAGTGGTAAAAGGTTGGGTTGTCTAGGTAGGTTGGCACCAGATCATGTTAAATCATGGGCCACTTTGGATTTTATTCTGAAAGTAATGTAAATCCTTTGAAGGATTTTTTAAAAATCACTTTATTGAGATATAATTAACATGCAATAAACTAAACATATGTGAAGTATACAATGGTAAGTTTTGACATGTACACCCATCATGCTCAAGACAATAAATGTATTCAGCATGTCCCCCTCAGAACCTCCCTTGACTGCAACCTTAGGCAACCACTGATTTCCTTTTTGTTACTATAAATTAGTTTGCATTTTCTAGCATTTGATGAAAATAGAATTGAATACTTGAGTCTCTACACTATGTACTTTTGTGGGCGTGTGTGGCTTACACGTTTTTCAAAAATACCTTTTATCAGGTTAAGGAAGTTCCTTTCTATGCTTATTTGACTGAGCGTTTTTATTAGGAATAAGTACTGCATTTTGTCAAATGTTTGTACTTATTTTTTCTTTTTAGACTTGATTGTTTTGAATGTTAAGCAAAAATTACATTCTTGGAATAGTCCCTACTTGATCGTGATTTATTATCTTTTTTATTTTTTGTTGAATTAAATTTGCAAAGATTTTGTTTAGAAATGTGCACCTATATTGTTTTCTCTTTTTGTAATATCCTTTTCTGGATTTGATACTAGAGTAACGCTGGCCTTATAGAATGGTTTAAGCAACATTCCCTCTCTTCAATTTTCTTTAAGAGTTTGTTCAAATGGATATTATTTCTTCCTAATGTTTCACGGAGTTCACTAGAAAAGCTACCTGTACCTGGAGTTTCCTTTGCTAGAAAGTTTTAAACTTCACATTCAATTTTTAAAAATAGATATAGGGTTATCTGTTCAGGTTATCTATTTCTTCTTGAGCAAGTGTTGGTCTTATGCCTTTAAGGAATTTATCTTTTTTTTTAAGTTGTCAAATTTATCAGCGCAAACTTGTTCATAAAAAAATAATCCTTTTAATATCTGTAGAATCTTAGTGATGTTACACCTCTCATTCCTGATAGTGTTAATTTGTACTTCTTTTTCTCCCCTACCCACCATGAGTCTGGCTAGAGGTTTATCAAATTTATTGATCTTCACAAATAACCAGCTTTTGATCTCACTCATTTTCTCTATTGTGTTTTCTCTTTCATATTTAATTGGTGTTTGCTCTTATCTTTATTATTTCTTTCTTCTATTATTTTGAGTCTAGCTCATTTTTTCCCAGGGTTCTTGGGGAGGGGGTGTTGTTTTTTGTTTGTTTTTAAAGAGGAAGCTATCATCAGTGACATGGGATCCATCTTCAGTGTTTTTTCACTCTGGTTGGTAGGAAGAGAAATTACTCTCAGTCTTGTGTGACCTCTGAGGAATTGTTTTCTCTAATTCTTTCCCCCCTGCTTTAGTTAGTTTTCTCACTAGTATGCACTGAGCAGTATTCAGCTCAAAACTCAAAAGCGGACCCTCTGCAGATCTCTGAAGCTCTCTCTCTGTAAGCCTCTCTTTTCTCTAGTACTCTGCCCTGGACTCTGGTGGTGTCCTTGGCCTCTTGCACTCCCAACATTGTCTCCTCAATTCAGCAAGACCACCAACCTTTTTGCTTCCTTGTCTCTGTGCCATGGCCTGGAAATTCTCTTCAGGCAGTAAGCTGGGAGCAATCATAGGACTTTACTTTGTTTCTTGCCTCTCAGCTATCACTTTCCTTCATTGCCTGATGTCGAATATTACGGAAAATATTTGTTTCATATGTTTTGTACCATTTTTGTCATTGTATATGGGAGAATAAATCTAGTCCCTGTTTTTCCATCTTTATTAGAAATGGAAGTATCATCCCTTTGAAGGATTTTCAATAGAGGAGTCACATTATATCAGTTGAGGTTTAAAAAGACCATACAGGCTGCAGTGTGGAAAACAGATTGGAAGTGGGAAAAGAAAAAAAACAAACAACAACAACAACCAAAAAAAAACGGTCAAGAAGTGATGGATATTGAAGCTTGATTTTTTCCCCAAGGAACATAGACAGAAGACGGGTCCAGATGCCTTTGGAGAGGGAATCAACAAGGCTTGGATCTAGAGAAGGAAGGAAAAGGAAGAGTCAAGGCTTCCTCTTGGCTTTTTTCCTAGAGCAACTGGGCAAATGGGAAAGCCATGGGGTGGGGGCTGGAGTGTTATGAGAAGGCAGAGGTCAAGAGTTACTACTTGTACACAAGTCTGAGATGACTCTTCAATGATCCAGGTGGAGCTGGTCAAATAGTCAGAAGGTTATCAGAATGAGGAACTCTGTGGAGAGGTCAGGGCTGGAGACAGAAGAGTCATCAACATCTAATTGTCCAAAGCTCTGGAACTGGATGAGGTTACCTAGGGCATGAGTGTAAATAGAAGTGAAAAGAGGACCTAGGATGGAATCAGAAGGGTCTTCATCATCTAGAGGTCAGTGGAAGAGAAAGAGCTGAGACAGAGACCAAGAAGCACCTGTCTTCCTACACCACTTAGTTCCTTCATTGAACCATGTTATCATTCTATATTATAACTATCTGTTTGTCCACCTGACACTCAACTGGCATGTGAGCCCTGGAGGTCAAGGGTCCTCCTGCCCTATTTTGTATCACACATGTCTAACACAATGCCTGGCACACACTGGATCCTGAGAGAGAGAGAGAGAGAGAGAGAGAGAGAGAGAGAGAGAGAGAGAGAGAGAGAGAAATTAAGAGATGATTGGTGTGAGGTTAGAAGGACACAGACTTTTGCAGTCCAAGGAGCTCTAGAAGATAGTTCTGAGTAAACTAGACAGGCTCAGGAAAAGAAACCCATAATGGTCCAAAAACAACCCCACAACCCCCAGTTGCTGATCTATAAACTAAAAGACCTGGTGAAGTGATCTCTAAAGTTACTTCCTTTACAGTTACTTAAAGTGGATATGGTGAACATGGATGGGAACTCTGGCTTCCCGCTAGAGAACCTGCAAGGAGACAAAACAATTGTATTCAAGTTGGGCTTCCTTGGTGGATGTTTCTATTCTTTTGGTCTTTTGTCTGTTTTCAAGCAGATCAAAGCACAGCTTGTGAAATATTTTGGCCTCAGATGAGAATTCAAGATGCACAAAGGTCAAGAGTGGACATTAATAAAAAAATCATTGTAACCTTTTTGAACTGGGGGGCCACTACGGAGGTCGAAAGAGGCCAGGTGTATCCCTACCAGCCCCTCAGAGACATAAAGATGTCTTCCCTGAGGAGTTAGGCTAAGGGTTACTGACAGCTCCACATCTACCCCCTGCCATGCCGGAGAGCCAAACCTCCCTCTCTTGACTTACAGGACTGGCAAAGACGGTGACAGGAGCCTGGCCCAGGAGCCTGGCTGAAATCCTGGCTCAAGTAAAAGCCGAGCGAAGCACTGCAAAGAAAGGCAACCTTCAGAGGTTAACCGCAATATTTACGGTTTCATGATTTTTGCAGAGAGCTGTGGTCTTGTGCTCTACACATTCAACAAGTTGAACAGCCCCTGAAAGGTTTAACTGTCCAGTTGAAACTATAATAAAGTTTATTTTGGTTAAAACCTGAAATGAGTCTGAGTTTGAATTTTTCAGCCTGGTGGCTTTGTGTAAACAGTTTACTTAACATCATTTTTGGCTCTTTTTCAATAAACCACCATGATAATCCCATTCACAGACAAAACAGATCACAGATTAGCAGACAGGCCGCTGTAAAACAGCACGTTACCTGCTCTTTGTGCAAAATGTAAAGATCTGTTTTTGAGAAACGACTTGTTCAGGTCTGTTATTGCGGTTGAAAACATAGTTTCTTTGGACTTCTATGGAAAAGAAGAAACACGACATTG
Organism: Rhinolophus hipposideros; assembly: GCF_964194185.1. NCBI lineage: Eukaryota > Metazoa > Chordata > Mammalia > Chiroptera > Rhinolophidae > Rhinolophus > Rhinolophus hipposideros. The sequence continues at coordinate 6,433,910 of NC_138066.1, read as the reverse complement.
TTTAGCTCCTTTTTATACCACTAAAATAGATTTTAATTAAGCACATAAAGTGAGCTGGGCTAGGAGCTGTTATTTTCCAGAGAAGGCATGCTGGCTTTATTCAAATTGGAAAAGACCCCAAGAGAATGCCAAAATCACCTATTGCTTACATTTCATTTTAATGTGCTCAAGTTCAATAAAAGTTTATCATCTCCATTAAAGCAGTACCTATTGGAACTGATTTAATCTCGTTAGCACAAAGAACCACATGAAAGAAATCAAGTTCCCTAGGACAAGATTGTGCAGCGCGCAGTTTGGGGGTATAAATTACATGAAAGAAATGAAGCATCTCTTGAAGACAGAGTGCCTCTCTCCTGCTCTTCTGTGCATGTGTGCATGTGTGTGTGCGCGTGCGTGTGTAGCACCTATGTGTGTGTGTGTGTGTGTGTGTGTGTGTGTGTGTGTGTGCATAGATCCACGTGCTCTGCTGTGCAAGGCTCTGGCTGCCTGCCACAGTGCAGCACGCCCGGGAGGCTGCCAAGCTCGGGAGTCCTCAGCTGCTCAGTGTCACAGCACTGCTCTGCTCCCACACGGACGATGAATTGTGTGACATTTGAACAAACAAATGTCATGTGTAGGGGTGCTGGTCAAACGTCTACTGGCAACAGCACAATGAGGACATATATCATGATTCTAACCCCACAGAACTACCACACACACACACACACACACACACACACACACACACACACACCACGTGCCTTCCTCTGCAAGGAAAAGTTTCAGTTTTCTCTTCACTTTCAGCATATTCTCTTCCATATACCAGAAAACCTCCTGTGGTTCACGGCGAGAAATGAATAGAGTCCAAGAATCCAGGGGTGTTAGGTCTTTTATTCAGCGTGCAGCTTGACCTTGGCACTTGGTCACATGGAACATGAATGAGAAATTGGTGCAGGGTGACTGGCTGCCCACAGTTGTTTGCTTACCGGAAGCCCCTATGATGTAGTAGATGTGGTCTGGGGTCTCAGCTCCATGGACACAAGTGTGCAGACAGAAGCTGAAGGACCCTTTTCCTTACAAGACTCGGGGAGCACTGAGGAACAAAGAGAATTTCTCAGGGTCCCCAGGTGAGAAAGTCCCAAATGGAATCCCTGTTTCTCCCCAGTTCTGTTCCGTGCCTCAGTGGAGGCTGCAGAGAGCACAGCCTCATGTTGGCAGTCTGTGGTTTGTTGCTTTGGGAACAGGGGTGAGTGTCACCTGAGTATGGACCCTTGTCTTAGGTACAGTGGTGTGGCACAGCATTAAACGTAACAAGGAAGGGAGCCTGGAATAGAAGGATATCTGATGACATTGCTGGGAGACTTCCTCAGGATCTCCTGAAAATATCTGGTTAAGCTTTGGTAGGGGCTTAGAGAGGGTGGGGCATGAGTCACAGAGGACTGATGGAAAGTGCATCAGGATCCGCTGACTCCATTACTCATCAACTGAAGAGCCATTACCGACCCTCTACTTAGAGTTCCAGGCATATGGGTAGACCTGTGTTAGTCAGCTCAAGCTGCCCTGACACAACACATTACCGTTCACTGGGTGGCTTAAACAACATAAATTTATTTCTCACACTTCTGGAGGCTGTGAAGTCGAAGAGCCAGGTTCCAGCAAGGTATGTGTCCTTCTAAAGCCTCTTCTCTTGGCTTATAGGCAGCTGCCATATCTCTGTGTATTCACATGATCTCTTATGTGTATGCGGAGAGACAGAGATAGAGATAGATAGAGATAGAGAGATAGATAGATAGAGAGAGAGAGAGAGAGAGAGAGAGAGAGCTCTCCAGTATCTCTTCTTATAAGAGCATTAGTCCCACCCTCATGACTTCATCTAACCATAATTACCTCCCAAAGGACCATCCCCACATTCCATCGTTTGGGGGTTAGGGCTTCAATATATAATTTTTCAGAGCACAAGCCTTTGGTCCATAACAAGACACGGTGTGGGAGATCGCACTCACTCAAGACCTTTACATAATAGTCAAAGAGGACCAAACAGTACCCTGGGGAAGAGAGCTGGCAGCAGCCTCCATCTCTCTCATTTTAGCTCAATGAGTGCCACTCACATTGTTTGTGCCGTCTCTTGAACATGGCAAATTCCCCTGCTCTTTCCTCCTCCTGAAACTGCCTGTGAGCATACGGGCCGTCTCAGTCTCAGCTCCTGGCCATCTCCTCACAGGTCTCTCCTACTTTCCTATGGAAAGTCCCCTTTAGGGGGACTCTCCGCCATTCTCAGTTACTTAACTTGCTTCAATTTTTCACAACACTAAGAATTAGTTAAAAGCACTTTGTGGATTTGTTTCCTTGTTTCTCATCTGGATTTCCCCCACTCCCCCCAAATTCACCCCCAGCAATGTGGGCTGCTCCGTTCCAGCAGGAACCTAGTCTTTCAACACCATTTCTCTGTTCCCCCCAAACCAGAACACTATCTGGACATGTTAGGTGTCAGTAAGTAAAGTGTTGATGAATCCTAAGTACCACAAAGGTATTGTGTGTACTTTCTGTACACACAAAAGGCGGGGAGGCTGGGGGAGAATAATGTTCTACAGGCCTCTGAGATAAGCCTTGTGGGAAGGGAAGAATTTGGACAGATGGACATGTGGGGTGAGGAAGGAAGCAAATTCATTCCTTTGGCTCTGGAAAGAACACCATTATTTTCCCCCTTTAACACAAACTCATAAGCTTCTTTGGAGAAGGCTCTTTGAGGGTCTTATTCCAGAATATCAGATTTATGGCTATCAGGATGTTCTTCTTGATGTCTGACTTAAATGTTGAACTTCTTCCTTCACCATTTTCCACTTGCTTTCATCTGCCCTTTAATAGAAACACTATAAACTCTACTCATCATCCCTTACATTTGGAAAAAGATTATGCAAGTGCAAAACAGTAATACTCCTATTTTAAATATTATCTTGTCATTTAAAAAATGCTAAGTTATACAGAGGTAAAGAACTGTGTTTTAGGACCGTGGATAGCTCTGTGTTTGTGTGTGTTAGGGAAGGTTCTTGGGTTCTCATTTGAATGGGAAGTAGTAGGAGAAGCAGAGCAAAGTGGCTTTTGGGAGCTCCGTTTCCCTAGACATTGTTTCATAACCTGACTTGTAAGGGCCTCGGCACCATTCTGAAAGCTGTACCAAGCAGACATTCACTCAGCAGTTAACAGCATTGCCCAGGGACCAGACGTGGTGCCTGGAGCTGCCTCATCCATCAAGATGAATGAGGCATGATCCCGCAGCAAGGCAGGTGAAGTGACATGTGAGTCCCATGGGAGTACTTATGTATACAGAATGGCACATGACAAAGTTGGAACAAGGAGACTTAAACAGAAGGCCAACCTGAGTTCTCTGAGCAGCACCTTTTCAGGATGCTCTGGACCACTGGCCTCAGTTTGAGCCTGGGGCACGTGAGGGCCTGGGCCAGGGCTTTCCAGAGCTCACAGACATGAGCTCATCACACTTCTTCCCTGCACCGTAACTGCACAGCAGAGCAGGAGGTGCCTCTCTGTGTGAGACTCAGCCCATCATTTCCCAGCCCTCAGCAGCACCCCTTTTTCTTCCTGGGGCACTGCTCTTGAGGTCCTGTTGGTGGGTTATCTTTGGTCTACTTCTTTCAGTGTACAGAAAACATAAATTCAGGTTCAAAAGCAGGACAGCAGCTAAGGGGCGAGCTGACTTTGAAGTTACAGCCTTAGGTTGAAGGGAATTCTCTTGGCTGCATCACAAAGGGAATAAAATACCATCATAAGGAGAATAGCTTTAGATTTTTGCTTTATCTTCAAAATAAAAGATTAGGGACCCAATTCTGGTTGAGATGCTTAAGCGGGTCCCTGTATAATTGAATTTCATGCTCATTATTTCCCTCTGAAGTGGTGTACACAAGCAGTCATTGGAAAGCAGGTTTAACAAACACATGGGCAGGGTTCTTGTTGAACTTCACAGCTTTCCAAAATTTCCCAAGTTCTCTCAGTGTTCATGGTCGCTGTGCAATAAGTATGAGGCAACGCTGACATGACCGGTGAACCAACTTGGTTCTCTTCCATCAGCAATCTTGTCATAGGATTTGAACACTTTATTTTCTGCACAAAATTAGACATGGTCTGGGGGATACTTTATGCTGCATCGAATAGGCCATTTGTCTGTAGCATTGGCCTCTCATCACGAAGCTGTGTCCGAAGTAAGAATACACCCAACCTCTGTATGACGCTATGTCTATGTGAGGGCAGGAGGCCGATGCAGATCTTGGTATCTTCTATTGAGTTTTGCTATGAACGTAAAATTTCTTTAAAAAACAAAAATCTTAAAAATAAAAAGAATATATCAGGGTCACTATTGTTGTGATAAAAGTGGATGCTGGTGGCCCCAGTCTGAGCTCTTGTTTCCACTTTGCTATTCAGTTTCTTTTTTTCAAATGAGGCCAAAAAGAGTTGTTTAATGCCAAGTGAATAACTGCCTATGCTGAAAATCCTGGAGTCAGCTGGGAAAAATTCTCAGCTCCTTGGAAATGACCACATTATATAAGTTGAAGGTTCATTTGAAACCAATATTGTCTGTTGATCCTGAGGGGGTGGGGGCCTCTTCCTAGAGGGAGAGATGAGGGAATTTCTTATTGGGACCCTACCATATTCACAATAAGTTTAGGGACAAAGATTCATAGGCATAGCTTTCTTCCCAAACAAAGACTTCTAAGGCAGCATGCTGGCAAGGTTTGTTGTTGCATTTTCTGTGGGAGCAAGGTCGGGGTTCCTGGGTCTCAAGTATTGACTTCAAGGTTCGAAGAGTCTTCCTTGGGATGGAGGAATGGAAGGAACTGCTATTTCTTGAGCTCCTATAATATGTCGGACCACTACTGCAATCAGTGCTTCCTGTATATTATCTGAGAGGCGTAGATAACATCATCCTTACCTGTGCTGCCCAAAATTCCTCCAAGAAAAGACCAGATTTTGTTGGTTTGTTTCGGGGGGAGTTGTTTTTTGGTTTTCTTTTTTCTTTCTCCATGTTGTCACATTTTGGTCCATATCCCATTCAATGAGACGAGCCGAGGATCCCATGTTTGGGTGCTCCAGCAATAGCCAATGGCTAAACAGTTTCTAAACACGTGCTCCCCATTTTTCTACTCACTTCATCGGGAGAGTTCTACGTCAGCATAGTCTGTGCAGCACGCTTCTTTGAGCAGCAGGACATGCACATCTCTGCGAAACTATGCCCCCTGCCAGTGGAAACTTCAGGGTAACTCCAGGACCTCGGGTTTACATACAGAAACTATTAAAAAGTCTGTGACAGTAATTATGTCAAAGTTACTAGATCTCAAATGAGTTATCCATGAAAAGAGAACTGAAGGAAGGATAACCCTTCACTTCCCTAAGTTCTCCTCTACTGGTTCTACTCAAACTACTCAGGCCGTTTAGCCCCAACCCCTCCAGGACAAACCTGAACTCGCGGTGATGGTCTTTCTCACTTCGTTCCCATCCTGTTCCCTGCTGCAGCTGCCCCTTACTCACCCCTTCCCAGTTACTCCCTTAGTTTAGAGCATGGAATTCAGGGGGTGAGGAGAGGAGCAGCATCAGAACAATGAAATAAATTAAAGAGTCCAAGAGCCCTCAGGAATCCAAACACTGCAAAATTATTATGTTTAATGTAAAAATTGAACTTAAAATAATTCTGCTCTGTGTTTAATAACAACAGGTATGGCTAAACGAAGCCAAGTTAGCTAGGTCCTCTCAGCCAGGCAGCCTGGCTTCTCTTAGCGAAAAGATAAAGCAAATGAGAGCTCTTGAAGGTTAATAGAATCTATCACCTCCTAAAGAATGCAAACTGTATAAATATTCAGGTTTTAAAATAAAATCCCCCCAAAGCCAGCATTGCAAAATGAGGTCAGCTTGGTCTGGCAGGGCCTGTTAGCTGTCTTTCGTGCAGTGTGGCGGTGTGTCGTGTGACCAGAACGTCCATGACATATAGACACAGTCTTTGCCTCTAGATTGTATACTGAAACCGTGAAAGCAGAACTCCCATAGCTCAAGTTTATAGAAATACATGACAATGTTTGAAATAGCTTAGCTGAGACTCAAACAGTCTGACATCACAACCAGTGGGGAAGATGATGGAAATTTCTTAATTTCTTTGGAAAATTGAAAAAAATAAAAGCAAATTCTTTTCAGGTGTTCAATTGGCCACCCAAGTGCTGCTCTTGGGCTGCCATTCTTTTTTGGTATTATAAAATTCACACAGAACTACAGAGACTCTGCTTAACATGTCAGCCATGTCTTATAATTCTGTGTATCAGACTGTGCTGATTATTTTCCATTTGCTGCCCCCTGTTCCAATTCATTCTCTGTCATTGTCTGCTTTGCCCTGTGCCCTAGGAGACTGACCCCAAAGGACTGTATACCTGGGCTCCCCTCTGACTTCCCACTGAATTTGGCCAAGGGGATCCACCAGCAGGAGACCTGAGGGCAGGAAGAGGGAGCGGTCAGGTTCTCTTCCCCATAGGTAGTCCTCTTCCATGCTTCCAGCGCTCTCCACGTTCTGCCTCACAATTCTCTCCTACTGTCCCTTTTTGGCCAAGGGCCAGCCTCTGGCCCATGGGCGACTCATCTTCTCATTCTCTTAATCCTGCCCAGGGTCCCATCTGTTTCTGATTGGTCCCTGTATGATAATCAGACCTGCCTCTTAACTTTAAACTCCAAGAGCTTCTCAGTTGGGTTATCACAACACTGTAGTGACTATGTGGAGAATAAATGAGGCAAGTTCATACCATTAAGATTAAAAAACTGATACTTTCCATCTTTCAAGAGTTTTTTTTTCTTATTGCTTCCCATCACCTTTTGATGGTAAACGGAAACAGTGCTTTGTTATTTATTTTCTTTTTCCTTTTTCTGGACTAATTTACCTTTAATCTTCATCATCTCACTTGTTTTTCATAGCAAAGTCCAACATTTATAACCTATATGTCACATGTTCAAGCACATACTGTATAGGTGGATCGATAAGTGTTTCCTGAGTTCCTAAGGCCACTGTTGGGTTTGGGGGACTTGGGCAGCTTTTTCATTTACAGCAGGCTCTCTTGGGGAGATGCTGTCTTTCAGGGTTTCCCTGCCCATGTCCTTGTACCACCTTCACCATTCTCCTCTAGTGCAGGTAATATAGGAGGATAATGGGACGTTTATGTGTCCTCATGGCAGTGCTTCAAGAGACCTCGGATCCACAGTGGTCTCTGCCCTGGGCTGACTGAGCTGGTCAGCACCCACATCCCAGTGGCCACTCGTGTAGGTCCAATCCCATCTGGCCTTTTGGGACAGTATGCTGCACTTATTGTTGACATTATGGGTTTGGCCTTTGGTCATAAACTTTCTGTATTCTGTTCTGGCCGCTCTGCTGATCTACTAGAATTTTCAGCTCCTGTCCCCTAATCAGAACTTACAGGACTTCTAACACACACCACACCATATTCCTATATGGAAAGACCAAAGTCTACCTGGAGCTCATTTGCAGAAATGCCTACTGCAGGTCATGGGCTCCAATTTGGTCTGGCACCCAATTAAACATTTAAACAACTATTTGAAAGGGAGCTTAAAATGGCCCCAGTGTGTGGCTAGAGAAATGAGAAACAAGCTACCCTGCAATGGGGTAAGCCCAACATTCATCTTTTTTTTTTTTTTTCGTATTAATACTGACAAGGATTTTGAACTCAAAGGAATGGTCAAGACTCATGTTCCTGACTTCTTGTTCCTCTCCTTCCCTTTCCAACTCTTCCACCTGTGCCCAGGTTCATTCTTTACTTCCTCCAGAGGCAGAGGGGGAACCTCTCTCATAGAGTATTGAGTTTTATCTACATATGAGTTACAGTACAACTTCATATTTGAATTTCCAAAGTCTTCTTTGAATAAGTCAGAGAAACTTTTGGCAGTCAGTAATCCTTCTTATTTTTCAACAAAGACTGGCTTTCAAGATGATCATTTCTCTAGGAAGCAGAACTTACAGCTGTGTTTCTTAGTTCTTCCCTCCTTCCCTCCCCACTTCTCCTTCTTTCTTTCTTTCTTTCTTTCTTTCTTTCTTTCTTTCTTTCTTTCTTTCTTTCTTTCTTTCTTTCTTTCTTTCTTTCTTTCTTTCTTTCTTTCCTTTCTTTCTTTCTTTCTCTCTTTCTTTCTCTCTTTCTAAGATTTTAATTGAAAATATAGTTATCATACAATATTATATTAGTTTCAATTGTACACAATAGTTATTCAGCATTTATATACCTAAAGAAATGATCACCAGCAACCATTTGACACCACACCGTGCTATCACAATATTATTGACCACATTCCCTGTGCTATACATTACATCCTCATGGCTTCTTTGGTTTGTACCTGGAAATTTAGACCACATATTGCCCTTCACCTCCCCCCCCTTTTAATTTTTCATTATTGACATTCAATATCATTTGATATTTATTTCTGATGTACAGCATGTAGTTAGACATTTATATAATTTAAGAAGTAATACCCCAGACTAAACTAATACCCACCTGGCACTATACATAGTTATTACCATATTATTGACTATATTTCCTATGCTTTACTTTATATCCCCATGATTATTTTGTATCAACTTGTATTTCTTAATCCCTTCGCCTTTTTTACCCTGCCCCCAACCTTCCTCCCATCTATCACTCTGATGAATCCAGTACCCACCTGAGACCATACGTGGTTATTACATTATTATTGACTATATTCTTTATGCTATACCCTGAATCCCCATGACTACTGTGTAACAACCAACTTGTACTTCTTAATCTCTTCCCTTTTTCCATTCATCCTCAACTCCCCTCTCATCTGATAACCATCAATATGTTCTCTGTATCTGTGAGTCTGTTTCTGATTTGTTTGTTTATTTTGTTCTTTAAATTTCACATATAAGTGAAATCACATTGCATCTGTCTTTCTCTGTCTGACACACTCCACCCAGCACAATACCTTCCAGGTACATCCCTGCCCCTGCAGATGGCAAGAGCCCATTCCCCTCCATGGTTGAGCAATATTCCATTGTATATATGTACTATCTCCTCTTTATCCATTCTTCCATTGACAGATACCCAGGCTGCCTTCACACCTTAGCCATTGTAAACAATGCTGCAAAGAACATATGGATACAAACATCTCCTGAAGTAGTGTTTTGGGTTTTTTTGGATAAATACCCTGAAGTGGGATTACTGGGTCCTTATTTGTCTCTTGTTATAGCCTTTGTTTTAAAGTATGTTTTGTCTGGTATAAGTATTGATACCCCAGATTTTTTTGTTTCCATTTTCATGAAATATCTTTTCCCATCCCTTTAATTTCCGTTTCTGTGTGTGTCTTTCAATCTGAAGTGAGTCTCTTGTAGGCAGCATATGTACAGGTTTTGTTTTCTTATCCATTCAGTCACCCTATGTGTTTGACTGGAGCATTTAATCCACTCACATTGAAAGCAATTGTTGATAGATATGTAGTTATTGCTATTTTATCATTCATATGTTTGGTCTTTTTTTTTCCATCTTAAAGAAGTACCTTTAACATTTCTTGTAAACTGGTTTGGTGGTAATGAACTTCTTTAGCTTTTTCTTGTCTGGGAAGCTCTTTATCTCTCCTTCAATTCTAAATGATAGCTTTGCTGGGTAGAATAATTTTGATTATTGGTCCTTGATTTTAATCACTTTGAATATTTCTTGCCAATCCCTTCTGGCCTGCAAAGTTTCTATTGAGCAATCAGCTGATGGTCTTATGGGACTCCCTCATAGGTAACTAACTGCTTTTTTCTTGCTGCTTTTAGGATTCTTTCTTTGTCTTTAACCATTGACGTTTTAATTATGATGTGTCTTGGTATGGGCCTGTTTGGAGTCAACTTTTTTGGTACTCCCTGTGCTTCCTGGGCTTATATGTCTATTTCCTTCAGCAGATTAGGAACGTTTTCAGTCATTATTTCTTCAAATAGATTCTCAATCCCTTCCTTTCTCTCTTCTCCTTCTGTACCCCTATGATGTGAATGCTGTTATGCTTGATGTTGTCCCAGAGGCCTCTTAAACTATCTTCATTTTTTAAGATATTCTTTTTCTTTTCACTGTTCCAGTTGGGTGTTTTCTGCTACCTTCTCTTCCAAATCGCTGCTTCAATCCTCTGCGTCATCTAGTGTGCTGGTGTTTTCTTCCACTGTATGTTTCATTTCAGTTATTGTATTCTTCAATTCTGACAGGTTCTTTTTTTATGGTACCTATGTCCTTTTTTTGCTGCTGTCTCTTTGTTGAAGTTCTCACTAAGTTCCTTGAGCATCCTTATAACCATTGTTTTGAACTCTATCTGGTAGGTTGCTTGCCTCCATTTTGTTAAGTTCTTTTTCTGGAGTTTTCTCCTGTTCTTTCATTTGGGACATATTTCTTTGTTTTCTCATTTTGTATGCCTCTCTGTGTTTGTTTCTCTGTATTAGGTTGGGCTATTATGTCTCCCAGTCTTGCCAGGTGACCCAGTGTTGCAATCTCTCTGATAACCTGCACCAAATGCTCCAGGAGTGTCCCTTGTGTGCGTTGTGTGTGCCGTCCTATTATAGTTGAGACTTGATTGCTGTTGGTATGTCAGTAGGTGGGATTGACTCTTAGGCTGACTGGCTGTGGGGTTTGGCCATGTCCACAGCTTACAGACTGCTGTTTAGGAGGTTTAACCCATGGAACTTGATTCTCCCTAGCATGCTCTGGTGCCTGCTGAGACTACTGTTTGTGTGTGTCACTTGAGCTAGTTGGGCTGTGCTCTGCTGTGGTCTGAAGCCAACTTCCAAGTTTGTTGGTTCTGGGGCCTCTGGGAGGGGATTCAGTGCAGGCCCAGGTCATCGACTGCCTGTGACTGGACAGAGAGTACCTGGTAGGAGTTACAACGTGATTCACAGTTGGTCACTCCCTGTGCTGTACCTGGAGGCATGTGGGAAAGACCACACTGCAAAACAAGGCCTGCTGCCACCTACTGGCTTCCATAAGTTTCAGCCTCTGATAAAGCCTAATGTGGTAGGCGAGTTGGGTGAGGCAAGGTCTCAGTAAATCAGCAGAGTGGAGCAGCAGAGCTTCACCAGGCCAATGAGATTTAGAATTGGAAATAAGCTAGGCTCAACACAGGAAAGATGGTGCCCGCCTGCCGGCTGTGTGGGAGAAGGGCCCTGCACAGAGAAAATTGGGACTGTCCCTATAGTCCTCATCCAGAAGTTACAAAACTTTAAGTCTCTCCCTATATGTCTCTGGTGCCCCCAGTGTCAGCATCCCTCCACCAGAGTTCAGGGTGAGCACCTGCACAGGCCTTTAAGAGGATGTCTGGCTTTCTTGCTGTTTTCCATCCCAACTGAACGGACAAAATCCCCAGTTTTTCACAGCCAGAAATTATGGGGGTTCCTCTTCCTGGCACCAGTACTCCAGGCTTCTTTCCTTCCTTCCTTCCTTCCTTCCTTCCTTCCTTCCTTCCTTCCTTCCTTCCTTCCTTCCTTCCTCCTCTTTCTTTCTTCCCCCTCATTCTTTTCCCCTTTCTGTCTTCTCTCTCTCTCTCTCTCTCTCTCTCTCTCTCTCTCTCTCTCTCTCTCTCTCAGATGTTGATTGAATGCCCACTACACCCACTCTATGCCTATTTCATTTGCAGTAGAAAATAGTGTCCATTGTAGAAGTTAGAAATTGGCCTTACACATATGCTGGGTGTATTCCACCAAAATTGAAACTACTGTCAGAAGTTTTATAGGATTTTCTTTTTCTTATAGACCCAGATCCTGTGTTTTACTCAATCACTACTTATAGTCACTGTGTTTCCCCTAAATTGGATTTGGATTTGATTGCTATGTTTGTTTAGCTAGTTGGTTAGAAGCCAAAGTCATAGTTTTCATTCAACTTTAATTGGAGCTTATAAATGTTTTCATTATATATAGACACACAGATTTTAAAAATGTGTGTTTAGGTCCAAGAGATGAAAGAAGAGATGATCATTAGAATCTTCTGGGGTGGGGAGGAACAATATAAATATAGAATGTTATGGCAGTAAATTTGTGTGTCATCATCATAGAAAAGTGACAGCACTGCTCATTGTTTTGGTGGTGAATTGATAGCCTTCCCCCTTCCTCTTCTTCCTTTGGCTACTGCTGGATTTCAGACCCTCAATCTCTTACCTGCCTCCTTACTTCTCCCTCTGCCATCCTCCTATCATTCCCTGCCAATCTATGTTCTGCTGTGCAATGAAAATCATCTGGGGAGGAGGATGGACCTAATTTTAGAATTTATTTTGGCTCTTAGAAGTAGCAATTTGAAAACTCCAACCACATTTTTTGAAGCTAAGGGGGTCGCTGTTAGAGATTGGTGACTCAGTAATGAAGCATTTCTTTTTCCATGTAATTCTTCAGGGATACAATATAAAGGGGGTAAAGGGGGTGAGGAAAAAGATAAGCAAAGGACTTTTCTTGTTCTGCGCAATGATAAAGAAGACTAACCCCATCATGAGTGATATAGCCTTGGAAACTAAAGAGCACGTAGGAAAATATGTCTTCACACTTTCAGATTAAACAAGTGCTGAAAAATTCAGCTGCTCACAGGGGCCAGACAGGTAAAGTGAGGAAGTGTTGTGGGCTGTTTGTAGGAGATGATGGAGATAGGCAGACTAGGAAGAGCCTGACGTATCCAAAGAGAACGCCACTATTCAGCTCCAGCCAATGGAAATTTTCCACTTTTTCCCCCTCAAAAGCTAGAAATATAAATTTTTATGTGAAACCTGATAATTTTTGCATTCTAAATTCTGTGTGTTGGATTAGCCCTGCGATTTCCAGGTTATGACTTCTGACACAGACTGTATTATACCTGAGATGTGGTGGTACTGGTGGTGGATGAGTGTGTGTGTGTGTGTGTGTGTGTGTGTGTGTGTGTGTGTGATTAAATAGCTACCTTCTGGATAATTAGAGGGTTATAAGAAAATCTGTAAGTCACATTGGAGATGAAAAGACTAGAAATGCTCCCTCTATTTCTAAATACTCCTTGGAAAAGTTCCTTCATCCCTGCCCATTCCCCTCCCCCACATATATACACACATCAAGGACAGACTATTCTGTGGGACATGGAATGTCAAGTCTGTGGGATGTCCTGCTCCCACCCCCTTAGGGCACTTTCTAGGTTATGTAACTCAGGTTTGGAGAAATGTACCACTGGAGAGCAGGCCATGATTTCTGGGTTATAACTAACTCAGGTGGACATAGGGTGGTGTTTCTGGAAAGCGTGATATAAAGTTTCACATTGGAGATTAGAATAAGGAATTATTTTTGCAGAGAACGGTCCACATGAGGATTGAGGAGCAAGGGCAGGAAATAAAGCCTCAGGAAGCTTCTCATTTGGGTTACAAAAAAACCCTCATATAAACATACATTTTTATAGTTTTAGTCTAACTGGGGGGAGACCAATACTTAAAAAACAATTTCCCCAATGAATGAAATAACTGCAGAATGAGGGCCTAAGATTGTGTGTGGACAAAAGAGAGTGACCTAGACTGGGGTTTGGAGGGCAGGCATCAGAGAAGGCCTCCCCATGTGGTGGAAGGAGATCTAAAGGATGGGTGGGACAGCCCTGGGACAGGGGAAGAGGCCGTGGGAAAGTATTCCAGGTGGAGGGACCACCAAGTGCAAAGCTTGTGCTGTGAGGAAACCTGGGTATTCCAGGAACTGATCGATTGGAGTGGAGTGGGTGATGAGTCAGGAGCAAGGTGGAGCCCAGAAAGAGATGAACTTGAGAGAAGGCAGAAGTTCATGGGGCAGGGATTTTCATCCCCTCAACACAAAGAGAAGTCCAGGAGAGGTTTTTAAGTAAGGCGGGCTCATAGTCAAAACTGCTATTAGAAAAGATCATCTTGGCTTCAGTGCAGAAAACAGATTAGAGCAGGAATAGTGTGGATAGATTGAAGACTTAGAAAGTTTCTTTAGGCTAATATTTTTTGAATTCTTATCATGTGACAGACACTGTTCTAAATTATTTGCAGCATCAATATATTAAATCCTCACAAAGCTCTGTGAGGTAGATATTATTATCACCTGCATTTTACAGATGAAGAAACTAAGGCACTAAAAGAGTAACTTTCCCAAGGTCACACAGCCGGTTAAATGCTTGGATTAGGGGAGTATCAGTGGAGAAGTTGAGAAGGGAGCACACCTGAGAGATAGATATTCAGGACCTAAGATCTGTAGGATTTGATGAATGGGAAGTGGAGTATGCATACCGGGCATTACCAATTAGGATTCTGGGTTCCTGGCTTATGCTGGTGCATGGATGGTAGAAACATTACTTAAAATTGAATAACCGAAGAGGCCCAGGTCACACAGGTAAGAGAAAGAGGCAGACTCTAATCTGGGTATTGTAATTTCAGGGTCTGTGCTTTTAACACTACAATATACTGCATCTTTTTCTAACTATGTTGCAAGCAAACAGCATAATTATAATCCTTGTTAGAAAAATGTTTTTCTCCCAAAGTCATCTTGGACCACCAGCTGCGAGTCATTGCTTTCTGTGTGATAGTGTAAGACTTTATTAATAATATAGCTCTCACAAAGGGCTAATATGGGCCCACGTTTACCTGGCCATTGGATGTGTGACTTTGAACTTAACTCTCCTCTATGCCTAAGTTTCCTCATCTCTATATAATTTTACCTTCCTCTGGGATTTTTGTAAGGATTAATTGAATTTATCATCTATCTATCTATCTGTCTGTCTATCTTTCTATCTATCTTTCTATCACCTATCTAAATATGTCTTAAATAAGATCTGGTATATAGTAAATGCTATGTAAGTGCTTGCTATTATTATTTCTGTTGTTATTATTGTTAATAATATTAACAATTTTTTACTCTGGTTGTGGTGGTTTCTTTAATACCACTCCCTCCCCATCTTTCATTTCCCAAGAATTATGTTAACATTTGTTCCTTGTACTCCCTCCCCCTCAACTCTGGATATTGTTTGTAAACTTCTGTGAGATTGCTTGTAAACTTCTGCATGTTGGTCATCAACAGTCTAAATGCCCTGAGGGAGGTCTTACGTTGTGGCTGCAGTTCACATCTAATTTGTTAAGCTATTTCAAGTGCCTTGAATCTGTCTTCACTTAGAATCTAAGGGAATGGTCATTTCTCCCTGGTTTCAGAATTAATGCGAATATGGGGCTGTTACATCAGTTTTATCCATTAAGTTCTGGATAAATGTCTCCTCTTTTGTGTCTTTTAATCATAAATCCATTTGTTTATTGATTCAATAGGTGAAATCAAGCAGCATTCTTTATATGTAAGCACGAGGCCCTGTATTGGGCAGATTAGAGGTGGGTCAAGATACAATCCTAAATCTCATTGACACAATAATACTGTACACACATGGAGAACATGAAGAAATACTTCAGAATAAAAGAACAAGGATGACACTTTTCTCCACATCCTCGCCAAAACTTGTTGTTTGTTGATGTATTGATGATGGCCATTCTGACAGGTGTGAGGTGGTATCTCATTGTGGTTTTAACTTGCATTTCTCTGAGGAGTAGTGACGTTGAGCATCTTTTCATATATCTATTGCCCATCTGTATGTCTTTTTTGGAGAAAAGTCTCTTCAAGTCCTCTGCCCACTTGCTAATGGGTTTGTTTGGCTTTTTGGTGTTGAGTTGTATGAGTTTTTAGAGATTGTTAGATATTAATCCCTTATCAGATATATCATTGGTGAATATCTTCTTGCATTCAGTAGGATGTCTTTTCGTTTTGTTGATGGTTTCCTTTGCTATGCAAAACCTTTTTGGTAACACTTGTACACTGTTGGTGGGGGATTGCGAACTGGTGCAGCCATTATGGAAAGCAGTATGGAAGTTCCTCAAAAAATTAAAAACAAAGCTACTTTATGACCCAGCAATTCTACTCCTGAGTATTTATCCAAAGAAATCTAAAACACTAATTTGATATATGCACCCCTATGTTCACTGAAGCACTATTTACAATAGCGAAGATATGGAAATAACTCAAATACCCATCAATAGGCAATTGGATAAAGAAGATGTGGTACATATATAAAATGGAATATTACTCAGCCATAAAAAAGAATGAAATCTTACCATTTGTGACAACATGGATGGACCTAGAGGGTATTATGCTAAGTGATATAAGTCAGACTGAGAAAGAAAAATACTGTATGATCTCACTTATATGTGGAATCTAAAGAATAAAATAAATGAACAAACAAAATAGAAAAAGACCCACAGATAAAGAGAACAACTGATGGTTACTAGATGGAAGGGGGTTTGGAGGCTGGGTGAGAAAGATGAAGGGATTAAGAAATACAAATTGGTACTTATAAAAGAGTCATAGGGATGTAAAGTACAGTATGGGGAATATAGTCAATAATATTGCCAAAACCATGTGTGGTATTAGATGGGTAGTAGACTTACTGGGGACCACTTCATAAATTATATAAATAACTGTCTAACTGCTACATTGTACACCTGAAACTGTTATAAAATAACATTGAATGTCAACTATAATTTTAAAAAGTAGTCATATGGATATATAGTATAGCATTAAGGATTATAGTTAATAATATTCTAATAACTATGTACAGTTTCAGATGAGTAATAGACTTTTTAGGATTATTACTTTGTAAAGTATATAAATGTCTAATCACTGTGTTGTTTTGTACACCTGAAACTAATAAGTAAAAGGAAAATTTAAAAGTTAAAAAGGGTGATATCTGATAAGCAGAAGATTTAAAAAATTGACAAAGTTCAATTTTAAAATTTTTCTTATGGTTCATACTTATTGTGTCATTACTAATAAATATTGATCTATCTCAAGGTAAAAAAAACCACAAAAAACAAAAAAGAACAAGGATGTCACAATTTGAAACATTTGTCTCTTCCTTTTGGTTTTTCAAATACAGAATTAGAATAAGAATAATAATTAGCTGGCATCTCTTGGGATCCCTCTGTGTCAGGCAGTATGATAAATTCTTTGCATATGTTATCTAATTAGACTCCCTCCCTCAAATAAAGGGCTATGATGTAGACATTTTTATTATCCCCACTCTACAGCTGAGAAAACAAGGCTTACAGATATTAAGGGGCTTTTCCAAGGTTGCATGGTGTTGGAATAATTGAAGCATGAATTTGAATATCATCTTTGAAGCCAGCAAAGTTGTTTTTGTCACTTTTTGTTTCTTTTCCCTCCCTGCCTCTCTCCCTTCCTTCCTTCCTTCCTTCCTTCCTTCCTTCCTTCCTTCCTTCCTTCCTTCCTTCCTTCCTTCCTTATTCCTTCCTCCCTCCCTCCCTCCCTCCCTCCCTCCCTCCCTCCCTCCCTCCCTCCCTTTCTCCCTTCCTTCCTTCCTTCCTTCCTTCCTTCCTTCCTTCCTTCCTTCCTTCCTTCCTTCCTTCCTTCTTTCCTTTTTTCTCTCTTTCTCTCTTTCTTTCTTTTGTTTCAGGCATACAGAACAACATAGTGATCAGACATTTATATAACTCACAAAATGCTAACCCCAGCAAGTCTAGAACCCACCCGACACTGTACATAGTCATTAGAACATTATTGATTATATTCCCCATGCCGTGCTACTCATCCCAGTGACTATTTTTTTTTTTAAATATGGTTGACATTCAATATTATTTTATATTAGTTTCAGGTGTATAGCATAGTGGTTAGACATTTATATAATTTATGAAGTGATTCCCCCAGTAAATCTAGTATCCATCTGACACTATACACATTTTTACTTTCTTTATTACTACTCTTCTCTATCACCAATTCACCAATGGTGAATTTCTTTGACAGCTTCTATTTTAGTTCTCTCAGGGTATCTTTTATTTTCACAATACTTGTTTCTCCATAAAATGATTTCTTCACCATTCAATTATTTAACATATATTCATTACATATTTACTCTGAGTGAATAAGTTTCTAAGAGTTCATCTGTTTATTAGAAATGATCTAAATAGGTAGGTAAAAGTCCTTTGATTTACTTAATTTAAATGAATTCTGGTAACTGCTAGGAAAATGTGGCTGCTTAGAAACAGTGTTGCAAACTTTCCTCTCCCATTCCAATAAAAGAGCAAAACATAAGTTTTTGAAAATAGGAAAAAAATACTCTTTTCATTTTTCAAATGAAAGAGTGATTATAGTCTTACATCCATAATCTTGGAAAGTGTCATCTAGAAACAGAGAAATGGACCACTGTAAGAATCATCACATGACATCAACACCTTAACCATTTTTTGCCAAAAATTCTACAACAAATTCTTCTCTCTCAAAGGATTTAAAGTAGACAAGAAACCCAGGAAGCAAGGGAGAATGTGAGAAACAATGTGAGAAAACAAGATGAAATGAAAAATGAAAACTTCAAAATTAAGGAAACACATGGAGAATCCAAAAAAAAAAAAAAGAGGCCACTAGAAAATAATAATTAGATGACAGCCAGAAAAAAAAATATACATAGCTAAAATTGATTGAGTAAAATGAAGAAAAGTCTTGAAATAATGACACAAAATATGAAAAGAGATAAAAATTAGACACTAGATAATAAATGTGTAGGACAGATGATGATTTAACATATGGAGAATAGAAAAATGCACTATGAAAATATTCATAGATATAAGGAAAAGTATTGAAGTTGAAAGGTTTAAATCTACACATGAAAGGGCATACTATGTTCTAAGGGAAAAAATTTAAAACAATTACTAATGAAACAGCCTAAGAATTTTCTGAACTTCAAGGATAGAGAAAGAATTCTGTTAAGTATCCAGCCACAAGAAGTAAGTCACTTTATGAAGGAAAAAGGAAAAAAATACCCGTGCGGTCTCATAATCTTTGTAAAAATAGTCACTATCAGGTGATAGTGGAACCACATCTGTATGATTCTAAATAAAAAATAGAAGAGGGTTGGAATTTGGAAGCCCAGCTAAGTTGCCATTCAAACATAAAAGGCAATTCTTGCATGTCCACATAATCAGGGACTCAGAGAATACAATTCACACATATTGCATGGAATGTACTTATACTAGAAAACTATTCGTTTATCTAAAATTCAAATTTCACTGGGAGCTTTGTATTTTTGTTTGCTAAATCTGGCAACCTTAATATGAATCCTATTTGAACAATCTGTCTTATGAGGACATTTGGCCCTTTAAGTGCTAAATCTAAGAAAGGAAAAGGAAATAAAAACATAAATCTGGTCTATGAAAGCACTAGTATGAACACTCACTCTACTCAAATATAGATTTAAGGGGGAAAAGGTGAGAATTACGGTTTCAGAAAAAAAAATATAAACATTACTAACCTTGAAAGAAAATATACTCTACATATATATGAGTATATGCATACATATGTTAAAATTCTCAGCTGTTCTGACAGAAATTGAGAGGAGGAGGAATGAAGCTGTGAGAAATAGTAAATGAACGAATTTCCTTATCTTACATGGTAAAAAGCTAATAGAGGCTGCTCTATTTTAAAGTTGATAAATAAAGAGTTGGAGTTTGAGGGAAGTCACATCTTATGATTGGGTTGGGTTCCTCAGCCAGCACAAGTACAGACATGACTTTGGCTGCAGAAAATCAAGCCAAGTTCAATCTGACTTCAACAATGAATGAGACTTGTTGACTCACATAACTGCAGGGTCAGACTTTGTGTGCATTGTGACTGGCTTGACTCAGGGGCTCAACTATGTTTTCAAGGACTGTGCCTTCCTTCTTTGACATCTGCTTCATAAGGCAGTGGAGAGATGCAGGGCATGGCTGCAAAATGCCTGCCAACAGCATCTGAGATAATCTGCTTCCTTCCTTACCCAAAACTAAAGCTCTAGAGAGAATGTCATTCCTTTCAGTTCTTTCAAAAAGAGTGAGGAACTGTTTTTCCTCCAGAAACTCTCAGAAAAACAACAACAAAAACCCTCTTTGTATCTAATTTGCATCAATTGGGTTATGTGTACCATTTCTCATAATGAAAGGGACTGTTGATACTGATCGTTTTAGGTGTAAATCACATGGCCTACTCCTAGAACGAGGAGTGGAGACAACTTTCCCCAGACCTGAACTGTGTTGAGAGTGGGTTCACAAATGAAAATTAAGATTGTTGCTATGAGAATGGGAAACACACTTTAAGGAAACAGCCACAATGTCCACTGTAATCGCCCATAATCAAGATTGTTTTGAAAATCTGCAAGGAAGGTATCTTGTTGGAAATCAAACTATTGTATCCTGATAAGTTCATCTCAGCAAATTTTCTCACCAGCCTTAAAATATGATTTTTTTTTCTTTCTTAACATCTAAGTGGGGTTGTTTGCCCGCTTTTAGTGACCATGTTATGTAAACAATGCATACACAAAAATACTAGCCCCAATTCCTGCGTGATGGGAACAGTAGATTGTCATCTCCTATTTCATGTGCCTTCTGGAGCATATGATCACTGAGTACAAGAGTGGGAAGAATGACTTTCACTATCTAAATGATTATTCATCTTTCTCTCTTCTAAGAGCATGCCTAATAAAAAATATTTAAGGTGAACACACTGAAAATATATTTGCTAACTAAAGTTATAACCACCACAGGAACTAGGGGGGAAAAAGAGTATAAACCTTACAAATTATCAGAAAGGAAGGTTTGTTTGTTTTATTTGTTTGTTTTTACAAAAGAAAAAACAGAGAACACAAAGCAAAAAGATACTAAATTAAGAAAAAAAAGTAAGAAAACATTAAAACCAAGGTTGAATGTGAAGTAAAAAATGTAAAGTAACAAAAAGAGTGGTACTTTATCATGACAGCTGTCATAAATCCAAATGCCACAGGACAACATACATAGGCAACACCTGCAGAAAGAAAAGGAGCAACAGAAACACATAATAACACATAGTAACTTTCCCTCACCCCCTTCAACACATGACATAGCTTTAGACAGAGAAGGAAGTGTATAATCTGAACAACGTAACAAGGGTAATGTAATAAATGTAGAACAAACTCCAGACCCTGATAAAACAGAAAATAGACAATTTTTTTCCAGTACCATGATGATATAATAAGACATTAAAAAACTCAACAAATTCTAATAAGTAGGAATGATATTATCAGAAACTTATTAAGTAATAGGTCTCTAACAATATTAAAGAGACCTCATTCTCTTTACATTTCAATAAAGCATAAAAGAGCAAAAATAGAGTCAAGCAAAACAAAAATTCCAAGTACTTGGAAATACAAAGAAAAAGTAAAGAAAAAAACTCTTAAGCTACTTTTGGGTCAATGAGAAAATTGAATTATATGTATATATCATAATTATAAATTTTTAAATAAAATAACTACAAAAACTAGGGGAGACAATAGTATCATGGAAAAAACATTAACAGTCTTGAGTATATCATAAAAAAATAGAATGATAATAAGTAAATTAGGCATCCAGATCATGGAATTGAGGGAAAAATCTGGGTCTAATACAATCTATGGCAGGCAGTTAAAAAATTAACCAGATAAATCTATATTAATTAAGGAAAATGAGAGAAAGCACAAACAGGCAAACTTAGAAATGAGACAGTGAAACAAATACAGATAAAGACAATGTTAATAAAAACATAAGAAGATACGTTTTCAACCACAGGCAAAATTTTAAAACCTGAAATAAATAATTATTTTTTCTCTAGGAAAATATAAATGACCAAAATTGACACCAGAAGAGAGAGAAAACGCAAATAGAATCAATATTCACAGAAAATTTAAAAGTTTTCAAAATTAAAATGTTGCGTCAAGCTCAGATGGTTTCACAAGGGAATTCTCTGTAACTTTCAATGAATAGAAAAAAACGGTGCTCTTATTGTTTCAGAACATAGAGAATAGAACAAAGAGAACAAAGAAAAATATAGGTTAAATATTTTTTTTAAAAGACATCATGACATGATAAACACACAATCTCTAGAAGTAATATCAATTATGTTGAAGCAAAATTCTAATAATATATTAACAAATATAACTCACTAATAAATTCATAGAATATCACAACCAAGTGCATTTTATTCTAGGAAAATAAGGATGTTTCCATATTAGAGAATTCATTGCACAGAATCAGCATTTTAACTGGTCAATGGGGAAAAACATATGAGTAATCAATGCCTAAAACATATTTGATAAGGTCTACATATATTTTTAACAAAGCTTTTTAGTAAAATAACAGTAGAGGGATAATGTTTTGTCATTACACACACACACACACACACACACACACACACACACACACACAGAGGCACGCATGCACACATGCTGAAATTCAGCCAAATGCTTAACAGAAAAGCTGTAGAAATATGTCCGTTTTCATGGAGTTTGAGGTCAAGAACAGAAATGAGACTTTCACTTTTACTCCCTTTTCTTAGCATTGCTCCAGAAACTCTAGCCAATAAAATTAAACAAGAAATCGAAAGCATGAGGAGACACTTGGAAAGAAGAAAACAAAGCTGCTATTTGAAAACTGGATACCTGGAAAACACAAAGAAAATCAAAATATTAAATATTTTTATTATTATGAATATTAAGACAATTTGGATATATCCAAATCAAAGATTTTCCTTTATGCATATGATAGCTTTTTAGAAGATATACAGATTTTAATTACAATGACAGTAACAAAGCAAGAACAGTCTTTCCTATGTTCAAGTGGACTTTGAAGATGATCACATCCTTTCTCTGGCAATCACCTTTCTGTTCTCTAGCTATGAGCTTGTTATTATTTCTTAGATTCTACATAAAAATGAGATCATGTGCTATTTGTCTTTTTCTGTCTGACTTATTTCACTAAGCATGATACCCTCAAGGTCTGTCCGTGTTGTTACAAATGGCAAGACTTCCTTAATTTTTATGGCTGAATAATATTACATTGCAGATATATACCACATTTTCTAATTCATTTGTGCATTGATAAACACTTAAGTTGCTTCTGTATCTTGGCTACAGTAAATAGTGCTGCAATGAACATGGGAGTGTATATATATTTTCAAGCTAGTGTTTTCATTTTTTTTCAGATAAATACCCATAAGTAGAGTTGCTGGATCATATGATAGTTCTATTTTAAAATTTTTGAGAAACCTGCATGCTATTTTCCATGGAGGCTGTACCAATTTACATTCCCACCAACAGTACACAAGGGTTACCTTTTCTTCACATCCTCACCAGGATTTATTTTTCTTTTTTATAATAGCCATTCTAACAGATTACTATAGCTTTGTAATATAGTTTGAAACCAGGGAGTGTGGTTCCTCCAGTTTCAGGTATGAGGTGATATCTCACTGTGGTTTTGATTTGTATTTCCCTGATGATTAGGGAAAGACAAACCAAAACCACAATGAGTATCCTTTCATGTACCTATTGGCCATGTCTTCTTTGGAAAAATGTGTATTGAAATATATCTTCTGCCCATTTTTAATTTTTTTTGTTACTGAGTGGTATGAGTTCTTTATATATTTTGGGTATTAACCCCTTATTAGATATATTATTTGAATGTATTTCCTACTATTCAGTAGGATGCATTTTCAATTTTTTGATCATTTCCTTTGCTATGAAGAAGCTTTTTAGTTTGATTTAGTCCCACTTCTTTAATATTGCCTTTGGTTTTTTTTTGTGTGTGTGTTTTTTGTTTGTTTGTTTGTTTGTTTGCTTGCTTGCTTGCTTTTAGTGTCAAATCAAAAAAGTCACTGCCAAGACTGGTTGGCAAGAAGCTTACTGGCTATGTTTTCTTCTAGAAGTTTTGTGGTTTTAGGTGTCACATTCCAGTCTTTAATCCATTTTGAGTTCATTTTTGTGCATGGTGACAGATAGTGGTCTAATTTCATTCTTTTGCATGTGGCTGTCGGTTTTCCCATCATCATTTATTGAAGAGAATTTCTTGCCCCATAGTATATTCTTGGCTCCTTTGTCATAAATTTATTTACCATGTATGTATGGGTTTAATTTGGTCCCTCTAATCTATTCCATTGATATATGTGTCTATTTTTATGCCAACACCAGTGTCATACTGTTTTGATTACTAAGCTTTGTAATATAGTTTGAAACCAGGGAGTGTGGTTCCTCCAGTTTCTTTTTCTTTCTTTCTTTCCTTCTTTCCTTCTTTCTTTCTTTCTTTCTTTCTTTCTTTCTTTCTTTCTTTCTTTCTTTCTTTCTTTCTTTCTTTCTTTCTTTCTTTCTTTCTTTCTTTCTTTCTTTCTTTCTTTCTTTCTTTCTTTCCTTCCTTCCTTCCTTCCTTCCTTCCTTCCTTCCTTCCTTCCTTCCTTCCTTCCTTCCTTCCTTCCTTCCTTCCTTCCTTCTTTCTTCTCTCTCTCTCTCTCTCTCTCTCTCTCTCTCTCTCTCTCTCTCTCTCTCTCTCTCTCTCTCTCATTGACGAACATTAGGGAAGAGTGTGTTTTTCCACGGCCCATCAGCTCCAAATCAAGTCATAGTCCTTCAATCTAGTTGTGGAGGACACAGCTCAGCTTTAAGTCCAGTCGCTGTTTTCAATCTTAGTTGCAGGAGGCGCAGCCCACCATCCCATGTCGGAATTGAACCAGCAACCTTGTTGTTGAGAGCTCGTGCTCTAACCACCTGAGCTATCCAGCTGCCTCCGTACTTCTTTCTTAAGATTGCTTTGGCTATTTGGGGTCTTTTGTGGTTCCATACCAGATTTTAGGATTATTTGTTCGATTTCAGTGAAAAATGCTATTAGAATTTTGACACAGATTCCATTGAATCTGTAGATTGCTTTTAGTAGTATGGATATTTTAACAATATTAGTTCTAAAAAAAAAAACAACAAAAAAAACCAATATTAGTTCTTCCAACGCTTGAGCATGGAGTCTCTTTCCATTTATTTGTGTCTTCTTCCATTTCTTTCATTAGTGTTTCATAATTTTCAGTGTACAGGGCTTTTATTTCCTTGGTTAAATTTATTCCTAGGTATTTTAATCTTTTTGATACAATTGTAAGTGAGATTGTTTTCTTAATTTCTCTTTCTTAATTTTCTAAATTTCTGTCTCTTTCATTACTAGTGTACAGAAATGCAACAGATTTTTGTAAATTGATTTTGTTTCCTGCACTTTTAGTGACTTTGTTTATTAGTTCTAACCGTTTTTTAGTGAAGTCTTTAGGGTTTTCTATATATAATATCATGTCATCTGCAAATAGTGACAGTTTTACTTTCTCCTTTCTGATTTGGATATCTTTTATTTCTTTTTCTTGCTTCATTGCTGTGGCTTCCAATACTATGTTAAATAAAAGTGATGGAGTGAACATTCTTGTCTTGCTCCTCATCTTAGAGGAAAAGTTTTCATTTTTTTACTGTTGCATATAATGTTAACTGTGGCTTGTCATATGTGACCTATGTTATGTTGAGGTATATTCCCTCTATTCTGACTTTGTTGAGAGTTTTTATCATAAATGGTTGTTAAATTTTGTCAAATGTTTTTTCTGTATCTATTGAGATAATTGTATGATTTTTGTTAATGTGATTTATCAATTGTGGATGTTAAATCATCCTTGCATTCCTGGAATAAACTCCACTTAACCATGGTATATGAGCCTTTTACTGCACTGATGAGTTTGGCTTGCTAATATTTGTTGAGGATTTTTGCATCTATGTTTGTCAGGAACATTGGCTTGTAATTTTTTTGTCTTGTGGTGTCCTTGTCTGGTTTCGGCATCAGTGTAATGCTGGCCTCACAAAATGAGTTTGGAAATGTTCCTGTTCTTCAGTTTTTTGAAAGAATTTGAGAAGGGTTGGTATTAATTATTTTTAAAGGTAGAACTCACCAGTGAAGCTGTCTGGTCCTAGATTTTTGTTTTTTGGAAAGCTCTTGATTACTGGTTCATTCTCCTTATATTAATTTAGATTTTCAATTTCCTTATAGTAATTCAGATATTCTATTTCTTCATGAGTCATTCTTGGTATGTTGTGAGCTTCTAGGAATTTATCTTTTTCTTGTAGGTTGTCAAATTTGTTGATGTAGAATTTTTCATAGTAGTCTCTTATGATTCTTTGTATTTCTGTGGTATCAGTTGTAATGTCTCTTCTTCATTTTTTTATTTTCTATTTGATTCCTCTCTCTTTTTTTTTTCTTGGTGAGTCCAGCTAAAGTTTGTCAGTTTTATTTATCTTTTCAAAGAAACAGCTCTTAGTTTTATTGATCTTTTGTATTGTCTTTTAGTCTTTATTTCATTTATTTCTACTCAGATCTTTGTAATTTCTTTTTTTCTACTAACTTTGGGCTTTGTTTATTCTTCTTTTTCTAGTTCCTTGAGGTGTAAAGTTAGGTTGTTTGAGATTTTTCTTCATGTAGGTATTGATTGCTATGAAATTTCCTTTTAGAACTGCTTTTGCTGCTTCCCATAATTTAGATGTCTTGTATTTACTTTTTTTTTTTTTTTTGGCTCACGGTACTTTTTATTTCAATTTTGATTTCTTTGTTGACCCATTGGTTATTCAATAGCATGTGGTTTATCTCCACATATTTTTTAATTTTCCAGTTTTCTTCTTGTAATTGATTTGTAGTTTCACACCAGTGCAATAGAAAAATATGCTTGATACAATTTCAGTCTTCCTAAATTTATTAAGGTTTGTTTTATGGCCTAACATATGATCTATCCTGGAAAATGTTCCTTCTGCACTTGAGAAAAATGTGTTACATTGCTGTTGGGTGGACTGCTCTGTATATATCTGTTAAATGTATCCAGTCTAGCGTGTCATGTAAGGCTAATGTTTCCTTGTTGATTTTCTGTCTGGATGAGCTATGATATACATTGATGTCAGTCCCCTAGTATTACTGTTGCCATATATTTCTTGAGCATATTTTCGTATGATTTTTTGCCATCTGTATATGTTATTTGGTGAGGTGTCTATTAAAGTCTTTGATCCATTTTTTAGTCATGTGGCTTGTTTTCTCATTGTTGAGTTTTAACAGTTTTTTTAATATATATTTTAAGTAACAGTCCTTTTTTCAGATATGCCTTTTGAAAATATTTTCTTCCAGTCTGTGGTTTGTCTTTTCATTCTCTTGACACTGTCTCACAGAGTAGAATTTTTAAAATTTTAATAAAGTCCAGCTAATCAATTCTTTCTTCTATGGACTATGGCTTTGGTGTTGTATCTGAAAAGTCATCACCAAACCCAAGGTCATCTAGATTTTGTCCTGTGTTATCTTCTGGGAGGTTTGTAGTTTTACATTCAGGTTTGGTTCACTTTGAATTTATTTTTTTCTAAAAAGTTTAAGGTTTGTGTCCAGGCTCATATTATTTTATTTTATTTTACTTCATGTAGGTGTATAGTTTTTTTCCAGAACTATTATCAAAAAGACTATATTTTCTTCATTGCATTGCTTTGACTCTGTTATGAAAGATCAGTTTAATATGTTTATGTTGGTCTATTTCTGGGCTCTCTATTCTATTCCATTTATTTGTCTCTACTTTCACCACTACCACACCTGTCCTTATTACTATAGCTGTCTAGTAAGTCTTGAAGTCAGGTATTTTCAGTCTTCCAACATTGTTCTTTTCTTTACATATTGTGTTGGCTGTTCTGGATCTTTTGTATCTCTAAATAAACTTCAGAATCAGTTTGTGATTTTATGAGTATCAATACTTATAAAATAACTTGCTGAATTTTGATTGGGATCATGTTGAATCTACAGATCAAGGTGTGTAGAACTGACATACTAACAATATTGATTCTTCCTAGTCATGAATGTGAGATAGTTGTCCATTTATTTAGTTCTTTAATTTTCTTCATCAGAGTTTTATGGTTTTCTCATATAGATATCATACATATTTCGTTAGATTTATAATGAAGTATTTCATTTTAGGGATGCTAATTGTGTTTTTATTTTTAAATTTCATGCATTGATTGCTCGTATATGGGAAAATGATTGACTTGTACATTAACCTTGATACTATAACCTTACTATAATTACTTACTAGTTCCAAAAGTTTTTGTCAATTCTTCTGGATTTTCTACACAGACAACTATGTCATCAGTGAACAAAGACCATTTTATTTTTCCCATCCCAATAAAAAGTAATGATATGCAATGACCTACAACCAAGATTACTCTAACTTGCAAAGCTATCATGGAGAATGGAAGGACAGATAAAGGAACTTCCCAGAAAAGAAAAAGCTAAAGGAGTTCATTATCACCAAACCAGTATTACAGGAAATGTTAGAGGGATTTTTTAAAGATTAAAACAAAGGTAAAAAATATGAATTATAAAATGGCAATAATTACATACCTATCAACAGTTACTTTAAATATAAATGGATTAATGTTCCAATCAAAAGATAGGGTGGCTGGATGAATAAGAAAATAAGACCTTTATATGTGCTGCCTGCAAGAGACTCACTTCTGATCAAAAGACACACACTGAAATTATACAGATAGAAAAAGACATTTCATGCAAATGGAAACAAAGAAACAAAAAAGCTAGAGTAGTAATACTTATACCAGACAAAATGGACTTTAAAACAAAGGCTATAATGAGAGACAAAGAAGGACCCAGTATTCTCACTTCTGGATATTTATCTGAAGAAACCCAAAACACTACTTTGAAGGGACACATGCATCCATATGTTCATTGTAACATTGTTTACAATGGCCAAGATATGGAGGCAACATGAGTGTCCATCAATAGATGAATGGATAAAGAAGAGGTGGTACATATATACAATGCAATATCACTCAATCACAAAAAGGAATGAAATCTTGCCATCTGCAACAACATAGATTGGTCTAGAGGGTCTGATGAGTGGAGTAAGTCAGACAGAGAAAGACAAACACCATATGATTTCAGTTATATGTGGAATCTAAATCATAAAATAAATGAATAAACAAAACAGAAACAAACGCATAGATAGAGAACATCTTGATGTTGCCCACTGGTAGTGGTGTTGGAAGGGTGGGTGAAAAGGGGAAAGGGATTAAGAAGTAGAATTTATAGTTACAAAGTAGTTATAGAGTTGTAAAGCATAGCTTAAGGAATATAGTTAATAATATTGTGATAACTATGTATGTTGTCAGATGAGTACTAGATTCATTGGTGTGATCACTTTGTAAGTTATATAAATATCTAGTCACCATGTTGTACACCTGAAACTAATATAATATTGTATGTCAACTGTAATTGAAAAAAAAAAAAAAACACACATATGCTCTCTCTCTCTCTCTCTCTCTCTCTCTCTCTCTCTCTCTCTCACACACACACACACACACACACAAACACACACACACACACAAATGGTTTGTACATGCTACTGGTGGCATTTTGCAACAACGCAGTGGACCTCTGAGCTGGGAACAAGTTTATACTGAAGACGTGAATGCCACCTACTTCCCTAGAAGAACCAGAATAACTAAAACTGGGCAAAGGAGAAGCTCATTTGGGAATCTGACTCATGAAAACTGTCCTCCTCTGACGTACGCAATAATCCTATTACACTGTGTTGGTTGATATTTAATGCAAGTTTTGTTTACTTTTCATATCTGGTTGTTATTACCACTCATGGAATTATCAATAACATACTTTCACTAAAGTGCTACAGAAATCTTCGTGCTTTAACCCATTTATTTTACAGACAATTAAATAGAACCTTCGAGGGACAAAGATTTGGCTCAAAGTGCCTTAATCTTTTATTTTCAATGGGCTTAGACTATAGTCAGATGTAAATTTGCCATCCTTCCAAATAGCCCTGATTTGAAGCAAAGTGATAAGAGAAATCAGAGACCAGCAGAGAGAAAAACAGCCACAGCAGGGTATAGGCAAGGAGTTAGAGAATTTAGTGTTTTATAAACTTTAGATTCCCAGCAGCTACACTATAATTCTGTCTTGGGAGTCCATTCTAAGGAAGTCATTTTGGTGACTTGGACGAGATCCATGGGAGATGTGCCTTGACATCTAATTTGTAAGTGTGTTATAGTGAGATGCCATTAAGTTTCTCACAGCCTCTGGAATGTGGGGAGGGAGGATGTGTTTATTTTATAATTCCACAGTTAATGCTTCTGGTGGCTAGAGGCTTCCATTTATTCATTCACTCATTCATTCAAACATATTTGATGAATGTCCATATCCGTTTTGTACAACACACTGTGTTAGATGTTTTGCATTTAAAATTGAATAATTCAAGCCTTGCATTAAAACATTAAGGTAAAGAAATACGTTATTGACTGTGAACTAAGGAGGATTGCTTTTTAAACTGGCTTGTTTCACACTGATTTAGAACCCCAGCAAACTGGAAAAAAAAAAGTGTTGTTTTGCCTAGAAATTCAGTACCCACTTACAATCATCGAGAAAGAACTTTAATCTAGCAATTCCTTTTCCAGGGATTTATCCTAAGGTTATACTTGCATATGTCCAAAAAGATATATGTACAGGATTGTTTTTTCACCATTGCTTTTATTAAAAATATTAAAGATAACTGAAATATTAAGTAATAGAGAACAGGTCAAATAATGGATACACAATGAAAAAAAATAGGCAGATGTGAAAGAGAATCAGCATACTTCTTATGTATGATAGGGAGTTATCCCTAAAAGATATAGATACTATCTATCTTCTCTAACTTTACATATTGAACATTTTCAAATAGAAAAGTTATAGGAATATGAAAATATATGTATAATTTTTATTTAGACTCAGCAATTGTTAATTACAGGCATTTTGTGTGGAATCACTTGAAAATAAATTGTAGACATCAAGATATTCATTCCTGAATACAAAGCCACACCACCAAACACCTGAGAAATTTAGCATTGAAACAATAGTCTCATCTAATATCCTATTCACATTGTCTTGGTAATCATAAAAATATTCTTTATGGCCTTTTTGGGGGATCCAGTGTTTACAATTTGGTTTGCATGTCTCTTTTGCTTCTATTTACCTGTTAGGTCTACTTGCCTTTTGTTTTTCATGACAATGATATTTTTTGAAGAATGCTAGTCAGTTGTCTTGTAGAAATTGTTGTAATCTGGATTTATCTGATTGTTTCCTCTCAATGAGATTCAGATGAAACATTTTTGTCAAGAAGAGGCTCTTTTTTTTTAATGGACAATATCTTTATTTTTTTAAATAGTTTTATTTTATTTTATTTTATTTTTACATCCCTCACACCGTGAACCACCCTCCCCCTATCCACCACCACCCCGACCTCACACCGAGCCATCACATTATACACATAAAATTGTAGTTGGCATTCATTAATGTCCAGCCTCTGGTGTACAATGCCATGACCAGGCATCCACAGCATCCCTGATGTGGTCTCCCAAACAGGACACATGTCCATCGGACACCCAACAAAATCCCCAAACACTATTGAATAAGTTCCCCAAAGTAATTCTCAAAAAACCCTGAGGCCATCCTGTGGTCACCAGCCGCCCCCCAATCCCTTCACCCTTCCCCCCATCCCCAAACCTCTCCCCCTCGCCCATCTAACAACTCTCGGTTTTTTGTGTCCCCAAAACTGTTTCTGATTAGTTCATACATATATTCTTTCCTTTAGATTCCGCATATAAGTGAGATCATATGGTACTTGTCTTTCTCTGTCTGACTTATTTCACTTAACATAATGCTCTTAATGATGCTGAGTTTGCTCCCTTGGTTCAGGTAGTGGCTGCCACTTCTCCCTTGTAGTTCTTTTTGTATTTAAGAACATATCTGTTATGGGCTGAATTGTGGTCCCCCAAAATTCATATGCTGAAGCCCTAACCCAAGCACCTCAGAATGTGAGTGTGTTTATAGACAGGGTCTTTAAAAAGGTAATGAAAGATAAATCAAGTCCTATGGGTAGACTCTAATCCAATCTGACCTGTATCTTTACAAGAAGAAAAAATGTGAACACGTAAAGAGATACCAAGGGCATATCTGCACAGAGAGAAGCTCACATAAAGATGCAGCAAGAAGGTGGCTGTCTGCAAACCAAGGAGAGAGGCTGTCACATGGGGGCTAAGGCCTCAACATATGATTTGGGGGGCACAAACAGTCCACCATATCATTTTAATCCAACAGCACAAGATTCATTCTCATTCTTCTCATAGTTTTATCTCCCTCTCTCACATGAGAACCCATGATTCTCAGCTACATCAATTTGTTTATTTTTCTTTATTCTACAGTACACTCAAAATAGTTTCAGAATAACTACCCCTGCACCACTACCAAACACAAATAAACTAAGTAAATTCAGATTTTTTTTTTTACAGTTCTTTTCGTCTCTAAAACATATCCCCCTAAGTGTGCAGAGTCAGAATATACTGGGTTCAAAAGGTACTGAAATGCCTTCTGTTTCACTTTCTCTGTACTTACATAATAACAATTTGAAATGGAGTTATTTCGTTGGTTTTTTTATGTGTTTAATTTTAAAAGATTTGCTTTCAAGCTCTATTTGAAGGTGCAGACTAGTTTGAACAGTAGGTTAGTATCTGAATTAAAAGGAGGAAAATTAAAATATTTATTTATGTGCATTTCCAAAATAAGTATGTATAGCAGAATATGCTAGGAATTGATCATTGATTCTGGGAAGGGGAATTGGGTGGTTGAGGCAGGAACTGGGTGAGATTTTTCACTGTGTACTGCTTTGTACTTTTACAATTTTGAGTGCAAAAACTAATCTACCCTTTTTTCTTCCATCCATTTCCGTCACGCACCGTCACCCAAATGCCTTGGTGTCTTCTTGTAGGCACAACACATAGGATTCCATAGGATCCCAAGAAAGTCCCAATGACACTTACCTTGAGTCCCTAACTGTCTCTTCAATCAGTGAATCACCCAAACGCAGAGGCTGCATTTCCCAACCCATTTGAATCACCTCCCCAGGACGTTTCCATGAGCCACCAGGACACATACTTGAGCAGTGTCTCGATGTACTTGTTAAGTCCCTTAGGAATTTTTTTAATGATTCAG
Source organism: Rhinolophus hipposideros (assembly GCF_964194185.1). Taxonomy (NCBI): domain Eukaryota; kingdom Metazoa; phylum Chordata; class Mammalia; order Chiroptera; family Rhinolophidae; genus Rhinolophus; species Rhinolophus hipposideros. Next base: position 6,401,012 of record NC_138066.1, on the reverse strand, counting down.
TGCATTCTCTCTCTGAGCTGCATTTTGTCACTTTCAACATTCAACAGATGTATCTGGCTCATGTGCAGGTTTTGATTCTCATAGATGAAAAATTCTTCATTATTTTTTGTTCTGCCTGGTACTAGGGAGATTTTCAGTTAATCTCTCTCTCTCTCTCTCTCTCTCTCTCTCTCTCTCTCTCTCTCACTCACTTTTTATTTCTCTAATCTTCTGTGTTGCCCAGTTGAACCCCAGGTGCCACAGTAATCTCTTCAGGACGGTAACACCTCTGGAAGCTTGGTGTCACTGACTAAGTGGAGCAAAATTCAAAATAATAACAATCTGTGGGCATCATTATTGCAACGGCTTCCTTGGTCACAGGTTCTTAGTTAAAATGATGTGAATTATTTTTTCCTTTAACTACCCTGTGTAGTCACTGCTCTAATGAGAACTTGTTAGTTTTTGTGTGTCTGTGCACCTGCTTGTGTGGTACTGTAATGGTGATTGCTTACTACTTGCCATTCTAGAACTCAGGTATCCAAGTTATTTTAGAAACACAGAGAAGTAAAAGCCAGAAACCTTTCAGGGGGTGAAAGATAATTGCTAGTAGCCTGGATGGAAGCAGAGGTGGCAGAAGAACTGGGTAGTGGTGTGATGTAAACAGAAAGAACCCTTTATCAAGAATCAGGTCACCTTTATTTGCCACCTGGCTTTCATCATTTTACTTTTTCATTAATTCACACGTACCTTCACTCCATTGTTCAACAAATATTTATTATCTACTATGTGCAAAACCCTCTTTTGCATGACCTTACCCAAGCCACTTAACCTCTAAGACATGTGTTCATTTTTAAAAACAAAATTGATTTTTAGAGCAGTTTTAGGTTCACAGGAAAATTAAGTCAAAAGATACAGGATTTTTCATGGATCCCCTGCTCCCTCCCCAAACCTCCCCCATTATCAACGTCCCCCAAATGTTGGTATATTGGAACTTACACGGTCACGTTATTATCACTCAAAGTGCATAGTTTACTTCACGGTTCCCTTTTTGTGTTGTATAGTCTATGGATTTGGAAAAATGTATAATAATATTTTTCAACTGTTATAGTATCATACAGAGTAGTTTCTCTGCCTTAAACATCCTTTATGCTCCACCTATTCATTCTTTTCACCCCATCCCTAACCCCTGGCAACCAATGATCATTTCATTTCCATAATTTTGCCTTTATCAGAATGTCATATAGCTGGAGCCATACAATATGAGCCTTTTCATACTAGCTTTTTCATTTAGTAATATGCATTTAAGGTTTCTCCATGTGTTTTCATGATATAATAGCTCATTTCTTTTAGTGATGAATATTATTCCCTTATCTTGATATACCACAGTTTATTTATGCCTTCATTTACTGAAGGACACCTTGGTTGCTTCCAAGATTTGGAAATTATGCATAAAGCTGCTATAATCATCCGTGTGTAGGTTTTTGCATCAACATTTGGGTAAATACCAAGTTTTCAGCTTATTTGGGTAAATAACAAGGAGTGCAATCGCAGGATCGCATGGTAACCGTATGTATAGTTTTATGAGAACCTGCACAACTGTCTTCCAAGCAGCTGTTCTAGATTGCATCCCCACTAGCAATGGACAAGACTGCCTCGTTAGCATTTTGTTGTGTTTGAATTTTGACCATTCTAATGGCATGTGCGCTACATATCTCGTTGTTGTTTTAATTTGCTGTTCCCTAATGACATATGATGTTTAGCATCTTTTCACATGTTTATTTGCTATCTGTATACCTTCTTTGTGAGTATCTTTTAAGGTCTTTGGCTTGTTGTTTAATTAAGTTGTTTGCTTTTTTATTTTTGAGTTTTAAGAGTTCTTTGTATATTTCAGGTAACAGTTCTTTTTTAGGTTTGTCTTTTGCAAATATTTTCTTTCAGTCTGTGGCTTGTCTCTCATTATCTTGAAAGTGTCCTTTGTATAGCAGAAAATTTGAATTTGAATTAAATTCAGCTTACCAATTTTTTCTTTTGTGGACATGTATTTATTTTTTTAATGAGGCCAGTATTACTTAGTATGTCTGACAGATGTGTGATAGCTGTAGTATGAAAGTGTTTTATTTATTCTTTAAGACACATGGTGGTGGTGCATGTTTCTACCCTCTCAAATTTTAGCATGGGTATATGCTTTATTTTAGTCACTGAAGTATGATATGCTGTTGTCCAGTATGCGTTTCAAAGACCAACATGCATTTCTCTTTTCTTTCTGTCATAGATACTGGCAATATGCCATAGAGTGGATGCTGCTTGAGTTTGGGTCTCAGAGTAAGAAAGATCTTGAAACATCTACAATGGATATATAGCATGGGCAAGAAATCAACTTGCTATTTTAGGTCACTGAGAATTTCTAGATGTTTGTTACCGCCACACCCCAACCTATCCAGTCTGCTACAAAGTGTCAGGAAGATATGATAACTTCAAAGCTCGTTGCATACTGTCAAGTGAGGGAGGGAGACTCAGTTCACAAGTAAATTAAGCTTGGGCCCATGTTAGTAGACAAAGACTAACACTGCAGCATCGCTCACTCCTGACACAAGATAAGTAGCACAAAGGAAAAGGAATAGGACTGGGGTCATCTGGGGCTGTCTCCGAATGGTGGTCCTGACAATTTGGGTCATCTCAGTGTATATAGATAATACTGACTTCCTTGGGTGGTTCACAATCTAATGCCTTAGGGCATGATATAGCATGGAAATAAACTGGTTCCAAGAGAAAAGGTTCGTGGAAGTTCTGTTTTTTTCTATCTTTAGAAATGGGATGTTTTTCATCCCAAAGAGGCTCTGTCAAGCTTGAGTAAGTGAAAATGAAGAACCATGGCCTGAAACTACCTTTACTGTGTTGCAGGTTCCAAGGAGCTCACTGTTGGGCAGGTGTGTTTCTGAGAGTAATGAGGATAGGAAGAGAGAACATATTCATCAAGCACATATTATGTGCCAGGCATCATAATAGGAGATGCCATTTATACATACACACATACACACACACACACACACACACACAAACACCCACACCCACACACCACATATTCTTGTATCTTAATACTAAACCCTTCAGTTCTTAGGAAAATGAGACTCAACACAGTTAAACACTTGTTACAAGTCTTATCTAGTAAACTATCATGTAAGATTCAAATCCAAGTCTGAGTGATTCTAATTCCTGAGCTGTTTGCATTATCCCATTCTTCCTTCCATATGAGTTGTTTAATTGGGCCTAAAAAGTGAGGGTACTAAAATGGAAATTTAAATCATTAGGAGAGGCCCAGAGAAATTAATTCCTCAAAGTTTAAATAATTAATATACTGCTTTCCAGGACATTGTTTCGATTCCGAATCTAGGGGTTAGAATTTGCCTCCCCAGAACTGAATGCTAAACAAGGATGACAGCATTGGAACCAGCCTCCAGATGTTGTAGAGAAACTCCTGGCAAACTGAAGTATGATAATGAGTAGGACAAACGTGTACACGACTTTTGGGTGGTTTTTCTGCAGTGTGTGAAGTTATTTTCTGTGACCTCTAGGGACCATGATGGTTGAGGAACACCCAATCAAAGTTAAGACTGGCTCTCCTATTTCTTGGGAGACTATGTATGACCATATTATTTAACAAAAAAGGGACTAGACTAAACTGTATTCACTCATAAAGATAATCATACAAACTTCTGCTACACTTCTTGGACAGTGTGCCAGTAAGCATTCTTCAGGGTCAGGTTGGTTCAACAAAGTGTTGCCTGATTTAAAAAATAATAAAATTGAGAGGTGGGGGAAAGGGCCTGCTGATAGTAAATTCATTTGTTAGGCCAATAAGCAAATCCATTAAACAAAATAACAACAACTGGGCAGACTCATAAGTTTGGAGCCTCTGAGTGGCTTCTAACTTCTCAGTGTTATGTAAATGCTCATCAGTTAAACTGAGGGCTGAGAGATAGAAACCAACAACCACAAACAGAAACCTTTTGGAAGAGCTTAAAGATTTAGCAGTGGCACATCTCCAATTTTCCATCTTTTATTCAACTCCTTTGAACTCCCACTAATTTCCAGGCAACACTTTGGAATTCCATTTTTAGCTTCGCCTCTTGAATTATTATTTTTTTCCCCTTTAGTGTACAAATCTGTGCATGGAGATAGCCTCTCTTTTTCATTAATTTTTTTTTTATTATTGAATCATATTCACTGCCAAAATGATTTAAAAATAAAGACTGATTTGAAGAAGAAAATGAAAGTAATCTCTAACCCCATCATTCAGGGAGACAATCACTGTTGAGGTTTTGGTGTATTTCCAGTCAGGATTTTTTCTAAATGTGTACTTTTTTTCTTCTTTTTGTTTTTACATGGCTGGGAGTGTGCTGCTCTGAGAATGAGTCTCCTGGGGCGGGGGCAGTCAGGAGCACAGACTTCTCGGATGGGCCTGCATTCATGATCTGGCTCTGTCACTTAGCGATTTATGGGGCACAGGGCAAATTAGCTATAAGGCTCTGTTTCCTCAATAGTGTATCAGGGATAATATTGGTACTGACTGCTTATCTGTATTTGGAGAGATAAATGATACAACATAGCTCAAATCTTTAGATAAGTGACTGGCACTTACTAAATATTGAATAAGTGTTAGCTAATGTCACTTTTTTGCTTTTTGGCCTTAATGTTATATTGTAAACATTTTTTCATGTTATTATTTTTTTTCACAATCATAATTTTTAGTGGTTGCTTGAAATTATATTTTAAGGATATACTATAATTTAATTATTCCTCTCTTATTGAATATATTTTAAATTTTTCTTGGAGTTCTGCTTATTATACTGCAATGAAAATCCTAATAGACAAATCATTCTTTGCCGGTACCATTTATCATGTTCTTAAGATTGTTTCCTGTAAGTGGAATAACAAGGGGGGAGGAATTGAACAATTTCAAGGTTATTAATACTTATTGAGGAGTTACACCTGTTTGCACTCTCACCATGGCTCTGTTAGTAGGGCCACCTCACTCTCAAGGTCAATCTTGAGTATTATCACGCAACTTCATTTTTTTTTTTTAAATTCAGACTATATGTTAAACCGTCTTTACATTTTATATATTTTGAGTTTTGTAGAGGAGGTTCTATTTAATTTGCAGTCACATTTATTTATATTTAGATGAATTTTTATATAGTGGCTATTGGTGCACATCATTCAATCTTTTATACTCTGATTTTACCATCTTTGGGCTCTTTAATTTTCTTTGTCACTCAAACAGTTAAGCTGTGTCTTCAAGTTTTTTTCCAAAAAGGTTTTATAGATGGTATTATTTTCTAAGCATGTTGTTGTTTCCTTGCCTGAAAGAAAACTTGAGTGGGCATAAAGTTCAAGGGCTGGAACCACCCAAAATAAGGTAGAAACAGAAAGAGAAAAAAAGAAAACGTATAAGCAAATAGTTTTTTGTCTTTTGTTTTTCTTCTCAAGAGCTAACAGAATCTATAGAACTCTAGAATAGAATGCTCCACTTCCTAGAGTGGAGGAACTGTTCTAGAGTCTGCACTGTCCAATATGGCAGCCACCAGCCTCCAGCTACTGAGCACTTAAAATACGGCTAATGCAACCACAGAACTGAATTTGAATTTTTTTATGTGAAATCAATTTAAATGTAAGTACACATGGCTAGTGGCGTCTGTATTGGGCAGCACAATTCTAAAAATACAGAGCAGAAGGAAACCTTAGAGGCTCACACCAATTTTGCGGCCTTAGCACATCTTGGTCTCAGTTTCCCCACCTATGAAATGACATAATTTTCTCAGGGCTACGTAATAAGTTAATGTCAGAGATTATACCAGAATTTCAAGTAATTCTCAGCTTAGTGTTGTTTCCTTCATGTCTTGGTGAAGTTGAATACGGTGATACCTTGGTTCTCAAACATAAGTTGCTCCGGAAGACCATTTGAGTTCTGAAACATTGGAAAACAGCCGACAGCTAGGCCTCAAGATCTTGCACTCAGTGGAAGCCTTGTGACATGTTGGAGTTCCGGAGGCGTGTTCCAAAACTGAAACATTTACTTCCGGGTTTATGGCGTTCGTAAATCGAAATGTTCGTCAACGGAGATGTTCAAAAACCGAAGTACTACTGTAGTTTAAACTTTGAGCTATGCTACCCAAGATGGTAAGTTAAATTAATTGTTTTTACCTGATTCCCATGCCTTTTAAGCTAATAGCTTTGGTTTACCTAACACCCCTACATAAAATAGCATTCTAATTGTTGCTTATTCCTATATCCTGCTTAATTTCTCTTTTCTTATCACTACCTGAAATTATGTAAAATATTTATGTGATCACACATTTATTTGTCTCCCCTCTAGGAGGTCAGTTCCATGGAAGCAGGCATTTTGCTTATCACTGTGTCATAGTCTAAAAAGGGCTCTATGCATGGTAGTTACTCAGTACCTCTTTGTTGAGTGAGTGGTTGAGTGAAAAGAAATCTATTGAAATTCAATAGATTTGAATTTGAGTGGGGGAGATTTGCAGTTGAGTGGAAGGAGAGGAGGAGGAAGCTGCTTTATCCAATCACATAGATTTTTTTAGTTTTCGGTTAACCATGTAGTTTAAATTGAGATTCTATCTTTTTGAGCTCTGTACTGTTGGGTAGGCATGCTGTTATGCAAAGACATTTCCACCCCAATTAAATTACTAGTTCTAGAGAACAGCTGCACTCTTATTGTTTTATTGCTCCCACTACACTTGGCTCAACCTTCAGAGAAGGTTAATGTGTTCATCTTAAGGGATAACCAAGGCCCGGTCCAGCCCAGAAAGACCTTTCATTTCCTGAAACAATTTATATGAATCTATAAAATGGAGAAGTACTACCTGCACCATAGTATTGACACGAGACTATCAGAGATAACACAGGAAAACCATCCAGTATAATGCCTGTCAATATGCATTGCCTTCTCTCCTCCCCATTCTAACCCTAAAATGTTAGACTCATGTAAATGGAGGAACAGTGCTTCAAATCCAGATTTTCTGTCTCAAAATACTGTGCTCTTTTGATCACACCAGGCTTAGTCCCCAGCCTGTCTGCCTGTTGGTTACCCAACATAACTGAGTTGTGTGTGTGTGTGTGTGTGTGTGTGTGTGTGTGTGTGTGTGCATGGTGGTGGTGGTGGTGGCGGTGTGTAGAGGAGAGGTTGAAGATTGATGACATTGATGTTCAAGGACTGCCCCAGGCCAAGTCTTCCGAATCCTGTCCAGCTTGCCTGGATGCGTGCAGGTCAAGCGGTCCTGAGTAGGCAGGCTGTGATCAGCCCGACCCAGCACCTTGCCTCATCTAGCTGCATATCTACTCTGAGAGTGTATCAGTGCCGCGGAGGCCTTACAATGAAACCCTTCACAATGGAGTGCCTGGATTTTATTGAGAAAAGCCAATCCCCTCCCATCTGTCATTTGGCACTTAGCACTGTAGTTATTCTAGATGAGTGAACTCTTGTGTTATATTTTCCAATAGCAAAACTGGGGTCACCAAGCTGCCTGCTGTTTTAGCCGAATCCAGATGGGGTTTTCCTATAAACAAGTGCACATGGAATATTTATGCCGCCCGTGGCACCTGACGCCTTAATACTTAGGACTTCTATGTAGTAGCTACTCTTCCTATAAGTCACTTTAGCACACTAAGTAAATATTTTAATATAGCCATGTCACTGTTTATTATAGAATGGCTTGGACCCAGATCTTGCCTAATGCTTGGTTAAAAAGTCAGTTTATACCATCCTTTAAAGTGAATCAAAGAATGCATAAACGCCACGTTTTTGTTACTCAGAACTCTGTTTACTTTACTTTTCTGTAAACCTTGTGAAATGCTTGCTTACAAAAAGCTGACAGATGCCAGATTTGCTCATTAACTGTAGGTGTTTTCCAAGTCAGGAAGGTGAGGTGTGAATGTGGGAGGTGGGATTTCTTCTCCAAGGCCATCTCCCAGTGTCCACTGCCCAGGAGGCCTGCTCTCTTGCCTGGGGATCTTGACCCGTACGTACCAGGCAGTGAATGGAAGAAAAACCAAGTCAGATCCTTGGCTCCTAAATCAAGCCTGCCCTCTGCCTTGGAACAATAAAGGCCACGGGAGCCGCCTGAGACTTGGAAGGACTTTAAATAACTAGAGTCCGATCCTCCACCTTAATGAGGCACCTATTTAAAACAAGTGATAATATACCTTGTGTGAAAACCTTGTGATATTTACCAGTTCTTAGTAGCATTTAATTTCTAAGCGTCACCCTGAAGCTTGGGACATTTCTTACAGGCTTGGCTTTTTTGATAGGTGCTTTTAGTTGCCTGAGAGGTTTAATGTTTATGGTCTTGGTTAAATAGAAAAGTGTGTAATAGATAAATCAGTGCATGATATAAAGTCAATTGTAATTTTTATATTAAAAATCAATGTTTCATGAAATAAAATTATGAATCAGTTAGCAACTTGGTCTAAGAAATGAACAGAGACACACTCTCCAGCAAAGTTTAAAGGAATAAAACCTTTTAAGAATGAAGTAGTGACTCCTTCTCAGTGTGTTGTCAATCATTTCCTTGAGACAGGGTCTATCCCAAGAGCTATTCATAAAAGGTTCCATGAGGCTTCTCTGGATTAATGGAAGAGCAGATATATCCTGGTGGTAAATTCCACTGGATACTTGATTTTTTTCAGTACAAGATGTCATTGTTGACTTGTTAAACTCTTTTCATGAACACTTAAAATACATCTTCATGGAAGTTCTGTTTATATAGAAATAATGTTTATTGCTTGATAGCATTTGAGTAGTCAGAATAATGATGTCCCCCCAAAGATGTCCAGGTCTTAATGCCCCAAATCTGTGAGTATGTTAAATTACATGACCCAGATGAATTATAGTTGCAGATGGAATTAAGGTTGCTCATCGGTTGACCTTAAAACAGGGAGATTGTCCTGGATTATCTAGCTATATTTCTCTGGAAATAAGACCTAGCTGAACAATCAGCATTAACGTGTCTTTTGGAGCAAAAAATTAATATAAGACCCGGACTTATTTTACTATAAGACCTGGTCTTATACAACATATTATATTATATTATAAATCAATTATATTATAATATGTAATATAATATATTATTATAATAATATAATATAATAGTGGGTCTTATATTAATTTTTGCTCCAAATGATGCATTAAAGCTGATTGTCTGGCTAAGTCTTATTTTCGGGGAAACACAGTAGGTGGGCCCAGTGCAATCACAAATGTCCCTAAGTGGAAGAGTGAGGCAGAAATCAGAGATTGGAGTGATGCAATGTGAGAAGGACTCAACCTATTGTTGATGGCTTTGAAGATGGAGGAGGGGGACACAAGCCAATCAATGTAGGTGTCCTCTTGATGGTGGAAAAGATAAGAAAACAAATTCTTCCCTGGAGCCTCTAGAAAGGAACTGCACCCTTCCCAGCATTTTGATTTTAGCCAAGTAAGACGCATGTAGGACTTCCATTCTAGAGAACTATAAGATGATGAATTTATGTTAAGTTGCTAAATTTGTGGAAATTTGTTACAGCAGCAATAAAATACTAATACACCATATTAGGAATAGCCATGCAAAAAATTTTTTTTTAAATATCAAAATGTATGCAAAATGAAATAAAAATTACCTTTTTTGACCATGCACAGAGACTTAATATACCTCTAATTCTGTTTTACATTGCACAAATTATTTTGAAGAATATAGAATCACATTGTTACCTCATCTGCTTTTATCACTTAGCATTATCTTGTGAGCATCTTTCCATACCTTTAAGTGTTATAGAAAACATATTCCATTTTATAGATATCCCACAATTTACCTAACAATCACCTACATTTTGTTTCTGTGACAAGCACATTTGTATATCTCTGATTATTTTCTTAGTAAAAATTCCTGGAATTAAAATTACTGCATCAAAAATGTATGAATGTTAGTTTTTAAAATATGTTACTATATTGTTCTCCAGAAAGATTACATTAATTTACATCTCACAAGCAAAATTTGATTATATCTGCTTTTCCTCCTCTTAACAAAAACTAGATATTATCAATTTTTTAAATTGCTGTGCTGAAAGCTGAAAAAGATTCTTTAATTTGCATTTCTTTGAGACAGTTGAAGCTGAACTGTTTCTATATCATAAGCTATTTGTGTTCCTTATTTTATAAATTGCCTGCTTATGTCTTTTTGTTTTGAGGAAGTTGAGTTTTCATATTGATTCATAAAAGCTATTTATTAAAGATATTAACCCATTGCCTCTACTATATAGTAAAAATAATTTTTTCCTGACTGTTATTTTCCTTTTATTCACTGATGTTATTTGATCTTTGTATATGTGCACACATACCTAAATATATACATATATTATGTACATACACACTTTCATAAATATGTTACTGGAAATCCCACACCACAATCCTAGAGAAAACCACTGTTATTTTTTGATATCTATTTGAACAGATTTTTTCCCCCACAAAATAATATATGTATATATTTATGTAAAATACAATCATATTATATATACTGCTCAGTGATCTGTTTTTAACACTGGACACTCTGGTTTTTAATGTAAATATACCTTGATCATTATTTCTGACAATTGTATTATATTCAAATGTATGAATATGACTTATTAGCATTAACAAATCCTACCTTAAAAAACATTTAGGCTACCTTTGATTTTGTAAGATTATTAACAATAAAGAAGCTCTCAGCACACTGGGGTAAGCAGAGAAGAGAAACAGCAAGTAATAAGAGCTAATGTGTAGGTGCCAGGCACACATCTTAGCACTTTATATATACTCAGCCATTTAATCCTCTACACATCCCATTCTGTTATTTGGATGGGGCAAGAACCATATCTTCCTCCTCAGATAAGTAAGCAAAAGCACAGACAGGTAAAGTAACTTGTCCAAGATGTCTCTGGGTGGCAGAGAAAGCCCCCTGTGTTTCCATTCCTCGACTTACTCTAGAAGAACAATAAGTCCCAGATGTCTATGCTCTTAGCCTTGAACTTGAATTGCCCCAGTAAGAAACGTCCTAGGGCAGAGGACTACCATAGCCCTCGAATACAACATCGGATATTCAGCATTAGGTTCTTCCCTGCTCTGTGCTCTAATTACCTTCAAATAGCCTCAAGCAGTCAGTAAAATAAATCCATACAACAGTTTACATGAGTGGTGTACCGTAGAAAAATGAGATGGTGTGTTCTTATTTGGGGGAGAAAGAAAGCAGAGGTTGTTGCTACAGTATGGAAATGTAGCTGGGGATGGGGGAGGGCACGAAGGGGTATCAGCAAGGGACTGTAGGCAACACACCTACTCCAGGTTATCTGGATATTTAAAATTCAGATAAAGAGCACAGAATATTGGAAGATGTGAAGTACTGAGAAAATCATTGCAATGGGGCATACAGAAGTTTCCTCCTGGTGATCTTTGGAGCTATAAAAGTGATACATGCTTCCTTGACACCTTCAGACAACATGCTCATAATTAAACCACCTTAGATCCTGATCATTAGATCCATCTGTTCTTCCACATTACCTGCATAGGGCCTCAGATAAAACTAGGGTGATACCAGCTGAGGTAATAGATTTTAATTTTATCTTCTTGGTTTTTTTTTTCCTTCCTTTGTATACAGCCCCTCTTTAGCTCATGCATATCACTTTTCATCTCTTGTTTTTATATTTTCACTTCAGTCTATTATCTCCTTCTGGTTGTTGACCTTTTTACATGGAAGCCATGTGTCCTTGTTCTCTTTTGAGTTGGGGAGATAGAATATTGGTGGCAAAAAGAGCAATCATTTTCCTGCCTCAACAGTACATTGTCCCAGGGCTCCAGAATTGGCTGTACAGTTCTCTAGCTGCAACGACAAATTTCACTTATGAAGCTTAAGCTTCGAGGCCCTCAATCGCACCAGCTCGTTCCATGGTCCTGGAGAAGGCATTAGAAGACTGTTCACATTCTCATGTTTTTGTAAAATTTGCACGAGTGTGATATTTAGATGACGATCAGTTACGACTCACCATCACTTTCCATTCCAACTTATCATGTATCATTGCATGTAGGGTGGCCATGGCATTGCCACTGGAATTTGGAGATTTGGGGAGGGGGAGTTATTTAGTTTGAATTTAATAGCATGTGTTGACGTGTTCTTCAGTCCGTTCTATGAGTTAAGTTACTGCTAGCTGTCTTGGTGTAGGAGTGGTGTCTAAGGAAACTGCTATGGCCACTGTGACTACTCACTCTTGCTTGAGACAGCTGGGTTCAGGGCCAGAGAGCACCTCACAGCACAATATGACTACGTTACCTAGAACCTGAAGATTTAAATGTATGGAACCAGAGCTAGTCTGTGGAAAGTTCCTCTATATCTTACAATGTGAAGGACAGACGTCACATAGATTTCCCAAATTTACAATAATGCTCGCTATTTACATGGTATTACCAAATGTTCCTGGGGAGCTAAAAGAACGTTTCACTTGTCATTATTTGAACAGGTGATTAAAGAGAGCACAGACAAGAAATGTAGAGAAAGTACTATGGAATAATATTAGGCAGTTGATTATTAAAAGTACTATGCAACAATTGGATTTGGGTGATGTTTATTGTATTTCTCAGTTTTTTAAATTTCCTGTGATTTGTTTTCTCTCTCTACCAAAATCTCATTTGTATCTAATTTTGTAATCTTTTACCTAATGAGGGTCCAAAAAGTATGTAAGTTCTGGCCCTGAGAAAATCTAGATCTTCTCTTATTTAGTGGGTTGAGTTCTTCCATCTCTGAGTCAGGACCACATTTTGTGGGATTTCCAATTCTCTCATATCCTTTTGAGTTACACTCAGATTCATAAAGCAAAGTTAAGTTACACTCTAAAATGAGGCCTGCACAAGTTTTTCTCAACCCAGCGCCATCTGTCTTGTAATAAATCCAATTCCTCCCGTATCTTGGCATTAAATTCTCTATTTGTTTTCTTTGTCAACATTACTGTGAAGTTTTTTTGTGTGTTTGAGTCTTGTTGCAATTTTAGTGAAAAGCTCAGAGATGCTGCATGGGAGGATGTTACTTAGATATCCTTTGAAACCAGAAGCCTCAGTGAACTCTTAAATTTTAGTTGAAACATGCCTAGACATCTTTGAAAGTTGTGTCCAGTGTCTGGTAGCAACAGTGTTTCATAGGAAGACATTTGTTCTGATTACCCAGATTGTTCTCTTAATTTGGCCTGTGGTATCCTTTTCATATATCTGGTTGTTTTCTTGTCAACCTGATAAAGCATGGAAGCTGGGAAGGAACACATGCTTATCCCATATGGGACTTTGAAACAAATTCTTTCAGAGGCTGATGTGACTTCTGGTTAAATAGTTCTGGTCCAGATGGAACAACAAAGGAAAGTTATAGGTTTAGGACAGTTTAGGATTCAGGTTTGTGATAGTTTTGACTTCACTAATTCAGAGACCTAGCAACCTGGAGGAGAATGAAGGTTGCCAAAGCCGTGGAAAGCTTCTCAGGAAGTTTTACCTCTCTTCCAGAGAATCACTTTCTTGCATTTGCTGAGGTGGTCACAAGTTTCCTGGGACAGAGATCCAACCTTTGCTAGGTAAGCATAGTCTCTCTTTTTCTGGCATGTCAACCAGGGTTAAGAGTAAGGAGAGATAAGTAGCATTATGAGCTTTCCAATCAGGGTCACCTTCAGTGCCGGGTAACTGGCGATATATCCCAGATGTGTCCCTTGGCTGTCCCCTAGTTACACTTGGCCTTCAGCACACGCCCTCCAAGTCATGACGCTTTCAGTATTTCTGCCGTGGTCTCTCCCCTTGTCTTTCATAAATGCAGCAGGAGTTTATGTGTCAGATTGGCTTTTGTTTCAATATAGTCTCGTACTCACCAAGCTTCTAATAGCAATTCCTCAAAGTTTCTGCCATGTATTGAGATTTCCTTCATTTCCAGTGCTTATTCTCTGAGTTATTCATTTGAAAAGCTTTTATTGAGCACCTACTATGTACCAGCCTCTTGTTAAAATGCTTGGGATGCAGAGATAAAGTAAAAGGGGAAAATAAGTTCTTGCCATCCTTATATGCTAGTAGAGAAAAGAGACAACAAACAGTAAGTGTTTACTGTATTTATTCATCCTAAGATATTTTTACATTTAAACATCTCTGAAATTGGGATGTATTTTACAACAGACAAAATGGTGTAACTGCTGCCTGAGAGCTCTCACTGCCTGTGTAACTACTCACTGCCTAGTGTAACTACTGCCTGCTGTAGCTCTCACTGCCTACATGAGTGCAAATTTGGCCCACACTATTGTATTGCATCAGTTCAACTGACTTATCAGTCAGCATGTTTGCTGGTGCTACACGTATTGAATTTAATTATCTTTTAAAACATCTTCAAAATATTACATTTCAATTTGGCTTTGAAACAAAATTATTGTGTGAATCTAGTGGCATAGTGATGGAGCATACATTTGGCATTAGAGAAGCAAATATTCGTTGTTGGAGAACTGGATGCAATTCCATCTTGCAAACAATAACTCACTTTACAGAGCCTAAAGAAAAAACATGTCCATAAGTAGATGATGCCTAGTGTAAAGTCAAACAATGCTACTGAATGCAGGAGAAATTGCCAAATCCTCCAACACAAATGAAAATTTCCCCAGCAATGCAAGTCTTGTGCAATGGATTCTTATATTTTTCATGACTCCCTTTGAAACATGACGCCATCATTCATTGCCAGTGGGTTTTACAATTTTTCCTTATTAGAGGTATGTAAATTAACGGTGCTTTAGATTTGATGATGTTTTACATCTGATGTAGTTCAGTAATAAGATGTCAGGTAGTGACAGCTGCTATAAAGAAAAGCAGAAAAAGACAGAGAAAGAAGTTGTGAGAACATCGAGGGGCATGGCCATTTTAGATGGAGCAGTAAAGGAATCCTCTTTGAGATGACCTGAGAATAGAGATTGGCATAGATTAGGGAAGAAGTCATGGATCAATCTTAGAAAAAAGGATTCAGTATAAGACTAAAGTAAGAACACAGTTGGAATGTTCAAGGAAGAGCAGAAAGGTCTCCTGGGAATGACTTGGAGAGAATTCAGAGATGAGGTTGGGGTAAGGAGGTAGATCACATGGGGCCCAGAAAGCCGTGATGGGGAGTCTGGATTTTATTCTGAGTGTAGTGGGAAACCACTTAAGAATTTTGAGCAGGAGAGTGACATTATTAGATACATGTTTAAAAAACAGTGCTGGCTGCCATTAAAAATTGACTGTAGGAGGGCAGGGTGGACTCACAGTTACAAGTTAGAAGAGGATTCAAGAAAAAATAGAAGGTGAGAAAGTGGAGACAGATTTTGTATCTCAAACTCAGCAATGAACTTGAACAGACATGGGTCAGTAGCACAAGCAGGGCATGGAGTCTAGAGATGGATGGTTTGGGTTTTCTTTTTTAGATTACTCTTTTGAGATGGTAGGCATCAAGGTGAAGGTGGATGCCGTGGATGGTGACAGTTGTGTCATGCTTCATACAGGAGGAATTGCAGATTGGTGTCGTCCTCCCTGTGTACCATGGGGTCTTTTCACTCGAAATAGGAAAGGGTTTTGGAAGGCATCTGGGATTCTATTTCTTTTTTTAGGATGCAAGAGCAATGTATATATTTCAAGCAGCTGGCTTGCCCCTGCTCTAATTTCTCTCTTTAAGGACCCACATGGCTCTAAAATGTGGTGCCATTAAGCGTAGGACTATGGTTGTCTCCATGTTTAATCCCATTTATCTTCAGCTCATTAAGCCAAGCAATAAACATTTCATTTATGTGGAAAGTGAGTTCTAAAGAAACAGAATTTTATAGTTTTGCAGGTGGCAAAATATCACATTTTCATCAGGCTTTATAGCTTCCTTTTATGTAGCACCATGGTCTCTGGGCTTCTCAAAAATGCTTAACACTTTTCTCTTTTGGATAGTTCAAATATATCGAAGCAGTCAGAATAGTTAGTTAATGTACAGAGCAGATTTTTCTCACAGATATTCTCTGAGGAAAAGGCAGTCTAACTTTTATCTTAAAATCCTTCTGCTGAGATCAAAGTTGAGGTTAAAATGTACTGAGCTATGGAATGTTCAGCCTGTCCATCTTTTCTTTTTCATCAGCCTGAAGTCACCTCTTCTTTCTCTGCCCTTTTCCTCACTCTCCCTCCTTCAGTCTCCTCCAGGTCCTTTCTCCTTCTGCACTTTCCACCACCATTTCTCTTCTCTCTGAGTATGTTGAAGAATCTGGCAGTCTTTCATAAGAACCCTTCCCAAGCTGCCACACCTCTCTCCATTTTAGCTTCTCTGTCCTGTGTCCCATCCCTTCGTGTCAATGATCTTTGTTAAGACACAGGTGTGTTCGGTGCTGACATACAAGGGATTTTAACATATTGCTTTTCTCTTCTTTTCTTGTCCTTCTATTCCTGCCAATATACCTTTTTCTAGAAACAGAAAGCTATATTCGGAGGGAGTGCATCTGTGAAATGTGAGAGACGGGAGCACAGATAGGTGTCTCAACTAATAATAGGAATATTTGTCAAATACATGGTGATGGAAGGAGAACTGACTCTGGGTGGTGAACACACAATGGGATTTATAGATGATGTAATACAGAATTGTACACCTGAAATCTATGTAAATTTACTAACAATTGTCACCCCAATAAATTTAATTTTAAAAAAAGAGGAAAAAATATATTTGTATGTGTGTATGTATCTAGATACAATGTTTATATGATGAGAATAAATAATAAATATTAAATATTTATTATGCAAATTATAAATATATTGCTCATACGTGGTAAACGTATTATTGTTTATTATTAAAATCTCATTCAGGGGGAAAATGTGTATACATTCTCATTATATAATGAGTGACTGTGTGTATATGCATATTCTCATTTGCTTGCATATGTATATATTAATCTATATAGAGAGAACACATATATGTAGAGAGAACATATAGAAAGAAAATGTATATATGTACATATACAATGAGAATATGTACATTTGTATATAATGAGAATGTTGATGCATTTGCCCTCTGAATGAAGTTTTAGTACCAGGTTGACTTCATCACAATTTTGGCTGCGAATCCAGGCTTTCTATTTCTTGAGTGGGTGGTATAAAGAAAGGTTGGGATGGTTATCTCATATGCAGGTACCTTGCTTATTTCACAACTTAGAAGCTGCCTGCTGTTCCCCAGCTCCCTTGCAGTTCCTTAATCCACAGCAGATAGTTAACTGGGCGATGTGCACGGTCCTCGCAACCCTCCCCTCGCAGCACTATTGTGCTAATGACTCCCTCTAAGCCAAGAGAATGTGTTACTTGGCATAAAACAGATGCCTCCTTCCAACTAAACCGTTCTCAAAACATGCTGCCAAACAAGATCATCAAGTTCTTTCATCACTATTTCAGGCAGAAAGGGAAGTGCCAGGCTCACGCCATGTGCAGAACGACTGCTGGAGCTCTGAGGGCACTGAGGGCAGAGCGGGTCTCATTCTGACTTAGGAACACTGGAGGAGTCTGCATTTAGAGCCTGAAGTCACCTCTCCTTCCTCTGCCCTTTTCCTCACTTTCCCTTTTAGTCTCCTCCAGCCTTGCAGGGTCCTTACTCCTTCTGCACTTTCCACCACCATTTCTCTTCTCTCTGAGTATGTTGAAGAATTTGGCAGTCTTTTATAAGAACCCTTCCCAAGCTGCCACACCTCCCCCATCTCCCCATTTTAGCTTCTCTGTCCTGTGTCCCATCCCTTCGTGTCAATGATCTTTGTTAAGACACAGGTGTGTTCTGTGCTGACATACAGGGGATTTTAACAGTGGGTTTCTCTAGAAAACAAATGAAGCCATATTTTCTATCTCAATTCTCTTGAGCCATATACAATGCTGACCTCTACTTGAATAGTGGTTAAAAGGGTGTCTCAGGGACTGGGCCATGCTTTGATGGACCTCTCCAATGTAGTGGATCCTGAGCCACTATCTTCAGTCATTTATTTACTCCACAGAGAATTTTTGAACATGGGCTCTGTGTGAGTCTGCCTACCCACTGTGCATTCAGGACTTCACAAAACAAAGTCCCTGCTCTTACATGTCATATATGCTATGGGGAGAAGGACAATTAGACAAAAACTCATAGCAGTTAAAAATTCTTCTTGATTTTGCTTTTGCATGTGTTAAATGTGGATAATAATATTTCCACCCTAGTGATGTGGTAGGCATCTAATGAGAGTGCAATACATTACATTAGGTAAATAAATACTGTTATATTAGGTAAAAATAGTTCTCTGCAGTAACAGCAGTCACTATTCAGTGATTCTCTTCAGGGAACTTTGAGGATTGGTGGTAGCTATTTGTATGTCCAGTAAGTTTTCTCATCTCTTCTTCTAATAATAGAATCTATCCCCACCTTTGCTTGTGACCTAGTGTTTCGTCCTTTGCTTGTGATCCAGTATTTCGTCCTTTTAGCAACTGTCTTTGGTTCAAGAGGTGAATGCATGACTCAAAAAGAACCAGTATGAGTCCTTCTCCTGGATCTCCATGTGAACTGTGAGCGAAAGAAGCTCTTTCTTTTTTGTGAATTCTTAACTGGAGCTACTTAGGAATCTGTGATATGGAGATGGTCTGTCTGTAGGACAGAATGAGATCAACCTGCAAAGGAAAGCAGAAGTGAGAAGCAGAGATGCATTAATAATATTATAATTTCACATCAAGCATACATTTTATTCTCTTAATAACCCTTGAAGTAACTACTATTATCATCTCCATTTTAAAAATGAAGAAACTAGATACAGAAAGGTTAAGTAACTGCCCCAAATCACAAGTTAATAATAAGTAACAGGAACCAGGTTCTCTGGCTCCAGAATCTGTACATATGACCAGTATCCCTCCCTTCTCTTGCTGTTTAGAGTCTGGGGTTACATCTCTGTCCTGGTTCCCTTAGCCCTTTTTTGATTCTATGAGTGATAACAAAATCCTTCCGAGGTTTTTGAGATTATCTGTATCTAATTTATATCATCTATATTTTTATCTACATCTCTGTTTATCTCATGTATTTTTAATTTCTGAAGCTGGTTTGAGTTGAATTTCTGTTACCTTGCAAATGAATGATTCAGCTACCTGAAAACTATATGAGAACATTATGAAATATGTGTGTTGTTTGAAAGAAATCCCCTAGGCCAATTCTAGTATGCCCGCCTCCTCGCCCCCACATTACACTGCTCCACTAATCTCTATTTGAGAATTACCATCTTAAAATAATTTTATTTCTATAAGTAGTTTTTTTCTTATAGAGTCAATGCTTAGAGATAAGTGTGGGTAATTGGAATTCACCTAGAACTACATTCTGAGTTCACTTTGACTTTGACCTGTATGGTACCATGACCTTGGACTATCTAGCTGAGTTCCTCACATAGAAACGATCCTGAAACTGAAGACCATGAAAAGATTTTATTATATTGATAGTTATTTAGCATTAATGCTATTTATAGAACATTGTTTAAAATCTGTGCTAATACAAAATTTTCTGTATAAACTTACCTATGGGACTAATTCATCAACTGGATCCATATATACAATTCAATTTTAAACCCAAGAACTCACATGCATTCCTGAGAATTCTTCACAGGGATTTGCATTGTCCAAAAACCTCAGTCCAAAGGCATAACTTCTGCTTCCAAATGAGAAGCACAGAGAATACTTCAAGTTTCTGACAGCTGTGGTCTATTGTTTCTTTTCATCCTACTGGGAAACTACATCGGAAACAGGTTCTGTATTATTTGATGGTTTATTGTCCCCTTTGGAATGTCAGTTTGCTGGTTCAGATCCATATACCAGTTTTAAAATGGTTTTTCCTTGTGTAAGTTCCCCAGGTTATGGTCTCCTTTAATCGCTTGTGTATAATCCAGTCTTTGTTCCCAGGACAGTCAAGTCATTGCCAAGGTAGTTGGTTCCAAAGCAGCTTCATTCAGAATCAGACATACTTGGTCATTGATGAGACTCGGTGTCCTTTACTGCCAAGGGACCTCAGTTTACTCAAGTTAGGGCTATCAGAAGGGGGAACTATAAAATCTATTGCCCATTTAGAGACTCAAGCTAAATGGAAATCTGAGGAAATGTGGCAGCTACTATGTTTGTCACATCAGTAGATTAGCATTAGATCCCACTTACTTGGTATGAAAGTAGAAGTGCTAGTAATAAAAGAAATATTGCTGTATTCATGCAAAGACACTGATATAAGAAAAGTAATTGGGACACACTGGAAAGGAATCCCATATCCTTGAAGGTATCCATAAAGGTCTTTGCCCATGCTTTACAGTTCTAGAACCTATGAAGATCCTATCATTGCAGGGTCTATGGATGACCTATAGAAGGAGGAACACTTGTCCCAGCACCCAGGGACTCCTACTGAGAGAGCTGTGTATAAACCCTTTGGGTAAAATGAGAAGGGGCCTGTATTTCTCAGACAGCAAGAAGTGACAGACAAGCAAGACCTGCCAAGACTCATTAATCCTTCAGCTGCAGCTGAATCAAATGTGAATGAATAAATGCCCCATCTAAAAGGACTGAAAGGCATTTCTTGCCATGGTGAACATGCAGGTAGGAAAATGGAAGCTCCTCTGTACACCCAGGATATTGCCAATATAAAGAAGTGAATTGCTGCTAAATGACTTAGATATTCAGAAAAGATGCAAAGTGGTATTAGTAACAGAAGTCTCTGCCAACGTTCAGTGATTTCAAAAGGCTTATTCAGAGAGCATTTTCTAAGAGGCACAAAGACTAATGTTGCTGTGCAAAAAAGAAGAAAAACACTCGTATAAAAATGCAGAATTCTTAGGGGGATAGTAATGCAAAGGTTGTATTGCTGTCTTACTTCACTTAGCATGTTGTTTGTACTCAACACGTTGCATGTGAATATAATATGGGACTCCGATAGGCACAGGATCTCTGATCTCAGCCTACAGAGCCCCAGGCAAGCAGTGTGGGAAAGGACAATATGTTCCAGCAGATTCAGCTGTATAAAGGGATCAAATAGATGATGGAAAGAGAACTGACTGGGTGGTGAACACACATTGTGATATATAGATGATGTATTACAAAATTGTACACCGGAAACCTATGTAACATTACTAACAATTGTCACCCCAATAAACTTTTATTTTAGAAAAAATAAATAAATAAAGCACAGGCATATATTTGCAATCTGAAAGCCATTTTTAAATACTTGATAAGACTCATTTTATTTAAAAGTATAATGTTTTTGATAAGAATCAGATTCAATAGAGGGGAGAAACTGAGTTGCATGCTATGGTTTTCAAAGGCATACTCATTCATTTGCTTAGTTTAAGAAAATATTAAGCAACAACCAAGCTCCAGTCACTATGCCAAATGCCAGGGATTAATGTGAAAAAACATTGGCTCTTTCCTCTAAACAATTCAAAATCAAATGGAAGAGATTCACGTAAGTAGAGTGTTATAATGGGAAGTCATATGGCAAAAGAATAAAGAAAGAAGTAAACTAATTTTTGAGATATACTGTGAATTGCATGGCCAGACCAAGGCGATGCAAACACAATTTGCAAAATTGACACAAAGTATTGTCATGATGGAGACACCTCTGTGCTACTGGTAAACATCACATTTAGTCAGAAAGCTGAATACTTAATACATTTTTCCCATTTTAATAATTGTGGATATATATATATATATATATATATATATATATGTATATATATGTGATAAAATTTACCATCTTAGCCATTTTTAAGTGTACAGTTCAGTGGTATTACTAATAAATACATTTATATTGTTCAACCATCATCACCATCCATCTCCATTGCTCATTTAGAGACTCAAGCTTGCAAAACTGAAATCCTGTACCCATTAAACAATAACTCCCCATTTACTCCTCCCCTGAGCCCCTGGAAAGCACCACTCTACACTTTGTCTCTAAATTTGACTACCGTAAGTATCTGATATAGGTGGAATCATACAGTACTTGTGTTTTTGTGACTGGCTTATTTCACTCAGCATAATATTTTCAAGGTTCATCCCTGTTGTAGAATATGTCAGAATTTTCTCCCTTTTTAAGGCTGAATAATATTCCTTTGTACATATATACCACATTTTTCATATTCATTTATCCGTCAATGGAATACTTGGATTGTTTCCACATTTTAGCTATTGTGAATAATGCTACTATGGGTACACATGGGTACACATATATCTTTTTGAGACCCTGCTTTTCAATTCTTTTGCGTACATACCTAGAAGTGGAATTGCTGGATCAGATCGTAAATCAATTTTTAATTTTTTCTTTCTTTTTTTCTTTTTATAAGATTTGTATTAAAAATATAACTAACATACAATATTATATTTGTTTCAAGCGTACACCATTGTTATTCAACATTTATGTACCTAATTTTTAATTTTTGAGAAACCATGATAGCATTTTCTGTAGCAGTTGTGACATTTTTCATTTCCACAATTAGTGCACAAGGGTTCCAACCTAATCCATTTTTGAACTGTGTTTCTGACACTAAGGATGTAAAGTTTATAAAAGTAATTCAGTTTATAAATATTTACTAAAAACACTATGTTTAAATTTCTGTCCTACATAGTCTAACATAGGAGAATCTAATTTTTAACAAGGAAAAAGTAATTGTCAATATGAAAGTCACAGATCATATTAGGAAAACAGAGATCATTTGTAAAAATTCCTAATATTATACAAATAATATATTTCTTCATTTATAATCTATCCTAAGTACCATTGATTTCAAAAGTTGAGGGAGAAAATGGAGAGGATTCATTTCTGGGTACACAGGGCAAAGGATATCACTCACACTTAATAATTTATTTTTGTTTATAGTTCACCTCGAGAAAGGTTTTGAGACAATTTACAAGAACAGATTTACTGAAATGAAAATAGAAAATTAGAACCATGGAAATAAGGACACAAAAGTACCAAACATAAGTTAACCCATGTGTTATAGTTACACTTCAAATATAGGTCTTTTTTTCCGCCTGGTGAAAAAGAAGACACAATTTGTTACCTAGTTCTTTTTATCGGATGTCAGAGGAATGTTAAACTCTAAAACTTGGTAGCTCAGCATTAGCACAATGGGAAGATTGTTAGAAATGAAAAATACCAAGTTGACCCCAGATCTACTGAAACAGAATTTGCATTGTAACAAGATCCCAGGTGATTTATATGTACATTAAAATTTAAGAAGCACTGTTCTAAAAGATATCCTTTACCTGGGATTTTATGCGGAAGATCCTGAGTGATATAGCAGGCAATGTATCTCTGGGATTTCTTTTACAACAAATGCAATAAATAATGGAATATACCTGTTTCTTATAGAAATCTTTGAAATGATAAAGGTTATAATAATAAAGCTAAACCCACATCAGAGAGTTCTTGACATGACACCAAAAGCACAATTCATTAAACAAAAATTTGGTAAGTTGGACTTCATCAAAATTGAAAACTTTTGCTCTGAGAAAGACCCTGTTCAAAGGATGAAAAGACAAGCTATAGACTTGGAGAAAATATTTGCATGCTACATATCTAAGAACTTTTATTTCAAATATATAAAGAACTCTTCAACCCAGCAGTAAAACAAATAAATAATTGAATTAGAAAATAAGCTAAAGACATTGTTATGGGCCAAATTGTGGTCCCTCACAATTCATATGTTGAGACCCTGACCCCAGTACTTTACAATGTAATTGTATTTGGAGATAAGATCTTTAAAGAGATGATTAAGTTAAAATGGGGCCATTAGGGTGGGTCCTGCTCAAATCTGATTGGTGTTCTTAAAAGAAAAGGAAATTCGGACACACAGAGAGACATCAGACATTGGTACATACAGAAGAAAGACAGCGTGAGAACTCAAGCCAAGGAGAGAAACCTCAAGAGAAAACAAAGCTGCTGATATCCTGATCTTGGACTTGGAGCCTCCAGAACTGTGAAAAAAATCAATTTCTGTTGTTGAAGCTGCTCAGTCTGTGTTATTGTGTTATGGTTCCCCAAGCAAACACATACAGCCATGAACAGACATTTCACCAAAGACCATAAACAAGCACTTTTAAATAAGTGCATGAAAAGGTGTTCAACATCACTAGCCATTGGGGAAATGCAGGTTCCAACAATTAAAAGAATAGCTGAAAGAAAAAGTAGTGATAATACAAAATGCTGGTAAGGACAGAGAGTCTGAATCTCTCACACATTGCTGGTGGGAATGTAAAATGGTACAGCCACTAAGGAAAATAGTTTGGCCATTTCTAATCAGAGTAAACGTGCACTTACCATACAACCCAGCAATTGCACTCCGAGATATTTACCCCCAGAGAACCGAAAACTTATATTTACTCAAGAACTTGTACATGTTCATAGCAGCTTAATTCGTAATATTCAAACAGTGGAAACAACATAAATGTCTTTCAACAAGTGAATGGGCAAATAAACTGGTATAAATATATATAATATGTATTATATATATTTATATTAAAGATTTTTATTATTGGGGAAGGAGAACAGGACTTTATTGGGGAACAGTGTACACTTCCAGGACTTTTTTCCAATCTGTTGTTCTTTCAATCTTAGTTGTGGAGGGTGCAGTTCAGCTCCAGGTCCAGTTGCCATTGTTAGTTGCAGGGGACTCAGCCCACCATCCCTTGCGGAAGTCGAGTAGTCAAACTGGCGACTTTGTAGTTGAGAGCCCACTGGCCCATGTGGGAATCGAACCGGCAGCCTTCGGCATTAGGAGCCAGGAGTTCCAACCACCTGAGCTACTGGGCTGGCCCAGCTCTGGTATATTTTTATAATGGAATACTACCCACCAATAAAAAGAAAGGGACTACAAATATACACAGTTTAGATGGATCTCAAGGGCATTAGGCTTAGTGAAAAAGGCCAATCTCAAAAGGTTACATATTTTCTGATTTCATTTATGTAACATTCTCTAAAGGACAAAACTCTAAAGATGGATATCATGTGTGGTTTCCAAGAGGCAGGGTAACAGAGTGAGTGTGACCATAAAGGAATTGCATGACAGTTCCTTTGTGGTGATTGAACAGTTCTATATCTTAATTATGGTGGTGGTTCCACAAATCTGCACATGGGATCACACTTCATAGACACACACACACACACACACACACACACACACACACACACACACACACGAGAGCATAAGAAGTGGTGATAACTGAGTAAGAACTGCAGTCCAGTTAACAGTATTGTATGGATGTCAATTTCCTGGTTTCAATAATGAACCACAGTCATATAAGATGTCACAGTTGAGTGAAGCTGGGTGAAAAGTATATGGGACTTTCTGTACTATTTTGGCAATTTCCTTTGGGTATATAATAAATAAAAAATAAACATTTTCTTATAATGAAGCATCAGGATATTCTAGAGTGATAATGGAACTTGTAACCAAGTTATCGTGATAAGTGCATACTTCAGTTTTTCAATTGTCTTTAGAAGCAACACTAACAATAAAAGATGGCACTAGGCAATACAGAAGGGGAGAGTGTGAGCTTACAAAAATTTAGTTCAGAACCAGGCACCACATAGAAACTTGTGAAGACTGACAACAGAACTAAGCATCAGAAAATATATTCAGTATTCAAAGGGATGTATCTGAGACAAGACCAGGGTATGGCTAGCTGAAACAGCATGACAGCCATTCTAGTTGGCATTTCATGGCCCTATTCATAGGTGGTAGCTCTACCCTGGGGGCATCTTAAAATCACAGTGCAGCCTAATGACCTGAGAAAGAAGGGAATAATAAGAAAAGGTTCTTTCATGTATCTGCGGATTCTACCTTCAGAAAATGCTTACTTAAAAAAATATTAAACTGTAAGGAAAAAATAACACACTGATAAGCAGGCTAAGTTTAGCTGTCCTACTGAAAAATAGTCATATATTTTAGATATTAGCCTCTTATCGGAGGTGTTGTTTGCACAAATCATCTCCCATTTGGTTGGTTGCCTCTTTATTTTGTCGATGGTTTCTTTTGCTGTGCAGGTACTTTTTAGTTTGATATAGTCCCATTCATTTGTTTTAGCTTTTCCTTCCCTTGCCTTTGAGGTCTCCACAGCCTGTCCAACACTTGTTACTATTTGTCTTGTTGATGAAAGCCATTCTGACTGGGGTGAGGTGATATCTCATTGTGGTTTTTATTTGCATTTCTCTGATGATTAGTGATGTTGAGCATTTTTTCATATGTCTATTTGCCATTTGTAAGTCCTCTTTGGAGAAATGTCTCTTCAGGTCCTCTGCCCGTTTTTCAATTGGGTTGTTTGTTTTTTTGTTGTTGAGCTTCATGAGTTCCTTGCATATTTTGGATATTAGCCTCTTATCGGAGGCACTGTTTGCAAAAATCTTCTCCTATTCAGTTGGTTGCTTCTTTATTTTGTCAATGGTTTCTTTTGCTGTGCAGAAGCTTTTAAGTTTGATTTAGTCCCCATTCATTTGTTTTAGCTTTTACTTCCATTGCCTTTGGAGTCAAATTCATAAAATGCTCTTTGAACCCAAGGTCCATAAGTTTAGTACCTATGTTTTCTTCTATGCAGTTTATTGCTTCAGGTCTGATGCTTAGGTCTTCGATCCATTTTGAGTTAATTTTGGTACATGGTGACAAATAGCAATCTAGTTTCATTCTTTTGCACATGGCTGTCCAATTCTCCGTTTATTGAAGAGGCTGTATTTTCTCCATTGTATGTTTTTGAGTCCTTTGTCAAAAATATTTGTCCATGTTTATGTGGGTTTATTTCTGGGCTTTCAATTCTGTTCCATTGGTCTGTGTGTCTGTTTTTCTTCCAATACCATGATGTTTTGATTATTGTTTCTCTGTAGTACGAGCTGAAGTCAGGGAGTGTGATACCTCCCTGAAAAAAGAACAGAATTGTTCTTTTTTCTTAGGATTGCTTTGGCTTACCCCAATAAACTTTAATTTAAAAAAGAAAGAAAGAAAGAAAGAAATGGTCTAATGGAATAAGGATACAGCCCATTAGACATTTAACATTATAGTGGAATCATTAACACATTGCTGGTAGGAATGTAATTATGGTACAACCACTCTGGAAAATAGTTTGGAATTTCCAAAAACCTAACACACACTCACTATACAATCCAGCAATAGTACTCTTGGGTGATTCCATGAAAAAAATAATAGAGAAAAATCGCATAGAAGAAAAATGATGCTAAAACAAAGCACAGTATTTTTCGAAAGCTGTTCAGAATGTATTGCATTATATTTAAAGCTGTTCCCAATTATATGAGGCATAGCATTGAAATAAATGTTGAAGAAAATAATTTCATTTCTAAGTAAAACACTTTCACATCTTTATTTGTAAGTGTGGATTTAGGCTCATCTGAATGTTCCTTCTTACTGACAGGGCACATATGCCTACAGTGTGGGAGAGTTGTTTTCTATAATTGCTTTCTCTACAAGTAAATCCATGCCTCAGTGTCAAAGAATTTGAAATTGCCTCGGTATTTTGATAATCCCATGATTAGAGATAAAGCACTGTAATAAATTCATTAACCTATTTCCCAACATTCAGGTTTGGTAAACAACTGATTAACACACAGTTTTCTTCACATTTCAGTGTAAAGCTTGAGAAATTATGAAATAGTAATCTCAGTCCTTGGCCTGCAGGTGCCTTCAAAAGCCACATTTTCCATGTGGGTGACAATATGCAGCTTCCTTTTAATAAATGTTTCCCTGAGGTCTAATACACAGAATTTATGTGAAAATTTACTGTAAACCCACAGTGGGGAGACGTGGCTCTGGGCCCCTCTCCTAAAGCCCCTTTCTGAGGTCTGTTTGCCTAGGATTCTTGTCACATGAGGTGACATGTGGAGTTTCTAGTCCCGCTCCCCACATAAGAACGCAGGATATGGTGAGGCCAAAAAGAAACACCCACGGAGCCATAGATAGGGGAGTCATACCACTATAGTCTCACTGGTGGCTGGGTTGGAGACACAGGAAGTAGGAGACACACAATCTGCAACCCAATGTCCACTAGTCTCTGCCAACCAACCTCACTTGCTAGCTGCAACCCACCTCTGTGCAATCCTCAATCCACACTCTGCCACGCTATGCCACTACACCACCACACCACCACACTTTGCTAGTTTGGCTACTGCAGTTGTATCGGTGGCTAATGGCTAAACAGTAACAGCCAATGGCCAACTAGTCACAGCTGATGACCATCTACTACCTGAGCCAGCACCTTTCTATGTGAGGCCGAAATCCTGGAAACTGCTCTCTGGGGCTCTGTCCCCACAGTTCTACTGCACAAAGTGCCTGTTTATTTGAAACTGGTCTCTGGACCTACTCACTTGGATGCCCTTACTGGCCTGGCAGATTTTACCAGGTGGAAGTGAATGGATTTTTCATAATGCAAGATCTGGTCACAGCATTCCAGTTCAGGAATCTCATTGTTTAACCAATACCTGAAGTCACAACCTTTTGGAAGATAAATATTTAATCTTTCGTCTCTCTATCACAAACTATCAAGCACTACCCAGCAATCTCCCCCAGTCTTGCTAAAAATAGATGCACTGTATACTGGTAGAACTGGACAGATATCAAATAATGAGTGAGCTTTTTCACTTCTCTACTTTAAATACCTGAAAAAGACCAGGTCATGTAACTGGCAGCTATAATGAACGTTCCAGACTATTCTCTTTGGCTGCATTTTGTAAACCGTGTTGTGCAAGGTAAATACTGAGCTAAATCTTAGACTACATGAGTTCTAGTGACAAGTTCTGCTCAGCCATATCACCATAGTAATGCATATAACGTTTCCTGTTTCTCAGTATTCATTAAGGAAGGTATAATTTTATTTAAATTAGATACCTGCTTAACTGTAATCACCTTGAAATAAAAATGTGCTGATATGTGTCATCTATTTCTCCCTCTTTCTTTTCTTGCCTCCATCTCTCTCTTCTGTCCTCTTCCCCTCCCTCCTTACGTCTCTCCTCTCTCTAGTTTAAGAAGAACAGTTTGATGTTCTTCATAGAGCTTTGTTTTATTTATCTTTCACTTGTAGGACAGGAAAAGTTTGTAAAGGTTATGCTTCAAGACATGGTTTCCTGCATTTGTAGGGTTTGCAATCTCATGGATTTTTAAAAAAAATTTTGAGGTGAAGTTCATGTAACTTAAAAGTTACCATTTTAAAGTGAATAAGTCAGTGGCATTTAGTACATGTACAGTGTTGTGCAACCACCTCTATCTTGTTCCAAAACGTTTTTATCATTCCAAAATAAAACCCCGTAGCCATTGAACAGTTTCTCCCAATTCCCCCTCTTTACAGCCCCAAACAACCACTAATCTGCTTTGTATTTCAATGGATATAGCTGTTTAAAAATATTTTATCTAAAGGGCATCATACAAGATGTGACTTTTGTGATGGGTTTCTTTCATTTTAGCATAAAGTTTTCAAGGTTCTTCCATGTTGTAGCATGTGTCAGTACTTCATTCCTTTTCTATGGGTGAATATTTCATTTTTTTTATATATGAAATTTGGTTATCCATTCATCTATTGATAGACTTTTTGGGCTGTTTCTACCTTTTAGATATTGTAATTAGAGCTGCAATAAATATACATGTACATGTATTTTTCTGAGTACCTGTTTTCAATTCTGTTGGGTATATACCTAGAAGTAGAATTGCTGGGTCATATGGTAATTCTATGTTTAACTTTTTGAGGAACTGACAAAAGATTTGCCACAATAGCTGCACCATTTTACGTTCCCACCAGTAATGAACAAGAGTATCAATCTCCCTCACATTTTGGATTTTGCTATTATTACTACTACTACCATGACTATTGCTATCCTATTGTGTATGTGACATGGTACCTTGTGATTTTGAACCCTGTAACTTTGCTAAATTAGTAGTTAGTAGCTCTAGTAGTATTTATTTATTTATTGTGTGTGTGTGTGTGTGTGTGTGTGTGTATTTTGGAATTTTCTGTATATAGGCTCATATCATTTGTGAATAGAAATAGTTTAACTCCTTCCTTCCTTTGCCTTTTGGATGCCTTTCATTTATTTTTTTCTTGCCTATTTGCTCTTCTGGTACGATGTTAAATAGCACTGATAACAGTTGACATACTTGTCTTGTTACTGGCCTTAGAGGAAAAACTTTTAGTCTTTCACATTGAGTATGGATTTCTCGTAAATACCTTTATCATATTGAGGAAGTTTTCTCTTATTCCTAGTTCTGAGTGTTTTTATAAATGAAAGGATGTTGTAGTTTGTCAAGTGTTTTTTCTATTTACATAATCATGTGGTTTTGCTTCCTTTATTCTATTAATTTGGTGTCTTATATTATTTTTTTTCGTGTTGAGCCACCCTTGAATTTCCAGTATATTTCTCAGTCATTGTATATATTCCTTTTAAAATGCTTTTGGATTCAGTTTTGCAATATTTTTTTGAGAATTTTTGCATCTATATTCATAAGGGAAATTGGTCTGTAATTTTTTTTTTTCTTGTAGTGTATTTGTCGGATTTGGTATTAGACTGTATTAGTGTCCTAGAGCTGCCAGAACAAAATGTTACAGACCAGGTGGCTTAAACAACACAAATTTATGCCCTCACAGTTCTGGAGACTGGAAGTCCAAGATCAAGGTCCAGCAGGATTTGTTTCTTCTGAGGCCTTCTCTTTGCCTTGCAAATGGTCACCCTCTTGCAGTCTTTTCATGTGGTCTTTTCTCTGTGAATGCACATCCCTAGTGTCTCTTCCCCTTTTTATAGGAACACCAATCATATTGGATTAGGACCCCACCCTAATGACTTCATTTTCACTTAATTACCTCTTTAAAAACATTATTTCCAAATATGGTTGCATTCTTAAGTACTAGAGAGTGGGAATTCAACATATTTTGAGAAGACACGATTCAGCCTATTATACAGGGTAATACTAACCTCATAGAATGAGTTCCATAGTTTTTTCTACTTTTCTATTTTCTTAAAGAGTTTGAAAAACATTGGCATTGATCGTTTGTAGAATGCAGCAGTGAAGCTACCTGATACTGGACTTTTGTTGGGAAGTTTTGGATTACAGATGCAATATTTTTATTTGTTATAGAGTTGTTTAGATTTATCTATATTTCCTTTAATCAGTTTTGGTAACATGTTTCTAGAATTTGTCAATTTAATTTAGATTAATTTAGATAATTAATTTAGATAATTTAGATTATCTAAAATGTTGGTGTGCCATTGTGTAAAGTATTCTCTTACAATTCTTTTTATTTCTGTAAGGTCTGTAATAATGTCTCCAATTTCATATATGATTTTAGTTATTTGTGTCTTCCTTTTGTGTGTGTTTGTCAGACAAGCTAAAAATTTGTAAATTTTGTTGATCTTTTCAAGGAACAAAAATAAAAATAAACAACTATTACTTTTCTATTTTCATTTTCACTTTTTTCCAATCTAATTTTTATTATTTTGCTTGCTCTGCTATCTTTGGGTTTAGTTTTTTTCCCCCTCAAGATTTACAATTAACTTATTGAGTTGGGATATTTCTTCCTTTTAAATGTAGGTGTTTACAGCTATAAATTTCCGGAACACTGCTTTCACTGCATGCCATAAGTTTGGTGTGTTGAATTTTGTTTTTATTTGTCTCAAGATGTTTTACAATTTCTTTTGTGATTTCTTTGATTCATTTTGATAAGAATGTATTGTTTAATCTCCATGTATTTGTGAATATTCCAATTTTCCTTCTGTTGATGATTTCTAACTTCATTCTATTGTGGTGAGATAAAATACTCTGTATGATTTCAAAATTTTTAAATTTATTGACTTGTTTTATAGCCTAACATATGGTTTATCCTAGAAAATGTTCCATGAATACTTAAGAAGAATGTGTATTCTGCTATAGTAAAGTGGAGTATTCAATATATGTCTGTTAGGTGTAATTGATTTATAATGTTGTTTAAATACCCTATTTCTTTATTGATTGTCTGTCTAAATGTTCTCCCTCTACTTGAAAGTCATCTATTAAAATCTCCAACTATTATTTTAGAACTATTTGTCCCATTAATACTGCAAGTTTGCTTTACACATTTTGGGGCTCATTTGTTTTGTTCATATGATTATAATTGTTTGATCTAAATAAATTGGTCCTTTTATCTATAAAATGTCCTTATTTATTTCTTGCAATAATTTTTGACTTAAAGTATATTTCTCTGATACTAGCATAGCCATTCCAGCTTTCTTTCTCTTTTTAAAAGACTTTTTACTAAAAACATAGCTACCATACAATATTATAATATATTAGTTTCAGGGGTACACCACAGTTATTCAACATTTATATACCTAAAGAAATGATCACCATGGTAAGTCCACCAACCATCTGACATCATACTATTCTATCACAATATTATTGACTATATTCTCCATGCTGTACACTACATCCCTATGACTTATTTGTTTTATGCCAGAAAATTTGGACCTCTTATTCCCCTTTCTACCCCTTTTTAAATTTTATCAATTACAGTAGACATTCAATATTATTTTATATTTATTTCAGGTGTGCATCATAGTGGTTAGACATTTGTATAATTTAACATATGATCCCCCTGACTGGTCTAGTATCCACATAGCACTATACATAGTTATTACCATATCATTGACTGTATAACCTATTCTTTACTTTACATCCCCATGCCTATTTTGTAACTGCTAATTTGTACTTTTTAATCCTTTCACCTTTATTATCCTGTCCCCCAACCCCATCCCATTTATTACCCCCAAAATTCTAGTACCCATCTGACACCATACATAATTATTACAATATTATTGACTATACTCCATATGCTATATTCTACATTGCCATAACTACTTTGTAACAACCAATTTGTACTTCTTAATCCCTTTCCCTTCTTTTAGCCAACCCCAAACACCCTCCAATCTGGCAACCATCAGTATGTTTCCTGTATTTATGAGTTTCTGTTTTGTTAATTTTGTTCTTAGATTCCACATACAAGGGAAATCACATTGCATCTGTCTTTCACTGTCTGACACTCCACTCAGCACAATACCCTCCAGGTCCATCCATGTCACCGCAGATGTCAAGAACCCATTCCCTTCCATGGTTAAGCAATATTCCTTTGTATATATGTACCACTTATTCTTGATCCACTCTCCCATCAATGGGCACCCAGGTGACTTCCATATCCTGTCCATTGTAAACAATGCTGCAATGAACATATGGATGTACACCTGTCCTCAAAGTAGCATTGGGGTTTCTTCAGATAAATATCTGGAGATGGAATTACTGGGTCCTTAATTGTCTCTTTTCATAGCCTTTGTTTTAATGTCTATTTTGTCTGGTATAAGTATTGTGCTCCAGCTTTCTTTTATTTCATTTCCGTTTCATGACATACCTTTTTCCATCCCTTTACTTTCAGTCTGTGTGTGTCTTTCAATCTGAAATGAGTCTCTTGTAGGTAGCACATGTAAGGGTTTGTTTTCTTATCCATTCAGTTCTCCTATGTGTTTTTTTTTTTAATTACAGTTTATTCGGGTGACTATTGTTAGTAACGTTACATAGGTTTCAGGTGTACAATTCTGTAATACACCATCTATATGTCACATTGTGAGTTCACCCAGAGTCAATTCTCCTTCCATCACCATATATCTGATCACATTTACCCTCATCTAACACCACCTCCCCTTAGCCTCTGGAAACCACTAAACTATTGTCTATATCTATTAGTTTTTGTTTCTTCATTTTTTGTTTGTCTTGTTCCTTTGTGTTTTCAGCTTTATACACCACATATCAGTGAAATCATATGGTTCTTTACTTTTCCTGTCTGATTTATTTTGCTTAGGATTATAATCTCAAGATCCATCCACGTTGTCTCAAATAGCATTATTTCATCTTTTCTTATGGCATTATAGTATTCCATTGTGTATACATACCACCATTTATTTATCTAATCATCTATTGAAGAACACTTTGGTTGTTTCCATGTCTTGGTCACCATAAATGAAGCTTCAGTGAACATCAGAGCACATATATCTTTACAGATAAATGTTTTCAGATTTTTTGGGTGGATAAACAGGAGAGGGATTGCTGGGTGATATGGTAATTCTATTGTTAATTTTTTGAGGAACTTCCACACTGCCTTCCACAGTGGCCACACCAATCTGCATTCCCACCAACAGTGTATGAGGGTTCCTTTTTCTCCACAGCCTCTCCAACACTTGTTACTATTTGTCTTGTTGATGATAGCCATTCTGACTGGGATGAGGTGATATCTCATTGTGGTTTTCATTTGCATTTCTCTGATAATTAGTGATGTTGAGCACTTGTGAAAGAGCTATACACTGAAAACTATAAGACATTTTTAAAAGGAATTGAAGAAGACATAAAGAAATGGAAAGACATTCCATGTTCATGGATTGGAAGAATCAACATAGTTAAGATGGCCATACTACCCAAAGCAATATACAGATGTAATGCAATACCCATCAAAACTCATGGCATTTTTTAAAGAAATAGAACAAAATATCTTAATATTTGTATAGAACAACAAAACATCCTGTATAGCCAAAGCAATCCTAAGAATAAAGAACAATGCTAGATGTATCACACTCCCTGACTTTAGCTTGTACTACAGGGCAACAATAATCAGAACAATATTGTACTGGCAGAAAAACAGACACACAGGCCAATGGAATAGAATCAAGAACCCAGAAATAAACCCACATAAATATGAACGGATAATTTTCTACAAAGAAACCAAAAACATACAATGGAGAAAAAGCGGCCTCTTCAATAAATGGTGCTGGGAGAATTGGATAGCCATGTGCAAAAGAATGAAACTAGATTGCTGTCTGTCACCATGTACCAAAATTAACTCAAAATAGATCAAAGGGGGCCGGCCCGGTGGCTCAGGCGGTTAGAGCTCCATGCTCCTAACTCCAAAGACTGCCGGTTCGATTCCCACATGGGCCAGTGGGCTCTCAACCACAAGATTGCCAGTTCGATTCCTCGACTCCCGCAAGGGATGGTGGGCTGTGCCCCTGCAACTAGAAAATGACAACTGGACCTGGAGCTGAGCTGCGCCCTCCACAACTAAGATTAAAAGGACGACAACACGACTTGGAAAAAAGGCCTGGAAGTACACACTGTTCCCCAGTAAAGTCCTGTTCCCCTTCCCCAATAAAATCTTTAAAATAAAAATAGATCCAAGACCTAAACATAAGACCTAAAACAATAAACTGCATAGAAGAAAACATAGGTACTCAACTTATGCACCTTGGGTTCAAAGAGGATTTTATGAATTTCAAAGGCAAGGGAAGTAAAAGCTAAAATAAATTAATGGGACTATATCAAACTAAAAATCTTCTGCACAGCCAAAACAAACAAACAAACAAACAACTATCAACAAAATAAAGAGGCAACCAACCAAATGAAAGAAGATTTTTGGAAATGCTTCCAATAAGGGGCTAATATCCAAAATATATCAGAAATGCATACAACTCAACAACAACACAAAACTCAAAACTCAAAACAACACAAAACTCAAAACTCAAAACAAACAATCCAATGGAAAAAGGGGTAGAGAACTTGAATAGATATTTCTCAAAAGAGGACATAAAAATCTGCTGTGTTTTGAGTGAAATATTTAATCCAGTTACACTGAAAGTAATTCTTGATGGGTATGTAGCTATTGCCATTTTATTATTCATAATTTTGATTTTTTCCATCTTAAAGAAGTCCCTCTAAGGTTTCTGATGAACATAGATGCAAAAATCCTCAACAAAATATTAGCAAACTGAGTTCAGCAATACATTACAAAGATCATACATCATCCCACAATAAGTGGGATTTATTCCTGGGATGCAAGCCAATTAATGTGATACACCATATAAACAAAATGAAGATAAAAATTATTTGATCATATCAATAGATGCAGAAAAAGTGGTTGACCAAATCCAGTATCCATTTATGATTAAAAACTCTCAGTGAAGTGAGAATAGAGCAAACATACCTCAACATAATAAAAGCCATATATGACAAGCACACAGCTAACATCATATTTACTGGGTTAAAGCTAAAAACGTTTTCCTTAACATCAGGAACAAGACAAGGGTGTC
Source organism: Rhinolophus hipposideros (assembly GCF_964194185.1). Taxonomy (NCBI): domain Eukaryota; kingdom Metazoa; phylum Chordata; class Mammalia; order Chiroptera; family Rhinolophidae; genus Rhinolophus; species Rhinolophus hipposideros. The sequence continues at coordinate 6,364,854 of NC_138066.1, read as the reverse complement.
CACTTTCACCAATTGCATTTAACATAGTATTGCCAGTCCTAGCCATAACAATCAGACAAGAAAAAGAAATAAAATGCATCTAAATTGGAAAGGAAGACGTAAAACTGTCATTATTTGCAGATAATATGATACTATAATAGAGAACCTCAAAGATTCCACCAGAAAACTATTAGAACTGATAAATGAATTTAGTAAAGTAGCAGGATACAAAATTAATATTCAAAAATTGGTTGCATTTTTATATACCAATAATGAACTGTCAGAATGAAAAATTAAGAAAACAATCCCATTTACAATTGCATCAAAAAAAATACCTAGGAATAAATTTAACCAAGGAGGTAAAAGACTTGTAGTCAGAAAACTATGACACTAAAGAGAGAAATTGAAGAAGATACAAATAAGAGAAAGATTATACCATGCTCATGGATAGGAAGAACTAACATCATTAAAATTCCCATACTACCCAAAGCAATCTATAGATTCAATGTAATTGCTATCAAAATACCAATCACATTTTTCACAGAACTAGAACAAATAATATTAAAATGTATATGAGACCACAAAAGACCCCAAATAACCACAGCAATCTTGAGAAAGAACAAAGTTGAAGGCATCACAATACCTGATATCAAACTATACTACAAGACCATAGTAATCAAAACAGCATTGTACTGGCATAAAAATAGACACATAGATTAATGGAAAAGAATAGAAAGACCAGAAATAAACCCACACCTATATCATCGTTAAATCTATAATAAAGGAGAGGAAAATATACAATGGGGAAGAGACATTCTATTTGATTGTTCAAAAAGAAAAAAAAATGAAACTACACCACCTTTTATATCATATACAAGAATAAACTCAAAATGGATTAAAGATTTAATGTAAGACCTCAAACCATAAAACTCCTAGATAAAAACATAGGCAGTAAACTCTCTGACACTGATTTTAGTAATACTTTTTCTGATCTATCTCTTCAGACAATGGAAACAAACAAACAAGAAATGGGACTACATCAAACTAAAAGTTTTGCTCAGCAAAGGAAACCATCAAGAAAACAAAAAGACAGCCTACTGAATGGGAGGAGATATTTGCCAAATGTACATCTGATAAGGGGTTAATATTTAAAATTTATAAACTCATGCAAATTAACACCAAACAAACTAACAATTCAATTAAAAGCTAGGCAGAGGACCTCAACAGACATTTCTTCGAAGAATACATACAGATGGTCAATAGACATATGAAAAGGTGCTCAACATCACTAATCACCAGAGAAATGCAAATTAAAACCCCAATGAGATATCATCTCACACCTGTCAGAATAGCTATTATCAATAAATCAATAAACAACAAGTGTTGGCAAGGATGCGGAGAAAAGGGAACCCTCATGCACTGTTGGTGGGATTGCAAATTGGTGCAGCCACTCTGGAAAACGGTTTGGAGGTTCCTCAAAAATTAAAAATAGAACTACCTTATGACCCAGCAATTCTGCTTCTGGATGTTTACCCAAAGAAACCCAAAAACAATGATTCAAAAAGATATATGTACCCCTATGTTCATTGTAGCACTATTTACAATAGCCAAGATATGAAAGCAACATTTTATATATATGCTAATCAATAGATGATTGGATAAAAAGGTGGTAATATATACAATGGAATTATTACTCAGCCATAAAAAAGAATGAAATCTTACCACTTGTGACAACATGGATGGACTTAGAAGGTATTATGCCTTGTGAAAAAAGTCAGAAAAACACTAATGCCATATGGTCTCACTTATATGTGAAATCTAAAGAACAAAATAAATGAGCAAATAAAACAGAAACAGGCTCACAGATGGAGGGAACAAGCTGATGTTTCATAGGTGGGAGGGGGTTGGGAGCGGGGTGAAAAATGTGAAGGGATTAAGAAGTATAAATTGATAGTTATGAAATAGTCATGAAGATGGAAAGCAAAGCATATGGAACATAGTCAATAATATAGTAATAAATATGTATAATGCCAGGTGGGTACTAGACTAGTCAGTGGGATCACTACCAGAAACTTAGGAATGAGTCTCTGGGGAAAGACCTGGAGTTCTGAGATGGGAAGATGACTTTCATTTTATAATGTTGATTTCTGTGTTATTTTAATATTATTAAGTATGTGGATGAGAAAAACTGGCTTTTAAAAATAGTATGAAATCCAGAGTAAATTAGCCATAAACTAAGTGCCTAAAGGGTCTTGGACAATTAAAGTACAAGAAAGTATGAAATCTCTTTTGCCTATATATGACGCTGTGTTCACTATTTTAAAATTTCTGGATTTTTTTGTTTGTTTGCTTATTCTGGTTCTTGGCTATGTTCCAAATAGTTGAACTCATCACAGGGCATTTCAGGTAACTATGTAATTATTTTATGTTGCACAGTATGACACGTTTTAAGGTACATGTTTTCAGAAGATTTAGTCATTCATTTATCCAATAATTATTACTGAGAACCTACCATGTTCCAGCCAGTGTTCTCTAGGCACGGGGATAGACCAGAGAACAAACTTGAGGTGGAGTCAAGCGTCTCTTCAGACTGAGGTAAGATGTTTCTCAGAGTGGTGTATATGCGTGCTTTAGGAGTCTTTGCTTAACAAGACAGGATATATGGAATGCAGTTAATGAAGCATGTATTTTTTTAAATGCATCCACAATATTTATTAAGTACAAACTTAGAGGTGGAAACTTATTGCAATTAGGCATTAAAGAGGAGGTATGATTTTATATCCAAGTTTTGGCATTTTAAAATATCTTGATTCAGACTTGTTAAACAGGTGTTGGTGAGCATGTGGAGCACCTGAACCACGTGGCTAAAGGGAGTGCGAAATGGTGCAGCCACTTTGGAGATTTCTTTGGCAGTTTCTATAAAGTTAAATATACTGTCACGGTAGGACCCAGTAATTCTACTCCTATGCATTTACCTAAAGGAATTTTAAACAGTCCATTAAAAAAAAAACAAAAAACACACATGGAAGCAAATATTCTTAGCAGCTTTACCCAGACCCAAACTGGAAACAATCCAAACATTCATCTACAGGTGAAAGAATAAACAAATTATGTTATATTAATCCAGTTGAATACAATTTAGCAATAAAAAGAAACTACTTATAAATGCATATTAATAGATGAATCTCCAAAACACTACATTCAGTGAAAGAAGTCAGATACGAAGAATGCACACTGTATGATTCTGTTTATAGGATACTCTAGAAAAGAAAAATCTGCTCTATAGTGACAACAAAGAAACCATGGTTACCTTCGAAGGGATTCTGGGAAATTTCTAGGGGTGATGGAAATGTTCCAAAGCTTGATTGTGGTAGCATTTTCCTGGGTCTATACATTTGTCATAATTCATCAGACTGGACACTATATGAGTACATTTTATTGTATGTGAATGATACCTTGGTAAGTTTGATTTAAAAATAAAAACATAAACCAAGTAGGAAAAAAAGTAACCATATGCAATTTTCTATTTTGGATGACGTAATGAAAACAACTCAAAGTCCTGGCATATCTACCAAGAGAAAAATACTTAAAAACCACCCAAGAAAAGCAAGTACAAATTTCAAGTGGTAAAATTGGAAATGACCAGAAAATAAAATGCATACATAGAAATGGCCTGATATTCCAGGAGTACTCAAGGAGCTGAAAGGAAGATGAAACACATCTGGTATAAATTCCTCCAGGGCTGTGACTTGCTCTTCTAGCTCCAATGTGGAGGACTTTGGCCTCTCGGAGGCCCTGTGCGCACGTGGGGAGAGAGGAATTCTTTATAGAATACAGAGACCCCAGACACAAAACCCTCCGTTGTGACTGTGTGCAGAGGAAGAGAATCGGGGCCTGATGTATGCGTCCATCTGCTCAGAGCTGGCAAGAGCCTTAGTGAAGAGCTCTACCCAGCAGCCTGACTGTGCTTATGATTTGTAAATAAAACAAAGTCAAACAACTGCAAGCAAACAGTATGTGGTGTGTCTTGTGCCCAAATTCAACCACAGAATCAGTGAAGGCCGGGTATGTTCAGAAAGCAAACGTATCTGAGGTCAGCACAGTATGCTCGTTAAGAAATCAAGGATTCTGCTCTTCACTTTGAAAATGAAACTGCTCCATGTGCAAAAATGGACTTAACATAAATAACGCAGCAGCCTTGCAGAGCGGCCCCTCCAAGGCTGGTGGTCCCCGAATACTCACTGTCTGGCATTTCATGTTACAGTTCAAAACCAGAATCATTATAAGTCACATAAATCTGTCACTTCAGTTGAATTTTTGCATCACCAAATCCCTCACAATGTTTCAAAGATGATCCTCTGCCCAAATGAAATCTAGGCTCTCTGATCCGTGGGCTTCCCTGAGTTGTCATATCACCCATGTCACAGCTTGTATTTTTATTATGTGAATGAAAATTCTCCAGGCATGTAGGACAGAGTCCAGTGTTGCTAATACTTCATAGAATATTTAGGAAACCAAATTATATTGGCTGTGGCTGTAAAACTCCTTTCCTGCAAATCCACCAAAAGGAAGGCATGTTTGTCCCATAGCTGTTGTCACTGTTACCTTAATTAAAATTACATTCCTACCCTCTACTTCCATTTGTGGGCCTCTCTCCACACTTCTCCCTGGAAACTCAGATTTCCTTTACTTCCTTCAGGATATACATGAATCTCAGGCCCATCTGTTCAATTTTCCCCACTTTGCTTTCTCCTCACTCGAGTTACAAGTCTCAGTTCCCTGGATTCTGATATCGGTTATTTTATTTTCAAAATGAATTATGCTATTAAATTATTTTAGTAAAACATTGCATACTAAATACATCAACATTCTAAAAAAACTGTTTAATTTTTAAAGGGAAAGGAGAAATTGTCCAGTGCTTCCCGTCTACTTTTTTGGATCTCCTCCCATGACCTTCCTATCACTATACCTATTACTCCTTCGGTAACCTGACTAGAAATAAAGACCTTTTATAAACTCATATTCAACTCTTTCTTCCTGACATCTTTTTATCCACACAGACTTCAGATTCCAGAAAATCCATCTCAAGTATATTACGGTGGTGTCTCTCATATGTTTTCGTAAGTAAGTAAACTGTTTTATTAGTTACCATCTGGAGCTTGCATTTTCTTTCCATTCTCTCCTCCAGCCCCATCTGTCTGCCTGCCTTTGCTACCAGGCACTTCTATGTCCCATTAAGTTCATTATCTTCTGTGCATCATCTACTGAATGTCACTAATTCTGTTAGGCACGCTTGCAGTGTCTGCTGTCCTACTATGCACAAGTATCTCCTGCCAAGCTCCACTTTCACCCTCTTCAAGTATCAACTCTGACCAGAATATGTAATAAAATGAGTGGAAGGTCTATCTTCTTCGTATTACACTCTGTAGGAAGGGACCTGATCTAATGCTACCTGTGTTCCATTCTCTTAAAAGGTTTTATTTGACTGGCCCATTCTGTTTTCATTTATTATCCTCTCTTCATGGAACTAATGGCGTACTTAGCTTGGCTGAGTGATAGAGATTCTACTAAACTCAGATCAGCCCTGCTATTCTGTAATGACTTGGACATTTAAAAAATGTATTCAAGTGAGCCGATCTCCCTGCTTCTCTTTTCTTTAGAATAAACTCTCACTTAAAAGGTTCCTTCTTTGCTCAGGCAAATTGACATCAGGTTGTCCCACAAGAGAATATTCTGACACACATGGACTCTAGGACTCAGCGAAAGCTAAAACCAAGACAGCCACTGTACCTCTGATCAATGAGATTTGTAAACTTTATAACTTTTCAACTCAAACATTTTATGAAATTATGTTGACATAAAGGTAAGTGATGTGCTGTTTTCTAAATGCATTTAACAATTTTTAAGTTTGAATATTGAGATTCATTCCAGAATTTTAGTACAAATATTTGACAATTTTATTTAGAGAAATTTCAAGGCTCTTTTTTCTTTCTTTTTCCTAAGATTGATAAGAAGTCGTTGAAATGTCTTAGGCATGAGGTTAACAATGTCAGATTGAGAGTTTATAATGGGCTCTCTGGCTGCTGTGTGGTGATCTGATTGGAGAGGAGATAGGCAAAGGTGGGAGACCAGTTAGAAAGTGTTTGCAGTTGTCCAGGAGGGATGATGAAAAGCTGGATAAGAGGGTAATAGTGGAAGGAAGAAAAGATGTTAGAAATTTAAAAGAGATTTTGGAGACATGAAGTAGACTTTCTATGTGCAAGTGATTAGTCAACTCAGCTGCCATATCAGAGACTGTATGGCTTAAATAACAGAAATTTCTTTTCTCATAGTTCTGCAGGTTATAAGTCCAAGATCAGGATGTCAGCATGGTTGAGTTCTGGTGGGAGCCATCTTCCTGGATTGCAGATGGCCACTTTCTCATTGTGTCATCACATGACAGAGAGAAAGAGACGGAAAGGGAGAGGGGGAAAAAAGGGAGGGAGAGAGAAAGAGAGAGAGAGAGAGAGAGCTCTGTAGTGTCTCTTTATATAATAGCATTAATCTGATCATGACCTCATGAATCTTATCATGACCCACCCTCTAAACCTAATTACCTCCCAGAGTTCCCATTTTCAAATACTATCATATTGAGAGAGCTTTAACATATGACTTTGGGGATGGCACAATTCAGTGCACTGTAGCATATGTACACACACACACACACACACACACACACACACACACGGAATCCAGATCTGGAGTCTTGGTGATAGAAGTGATCATAAATTCTTCACTCATGTAGATGTGGGAGAAGTTGTTCTGTAGGTTTGACAATCACCCAGATGATCTGTGGCTGGTAAAAGTGATAGATTCACACATAACGAGCAAGCTAAGTCTCAGTTTTCTCACCAGCCGAATGAGATTAATAAAATGTATTTTAAAGAACTTTAAAAGTTGAAGGTAGAGGATAGTGAGGGCCTGGTTGAGAGCTTGATATATTGTAACATATAAATGGTTATCATATTATGACGCTGATGTGCTTCATGTTTTCTAGAAAAACGGAGAGTCAGAGAATAAGAATTTATTAGTGTCGACCCAACATTCTCTTCAAGTCACTAGATGTGAGTCACTAGAAATGTGCTCTGCGTTTAAACATGGATAGTGCCCATAACTTCAATTTTAAAAATGGCCCAAACTACTAATTTTGTCATAAGCCACATAGATTGATGACCAGCTCTGTGCTGAACACTGCGCTGAGGACATGGGATTGTAGTGAAATAAAAGGCCTGGACTCAGCCTTCATGGAGCTTCTAGTGTACTTGTAAACATAGATTTTGAATTAGTAGCTACAAATAGGAAGAATGCTATGAAAAAGGAAAGAAGAGGCAGATGGGAGTTTATAATGGGGAGTTAAACAAATCTAGAGGGTTAGGTAAGTCACCTTTGAAGAAGCAACCATTGGGTGAAAGTTGAATAATGAACAAAAATGATATAGGTGAAAACTGGAAAGAGGAGGATTCCAGGCAAAGAGAGTAGTATTTCTTAAATGTTTGGAGACACTGAGTATGGCTCCATAGAGGAAGCAATAGAAAAACAGTGTGACTAGATAGCAGAGTGGGAAGGGGAACGTGATTCAGGATGAGGCCGGGGAGGTGAACAGAGAACAGAACATACAGGGTCTTGTAAACCCTACTAAGAATGTTGGTAAATGTCTAACTATTACATTGTTTTGTACACTTTAAACTAATAATAATGAAAAAAAGAATGTTGGACTTTTCTGAGGGCAATAAGTAGGAAGCTAATGAAAAGCTACAAGCTTGGGATGTCACATACAGATTTCCTGACCTTCAGTCAAGAAATGATTGTGACAAGACTGTGGTAGAATAAAGAGCACCCAAGGATATCACAAAGCCTGGTGACCACCTTGAGCCATGAGTTTTGAATTAAACATACTTCTGGGCAGTGACTCAAAGAGGCAGCTCCTAAGAGATACTGAGAGGAGGTTCTATTCAGAGGTAAAGACATTTTTAGGCCTACAAATGAATAACACAAAATCCTATGACACTAAATGGATTGAAATTTGGTTAGAAACCTCTATGTTGCAGGTAACAGAAAACCCAGTACTCAAACTGTTTTAAAAAATTGTTAAAATAATTACTTCAAGTAATTGTAAGTCCAGAAATAAGGCAGTGTCGAAGGTCAGCTGCATCTATGGATTCCAGCTCTAGTTCTCTGCCTTTCTCTTAGCTGTACCTTTCTCTGTGCTGGCTATGTGTCTTCCTGGCTTTCCTCCTGGTGGAAAAATAGCTACAGGGCTGCAAACAATACCATCCAGGATAGGACAGAGTGTTTCTTCCATAGGTCTCAATTAAAAGCAGAGGGATGTATTTTCCCCAAATCTGGAGCAATCTCTTTCTCATATGATTTTAATTGGGTTACATGCCCATTTTTGAAACAATTCCCATGGTTAGGGGATTTCCATGTACTGATTGTCTTAGACCTGAGATCTTGTTCCAATTGTTGTGGCAAGCTTGATGGGACAACCTTTGGACCAGTCAGAGATGGGGGAAGGTGAGCATTCCTTGGAACACCTGGGCTGCATGGCAGAGAGATGGAAACAGAGAGCAATCCAAATCCTACTAGGAAAGAGAAAGAGAGGAACACAGTCTAGATAGAAACCAACAATCACACAAGGGGGTGGCACACTTTTTCTGTAACTGGACAGATAGTACATACTTTAAGTTTTGTAGGCCATATGGTCTCTGTTGTAACTGCTCAACTCTGCCGTTGTAGTGGGAAAGCAGCCATACATCATATGTAAATGAGTGGACATGGCTATGTTCCTATAAAGCTGTTTACAAAAGTGGATCAGATTTGGCCTTTGGGTCATAGTTCTTTGACTCCTGTCCTAAACTACCTCATATTAATCCTTACACTTTAGCCTTCTCTAGAGTATTTTCCATCTGTAAATTTCCCTTTATGTTAATTTTTTACCTTATTTTATTCATCCATAAAAATGCAGGAGTCAGGTACGTGTGGCAGTGAGCAGAAGAGAGTTATAAGATAGCAAGAAAAACAGTCTATTTTCCTCCTAGGTCCTTCGCCCCATGGGTAGGTTCCCTCCCATAGGGATGGCTGCTTTGTCATGCTATGACATTTTCAGATGGTGTTATTTGAAAAGCTTTAAACTTAATCCAAATAAAGAATGTAGACCTCATTTCATATTCATTGCCTTGCACACTAACAAAGCTTTGGATATTTTGCTAAATGTGGAATTGGACATGAGTCATATAATTTTTACTAGTGGAGTCATAGCTAAGTTAGAAAGACAAGACATAAAGACATTAAGGGGACATTAAAGGTGATAAATATGATATGTTACTGAGGATGGATGTCCAACATTTGCATGTTCCTCCTGATCTTTTTCTGTTTTGAAATAGAGATTGGGGAATTAAGCTCAAAGAGAAGAAGGAGATGGATTTACTTTCAAGTTACAAGAAGTAAAGAAAGGGTAAATGCTTTCTCACTGAGCACAAAAGTGCTCATTTTCTGGCACTGCGTCTGACAAGAAGTGATTTCTGACTCACTTGCTTATTTCCTTCAGATTTCGACTGAAAAAGGCTTGGAGAAAATCAGGGCTAGCAAAATGGATGTTCAGAATCAAAACAACATCTCAATCCAGGAGGCAGAACAGGGTAGGAAAAAAAGGAAACTTAAGGCAGAGAACAAGTATTAGAAAAGCAATGTTACATGTAAAATGTTATAAATATGTTACATATAAAATGAGAGATTCAATAACACTGATCAATCATGAGACATCATCACTGGGTGAAAAGAAATAGGGTGAGATGTGTCACTTCAAATTGAATATTTGAATATGAAAAGTATCAATGAAGAATGGAGAAATAAACCACATTTGCTATAATTAAGAAAAGATATTATTGTTTGTCTCAACCAATTGACACATTTAGGCTAGAAAAAAAAATCCATAGATGTTCCTTTTGACCAGATAGCAGTGATGAGGTGCTATCAATCCAAGTTTCACTGACCAAGTTTTTGTTCATACCTGCTGGCATTACAAAGGTTTCCTTTTTCCCCCTTTTTAATACAACCAAGAATTCGATATTAGGTATGAGTCCCCAAAGAGTTTTCTTTGTGCTCGTGTCAAATTCAAATTTTTACTAAACTATCTCACAAACTGAAAATGGTGGGAAGCTGGACAGCTTCTGTGAATACCTGGATAAAGGTAATAATTCAGAGTAACACTGAAAGTTAAAATAGACAAGAGGAAAAGATACCAAAATCTGGTATCAACTAACCTAATTATAAAGCATAGGGAGCCAGAATGAGTAAAACCCTATCCAGACTTTGGCTCATGGAAACCCAGACTTATGAAACACAATGTTATCTTTACCAAAAAAGTAAGAAATTGCTTTTATTTGTCTCTCTCTTCCCACTCCCTGCACTGTCTCAGGGACCTATGACCTATCCTAGTGAGTAAATAGCATGCATCCCTCCGACACTTTTAAGTGTGTTCTAGGGGGCAAGAAAATTTCACCTCCATCATATGTCCCTGTAAAGATTATTTATTTATTTATTTATTAGTATTTTTTTTGTTTGTTTAGGAAAACAGCAGGGCTGCACAGGAAGGCGTGGGAGTGGCCCTATCTAAGAGTGAAGTGGTCAAAGTAGAGATGCAACCAGAAAAAATCTCAAAGATTGTACATTTGGGGAATTTTTGTTTTGCAAGTTCTGCCTCAGTAAAAATCCAATAACAAAGAAAAAATGGGGAAAAGAAGAAAAAAATACCCCCATTTAAGAACAGGAAAAAAAAAAAAGTGTGAAAATCCCCCAGAAGCAGGAATTAGACTGGAGCATCAAAGAATTTTCCAAACTCTAGACCTGGAAATGGATTTGCCATCACACAACATACAGACAACGAGACCTGGGTCCATGTACTCACCTAATGCTCAGGTGAAAATTGAGTCTGGACAGGTTTTATCTTGTGCAAGGACGTGAAATGAGCAACAGTTCTTCCACAAGTTTGAAAATGGGGTGTATTAAAAGAGACTCTAGAACAATATGCAAGTATATCACTCAGACAACAAAGGGGAAGCAGTCTGAAGATTATCTAATGTAGAATCCATGTGAAAATTCCAGAAAACTCTTTAGCTTTCTCAACTTGGTTCATGAAGAGAAAATAGGCTGAGATAAAAGAGGACTTGAGTTTGAGCAATGAAATTCAAGAAAGAGAAGAAGATGGAATTGCTTTCAAATGTGGAAGCTGGGATATAGAAGGTCTGCAAGAAATTAAAAACATAGTAGTAGGATTAAAATTAGCCTCAAAGGCAGTAAAGAACAAAATAAAACAATGTCATGGTAGCCAAATTTCCCAGAAAGGGCACAATTTGACTCCAACCTTTTTCTTTAGCCTTACTTTTAATCATTTATCCCTAGCTCCATATTCTTCAGTCACAGATGTTGTTGTCTTACCTGAAATTCCCCAATCTCTTCTCTTTCCCAGAGTGAATTGTTTCTTCTGCCTAAAATGCATGCATTCTTTCCTGCTCTTCAGTTGGTTGTGTTCAAATCCCAGCTCAGGCAATGTACTTGACATCTTGGAGACTCAATCTCCTCATCAATAAACCTAATTAATCACAGAATCGTCTTCACTCTGCTGTCATGCAAATTAAACAAGACAATAAATATAAACAGCTTAATACAGAGTCTGGTATGCAGTAAATGTTGAACACATGTTGGGTGGTAATAACACCAGTAGTGGGATGGTAGAAGCATACTCCTCTAATGAGTGTCTCACTCACTCGATTAATAATTAGCTCCATGAAAACAAAGATTTTGCCTTTTTTGTTTGTCCTTCTGTACTCTGCCCTTAAAAGACATAGAAAAAGGTAAGAAAGTTAACATTGAAACTATAATAGAAGGACATTTCTTGAGTCCAAGAAAGTTGCTTGTATTGAATAAAGCTCACTGTTTTTCACTCAAATTTACACCAAGACATAGTCTAGAAAACTTTTCAACTACATAGAAGAAAACAATTTTTCAAGCTTCTATACAAGGAAATAATAAGAAAAAAAGTAACCCATGAATAAATAAGAATTAGGCTGGTGTTAAACTTAACCCTAAATGCAGAAGACAAAAGGGGCCTCAAACCAATTTTGAGAGGAAAATGTTGTGATCCAGGAATGTTAGATCTTTTCAGGTTGTCTTATATATGTGAAGGCAATAGACATGCATTCTCAAATGAAAGGACTCAGAAAATATTAGGCATTATGCTTCATGGAAAAAAGTTCCTTGAAGAAGTATTACAACAAAATTAAATGTTTGAAGCTGGAAAAATAATCATAAAGGTATCGGAAATGTGCATTGAAACAAGTTAAGATTGAGAGATATTCAAATAATTGTAAACTTTTCATAACGTTGTCACAAACAAAACTTGTCCTCACAAAAGAAGATAAATTATTTTAATGCAAAGTGATATAAATAATCTAGATCAATAAATAAAGAAAAACAAGTGTTGGCGAGGATGCAGATAAAAGGCAATCCTCGTGCACTGTTGGGATTGCAAATTGATGCAGCCACTATGGAAAACAGTATGAAGGTTCCTCAAAAAATTAAAAATAGAACTACCTGATGACACAGCAATTCCAATTTTGGGTATTTACCGGAGGAAATCTAAAACACTAATTTGAAAAGATATATACACCCCTATGTTCATTGCAGCATTATTTACAATAGCCAAGCTATGGAAGCAACCGAACTGCCTATCAATAAAGAATTGGATAAAGAAGATATGGTCATATATACAATGGAATATTACTCAGCCATGAAAAGAATATCTTACCATTTGCAACAACATGGATGGACCTGGAAGGTATTATGCTAAGTGAAATAAGTCAGAGAGAGAGAAAGAAATACAATATGATCTCACATGTGGAATTTAAAAAACAAAATAAACAAACAAAAACACAAACAAACAAAACAGAAACAGAGTCATAGATAAATATGGTTACCAAATGGGAGGAAGTTGGGAGTCTGAGTGAAAAAGGTGAAAGGATTAAGAAATACAAATTGGTAGTTTCAAAATAGTCATGGGGATGTAAAGTACAACATACAGAATATAGTGTCAATAATAATGTTACAACAACCATGTACAGTGACAGGTAGGTACTAGACTAATCGGGGGGGGGTCACTTCTTAAGTTATACAAGTGTCTAACCACCATGCTGTGTACCTGAAATTAATATAAAATAATATTGAATATCAGCTGTAACAAAAAAATGAATAATTTTTAAAAATTAAAAAATTCAAAGAAAGCCATATATATACATATATTTATTGGGAAATTTGTAGAAGCATGCCTATCTCAAAGTAATTCAAGAATAAGCAATTATTTAAAAATATTAATAAAATAAATAATTATACTTAAAGGTACATCTTTTACTACATATTCTACAGAGAGAATGCCTTTTTCCAGGGACTATAGAACTTTAAAAAAAGTATTATATATTAAGCCACAAATAAAATCTTGAGTTTTAGAACATATAAATAAAAATAAATATAGAACAAAAGGCAATAGCTTTCCCTATTTACCACCAAAGAACATTTAGAAAATACTGTGGAAAAAGATCCTAATCACTAAAACAATTTCAAATATAAACTGCCTGAGAATAAGCTTCAAAATAAAAATACACATGAAGAAAAACCATAAAAAACTTAGAATGAGGTTTAAGTAAATAGACAAGTATATCCTGTTTGAAAGATAGTATGACCCAGTAATGAGAAGATACTAGTTATCCCTTCAATAACCTATAAACTCAATACAATGTCAACAAAATAGGAATGATATTTAGGGGGAACTTAGATTTATTCTTTGGGAAGAAAATGAGAAAACAGCCCAAAACAATCTGAAATGAAGAGTAACATGCTTCCGTATATTCATTGCAGCATTATTTACAACAGCCAAGACGTGGAAACAACCAAAGTGTCCATCAATAGATGAATGGATAAAGAAGATGTGGTGTATATACACAATGGAATATTATACAGTAATAAAAAAGAATGAAATCTGTCCAATTGTGACAACATGGATGGACCTAGATGGTATTATGCTAAGTGAAATAAATCAGATAGAGAAAGAAAATACTGCATGGTTTTGCTTTTATGTGGAGTCTGAAAAAAACAAAACAAAACAAACAAAAGCCAGGCTCATAGAAACAGAGACCAAATGGATGGTTACCGGGGAGATGAGTGAAAAAGGTGAAGGGGAATATAGTCAATAATATTGTGAAAAGTTTGCATAGTGAGAGATGATTACCAGAATTAGAGGGGTGATCACATTTTAAGGTACACCTGAAACTAATATAACTAATGTAATATTATATGCCAACTATACTTGAATTTTTTAAATAATAATAATTTAAAAAGAGTAATTAGAAAGGCATAATGTGAGTGAAGAACATCTGAGGAAAACTTAAAAAGTATTTCTTCAGTGGACATCATGGCAAAAGCCAACAAAGATGTTTAATGGAATTTTCAAGAAACACAATCTGGTGTTTTATAAGTGTGATCCTGAGACCAGCAGCAATAGCATCACATTGGAACTTGTTAGAAAAGCAGATTCTCAGGTCCCACCCCAGATCTACTGAATGTGAAGCTCGAAGTGGAGCCCAGGAATCTGTTCAATGTACCCTTCAGGACACCACTAATATTGTGTGTGTGTGTGTTTGTGTGTGTGTGTGTGTGTGTGTGTTAGAAATGATTAATTGCACAGTTATTATGATACAAAAGAATTAAGAAAATAAATATATTCTTTTCTGTGTGACAGAATCAAGAAGGTGGTAGATTTCGCCTTCTTGGAGGACCTCATATAAGAACAGACTAAAAATTTTAGGGCAGAAAAGTTACTTAATAGGAGTCCTAGTTCTGAGTCCTTATCTTGTTACAACACAGCAGGGTGAACTTGGACTAGTACCTTCATGCTTCATTTCACTGAGGCCCAGATACCTTAGATTCCTTGTCTTTGTGATGCTGGGATGAAACTTGGTGACATGGGGAGTTCTTTCCATCCTAAAATGCTTCTGAATATAGGATAAAATAGTATATTCATGAAACTCAACTGGAGATGTGCTAATAGACAACTTTGTTTTTTCTGTAATTTAACTTAGTTTCTATCTCAATACCTCATCTTTCCTGACAGAAAACAGAACTCAGTTAATTCTCAGAAAGCCCATTTCAGTATAAATCAATTCTGGCTTTCACACTCTCTCCCTCCCTAAGGTGTCCCTGAAGTTGAGGGCTATACCTAGAGCACAGTGTGGGGATAGGGTGGGAAATCATCCAGTCCGTATCCTTCATGTCTCTTAGTGGCAGATGGCATCCACTCAGATGCTCTATGATATCCGGTCCTTATGAGTGGTCATCTCCCCACATACGTGTCTGATGAGGTTCTTATGATCCCAACCATCCTTCAGTGACACAGTCCTTCTGCTCCTTTTTCTGTTATAGCCCATCCTCCTCCTGGTGATGAGACTCCCTCAGATCCACTGCCTCTTATTAAGTTCAGTGTCCTCCCATTCCATTCTGGGACCACTAAAGCCCTGAGAGGCTATCTGAGATACTCTCTGTTCCTTGCATCCCCCAAGGCCATTTGTCCCCACTCTGCTCTCTCTCATGGTGGTTGGCGATGTCTGAGAGACTGCATTTGCTTGGTGCTGATCAGTTTCTGATCCACATAGGTGTTTATGTGGATTTCAAACACTTGTATATTTTGTCTCCCAAGTCTCTTCTAAAAGTTCTAGAAATTAAAAAAAATATATTTAAAATTAAAAACTCAATAGATAAGTTCTAGACTTGACACAACTGAAGAATTACTGAATTAGAAGATGATACTAAAGAAATCACCTAGAATACAGCATGAAAATCATTTAAAAACGAGGATTAAAGTTACAAGGAATGGAAGATAGACAGCATTCTAACATATACCTAACAAGAATTATGATATGAGGAATAGACAGGATGGCTGAGAAGTACGTTTAAATGAAACATACTTTATTGGCCAGCAAATGGTAAATGTGAAAGCTCTGTGTGTAATCTATAAGGGTGTGTGTCCTGCAGTTGCTAGAGACAATGTCCTGTATATGTCCTCTAAATCAGATTTGCTGGTAGAGCCATTCAAAGATTCTACATCCTTATTAACTCTTGCCATGCTTGTTCTAGGGCAGTGAGGCAGGTTTGTTTATATTCCACTGCGATAGTGAATTTGTGTATTTTTCATTATATTCTTGCCAATGTCTACTTTATTTTTTTGTTATCTTATTAGACACACAGACATTTAGAAATTTATCTTTCTGGTTAATTGAAATGTTTATTACAAATTGTATCTTTCTATCTCTAAAAATATTTTTTGTATAAAAAAAAGGTCTGATGTTACTAGAGCTACACCAGCTTTCTTCTGGTTAGTGCTTTGCGTGACATGTCTTCTCCCATTCTTTTTTCTCCTTCTTTTTTTGTTTTTGTTTAATTAAAGTTTATTGGGGTGACAATGGTTAGTAAAGGTTTCAAATGCACAATTCTGGAATACATCATTTATATATAACATTGTGTGTTCCCATTTTTTCTTCAAAACTTCCTGTGTCCTGTGATTTGTTTAATTTCATCTAGCTTTTATATAACATAACAATCTTTGACTTTCAGTTGGACAGTTAGTCGATTTACATTAAATGTGGTTAAATGTAATAACCACACTAATTGGTAGTTTTAAATTCAGTAGCTTTAAAAAAACTACTGAATAATTTTTAAAAACTAATAGTTTTAAAAAACTACCACATTAAATGGTAGTTTTGAATTCAGATATTGAATTTACTGACATATCTGATACTGATATATCTCAATTTAAAACTACCATCTCAATATTACTAATCATCAGAAGAATGCATATCAGAGTTACAATGGCGTATTATCTCACACGTCTTGGAATGGCTATCATCAAGAAGACAAGGGCTGGCGAGGACTTAGAGAAAGGGAACCCTTGTGCACTGTTGGTGGGAATGCAAATTGGTGCAGCCTCTATGGAAAACAGTGTGGAAGTTCTTCAAACAATTAAAAATAGAACTACCATATGATCCAGCAATTCCACTCTTGGTATATACCCAAAGGATATAAAAACAGGATATTTAAGAGATATAAGCACTCCTATGCAGTACTATTGACAAAAGTCAAGATATTGTGACAACCTAAGTGCCAGTGAACGGTTGAACAGATAAAGCAGATGTGATATGTATATGTGTATATATATATATATATATGTATATATATATATATGTTTATATAATATGTATATATATGTGATATGTATATATATATATACATATATATATATGCAATGGAATGTTACTTAAACATGAGAAGAAGGAAGTACTGCATTTGTGATAACATGGATAGACTTTGAGGACATTATTAGAAGTAAGATAATCAGACAGAAAAAGACAAATACGTATGTAACTTATACGTGAAATGTAAAAAAAGTTGAACTCATGAAAACAGAGTAAAATGATGGTTACCAGGGTCTGGGGAGCTGAGGGAATAGGAGAGATGGTGTTTAAGGACACAAATTTGCAACCATAGATAAATAAATCCTGGAGATCTAATGCACAGTATAGTGACTATAGACAACAATGTATTATAAGCATCAAACTTGCTAAGAGATTAGATCTTAATTATTCCCACCACACACATACACAAAATTATCATTAGGTGACATGATAGAAGTGTTAGCTAATGCTACAATTCCAATTATATTGCAATATATAAATATATCAAGTCAACATGTATACCTTAAACTTATACATTTGTTCTGTCGATTAAATTTGTGAAATCCTAGAAAAAGTGCTACAAACCTCATTGCTGAATATCCCTACGGTCACCTTTGAAGTACTCCCCTTGGGAAGCTATGCACTGACGCCAGAGCCTAGACCACCCTTCAAAGCAATTTTGGAACTCTTTTTCTGCAATTGCCATCAGAGCTATTGTCATATTACCCTTGATGTCCTGAATATCATCAAAATATCTTCCTTTCAATATTTTCTTTATCTTCGGGTAAAGAAAGAAGACATTGGGGACCAGATCAGGTGAGTAGGGAGGGTGTTCCAATACAGTTATTTGTTTACTGGCTGGAAACTCCCTCACAGACAGTGCCATGTGAGCTGGGCATTGATGCAAGAGCCATGAATTGTTGGCGAAAATTTCAGGTGGTCTAACTTTTTCATGCAGCTTTTTCAGCACTTTCAAATAGTAAACTTAGATAACTGTTTGTCCAGTTGGTATAAATTCATAATCAACAATTCCTCTGATATCAAAAAAGGTTAGCAACATCATTACAACAAGTTTGCGAACTTAATTGTCAGACCTCAAGTATTTCAATAAAAAAATTAAAATAATAACACTAACATGTTACTGTGTGCTTTCTGTTTGTACTGTCTATTCTATTTTTTTCATTCTTTCTTCTTGCCTTCTTTCAGATTAGTTTTTACTATTCCTTTTAATCCTTTTTTATCTTGGAGATAAGATAAGAGAACATGTCTTAGAGAACATATCATATATTTGTAATGTACCAATACCTAATATTAATTTATATTTTCACCCTCTTCCTCAACAAGGCAAAAACCATAGAACCATTTAACTACTTTTGCCTCTGACTTATATTTCATTGTTGATTCTTCTATTGTTCATTCCATTCCATCTTGATTCCGTGTTTTAAAACTCACCAAGATATTATTTGCTTATAGTTGATGTTTATATAAATTTACCCATATATTTACATATTTTATCTTTAAAAAGTTTTCCCTATTTATGAACGTTCAAATATCAACAGACCAAAGTTTTACATTTCTTTGGGGTAAATGGGTGAGGAAAAGAGTGACTTTGCAATTTTAACAGTGTTTCGTAATCCTTTGGACTTCCTGCCTAGTCACTGTAAGAATATCCCGAACAAAAATTCAGAAGCCCGGAGTCTGACACATGGTGTAGCAAAAGGCCACCAAAGTAGCAATTAAAATAACTCAGAAAATCAAGCATGAAGGATGGTTTCATCTGAAACTGTTTGATTTTGTTTTAACAGGATCCTACCCTCCACCACTTCTATATCCTAATTAAATTCCTAAATTAAAATAAGTGTTTTTAAGGATTTTTTTAAATCACTGCTTTGAAATGCCTGGAAACATTTTAAATATGACAAATCCAAGGGAACAGATCACATAAATGAGACAAGCCGGTGAGCTCGTATACCTGAGTGAAATGTAACATCCTGCCCGGACTCTAAGTGCCATAACCTGCTCAAATTCAGCGAAGGGGTAAAAAAGCAGATTGGTAATAAAGAAGCTATTTGAAGGTGCAAGATGGCCCATCTGTGAAGGCAAAGAAGCTTTTCTGATCTTAGGCAAGGTACGTGAGCTAATGCCTCTCAACCAGTAGTCCTTCTGGAATCTCAGACTGGGAACCCAAGGGTAAAGTTCTCCTTTATTAGATAAATATCAGTACGTTGGATATTTGGGATGTGCCCTTTCACTTGGCATTTAGAGAGCTGTATGAGGGTTCCTGGGCTCAGTGTGTCCATCAACACAGAACAGGTTGTTTCTCCACCTCCACTCTAAGTTGACATAGGTGTTCTCCCCACTTTCCTTGTTTCAATCTTAGAATGGGAACATACGTTGTGGCATGAAGAATCCAAGTGAATTATTTAGATCTTGATATCTTGTCAAATGTGATATTTGCTCTGCAGAGACAATCCGTTGGCCATTCCCAGACCAGTTGGCCATTGTGAGGAGACCAGAAGAACACGGTGCATATCAATATTTGTGAATTTCTTTTCCTCCTTCTTTCAGAATAGGTTTCATGGCAGTTTAAGCCTGCCTTTGGGTTTGATCCTCCAGGTCCAATAGCTGACTGCTACTGAAAACCCATCTCTACAGGAAGACATGACTTTTACCCATGATAGCCTGTGGACTAAGAGAAAAGTCGTAAGTGCAGAAATATAAACTGTACTCCTTCCTCTGCCTCCTTTCATCGATAAACTGCACAGCAACTAAACAGAACTCAGATCTCATCCAGAAGTAAAAACAGCAGTACAAAGGCAAGGTGTGCATTATTTATTTACTAAAGAAAATAGCAAGTTCTATGCACATCCTCAGACCCTTGTAGAACTTGGCAGGGTTCTTCCAAGAGAAGGGACTTCTCTCCTCTTTGATTGTCTATAGCCTTAGCTTCTTGGGATTGCCAGAATTAGCCAATGAAAACACAGGACATTCTCTTATTGTATGGGACATTCTTATACTAAACAAATTATTTATCTGAAATTTTAAATTTAATTGGGCTCTCTGTATTTGATCTAATAACCCTACCAAAGCTTATTTTGGTGTCTTATTACTCTGCTTTCCATTGCTCACTATTTGTTGTGTGTCATATGTTTATCTTTACAACACTGCAAGCTCTTGGGAATCACCTCATGTCCTGATTCAAATCTGAAATTGTAATATGACTGAATTAACATAAGTTTAATTTGGTTTGACATGAACTCCACATCAGTCTAGACAACAGGCTTGAAGCTGTCAAGCGTATTAGCTCAGGGGATTTAAAGATGCCGCTTGGTATCTGATGCCGCTTGGTATCTGATGCCGTTTGGTATCTGTAAGAACGGCCTGTCCCTTTAAGCTAGCAGGAATAGGTGCATGGTTTATATCAGTGTAACCCAACAGAAAGATAATGTGAGCCTCAGATATAATTTAAAATTTTCTAGTAGCCACATTTAAAAAGTAAAAAAGAAATAGATGGAATAAATTCTAGACGTGTATTTCATTGAACTCGATTTATCCAAAATATTGCCATTTCAACAGGGACTTAATGTTAAGACATTTTTGATGAAATAGTTTACTTTTCTTCTTCATACTGAGTCTTCAAAATCCTATGTATAGTAGACATTTATCACACCTGCATATCTGTTTGAGGGCTAAATTTTCTCAGAAATACTTAATGTGTGTTTCATAAAATCAGTGGTTGAAAAGTAGATTCACAGACCAAATTTGTATCGAATGTACTTAAATGTTCCAGTAACTGAATTGAATAGAGTTTTTTCAATTTAAATTAACGTTAAATAAAATGAAAAATTAAATTCCTCATTGCCAACTAGTCACATTTCAAGTACTCAGTAGCTACAGCACAGGCCTGGAAAGACTTTGGAGCATCTTCTAAAATGTTCTTAATCCAACCAAGAAAGGCAAATAAAACAAAACTACAACCGATGATATCTCCCCATGGCCTGGGACCAACAAAGTGCATAGATTCCCTGCAATTCCCAATAATTCACCTTGGCTGCCGCAGCAAATCTCTCCTAAGTCACTTTTTTACCCCGTGATGAAAACCAGATGATGTGATTTTACCTGAAAACCACAGAATGAACTAACACCATCCTTGCTGTGTGAGTCTCTTGATTTTGCAGGTCACTTTATGGATGATGTTTTTATTAAAGAAGCCCATTTGGACATCTTCCTGAAGACCTATTACATCCTCGGCCATCTGAAGCCATCTAAACCAGTCTGAAAATGGGAACACCACAGCCTCCCCCGCAGTCCAAACAATTTGTGGACTATGTCTAAATAGTCTGGTGTGCTAACCACAACTGAGGAATTTATTAGAGCATTAAAATACTGTAACAAAAATGTTGTCATTCAAAGGCTTGGGGGAGGAGTGTAATATTATTCCTAAGGCCAGACGCTGGGGCTCTGGCAAGACAACAGGCAGAGTGTCAGGATCCCGGGATCAAAAGGTGACTGAGAGGCATCTAACTGAGGAGTGCAGCTCTGATATTTGTGGTTTCCTTTCCAGCAGCGGAATTTGGTCCAACCCTTTGAACAGCTCCACCAGCTCTGGGGCCTGCAGGAAGGAGGGGCGAATTCCTGGAAGTTTCAAGTAATGGGCATTAGGCCCTTGTCTGCATTACTCTAGGACCAGACTCATCATTTTTAAAAAGATTTTTATTAAAATACAACTAACATGCAGCATTTTATTAGTTTCAGATGTACACCATAGTTATTCAACATTTATAAAGCTAAAGAAGTGATCACCATGATAAGTCCAGCAACCATCTGACACTATACCTTGCTATCACAATATTATTGACTATATTCCGTATGCTGCACATTACATCCCCATGACTTATTTGTTTTATACCTGGAAATTTGGACCTCTCATTTCCCTTCACCATTCCCCCCCTTTTTAATTTTTCAATTACAGTGGACATTTAATATTACTTTATATTAATTTCAGGTGTACACTATAGTGGTTAGGCATTTGTATAATTTCAGAAAAGGTTCCCCTGACTAGTCTAGAATTCACCTCGCACTATACATAGTTATTACCATATTATTGACTATATTCCCTATGCTTTACTTTACATCCCCATGAGTATTTTGTAACTGCCAATTTGTACTTCTTACTCCCTTCACCTTTTACACCCTGACCCCAACCCCCTCCCATTTATCACCCCAACAAAGCTAGTACCCATCTGACACCATACACAATTATTATAATATTACTGACTATATTCCTTATGAAATACCCTACATTCCCATGATTACTGTGTAACAACCAATTTGTACTTCTTAATCCCTACCCCTTTTTTACCCATCCCAAGCACCCCTCCCATCTGGCAACCATCAAAATGTTCTATGTATCTATGAGTTTGTTTCTGTTTTGTTTATTTATTTTGTTCTTTAGATTTCACATACCTATAAGCGAAATCTCATTGCATCTGTCTTTCTCTATCTGACATACCCACTCAGCACAATACCCCCCAGGTCCATCCATGTCCCTGCAGATGGCAAGAACCCATTTTCTTCCATGGTCAAGCAGTGTTCCATTGTATATGTGTACCACCTCCTCTTTATCCATTCATCCATTGACAGACACCCAGGCTGTCTTCACATGTTGGCCATTGTAAACACTGCTGCAATGAACATATGGATGCAAATGTCTCCTGAATTAGTGGTTTGGATTTCTTTGGATAAATACCCAGAAGTGGGATTACTGGGTCATTTTTGGTCTCTTGTTATAGCCTTGTTTTAAAGTTAAAGTCTATTTTGTCTGGTATAAGTATTGCTACTCTAGATTTTTTTTTTTTTTTTTTTTTAGTTTTCTCATTTCTGTTTTCATGAATATCTTTTTCCATCCTTTTATTTTCAGTCTGTGTGTGTCTATTGATCTGAAGTGAGTCTCGCATGCAGCATATGTAAGAGTATTATTTTCTTATCCAGTCAGTCTTCCTATGTCTTTTGAGTGGAGCATTTAATACAGTTACATTGAAAGTAATTGATGATATGTAGCTATTGCCATTTTATTATTCATAATTTTTTTTTATTTTAAAGAAGTTTCTCTAACATTTCTTGTAATGCTGGTTTGATGGTGATGAATTCCTTTAGCTTTTTCTTGTCTGGGAAGCTCTTTATCTCTCCTTTAATTCTAAATGATAGCTTTGCTGGGTAGAGTAATTTTGATTATTCATCCTCAATTTTCATCACTTTGAATATTTCTTGCCAATCCCTTCTGGCCTACAAAGTTTCTGTTCAGAAATCAGCTGATGGTTTTATGGGAGCTTCCTTATAGGTAACTAATTGCTTTTCTTTTGCTACTTTTAGAATTCTGTCTTTGTCTTTAACCTTTAGCATTTTAATTATAATGTGTCTTGGTGTGGAGCTTTTTGGAGTCATTTTGTTCAGGACTCTCTGCACTTTCTGGGTTTGTATGTCTATTTCTTTCACCAGGTTAGGATAGTTTTCAGTCATTATTCCTTCAAATAGATTCTTATTCTCTTGCTTTCCCTCTTCTCCTTCTGGTACCCCTATGATGCAAATGTTGTTACACTTGATGTTGTCCCAGAGGTTTCTTAAACTATCCTCATTTTTTGGATTCTTTTTTCTTTTCTGCTGTTTTGACTGGGTGTTTTCTGCTACCTTGCCTTCCAAATTGTTGATTCGATCCTCTGCTTCATCTAGTCTGCTGGTGATTCCTTACAGTGCATTTTTCATTTCAGTTATTATATCCTTCACTTCTGACTGGTTCTTTTTTATGGTTTTTATGCCCATTTTTTATTTGTTGAAGTTTTCACTAAGGTTTTTGAGCATCCTTATAACCATTGTTTTGAATTCTGTATCTGGTTGATTGCTTGACTCATTTTGTTTAGTCCTTTTTTTTGGAGTTTTCACCTGTTCTTTCTTTTGGGACATATTTCTTTGTTTCCTCATTTTGGCTGCCTCTGTTTGTTTCTATATATTAGGGGGATCTGCTATGCCCCCCAGGCTTGGCCAGGTAGCATTATGTAGTAAGTTCCCTGTGGTGCCCAGTGGCACAGTCTCCCTGGTCACCTACACCAGGTGCTCCAGGAGTGTGCCTTGTGTGGGTTGTGTGTGTTTTCCTGTTACAGTTGAGCCTTGGTTGCTATTGGCATGTTAGTGGGTGGGATTGACCCTCAGGCTGATTGGCTGTGGGGTTTGGCCACATCCACAGCTTACAAACTGTGGTGCGGGGGTGGCTTACCCCACTGAGTGGTATTCACCCCAGCAGACTCTGGTGCCTGTTGAGATGGCCTTTTGTGTGTGCCCCTTGTGGGGCTAATTGGGTAGTGCTCTACTGTGGTCTGAAGCCAACTTCCTATGTTGGTTCTGTGAGGGGCTCCAGTGGAGGCCCACTGCCTGTGACTGGACAGGGGCTACCTGGTAGGAGGTACAAAGAATCCTGCTGTTTTTCACAGCCTGTGCTAACCCTGGAGGCCCATGGGTGAGGCCACACTTTGAAACGAGGATGTCTGCCACCAGTACCAGGCCTGGTGTAGCTCCACAGAAAGCCAGGGCACCCTGGGGCCTGATGTCACCTGCCAGCTCCCTTAAGTTTCAACCACTGATAAAGCCTCATGCAGTATACCATTTGGGTGAGGCAGGGTCTCAAAGAGTCTCTGGAGTGGGAAGAGATGTTGTCACCAGGTTAAGGTAAATTCTGGTTTGGTGCCAGTGCTAAGCCTGAAGTTATTCAGTAAAAGTTTCAGAGCACACCGAGGCCAGTTGCCACCCTACTCTTGAGTTCTCAAAAAAAAAAAAAAAGAAAGAAATGCCAGCAGGGCTGGCTGCTTATGAGAAAGTACCTCCAGCATTGATGGAATTGGGTGGGGCAGGGTCTCAGTGAGTCAGCAGGGCAGAGCTGTAGAGCTCACCAGACCAACCGGATTCAGATTTGAATGTAAGCATAAGGGGCAGGCTCAACACAGGAAAGATGGTGTCCACTTGCTGATTGCACAGAAGAGGGACCACTCACAGAGAAAATGCTGATTGTACTCCAGCTTTTGTCCAGAGGCCACACAACTCAATCTACTCCCTGTATGTCTCTCGCACCCCCCAAATTACTGTCCATCCGCTAGAGCCCAAGGTAAGTGCCTGGGAGTGAAAAGTCTGTAGTCAGGCCCTTTAAGAGGACTCCTGGGTTTCTTGCTGCCTTGCATCCCACCCTGATTGAAATACCCACTGTTTTTCACAGCCAGATGTTGTGGGGGCTCTTCTTCCTGGCCCCAGTACTCTGAACTAGAGAGGCTGGTGTAGGGCTGGGGTCCTTCTCTCCTCTGGGGAGAACCTCTGCGGCTAAGATATCCCTCCTGGTTCTCAACTGCTACAGGGAGGTTAGGGGCCAGCCAGTTCCATGTCTTTGCTCATCCTACCAGTCTTGACTTGGTTTCTTTACATCTTTAGTTATAAAACTTCTGTTCAGCCAGACTTCAGATGGTTCTAGGTTGATTGTTCCATAATTTAGTTATAATTTTAATTTTCTCATGGAAGGAAGCAGGCACAGTGTTTATCTTCTCCACTATTTTGGATCTCCCTCCAGACTCATCATTTTTAACCAGTAGCTCATATCTTCCATTGAAATTCAGTTTATGCCTAAGGATGATGCAAATGCTCATGTAATTAAAATAAGAAGAAAAACAAACAAAAAGAGAGGAAGACAAAAGTGCACACATGGAAAGAGATAACTGCAAGATGCTATATAAGTGTATTTCTCGCCCAAATAATTTTATGTACTGCTTGTGTGGTTGGTCATTTTTTTATGCCTTATGCAAATATTTTTTCTTAAGCCTGTCCTTGCACTTGATTAATTTCCCCAGAGACGTAATATTTTTCACTCTTTATTTTCAGATCTTTAACATTATGCATACAGATGGCAGAACAAGGAACAAGAAAAGAAGAGATAAAGTGGCTTAATTCTCTCCTTCACACGTTTTAATACAAGCACTTAATATGTGTGGGACACTGTGGGGAGTACAAAATAATGGGAGGTGGTTATCATTTGATAGAAACTCCAGCTTCATCAACTTTTATGACCTTGGGCCAATTATTTACATTTTTTAAGGCTCAGTTTTCTCAATTTTAAAATGCAGATAATAATGAGAAATGATAAAGAGAGAACATATGTAGATTATGCAATGAATGGTGTCTATTATAATCCTTATTATTAATGATGAGTCAATACCCCTCAATATCTAGTGGACTTTTCTTTGGTTTTGCCAAAGTTGTTTGTCAAAAAGATGTGCTTAGAAAACAGGTTATAGTCACTTCGATTTGGAATGGATTGTTCATTGGCTAGCTCCCTACTTGCCCTTCCTAAGGTTAAATTGCCTGAATTTCTTGGCCTAATTAAAAAAACAGTCCTATAGGAAGAAAGATACCTTTATATATACAAGGGAAGAAGGTAGTGTGACTCAGGAAAGCCTTTCTTGTTGGAAAATTACCATTTTTATATGAAGGACAAAAAAATCTACCTGCAAATTCTAAAAGTAGAGAAACCGGATGGAAGTTGACATGATTTGGAATGAAATAGCTAGATAGTTTGGGGTTACTTCAGGTTTCTTGACAATCTGACACCCCAAGTCCCTTTGAAATTCAAATACACTTAATTTTATTTAAATATTTTTTCTACATTGAGAGATTTTATCTTTTTTTTACTACTATAATTTCCCTTCAAACTACAAATGCGACGCATATTTATTGCAATAAGCTAATCTCCTCAGAGATGCACAATAAAAAGGCTGATTATCATTCTCCAAATGCTCATCCCTCCCATTCCAAATTCATATCCAGCTACCTTACCAAATTCTCTTATGAATTCTGAAATATTCTTATGTCTTCAACATATATAATTATGTCATCTGCAAATACATATAATGATGACTTTATCTTTTCATTTTTAATATGTAGTCTGTCGTCATGGTTTTCTAATCTTAATCCATTAAAGCTCCTCCAACCATTGCTTATTCTTAGTTTGCATTGCAATATCTATATACATAATGATTTTATACTATATATATACTATATAACTAGGTAAATAGTTATCAATTTGAAGAGCTTTGTATTCAAATTGTATTCAAATGTTACTTTTCTTAGCATTTTTATTAGGAATGAGACTTGACAAGAATTATCAACATTATTGGCTTTACAAAACCAGCTTTTGGTTTTACTTTTAATCTCTAATGAGTTTTTTATATATCATTAATTTTGTCTTTATCCCTATTAATTCTTCTTTCCAACTTTCTTTAGTTTCATCTTTATTTTTTGTAAGTTTTATTGAGATGTAATTCACAAATCATATAATTCATGCACTTAAAATATATAATTTAATGTTTTTTAGTATATTCACAGATATGTTCAACCATCACCACAGTCAAATGCAGAACATTTTTATCCCTTAAAAAAAATCCCACACCATTTAGCTATAACCTCCAAGCCCTCATATCCTCCTACCCCTGAAAAATCATTAATCTACTTTCTATCTATAGATTTGCCTATTCTGGACATTTCAATGGAATCATATAATATGCTGTCTTTTGTGGCTAGCTTCTTTCACTTTGCATAATGTTTTCAAGATTGATTTATACATGTATCAGTATTTCATTCTTTTTTATGGTCAAATAATATTCTGTTGTATGGATATGCAATATCTGTTTATCCATTCTTCAGTTGAGGAATATTAGCATTGTGGTCACCTTTTGGCTCCTATAAAAAATGCTGCTATATTCATATACAAGTTCTTATGTGAATGTATGTTGTCTTTTTTTTTTTTTGGTTTTGTAAATACAAGGAGTGGAATTGCTAAGTCATATATGTTTGACTGTTTCAGGAACCGCAATACTGGTTTCTAAAGCGGCTGCATCATTTTGCATTCCTACTAGTCTAGTATTCACCTGCACTATACGTACTTATTATCATATTATTGACTATATTCTCTATGCTTTACTTTATATCCCCAAGACTATTTTGTAGCTACCAATTTGTACTTTTTAATCCCTTCACTTTTTTCACCCTGTTTCCAATTCCTGCTCCCTCTATCACCCTGATAAATCTAGTACCCATCTGACATCAGACATAATTATTAGAATATTATCTTATAGTTTTTTTCTTTAGTGTGGCAGGTTGGTGATACATTTTCTCATTTTGGTCTTATTTGAATACATAAATACAGACTCTATTATTAAAAATAGTTTTCACTTTGCAGAAAATTCCAAAAGGGCAGTTATATTCTTTTTAAATTGTGAGATAAATTTCGACTAATTTTTGGCTGCTATTGTTTAGATCGACAAATCTGCTATTTATATAATTGTTTTACCTTTAAAGATAATCTTTTTTATTGCTTCTAAGATATTTCTCCTTGTTTTGTATTTTCAACCCTATGATGTTCCTGCTATTGAATTTCTTTTAGTTTTGATCTTTGTGGTGCATGGAGAACTTTTTAAATATCTAACTTGTCTCATCAGTTTTGGAAAAATCTCACCCACTCTCTCTTTAAATATTACTTCTACCTCCTTCCCTGTCTTTCTTCTCCTTGGATGTTAACAACACGTTTGACTTTTTTTTTTTAACTCTATTCCCTACCCTATTTTCTGTATTTTTCTTTTCTTTTTTATACTCCATTCTGGCTATTTTCTTCTAACTTCTCTTTCTGTTCTCTGATTTAAATTTATCATTAAACTCATCTATAAGTTCTTAATTTTGATTTCTATATATTTTTTTGGTTCAAGAATTTCCATTTATTTTTCTATTGTTTTTAGTTCTCTGATGAAATCTTCAATTTTACCTTGTATTTCCTTGGTCACATTAAGAATAGCTAGTTTAACATCTGTATCTGATTACTTCATTATCTAGATCTCTGCATATTGTTTGCTGGTATTTTCTGTTTTTTCCAAACTCCTCCCCAAGGTAGATCATGGATTCCATTTTTGTTTTTCTAGTTCCAAGAAGCTGACAAAAATAATGCTAAGCTCCTCAGTTTCTCATCCATCACTTCTAAATAATCACATAACTTCTAAATGATAAGGCATTCACTTCCCTATTCCTTCTAATCCCAGTTATTTATCCTACAATTATTTCCTACCTCTTAACTCTTAAACCTTCAAGCAGATTTTTTGTATGGTTTGGTTTTGTAGTTTATTTGTATTTTCTGGTTATTCTTGGTGTGAAGACTGATGTGAATTTTAGCATCCACCACTACATTGCTTTGCTTTTTATGTGCTATTTTTTTTCTCCTTTCTTGCTTTTTTTTTATTGATTAAGGGATTTTCCCCTTAGATTTCTCATTACAATTTTTACTCAGCTGGTTTATAGTTTTATATATCCTTTACTTTCTTTTAGTCATGACTTGAAATTTTATTATACACATTTAACTTAAGAAAGTCTAAAATTAAACCATATTTTAACTCTATAAAAACATAAGGAATTCAACAATTTTAATTTGATAATCCTTTTCCAACAGGCATGGTTTTTTTTGTTCAGTAATTTATTTCTCTTAAGTCTTCAAATACATGTATGATAAATATTACTATTTTTACATAAATATCTTTATGTTCATTCACCCTTATTCTTGAAGGTAAATTTTCTTGGCAACCAATTCTAGGTTAGTAGTTTTTTTTCTTCCTGCTTTGCAGTTTCATTGGTATGTCTAGGTATTTATTTTTTTAATTTACTTAATTTGGGGGAATACTTTGCATTTCCTGCATTTCTGGGTTTATGTTTTTTATTATTTCAAAAAGATTCACCACCATTTTCCCTTCAAATAATGTCTTCCCTCCATTCTTTAATTGCTTCTTTGGGATACCCATAAGACGTATTCTAGAAATTAAAAAAGAAAAAAGTTAAAACAAAAAACAAATTCAATGTTGGATTACACAATAGACAAAAAATAACTGAAAAAAAAATGTGTGAAGTGAAAAATATTTCCAAAGAAACTGCACAGATTGCAGCACAAGGAAATAGGGAGCTGGAAAATATGTAATAGATATTAAGGAATATGAATGACAGAATAAGTTAAAGGAGATTGGTAAGAGAGTGCAAAACCAAGAAATTACGCTGACCCCACCATTCCCCTTTCAGTGTGATATCGCCCAGAAGAGCAAAACACATTCTGTTTTTTCCATGTGGGTTAATATATTATTTTATGACCAATTCCTCCTTAAGCATTTGTAGGACTCAAGTGTGCACTAGGAAATTTTATCAGGCTAAGATGAAGAGTGTTTATTCACCAAGGTAAACTGGCTGTGGAATTTGTTGAATCATACTTGAGTAGAACTTTCACTAGTTTTAATGAGTGTTTACACACGTTAGCTCAGTTGATACTCATAATAATCCTAAGAGATGTGTAAGCAAGCATTCTTCTATTGAAGATAAGACAAATGGCTTGTCCAAGCATCTTAGTCCATTCAGGCTGCTATACCAAAATACCACAGCCTGGGTAGCTTATAAACAACAGTAATTTCTCATAGCTTTCAGGACAGGAAGTCTGATGTCAGGGTGCCAGCATGGTCAGGTGATGACCCTTTTTTAGATCGCAGACTTCTCATTGTGTCCTCTTATGGTGGAAGGGTCTAGGGAGCTCTGTGGAATCTCTTTTATAAGAACATTAATCTCATTAATGAGGGCTCTACTCTCATGACCTAATCAAATCTCAAAGGCCCCACCTCCTAATACCATCAATTTAGGCATTAGGAGTTCAGCATATGAATTTAGGGGGGGACACAAACATTCAGACCATAGGACCAAGTTTACCAGCCATGTAGTAAGTGGCAGAGCCAGAAGTGAATCTAGGTTTTCTGAGTCAAAGGCCAGTTTATTCTTCTAATAGAGAAGACATTACGTGAACCCCAGTAATAATATTTCATAATGGCAATATATTCCCAGGGTTTTTTTCAAAAGTGGAATAAAATTAAAAGCTGGAGACCAGCACTCCCTCTAAAACTGTGGTGGTCATCGGGCATATCGTTAGGCTTGTGAAAAGAAGTAGCTATGCTCTCTGTGTGATGGAATCTCTCTGTCATCATCAAAGAACATCAACAGCAATTCTCATGTGTGTGTCCTTGTGTCAAATGTTGGATTCAGACTGACTAGCATACTTAAAGGAAATCTTCAAATGGAGACGTTACTCATATTCAGAGGTTAGAAGTAAAGTTATCTAAATTAAAAGTACAGTATGCAGTCAGGACAAAGTAATAAAGTTTTGCTTCTCACTGCATGAAAAGAATTCTCTCCTCAGACATTCTTACAAAGATCTATGTAATTTAAAGACTCAGAAGTGTGGTATAAGAATGAATATGCCCAAAAAAAGTGTAACGTAAAAACTGATTGTCAAATATTTTTAAAATGGCAAAAAAAAGAAAAAGAAAAAGAAAAAGAAAAAGAAAAAGAAAAATAAAGACAACTAAGGAACTCTCTCTCACTTCCAACTAGTCACAGATTTCCAGAGTGGATAAAATGTTTCCTTTTTGAGTAAATTCAAGCTTATGTGATAATATTAATATGTGATTCTTAATCCAAAGTAGCTCTCAAACTAGGTTTTTATAATCTCATTTTGTGACTACAAATGAGCTTTGTTTGGCCAAAACTGCAATGGTCTTGACCCATTTTCTAGGTGTAATGTATGTGGTCATGATAAAACTTACACAGAAAACATAGATACAGAATTTCTTAATGCTGGCATCTCCCCCTTATTTAGATTTTCCTCATTTCTTGTAAGAACTCCCCAATTGGTTGATCTGTCTCCTGTCTCTTCCATCTTCAGCCGTCCTCAATATTTCCACTGAACACCTTTCTAAAATAGTGAATTTAATCGTTGTCATCTCCTGCTTGAAAATCATTGATACCTATTCAGTCTCTCTAAGAGAAAGCAGACATGTAAGCCAGTGCACTGACTTCTCATTCTCCTTTCTGAACCTCACCTGCCACTACTTCATATGCCAAACCCGATGTGTATGGTTCAAAAGTATCCATGGGGATCTATGCAGGCCCAGAAAAATACAATAATTCATTATTATAAAATTTGTCTATAAAGACTTTTTCAGCAGCCAGCGTACGCTCATTTTGTGGGAAATGGAGTAAGTAAAATATAAAATCAATTTTGTTGGGGTGAAATATGGATTATAAAAAGAATAGAAGAGAGAGTTGGGTGTCATGAATGTTGAATTAGGCTGTTGGAAACAAAATACTTTGGATTCTATGGCTTTCGAGCTGAGTTCTTATATGCAAAATTATTTTTTCCCTAATAGAAATTTGTAGAGGTCAGTAAAGGATGTGCATATTTCTTATTGGCTGAACAATTAAAATGGTGATCAAGGGGGAGCATGCGCTGTTGCACTTTAATATCACCAGAGTGTGGTGGGACAGGTTAAGAAATACACATTGAAAGAAAAGTCCCTGGCACTGTACCACTGTGGCCTGAATCCTGCTTCATCCAGACAGTTGCTACTTCAAACTCAGAGGAACGAAGTTAACACATATAATCTTTTGGTGAATTTTTTTTCATGCAATTTTTGTATGAATGTGAGAAAATAAATGTATATATTTTTCCATCTCTGATATAAATATATGTTATGGTAAAAAAAAATGCTGTAGAGTGAGGAACCATCAATTTTAAAAGTTATGGGTAAGAAAATAAAAGGATTAAAAATGAGATCAGATCAAATAGAAGAAGCCAGACACAAAAAGCCACACAGTATATCATTCTATTCATATGAAGTTTCTGAATAGGTAAATCCATAGAAATAGAAAATAAATTAGTAGTTGCTAGCAACTGAGGGAAGAGGGAATAAGGTGCATCTGCTAATGGGAACAGGGTTTCGTTTTGGGGTAACGAAAATGTTCTAGAATTAAACAGTGGTGATGGTTGCACAATTCTATGGACATACTAACAACCACTTGAGTGGACACTTTAAAATGGTAAATTTAATGGTATGTGAAGTATATATCCATAATAACAAAGATATGAAAATCTTCACAGACATTATTAAAGTCATAAGGTAAAGACAGAAGCTAGAAAGCAATCATGAAAAGCTTCCCCTGAAAGGTTACCTAGAGAAGAAAGGGTGGTGGCAGCATCAAAAAGAAAATAAAACACATTAAGAAGACACCAGAGGAGACATAACAGAGAGTAGAATGATTGAAAAAAAAATTTCTTAGGGGCTTACACTGGTGAAAGACATATGAAAACAAGGTTATATGAAGGTGCAAATAAATGGATAGAGGAAAAAAGGATTAAAATGTGGGATTCACAGCAAATCCTCTTCACAATTGCCCTCTGGGTTAGGCAGATGAAATAGTAGAGGTCTATAGTATTGTACAGGGGTAACCCCAGTCTGAACCGTTGCTCTCCCACTTATTTCCTATGTGACTTTGAGATGGTCAGTTAATCACTCTGATTTGCCAGTTTTCCTTTTTTAAATGTTGTAATAATAGTACCTATTTCATAGGGTCTCTGTAGAGATTATATGAGAGAGAGAAATAGAGGATATCTCTATCTGGAAAGCAATGCTGAACACAGTGCCTAATATATTATGAGCATTTAATCACTTGCAGTAGTGATTAGAATTATTATTATTATTATTATTATTATTATTATTATTATTATTTTATGTGTAGTAGGAATGGTGGTGGTAGGTACTGATGCTTTTCCATTTTTTAAATCTCACTATTCCCCAGGTTATGAGGTCTGTTTCAGCCCCATTAGTCTGTACACGTGTCTCTAATACATCTTGTACTTTTTATTGCTTGGTTCCTACTGCCTTGATTCAAGCCACGTGTTTGAGGTAACACACATACTAAGAGGTAGCATTGAGATCTGCTTGAAGGTGATAATCATGAATTTAAATTGCAGCCAGTGAATTTGTGCATATTTCCCCAGACATGTTCAGCTTGTGTAGAGCAGCAGGAGAGAAAGAATGTTTTTAACTAAGGTCCTGCTTTTGCTGAGTGAGGATGATAAAGATAGAGAAGAGCAAAGGAGCTAAAGGCATGCACCAGGAATAATTGTAATAATTTGTCATGGAATTTCAGCTGGGTGAGAAGGAAATTGAACATGAAAAGGGTGAGAAACGTGAATTGGAAGTCCTACTGAATTGGAGGTCCTGATGATGTTGAAAAAAATGTGGAGATCAAGATATCAGGTGCCCTGAGTAGATACATCAGAGCTAGGGGGGCTGGTAGTTATTGGTGATAAAAAGTGTAGGTTATGGGCAACTGAGGTATATGAACTCATATTTTCATCATGTTTCTAATTGCTTTATCATCTTTACCTTTCCTCCCTACTTTCATTGTCATTATTTCAGTCCTTTCCAATGTGCTAGTAATTAAATATTCACAATGTCAATTTCTGGTCTTTCTACTGAATTTGTTAATTCTGCATTTGTGCTCTTTGGGCACTCAATTTATTCGCTGAAATTATTTTGTTTTCATGTTATTCTCTTTTTTGAGAATAAAATGTATCCTTTTTGATGTTTTATGTCATTGAATTTATGTTCTCTTTACATTCTTCTAAAGCTCTCATAATTTGTGCCAACTTTTAAAAAATAAAATATAATTCACGTACAGTAAAATGCATATAATTTCAATCTCTTTTGACCAATGTATACACCTAAGTGACCCTTTCTCCTATCAAGACATTGTTTTATTTTATTCCAGAAAATCCCTAGTACCCCTTCCCAGTCATTCATATCTAGAAGCAGCCATTCATCTGGCTCTTCACTTGGCATAATGTTTTCAAGATTCATACAGGTTGTAACATATATCAATAGTTTGTTCCTTCTTACAGCTGGGTAATGTTCCATTGTATGATGCACCCATTCTTCAATTGATGTTGATGAGCTATTTGCAGTCTGGGGCTACGATGAATAAAGTTGCTCTGAATATCCTTGTACAAGTCTTCTTGTAGACATACATTTCCATTTCTTTTGGTAAATACCTAGAAATGGGATTTCCGGGTCACAGGATAGAGGTATATCTTTAAGAAACTTCCACACAATTTTCAAAGTTATTGCACAGTTTCATTCTCCCACCAGCAATATCTGAGAATTCCAGTTGCTCCACATCTTCTTCAGTATTTAGTGTACTCAATCATTTTCATTTTAACCATTCTAGGAAGTGTGCACTACAAGCTTGTGGTTTAACTTGCATTTTCCAAATCGCTGCCAGTAATGAGAGAACTTCTTCATGCACCTTTTATCCATTCTTATGTCTTCTTTTGTTCAGTATCTCTTCAAATCTTTTGCCCATTTTTATTAGATCATTTATCTTTTATTAGTCAGTTGTAAAAGTTTTTATATATAGTGGATACAGGCCCTTAATGAAATATATGTCTTGTGAATATGTTCTTCCAATTTGTAGCTTGTCCATTAATTTTCTTAATGGTTTCTTTGATGAGCCGAAGTTTTAAATTTTGATGAAATCCAATTCATCATTTTTTAATGGTTAGTGTTTTCTATGTTCTCTCTGAGAAATCTTTCTATCTCTAGGTTGAGATTTTTTTCCCTCATGTTTTCTTCTAGAAGCTTTATAGTTCCATTTTTTTACATTTAGATCTGTGATGCATCTCAAATTAATTTGTGATATGTTGTGAGATAGGGATTGAGGTTCTTTTTTTTCCATATAAAGTTTCAGTTCTTTCAACATCACTTGTTGAAGAGACTTTCCTTTTTTTTCTGTTGAATTGCTTTGGCATTTTTGTCAAAATTTATTTGACTGTGTATTTGTGGGTCTATTTGTGGGCTCTCTATTCTGTTCCAATGTTCTATTTGTCTGTCCTTTGGCCAATACCATGCTATCTTTACTATAGTCATTTAAGAGTAAATCTTGAAGAATGGAATAAATGTTCCAACTTTGCTTTATTTCTTTTTCATAGCTGTTTTGGGTTACTTGCCATGTCTATATAAGTTTTAGAATAGTCTTTTCAATTTCTAGTGTCCCCTCACCCCCGACACACACACACAAAAAGCCTGCTTGAATCTATAGATCAAATTTGGGGAAATTGCCATGTGAACAATATTCAGTCTTCCAATTTATGAATGCAGCATATTTTTCTAGTTATGTAGGTTATCTTTAATGTTTTTCAGAAATATCTTATAGTTTTCCAGGTAGAGATCTAACAGATGTTTTTGGATTTCCGGGTCACAGGATAGAGGTATATAATCATGTTTATATGTATTCATCTGTATCTATATTACAGTAAAATTGAGTTCATAACTACGCTTCCAACTCTAATTCAGAACAACTTGCTTCATTCTAGTTTTCCTCTTTTGCTTTTCTATAATTTCCCTCTCCAACAGTGAAAAACTGGCTCCTCCATCCACCATACATTCACTTACTTGTCCAACCCAGTATACACGTAAAATAGTTTCAGAATTTTAACCAGTATTTCCTTGAGAAACATTACCAACTAGAGTGCAGTATTTATGTACATTTGTTTTTGTTTTAGCCTTCTAGGTTTCAGTCAGAATACTGTTTTCCGAAGTCATGAAGTTACATAGGTCAACTCCCTTTATTCCCTCATTCCCTTCAGGGAGGTATGCCATACATTTGTAACACAGTTTCTTTTGTCACAGTCGGTATTCCATCGTGGGATTCTCTGACTTCTAGTTGTTGTTGTTTACTTTTTACTTTACTTAAAGTTCACTTTTTTTGCGCTGTAAAATTTTATGGGTTTTGACAAATACATAGTGTCATTTATTTACCACTCCTGTACTATATATAATGATTCCACCACCTTAAAAATTCTCTTATGTAACTGTTTTGTAATCAGATATTCCCCCTCACCAAGGCCTGGCAACCACTGATACAGTTTTCTATCTCTGTAGTTTTGCTTTTTCCACAATGCCATCTGAATGAAATCATTCTATAGGTGGCCCTGGAGTCTGGTTTGTTTCTCTTAGCAGCACCAGAGAAGTAGGCATATCTTTGGATAGGCCACATATCTATGGATGAGTGACCCTGTAAAGAAAATTTGTGACAGATGAAGAAAGAAAAGACTTTAAATTCTTTCTTACACTTGTAAAATACTTATAGTTTCAAAGTGCTTATTCTTGTTAGTATACTGTTTATTTGATTCCCACAGCTATCCTATGGGTTGTGGAGCCACTTTTCCAAAGAAGAATCTGAGGTTCAGAGAATTGAGGTGTCTTTTCCACAGCCTCACTGTTGGTAAGAACCTTCTGCTACTTGAACTTAGATTTTTTTTGACTGATTTATTTTTTAATTTCTCAATTACAGTTGATATTCAATATTATTTTATATTAATTTCAGGTGTACAGCATAGTGGCTAGAAATGTATATAATTTATGAAGTGATCCCCCAAACTAGTCTAGCTACCTGGCACTGTACATAGTTATTACCATATTATTGACTATATTCCCCATACTGTATTTCACATCCCCATGACTATTTTGTAACTACCAATCTGTACTTCTCAATCTCTTCATCTTTTTGCCCTGCCTCCAACCCCTTCCCTTCTGGCAACCATCAGTTTATTCTCTGTATCTATGTCTGTTTCTGTTTTGTTTTGTTTGCTGTTGTTTATTTTGTTGAACTTAGATTTTCAATGTTCAGGCCAGTGTTATTTGCACCCAATGCTTCTCCACTGTGTCTTCAAGCCTGTGGTGCTGCAAATCTTTTTCAGTGGGCCACCAAATCTTGATAAAGCCAATTTGAGGACAGTGGATATATACTTTACATGCATTCCACCACATGCACCTCAGTGGGGTGGCGTCAGGGGAGTAATGCTACCAGAGAAGGGGAGACAAAGAATGTAAATAATGCAAGTATGTCAGCCTGCCATTGCCCTCAGAGAATGGCCGCCAAGGAGTGCAAACTGCTGCACTCTCTTGTCTCAGCTTCCGCCTGTGTCTCTCAGTGTGGGCATACATCATTCTTAAGCATGAGTCCAGAGTTTAAAAGTGCAAATGTTTGGTCCAACATGTCCCATAAGAGCAGGACAACCATGTCATCAGGGGCCCAACAAAAGTAACTGAGGTCCATTGCAACCCTGGAAGAAAACTGACAGTGCTAGTCTTATTTCAAGAGAATACATCAGTATTTTACAGGAGGGTTAATAAATTTTTCAAGGCAATTTTGTCTATATGGACTTTTCCCTTACTTGCTGACATTATACCTTTATGCCTCACGAAAAACACAACTCTGTTATTTGCCGGGTACAAAGAAGAGTGCACTCCGTACAGAGGCAATGGCATTTGCAAAGCACAGGAGAATCAGTATGGGACACTGCCCCGAGGCTGAGCAAGTTACTTTGTAAAACAGCCCTTTCAGTTAAGCTCACTTATCAATATGGTATGAGTGGGGTCTTTTCACGTTCATAAAAGTTGTCAGTCACAATTAAACCAAGAAACTCTTAGATTTTTGTGGCATGGCAGAAAAGCAATGGGCTAGAAGTCAGGAGACCTATATGTACTTCCTGGCTTTGCAGCCAATTAGGAGGTGACATTGTCACTCACTTAACCTGACATTAATAAAAATGGTCAGGATCACAGGAGGATTAAATAAATTAATATACTTTGAGGGGAAAAAATAACAGATGTTAAAAACATGTATGAAGTACAGTTGCTGGCTACTGTGTTCCGGCCGATTCATGTAAGGTAGCTAATTACAGCAGAGAAAAACTGGGGGGTAGATGATTGGGTAGATACGCAAATTGTATGCAAATCGCTACAGCTTGCTCAGTTATCTTTGCTAATTCCCTCCCGCTTACTGAACAACTGTTAAACAGTCAGAGTAGGATGAGTTTTCCTTGGGCATTGGTATGGTGTTTTTATTCTGGAGCATTCAATCTGACTTCTTACCTACTCTTTTCTTACTGCTGAGGGTATCTGGCCACAGAGCTCAGTTCTCTTTATTTTCCCCGTTTCAATCATTTTTCATGGATTTTGCCCACCAGTCTGCTTCATGGGAATCAATTAACGCCTGGCTCCTCGTGCTAAGTGTCTATCTATGATCTCTCAGCTCCAAACCCATCCTTCTTGCTAGCTGACGTCTTGTTTAGTTCTGCCCATAGGTGGCGCTAGGGAGAGAACGGACTCCGAAGGTGAGAAAGGAAGCTTCCAGGTTTTACCCTAGTCAGTGTTGCTCTGGCAGAGGCAGCTGGTGGTAGCCACCAGTCTTTTTCAGAATTTCCAAAATATTCTTTTGCCTCTTTAGAGGCCATCAGCAGTGGTCATGCCCCATCCTCAAAGATCTGAGCATCAGTGCCTCAGAAATTCACATCTTTTTTTCTTTTGTTGCATTAGCTTAGGAGTGGTACCTGCTCCCTTAACGTTTCTTTTTCTCTTTCAGTCTTCTAACAACTGAGTAACCAATTTCTTATTAAATCCCCTGTTTTAAATTCCTAGTGTGGTTTCTGTTTTCCTTACTGGATCATGACTGATGAAACCAGTTAAAAGTTCACTCTTCTCCAAATCCTGTGATATGTTATTCCTTTAGAAGATGCCTCATTCAACACTTCCCAAGATTCTATATTTTAAGAAGAGCCTTCATGAAACTTGTTACATTTATAAAACCCTTAGTGCCTAAGGTTTGGACCCCACACTTTACCACAGGGTAAGCATGTCTGCCGCTTTACGGGGTGAGGCAGGGCACAAAGGAAAGGTGGCTAATTTCTTACTCTGAAATGAAGTTCGTTTCATTTAATAACTAAAGCTCAGTCACTTTCACAAATAAAATTATATACTATTAAACAGTATATGCTAAATGTGCATCATTATAAACTGCCTCAAATTTTCCTCTAAAACGTGGCAGAATATAAGAAAATAAATAGACATGGATTAAAACATACATGTTTGTATGTGCACATACACCATTTATAAATTCTTGGCTCCATCATTTCTTCTGTTCTATGAATTACATATATATTTATAAATATACATAAATATAAATATATAAATACTCATATATATATTATGCATACCTTGGAGATATTGCATGTTTGGTTTCAGACCACTGCAATAAAGCAAGTATCACAATAAAGCGAATTGTAAGTTTTTGCTGGTGGAGGGTCTTTCTTGCCTTTAATTTGTAAAAAAATATGACATCCGTGAAGTGTGATAAATTGAAGTATATTAAAACAAGGTATGCCTGTATAATTATCATTATTTTGTATATATATTTGTATATATATGTACATATGTACATACATATACATATATATGTATGTGTGTGTGTGTGTGTGTATATATATATATATATATATATATATATATACTCACACATTACCAACAAGTGAACAACAGCAAATTAAAAACAACAGTAACAACCAAACAAGAATATTTCTATTTCCAGCTACTCCAGTCTCTGGTGTGCTTGGGGACTAGGGCTCTAAGTTATCAGCATGTACACGTGACGTTTACAAAAAGGCTCAAAGGTATCAGTGAGTTGCCTAGTTTACTTGACTAGCCAGTGGCAGATCAGCCAGCTTTACTTTCCATTACCGCACACACCGCTTTCCTGAAGCCTAACGGCACCCCTCCCCCTCACTTCACAGATCTCTGAGGTATGTAGCATCCTTGAAAGAATGGGGCTGCCCTTGACAGCCTGGAACAGAGAGTTCAGCCTCTGACTTAGGAACTCAGCCCTTTGACTATGAGTCTTGCTCTCTCTTCTTTGACTTTCCCCTCCCCTAAAGAGGAAAGTTATTTTCAAACCTCCATCTGTTTTGTGTTTAACGTGCAGAAAGGTTGCACATTTTCAGGGACCTTGTTCATAAGCAGTAGATTGTACAACAGTTTATTACACAAGTGGAGGTTTTTATTGCTGGCCTTTGTTGAGTTGCCAACTGGGAGAAAGAACATAACGTGCTCAGCGGTCCCTATCAGGAAAAATGAGAAAGCATTAAATACCAGTCAAATCGTCGAGCATTGAAAAGTGGGTAATCAAATCCAGAAATCCCTGGAACATGGCTGGTGAGAAGGATTTTTCTCATTAATAATGTTTATATGTCCATAATTGTTTCTCACATCACTTATGTCACAGGCAGCGTTATGGAGGACTATGTGAGACATGTAACAATGGTGAAGTAAATTTTGGACTTAGAAAGACTCATATCCACTCCAAAATCTGACCTTAGTCAATGCAGGGCATCAAACTGAAACCCTGGGAATAGTTTTATATATATATATATATATATATATATATATATATATATATAAATTTTGGTAAATGGGTTTTATATATATATATATATTTTATATATATATATAAATATGTATATATATACATATATATATATATATATATATATATATATAATTGACCCTTGAACAATATTGGTCTGAACAGTGCAGGTCGACTTACATGCAATATTTTTCAGTAAGCACTCTAAATGAATTTCTCTTCCTTATGATTTTCTTAATAACGTTTTCTTTTCTCTAGTTGACGTTATAGAATATAGTGTATAATACATACAACACACAACGTATGTGTTAATCTACTGTTTGTTATCACTAAGGCTTCCAGTCAGCAGTAAGCTATTAGTAAAGTTTCGGGGGAGTCAGTAATATGCAGATTTTCCACTGCACAGGAGCTCAGTACCCCAACCCCGCTGTTGTTCAAGGGTCAGCTGTATATTTTAAATCACATCACAACGTTGGGGACATCAACGATGCAATGAAGTGTTCAGGGCTTACTAAGCACTTTTCCTAATCCTTAACTATACACACTCTGTACTCCTAGAAGAAAATGAGTCCAAAATCATGTATTTTACTACCGGTTTGTCTTCAGCCACATGACAAGGTATAGAAAACTTCCACAGAGGATCTTAGGAAACACTGTATCAGAACAATCCCAACTGGAACAGGCCAGTGACAATGGTAATGGGTTATTCTTACTCGTTCCATTTCCATTTTCCCAAAAGCTCAGACCATCACAGAAGCTGCTGGATAGAAGTTGATGGAAACCTCAGAAATGGTCCAGGCTCAGAGTTCTCAGCTCAGGCGGCACATCAGAATCACTTGGAGGACCCCACCCTGGACCAATTAAATGAATCTCCTTGGTGGGCTAGGACCTCGGTATGCTTTCAGAGTTGTCCAGGTGATGGTTGTGTACAGTTTGGGCTGAGAACTGCAGGTCTAATCCAGCTGCCTTGTTTTACTGGTAGAGGAAATTGAGCTCAGAGAAGTTACTGTCCCAAACAATTGATTGACAGTACTTTGGGGGCTGTCTTTTCCAGCAAGGTGTTTTCTCACCGCAACATGACTTCACTTCATGTCCCAAATTTCATAAGCCCTTTATTTCTAAAAGTGACACATTGAAACCTGTTCTACTCCTCTGTTTCATTGCAAGCAAACAGATGTGCCAACACTTATATTGGCAACAGCAGCTCAAAGGTAACCCAGAATTCAGAAGCGGGGTGGTCTTGTCAGGACCATGAGAAAACGTGACTAAACACCTCCCTTCTTTCTTTAGGTGGTGCATGGAGAAGAGAATCAGGAAGCTGCTTTTACACAAAGGAGATGGAACCTCATTCTCCATGATCTGTCCATTAGAATCTTCACCTGTTTGAACAAAACAGCCCCAGTTTATGCCTGAGTCCTGGCATAAATATTAAAGATTCTCCCGTATCACTTCCAAAAATGTTTCAAATTGAACATTAAATGAGCGGATCACCTTACTCTAGATTACTTCTACCAAAAGTCCTGTCCATGCTTTCTTTGAGAGATCCTTTTTCAGGCGGAGAATGCCAAGCCTTTTCGCAAAACCAGAGGTCTGATAAACAATGTACTCAATCTGATAGCTAATACCCAGGGGGACATTGGTCAGTAGCCTTAGGCTTCTCAGCGTAATCACCCTAGCTTTAATGCCACTTAAATCACAATGTAAGCACTGAAGGAATTTCAGGAATCCGATGATATAAATTGTATTTTTAGAGCCGTGAATGACTAGAGCGAGTGAAACAGTGCAGG
This sequence comes from Rhinolophus hipposideros, assembly GCF_964194185.1. Lineage (NCBI taxonomy): Eukaryota > Metazoa > Chordata > Mammalia > Chiroptera > Rhinolophidae > Rhinolophus > Rhinolophus hipposideros. Next base: position 6,321,581 of record NC_138066.1, on the reverse strand, counting down.
GACTAAAGATAGTTCTCTTTAGTTTTCCCATGATTTATCACAGGCGAGTTCACAGCAGGTTAAAATAATTGGATGCTGTGATAGCATATGTATTGGAGTGGTTTTATGAGGACTCATTCATAACATATTTGTCACAAAGCATAATTTCCATGATAGACCTCTGATCTGCATGCAATTTTGTTTTCTTTTTTTTTCTTCTCAGTAATGACACCGTTGAAATAACTCCTTCATGGAGGCTGGCTACATTTTCACAGTATACGGCCCCAAGTTAGAGCTTCAGGGAGAAGGATCAAGGAAATGACGAGTCTGCCAAATAAAATGTAAATATATCCTGACAAAGTGCTGTTACCGGAGTATAAAGAGAAATATTCTTTTTTGAATGGTTATAACTTAGGGGCTCTGCTTTGCAGACCCTACCTACCTCTTACTACGTTTGTTTTCTTTTTCCTTCATTGTTTATTTTCCACTTTTCTCCTGGTGTATGTTTTCCTTCACTTATTAGCTGTGTCCCCTGGGCAAGTATTTTTTCCACTCTGTAATCAAATACAGAATATGCAGATAATAAACAATGACTGGAGGGTCACTGCAGACCAGAGATAATGAATGTGTAGTAGGTACACAGAGACCTAAGTCCGGCTGTGTAAGAAATGAAATTTTCCTTAGTTTTCTATAAATCCACGTCACTTCTATCTTGAGCCCTGATTTGGCTTATGGGAACATAATGGCTCACGGAAACATAATCTCGGTCAAATCAGGATGTCCTTATCCAAACCCAAGGGAGGACATAGGACCCATGTGCTTTTCCATCTTCGGTCCTATCTGTTGCCCAATCTTGCCCCACATGGGGGTAGCTGGGCTGCAGGGCAGGTGGAAAATGCTCAGGGCTTCTTCCCAGGGATCCCCTCATATTGGCTTCCTTGGCTTCTCTGGCACTCCTCCTCCCCAAATTTGAATAGTCTTATCTGGTCTAGAGAAAGTTTCCCAGCTTTTTCATCTAATCTTCCAAATCTTTGGTTTATGCCTAGAGCCTGGGATTTGGGACTCAAAAGCTAAAAATATGACTCCTCTATTATCTATATTTTGCTGGTTTTTCCTTCCCTGAAGCATGAAAGACAGAGAGTCTAGCTGCCTAGTGTTGAGAAAACAGGGAATACCAGGGAAAACCTATGGCCAAATACTCCCAGTAATTTCCCACCACACATACAAAGCACTAAGAAGAAGCCCTGGCATACAGCAGCCAGTCAACAAATGTAACTGATATCTTTTATGCATGGCAGCTTAAAGAAGAGTTTAAGAATACAGGTTTGATAACCAGGCTACAGAAATTCGCAGTCTGGCTTCATGGTTTCCTGGCTCTGTATCCTTGGACAAGTTACCTAACCTTTCTGTGCCTCAGTTTCCCAATCTACAAAATGGAGATAATAATAGTGTCTACCTCATAAGGTCATATATATTGGTCATTGAATTAATTATGCTATTATTATTACTATTATTACCATAGTACAATAATGGTAATATTACTATTCCAAACTTCTGTCCCTTAAAGCCATTAACTTAAAGCCATTAGTGACCATGATTGTGTTGACATTGTTGACACACACAAGTATTTCACACCACAGAGAAGGTGAGCATATTACATCTAGCATTTCATAGAGAAAAAAGGAGCAACTGCTCCCAGTAGTGAGGCTCGGCTGAGTTCCTTAGAAATGCAGCCCTCTGGGTAAAATATGGGTAGCAATTGTCCTAAGGGTTGGGTTAAGAAGGACTCAGCTGAAAACAAAATAAACAAAGAAAACAAAACAGAAATAGACTCACAAATACAGAGAACAAACTGATGGTTGCCAGAGGGAAAGGGGGTAAAAGGTGAAGGGGAATAAGAGGTACAAACTTCCAGTTATAAAATAAGTAAGTCATGGGGAAGTAATGTACAGCATAGGAAAATAGTAAATATTATAATAACTTTGTATGGTGACAGATGGTTACTAGACTTATTGTAGTGCTCTCATTATAAGGTATATAAATGTTTAATCATCATTTTGTACACCAAAAACTAATATCATAAGTATGTCAACTATACTTAAATTTTTTTTAAAAAAAATAAACAAATAAATAAATCAGCTGACTCAATTAAGGCAGTGTTGAGTTGCTGGCGTGGAGAGGCAGATTCTTGAGGAGCTAGAGTTGGAATTGGAAGCCAGATCCATGCTTCTAATCCAGGGGACAAGAAAGAGACAGAAAAGGAGAATGAGAAGCAAAGTTAGAGAAAGGCTGGCCAAGTCAGTTTGGGAAACATGCCTGGCTGACCACTGCTGGCAGTTGTTGCAAAATAGAACATGCACAGGGCCTCTTCTGAGATGTGAGTCACATGTGGGCTTTTGCTGAGGGAGGTGCCTCTTCTGTGAGCAGGGAAAGAAAAGGAAAACTGAGCGAGAGACAATGGTCCACCGATTCCCCATGTTGCATAAATCTCATTCTCCAGCCTGCCATATTGATGATTATGAGAATGAGAATATAGGGACTTTGACCTCAACACCTGCCCACCCCTTCTATCCCAGAGCTAACCTGGTCAGCGTTCCCCCTCAACTCACACTCAGTCAGGATGAACAAGCCTTTAGAAATAGAGGAAAGAGCATCACATCAGGAGTCAGGACACCTGGATTCGAGACATAATCCCTTCATCTTTGACTTACGGCCCTCCATGAGGAGGTGGGAGCAGAGAGAGGCAGCTTCTTTTGGGGAAAGCAATGTGGCATACGTAGGAGTGTAGGTTTTGCAGCCAGAGAGACATCAATATAAATTCTCTTTGCCATTTATTGTATGTAAATATAGGGCAATTAACTTATTTAAAATCTAACTTCCACTTCCCTCATGTATAAAAATGGAGATAATAATAGCATACTTCTCACAGGATTATTTTGAAGATTAAATTCAGGAGTGTGTGTGCAGTGTTCAGCACAGCACTGCTGAAACACTCTAAGTACTTGATCGATTGTTGCCAATATCACTATAATGATTATTTATTGGAACCCTGGGGCACCAGCCGATCAAGGGCTACTAAATTTGTTATGCAGGAGAATTCAAGACAGTGGACTCTGCTTCATCTAGACCAGAAGTGTCCAAACTGCGGTCCACGGGCTAACTGCGGCCCGTGATCCATTGTGAATTGGCCCACGCAAATTCCAAAAATATATTTAGTTTACTTAAATAAACCAGGTGAGACAATACGTACTTCACCTCGAGTGAGTGGCCCGGCTGTTGGTGTATTTTACCGCATATGGCCCTTGATGAAAAACGTTGAGAAAAGTTTGGACACCCCTGGACTAGAGCATCTTTGTTTTCATATCTGTTTTACATAAGTTTTTTTCCCCCAAATAAAATAAGTGAATAAGTGACCCATACTAAACAACAATAATAATAATAATAATAATAATAATAATAATAATAATGTTCCAAATCACTGGACTAGACCAAGTGTTGTCAGTTTTTTCTGTTGAGGGCCAGATAGTACTTTAAGCTTTGTGGGCCACACATGGTCTCCACTGCTTAGTCTTCTAGTTTCATTAGAGTTAGCGTGAGGGTTAGAATGAGGGTCAGGCTTAGATAGAGAGTCAGAATATTTGTTAGAACAGGGTAATGGTCGTGACACAGAACTCCCATCTGTGTATCACTAACATCTCAGTGGCTGAATATAATGAAGATTTATTTCTTATGTCACAGGAAAAATGTGAGTTGGGGGTTGGGGAGTCTACACCACAAAGTTTTTGGGGGACCAAAAATCCTTCCATTTATTGGGTTCTCCATCCACCTGGAGCCCTTCTCTGAATGGAAAGGAAAAAGAGATAGTTCCACAGTCAAGAGCTCTTTAAAAATGTGAAAACCATTCCTAGCCAGGGGCTGTACAGTGATAGACTGTGGCCAGATTCTGGCCTCTTAGGCCACATGGTGCTCACTCCTCAGTTAGAGAAGCTCTTATGTTGCTTCTGAAGATGAACCAAACTTCTCTCTGACAAACATGTTTTCCTCCATCGAAGTAGCCTGACTACCCACTATCAGTTCTCATTCTATCTTTCATGTGATAATCTTGTTCATATTTATAACAGTTGTCAGATTAAGTGTTTTCATTAAAATTTTATATGTAATATTACACAGAGTTCTCTTGTGGACAGTTTTCATAAAGATGGTCTGTTAGTTCCCTCAGGCTGCTGTAACAAAGTACCGCAAACTGGGTGGCTTAAAACAACAGAAAGGTCTTCTGTCCAAGTTCTGGAGGCCAAAAGTCCAAAACCAGAGTGTTGGCAACACGGACTCCTTCTGAGGGCTGTGAGGGAGAATCTGATCCATGCCTTTCTCCCAGCTTCTGATAACGGTCAGCAACCCTTAGTGTTCCCTGACTTGTAGATGTATAACTCCGATAGCTGCCATCATTGTCACGTGGTGTTCCCCCTGTGTTTCTGGGTCTTCACCTGACCATTTTATCGGATTGAGATTCACCCTGATGACCTCATCTTAACTTGACTGAATCTGCAGACCCTATTTCCAAATAACGCCATGTTCACAGATACTGGGGGTTAGAACTTCAACATTTCTCTTTAGAGGACACAGGTCGGCCCATAACGGGTGGCAAGCGGCACAGCGTTGGCTTTGTAAGAGCTGTGAAATATTAGAAGTGATGAGGATTGTCAGGACTGCGCCATGTTATAACAGAGATGGTAAGATAGACGAGGTGACTAAAGAGCTTAATTTTTACGCTTCATTGTAAATCGTGGAGACAACAGTACTATTACAGCTGCTATCTTGAAGAATGTAGAATTTTCCTTTTTAAAGTGTTTTTTTTTACGGACATGGAACAATGAACTAGAAAATGTTGCACATTCTGTACCCTTCTTCTATTTTCAACTTATAAAGGCTGTATTCAAAATACCAGAACAGTGTGACTGGTGGTTACTAACAAAATTAAAAATAAAAGCAAACGCTTCATAGCATGCATGTCCCCCTGTGAGGGAAATGCAGCCTGGTGCCCTAGACAAGAAATGGACTTTCTGGTAAATTTTCACCCCTTTCTGCAGAGGTCGTGATTTGAAAATTATAACCAGCTGGTTATAATTCCGTCCTATTTTGAAATAGATGACTTAACTGCTGAACCATAACTGGGGCTAAGATTTATTTCCCCCTACTTGCTCTAAGTTACAAAGACACAATTTTCAAAGTAGAGAAAAGGGGAAAACTATTTTCTTGGTGACACCACCCCCAACCCCACCAGAAGAAAACCTACCTATATGCCACAACTGGCCCATAGAAATTGGCCCATGCCAATCATCTCTATATGCCAAAGCAATACTTAATCTCTCTTTCAAAGTTCCTTGGCACCTTTTGTCTTTGCTCCTCTTCAGGGACACTTATGACAGTCTGCCATATTTACAACTCACATCCCTTTTCCTAAAGTGCAAGCTCTTTGAAATGTTGGTCTTACGACTTAGGTGGGGTGGAAGTAACCAGGGGGAAAGGGAAACTTGAGACTCTGGGGAGGAAGGAGAGATTTGGAAGTGAATCCTTCAGGAACTAGGAAGGAGAAGACAAAGGGCCCCAGTGGAATGGCTTCTGGCCTACACTGGAACACCAGGCAGTGGGGAATTTCATTTACACCTTCCTGGAAGCCAGCTAATCCCTTCTATTTAGAACACAACATCAGACCTAGAATTCAAGTGTACACCTAAGGATAACTCTGCCCAAAGCTATCAGCATAAGCAAGTCACTTAACTTCTACCTGCTTTAGGCTTCTCACCTGTATGATGAGCTAAATAATAGTATTGACTTCAAAAAATTGTTTCAGTGACCAAATCCAATAATAGATGAAAAGCACTTAGCATATAACCAGCCTAGCACACTAGTCTCCAAACTCTCCCAATTTACCCCCTGAGAATTTTGATATAGTAGACTTGGGTTGAAGTCTGAGAATCTGTATATTTACCAAGCACAGAAATTCTTATTTTTAGGAAAATGTGGGAAACTATACTGTAGCAATACTAACAGCTCAATAAAGAGTACCTATTTTTATTATACTACTTCCATCATCATTAACATCATTATCATCATCATGGGAAGTTCTTTTTGTTTTAACAAACAAGTTTATCTTTGTTACATATATATGAAGGCATAAATAAACTTAATCCTTAAGAATTGTTTTGGATTTAAGAGTACATACATCATGGATTCTTATTTTGGCTCTACCTGAGAGATCAGTCAGACCTTCAAAATATTTAATACCTATGCCTCAGTTTATTCATCTGTAAAATAGGTTGTTGTTGCTGGTAGCGGTTGTAGTAATGGTTATGTAAGATAATGGATATAAAGTAGCCGACACACAGTAGGTCCTTAATCTATGACTGATTTTCCTTCTCTTATGCAATGGCTTAAGTACTTCTTAAAACAATTTTTCTAAACTCTTTTCCCCAATTAGATCTTACATAGAGGGCCATCATATAAACAGATAAATCAGGGTTTTTGAAAAATAACTTGGGGAACGTAATCAATAATGTTCTAAAGATTTTGTAGGGTATCTGATGGACACGTGTCCCATTTGGGAGACCACCTCAGGGAAGATGTAGATGCTTGATCAATGTACTGTACACCTGAAGCTGAAGAATAATGAATGTCAACTATAATTTTATATATATATAATGTGATGGCTCGGTGCCATGTTGGAGGGATAGTGGATGGGGGGATGGGTGGAGGGGAGTCCACAGTGTGAGGGATATAAATGATGAACGTCTAAGTATTACCTTGTCTTGTGCACCTGAAACTAATAAAAAAATAAAAAATAAAAAATAAAAAAATAAAATAAAACATATAACTATTTTGATTCGCAATTAGATGGGGATCTTTCTCTCTCCCTACTGAACTCCCCTATTGGCCCTCAAGTTACTTCCACAGAGCTCTGTGTAATGTTAAAAGAAAAAAAAAAAAAAACACGAAAAAAAACCTTTGTCCTAAATAACACAAATGTTAACTGATCTTTAACGTTATGATTTCTTGAGTTGATAAAGTGTGCCTTTTGGAGACTATAAAGGTGTCTTATGTAGTATAAAGCAACATCTTAATGCTATCTAAAAAGTATTTACATGATAGGGAATTCTTCTTGAAGATAATGTCAGGGGCAGGATTTAGCTGTATTGCAAATTTGTAATATAATTCTATCTAGTTTTCTTCAATGCAGTCTGATATAGAGATGGTTTCAATGTTTGCAGAACTGGTAGGCTTGTACCCAAATCCGAACCACTCCCAGCTTGATGCTCAAGGCCATTACTTCAATTTTATACTTATTTACCATGTTTCCCCGAAAATAAGACTGGGTCTTATATTAATTTTAGCTCTAAAAGATGCATTAGGGCTTATGTTCAGGGGACGGCATCTCGAAAAATCATGCTAGGGCTTACTTTCCGGTTAGGTCTTTTTTTCAGGAAACACGGTAGGTGAGGAGGGACCTTAACCTAGAACAAGCACTTGGCTCAATAAATTCAATGGCTATAAATCTAACCCATGATTCATTCCCATGATTCCATTGGGGATGAGAAACAAGAAACAGTCTACCAAGTGCTAGTCACCACATTCTGACTAGGGCACCCACAAAAAGGAAAGAAAGGGAAGTGAAAAGTCTCATTGTCCAATATTTCCACATAGGAACTTGTGCACCTTTTAAGTATTCCAACTACTATTTATCCATTCTTCTTAGACATCCAAGGGCAAAGCTTTTTATAAACTCTTCTCTGAGTTTGACTTCTTTAATGGTTCTCAAACTTCTTACAATTAGTAACACGTATTTTGTTTTCTGTTTTCTGTGATGTAATTTTCTTGGCTTTTCCCAATACCCACATTTCACGCCTAGAGAGAAGAAACCAAACTATATAATTCATTATACTTACTCCAGTATGTAACATAGAAATTTCTTACTAATATATCAGTGAGAAGATTCATGAACTAATTGTATCTAATTACAGTGTCTTCATTTAAAATCCTTTATGTGGAGCATACCTGTTTAATCATTTGACTATCACATGTTTACTTCTCTACACGTTCATTGTTAAAAACACAATAATAATAGATTGCTTTAAGGGCCTGCCACATTAGGATGGCATTTAGTGCTGGGGGCCTTGAAATAACTCAAAAACCCAGCATCTGTCTTTACTTCATGTCCAGCACTAGTGTAAGCACCTTACAAGTGTTACTTCTTTCATTTCTCTAGCATCTGTGAAGCAGGTCTTGTTACTATTATTTTCTGTATTGTACAGCCTTGGAAACTGAAACACAAAGAGGTTAGGTAACTTGTCCAAGGTCACACAACCATAAACAGGGCCAGAATTCTAACCAAAAAAAGAACAAGGTCTCAGCCACTACATTCAACAGCTTTGGTGCCAAAAGCCGAACATCCCCTAAGAGTACTTAAGTGAGAAACATAGATAAGCATGATTTTGTACTCAATTATTGTTTTTTCTATCAAAAATAGAACTTTTAAGTTTATTTAAACAAGCAAAGCATAACACTACTGTTACCATGGCATTACATTTTAAAAAGATTTAGAGCAAGATATAAAAATATAAGTTTCTGGATACAAGTAAGCACCTTTTCCTTTAATCTTAACAAGATATCTTAACCCTTTCCTTCTGTACTTTATCCTGATTTAAAACAAGAACCTCTCATTCACTTTCTCATCGATGGTACTCTTTAATCCTTTTGCTCTTTAGATTTTCTTTTACTGAATGGAAACTTACAGAATTACATTTCTGAAAAATCTCAGAAAATGATTTACCTTCTTTATTCCCATCTTCTGCCAATATCCTCTTAAATATGGAATATTACTTGTAAAATTTTCTTTTTCCAAGAAAAAAATAATCACAGCACATGTGTGTGCCTTATATAGTCTCATTATTTTTCCTTTCCATTCAAAATAATTTCCTCGAACTGTCCAGTTATTCTTACTTTCATTATGTCTCTATGTCATTTGAGATGCAAAGATTTCATATTCCCTATTTTCTAGTGTGGTGGCGAGGATATGCAGTGTGAGGTTGAATACCAGTGGTGAGGACATCACTTGCTTTGCTCCAAATCTTCTGGGGGAAAGCATTAAGTGTTTCACAATTAATTATGATGTTAGTTGTAAGGGTTTTATTCAGGTACTCTTTATCAAACTGAGGAAATTCCCTTCTATTCCTAGTTTGCTGGGAGTTGAGATCATGAACGAACTTTGAATTTTGTCAGATGGTTTTTCTGTATCAGTTGATAGAATCATGTGGAATTCATTCTATTTTAGAGTGCTATTTTGGTAGATGATATCGATTGATTTGTGAATATTGAATTAGGCTTACATTCCCAACATAAATTCCGTACAGTTGTGGTGCTTTCTTCGTTGTATACATTGTTGGATACAATTTGCTTTTTTTTTTCCCCATTGAATATTTTTGCAGATATATTCATGAGAAATTTTAGGCTATGGTTTTCTTTCTTTCTTTTTGTACTGGTTCTGTCTGGTTTTAGAATCAGAGTAATGGTGACCTCATTAATTGAGCTGGGAAATGTTTTCCTCTTTCTACTTTTGGGGAGAGATATAACATTGGTGTTATTTTTTTAAAAAATATTTGATAAAATTTTCAAGTGAAATCATCTGAGCCTGGAGAATTTTCTTAGACAGTCATCAGCTACTAATTCAATTTCCTTAAAAGTTATAGGGCTATTCAAGTTATCTATTACATTTTGATGAATATACCTAATTTATGGTCTTTTCAAAAAATTATATTGAAACAATTCAGCATTCACATGCTAGAAAATAAACCTCTATCTAAATCTCACACCTTATAAAAAATTGATTGACATGCATCCTGCATCTAAATGTAAAATTATAAAATTTTTAGAAGAAAATATTCATGATTTTGGCTAAGTGAAGAGCTCTTAGATAGAACACCAAAACCATCATCCATAAAACAAATAAAAAAGATATATTAGAATTTATCAAAATTAAAATTTTGCTCCAAAAAACTTAACAGCATGAAAAGACAAGCTAAAAACTTGAATTTTAAATTATATATAACAAAGAGTTTGTATCTCAACTGTATAAAGAACAATCAAAACTTAGTAGTAGAAAACATTCAAGCCAAGTAAAAACAATGATCGAAATATTTGAATGGATACTTCACCAAAGTGTATACATAAGGGAAATATAAGCATGTGAAAAGATGTTCAGCATCATTAGCCATTAGGAAAATGCCAAATGAAACCGAGGTATTTAGATTTAAATGTTATACCACATTAGAATTCCACTTATGGAGAAAATCATTATTATCAATAAGTATTGAAATATTGGACATGGGCATTGAATTGTTAATTCATTAAGAGAAGCAGACAAACTCAAAGTTGGTTACTCCAAGAGGGGACCTGTGTTGGCAGCATCTTTAACTCTGGAGGGCAAACTCAGAAGGTCATATTGGGAGTCCAGCCAAAATGCCTAAGAACCAGGATTCAGCATCTAAGCAAGAGGTCTGAGTACCAGTCAGGGGGCTTTCCAACAAAAATAGATTTTTTATAAAATGTTGTCACTCTGAGGCCAAGCTTTCCATTGATGTCTGCCAGGGTCTCAGATGGTGGGTGACTTGAGCTACATGTAAATAGGAACAAACAGACTCAGCTGTCTGAAGGAGGTGACTGATTGAGAAATGGAGATCCCAATAAGTTCTGACACATCTACTGCACGGCTGAATATCAAGATATAGGAAGTTAAAAACGAAAAAAAATAGATAAAAGAGAGTTCATGATTTGTAAATGCGTTGTTGGGTATGTTTCTATTTTCTCACCTATATTTATCAGGAAAGTTAAACATTTTGTACTTGTATAAACCTACTGGTCTAGGAATATCTGCAGTCATAAAACTCTTAGACAAATATTACCAATAATTACCTATTGCAATCTATGGATTGTTATGTGGTTTTTTTTGTTTGTTTTTCTTTGTGGTTTTTTTTAAATTTATTTATTGGGGTGACAATTGTTAATGAAATTACATAATTTCAGGTGTACAATTCTGTATTACATCATCTATAAATCCCATTGTGTGTTCACCACCCAGAGTCAGTTCTCCTTCCATCACCATATATTTGATCCCCCTTACCCTCATCTCCCTCCCTGGATTGTTATGTTTTTATGCTATGTTTAAATAGTGTCATAGTTAACAGTGAATTCTGTGGAATCAGATAGGCTGGAATGAAATACAAACTCTATCACTTCCTAGTTATGTGACTGTGGCCACATTATTTGATCTCTCTTTTTTCGTTAATTATAATAGAAATAATAATAGCGATCTCATGGTTTAATTGTTATAAAGTGCCTGAAGCAATTTCTAATATGTACTAAGTATTCAATAAGCTATATCATCATCATTATCATCAGAACATAATTATAATTATGTCATCAGTAGAGACTTTTGCATAGCCCTTGGCTATAATTTGTTAACACCCGCATAGAGACACGTTAGGTGAGTGAGAGGCAGATATCATCCACAAAATTAATTCTCCAACCTGATAACTTTGAAGAAGACAGAAAAAAATGCTTCACTTTCTTAATTGTAGTTATGATGAAAACCTTCTTACTACCTAGGAAAAATAAATTTCTCCCTCTTCTTTCCATCTTTGTAGGTCTGAATGAAACTGATTCCATGTCCTTATTAAACCTTAAAGGGTAAGTACCTCCTGCAATTGAGTGTTTTCTTTGATAACTCGTATTTACTATCATTCATCTGAAGAGCAGCCATTTAGTTTGACAAGACCCAGCCTCTGTGTGTGCTGGCTGCTGACATACAAAGTTTCTGAATGTGCCACACACAAAACCCTCCATTTTTTTAAGGCAGTTAAAATATTTGTAATACACATAGAGACTAACTGACAGCAAATAAAAGGAACAATGACATTTATTCCATTATTTCAATTTTTCTTTGTGCTTTGAGGTCTTTGTGGGTAAGAAAACACAGGTAAGTTTTGAAATCATCAGACTATAAATGTCACTTGTATGACTTTGGGCAATTACTTAACTAGGGTGAATTTTAGTTTCAGTATCTTCAAGTATTTCACATCATAGGGTGTACAGGCCTTGCATAATGTCTTACGCAAAGATATCCTCGTCCTAATCCCTGGAAGGTGTGAATGTTAATTTATTTGGCAAAAAAAAAAAAAAGACTTTGCAGCTATGACTGAATTAAAGATTTCAAGGTGGGGATATTATCGTGGATTATATGATTGGACCCTAAATGCCATGCCCTCACATGTATCCTTATAAGAGGAAAGCAGAGAGAGACTACACCACAGAAGAGATGACAGTTTGAAGACAAAGGCAGACATTGAAGTGAAGCTGCTACACACCGAAGAATGCTGGCAGCTGCCAAATGCTAGAAGGGACGAGGAACAGATTCTTCCTCAGAATTCAGTGATACTGATTTCAGACTTTGGGCCTCCACAACTGTAAGAGAATAAATTTCTGTTTTAAGTCACCAAGTTTGTGGTAATTTGTTATGGCAGCTACAAGAAACTAATTCACATATGTTATATACAAAATATATACATATATACACAAATATACATATACATACAAGTATGCACAAAGTACCTTTTAGGATCTGACATACAGGACTTCAGTTATTAATAGCCTTGTAATCTCTCATTCATATTTATCTGAAATGTAGCAGTTTGCCTACCTGGTTGGCATCATCCTATGATATTAAAGCTAAAAAAATAAACTTTTCTTTAGATCTTATTGATTCCTAGGGTTTTCTAAGAATAAACCATAGGCATAATACCACCCCTTTTATTTATTTACACAAATGGAAATAGTTGTGTTACTATTTTGTTTATTAAACTACCCTGAAAATGTTCAACTTTAATATTCGGCATTAGTAAAACATTATCACACACCAATAATTTATTTTCTACTATATTGTAATATATAGCATGTTATATTTACATCAATAAAATAATATGCTTCCTCCCTAATTTCACACACACACGCGCACGCTTGGATGCTGTTGAAGAGGCACATACCAAAGGAGTGGCAGAACTGGTATCCTGGGAGTGACTGACTAACAAGTTTAAGAAGAATCATGGTCAGTGATCAGACCCTGAATTCATGATGACAGAGCTATCGTCGTAGGGCGCAGCCATGCACATGGGTGGCCTCAGTGGCCTGAGGATAACAAGGTCACAGAGAAGATTCTGGAATATTGGGTCAGACCACCCAATGGACGTTGAAGTCACCTAGAACTTCTGCAGAACTGAAATAGCAGGAAGACTCTAGCCAAAGTCTTGAGTGAATCGATGGGAGTGAGCAGGGAGTCAGCAAGTGAGAGCAAGAAGAGAAGAAGGTGGTATAGCTATTTAGCATCAAAGGAGAACATCACAGGGAACGGGAGTCGCCATCCAGGAGCAGCTGTGACGAGCGGTGAAGACACAGCCTCACTTTTGGATCTCGAGCTATGAGAGGTGTGGGAGAATGAGCAGTATCAAGGGGAAGAGCGTTTTGGGGGTAGATCTGGTCTTACTTAAGACGACGATGGATGGGAATATTAGTGAAGAGGGTGATGTAGAAAAGCTTGTTAGTCAGGAGAGGTATTGTTTTCATTGTTCTTTTCACAGAAGACAGGATGAAAAGTAGTATCTGACTATATTGCTTATGGTTTGGGAGAGAGCAGTGAGGTAAGAGGTTGGCAAGAGAAGGAGCCACAGAGAATGTGGAAAGGACCCATAGATGGCAACAGGGACATGGCTGGAGATCCCCGGAACAATGGAGCAGGAGGGGCTCAGTTCCCACAAGATGGATGAGCCTGGTTGGCAGGTCAGGAAGTGCTTTCTTCTTCCTTGTACCCAGGGAAATGGACAAGAGTGGAAGTGAGAATAGCTGACATTCAAGAGGAGGTGGAACCCAAGATCAGGGGGCTTGGCTGGTCCTATCCAGTGTCTAGCTGAGCTGTTGCCTGCTTTTACCTACATCTCCATAATGGTCTCCTTAATTCCTCTCTCCATCCTTCCTTGCTCTATCCCTCTCACCCTCAGCGGTATCTTCCTAGTCAGTAAATCAAGTCATATTACTAAAACCCTCTGCCTACCCTACCCTCCTTCAAGCAGTGGATCCTAAATCATTCATGGGTGCTGAACCCATTTCTATGTGTATTTCTCAGGTTGCTGGCTTTTATTTTCTGCACAGACTTTGTACATTTGGACCTTGTACCTATAATAATATGTCAGACATGGCATTCACCTTCTCACAGGAGAATTTTTATTTTTTTCCATCTGAGGCATCACATTGAAAGTGAGCCTTCCCTCCATCTTCCTGAGCTAGTGAGCACAGCCACAGGCCGCTCCTACACACTGTACTTTGTTCGGAGTCCATTCTATCTCTCTTGCCTCCTCAGTGTGGAAGTGGGCAGAACTGGGAGGGTCTGCCGGCAGAGGAGGCAGCAGCCAGGGCTGCGGAGGGGGTAGCAAGAAGGAAGGATTCTCTGTCATTTGGGAGCTTCCAGTTAGCACTCAAGGACTGAGGGTGCCAATTGGCAGTGGCCTGGGTGCTTGAAGTGAGTGACTTCAGGTCTGTAACTCCACCTTGTTAGAGGGCTTTTTAAAAAATATGAAGTTGCGTTGGCGCATGAGAGCAAATTACTGCTCAGAGACAAGTGCTGAAAATTGAGCAAGACTTTATATTTCTCTCTGTTTCGGAGAGCCTGTTAAACTACTACCTTTTCTCTACTGACTTTGAAAAGTTTTGAGGTTTGAAAGAGACATCTTTATAATTAATACAGCATGGGCACAGCCACCACAGAGAACTCTGTTAGGATGGGTCTATCCAGTCAAAATGGTCAGCTGAGGGGCCCTGTGGTGGCCCCAGGGGAGGGGACACACAGACACAGCAATGGATGAACCGACTGAAAAACATCCACTTGATTAGTAAAGGCACTGATCACACGCGGCAGCAAGCGGAGCATCTGACCACCACTGTTAAACCTGGTGATAACTGGAAAAAAACTTTAAAATTCCCTCCAGAGGATCAAAGAATCAAAACTTCAGAGGTGACCTCCACGAAAGGAAATGAGTTTGAAGATGATTGTTTGCAACAGGAGTTACTGATGGGAATTTTTGAATGTGGCTGGAAAACGCCTTCTCCTGTTCAGGAGGAGAGCATTCCCATTGCTTTATCTGGTATGGATATTTTAGCTAGAGCAAAAAAAAAAAAAAAAATGGAACAGGCAAGAGCGGTGCCTCCTTCATTCCCTTACTTGAATGGCTGGACCTGAAAAAGGATGATATACTAGCAATGGTGACTGTTTGCACTAGAGAACTTGCTCTACAGAACAGTCAAATTGGCGTCCTGCGTCCAGGTCAGAAAACACAAGGGAGGGGCCAAAGAGATGATGACTACAGAAGGAACAAATTTAGGGATGACATCATGAGTCTTAATAACTGTGCACGTGGTGATAGCTACTCCTGGGAGAATCCTGGATCTTACCGAGAAAGGAGCAGCAAAGGTTCATCATGTCCACATGATAGTATTGGATGAGGCAAGTAAGTTGCTATAACAGGATTTTGTGTGGAGAATGGAGGATATTAGTCTCATGCTACCTAAAACCAGACAGTTTTTATCATATTCCACTACTTTCCTTCTTAGCATACAGAAGTTCTTGAATTCCCATTTGCAGAAACCCTGGGAGATGATCCTGATGGAGGAACTAACTTTGAAGGGAGGGAACCAGTACTACTATGCCTATGTAGGTAGCTGAGCGCCAAAAAGTACGCTTTTCTTCAGGCTTCAGATAAACCAGTCCATCATTCGCTGTAACTCCTCTCAGCGAGTTCAATTGCTAGCCAAGAAGATTTCTTAACAGGGTTATTCTTGCTTCTAGATCCATTTTAAATGAGGCAGGAACATCGAAGTTGTGTGTTTCATGATTTCCAAAGTGGCTCATGCTGCAGGATTGTTTGCCCTCACTGTCCCCTCTCCCCAAGGTACTGATATATAGGCTGGGGGTGTGGTAATAAACGTTGATTTCCCAAAGCTGGCGGAGACTTATCTCCATCGTATTGGGAGATCAGGTCGCGTTGGTCGTGTTGGCTGAGGCATCAGCTGGGCCACATGTGATGATCTCTTCAGCCTGAAAAGTATTGAGGAGCAGCTGGGAACAGAAATTAAACTTATTCCACGCAACACTGACAAGAGCCTATAGGAGCCAGAACACTACAGTGAGCCTGGGGAAGATGAGAAGAAACCTTGACAAGCATGCTTTGACAGGCTACAGAAGGCTCCTTCAGATCTGTGACATCGAGTTGGGGGGATGCTCTTCCCTTTGTAGGGTTTTCATCTTTTATTTTGGAACTATGAAGATTTAAAAGAGCTCAGACATTTTCTTTCTTTCTTTCTTTTTAACTGGTAAAGAGATAAAAGCTGAAGAAAAGAAATTTAACTTTTTTGTTCCATTTGCACTATGTGCTGACTACTAGTTGCACTAACTGCTGTTTTTTTTTAAAAAAAAATGTTTTCTGAGGAAGGAGGACAAGGAAGAAGGAGAAAGGTGAAAGGGGAGAAATCCTAAAAAGAGAAGAATCTTGATGAACACACAAGTTTGTCTACGATATCACAATTCCCCAACAGCTGACTCTTGAGTACATTTCAACTTCTCCCTGATGACTCATCCAATTTTTTAAGGCTGAAGAGTTTATTATTTATTTGTGTGAAGTGCCTTATGCTATGAGAC
This sequence comes from Rhinolophus hipposideros, assembly GCF_964194185.1. Classification (NCBI taxonomy): domain Eukaryota; kingdom Metazoa; phylum Chordata; class Mammalia; order Chiroptera; family Rhinolophidae; genus Rhinolophus; species Rhinolophus hipposideros. Next base: position 6,304,816 of record NC_138066.1, on the reverse strand, counting down.
CATTTAGAATATCATCTTTTAGACACACAGCCCAAGGGATCAACAATAGAAATTCTTTCTTTCCTTTTTATTTTTTGATTTTTGTCTTTTCATTTTGCTCTCAAATTGAAGTCTTTTTCCTTTATACCCTATACTCAAGCCCAGGGCTGGAGGATGAAATGTATCGGTAATGTTACACACCATTTTCTTTTTCTTTATGTGCAGGAGTTGATATGAAACTGTAGTTCATCTGCAGTTTTTAAAAATGAAACAATCCCAAGTAAAAACTTCTTCATCCAGGCTGAGTCTACGCACTATTGTCTCTCCCAAAGGGAAGACATGACAGACCTTTGGGTTCCAGAACAGAACACTGAAGACTGGTTTACATACAGCTCCATTAGCAGTTATGGCACTTGACGTGTAGAAATGTGAACCGTGACCCTCTTTCCTATGTGGCAAATTGTGTCCCATAGAAAATTGGGTGTGTATACTTGTGTCAACTTTGTAAATAAGTTTTTTATTCTGGATATATATACACGCATACACATATATATATATATATGTATATATGAGGTCTGACAATTAAGTTCGTGAACTTTCCACTACGCACTTAAACATGTGTATATATGTATGTGTATGTGTATATATATGAAGGTTGCTGGGATTAAAGGGATTAGAGTGATTATAAGAGCAGCTAAAGATGAGAGGATCTCAGTTTTCCACAACACTAAATTCTAAAAAGTACTCTGGCCTCTTACTGTAGAGAGTAGACCTTAGTGGGGACCCTATGTCGGAAAAGGGACCCAGTAGTCTGGGATTCACTGTTTGCTGCCACACCGTCTCATCTAACACCTTTGGAGGAAGCCTGCCAGAGGGAGCAAAGAAGTTTCAAAAACCTGTAATTATAGGTGTTATTTTTGAGAAGCTCTCTGATTTTGCTTCTCCCCTCTTTTTAAAAGTTTAAGGAACTTTTCAAGTTCAGCAACAGGAGACAAAAGTTAATCTGCCTTGCAGTGTGGGAATCCAATTGAGTGGTAGTGTCTGAGGAGCACAGGAGGTCGGACAGTTAAGTTCGTGAACTCATCCTAGAAAAAGTGCTACATACCTCATTGCTGAATATCACTATGGTCACCTCCAAAGTACTCCCCTTGGGAAGCTATGCACTGATGGCAGTGCCTAGTCCACCCTTCAAAGCAATTCTGGAACTCTTTCTCTAGAATGGCCATCAGAGCTGTCGTTGTATTACCCTTGATGTCCTGAATGTCAACAAAATATCTACCTTTCAATATTTCCTTTATCTTTGGGTAAAGAAAGAAGTCATTGGGGGCCAGATCAGGTGAGTTATTTGTTTACTGGCTAAGAACTCCCTCACAGACAGTGCCGTGTGAGCTGGTGCATTGTCATGATGCGAGCCATGAATTATTGACAAAAAGTTTAGGTCGTCTAACTTTGTCACGCAACCTTTCAGCACTTCCAAATAGTTAACTTGGTTAACTGTCCAGTTGGTACAAATTCATAATGAATATTCCCTTTGATATCAAAAAAGGTTAGCAACAGTGTTGCAATAAATTCAAGATCTTAATTGTCAGAACTCGTATGTATACAGCATGGATTTGCATTTTAAAATATCAGCCAGTTCCAGCTTTGGTAAGGTTAGCAATTCTGGGGCTTACTTTCTGTGGGTCATCTCCTGTACTGTGTAAGTGTATTGCCCTCTGACACCTTGATACATAAACTTGCAGGAATGGGCAACCCCTCAGAGATGTTAACATTCATGCTGCAGAAATCTGCTTGCCATCCCCTTTGTTACAAGAATTATTTGTCATTTGGCATTGTAAATTGCTGGCAAATGCTTTACAGTCAATAGAGTTGTTTTAAATTGTGCCCCTCCCAACATGCTTGATCTGCAGGCAAAAGGAATGAGAGGAATCTAAACCAGTGAACTTTAAAAAAAAAAAAAAAAAAAAAAGTTTTTAAATTTCCTTTTAATTCGGTGTTTAAAAGGAGGTGTTATATTAACAAGGAGGCATCTAGGGTAATAAATAAATAAATAAAATTAAACTTTGTTTAATTTCCATATCCATTATCCCTAAAATATTACAAGATAAATCCTGCATATGCTTTCATACTTAACTCATCTGGATAATGTAATCAATTATTCAAGGTTGCTTTTTTTGACTGTGTAGGTGTAAGCAAAAAGTGTTTGTACTCACCCAAAATTCCTTGAGGATCAAAATCCTGCAGATGCCTCTTGATCAGACATAGTCTTAACTCCTTAATAACTATAGCCGGAGCTGCACAGTACAAACCCCCAAAGAGAATAAACTCGTTTATTTGGTGTCCAAGCCACACAGGTTCTTCTATCCAGACGATGTTGGCTACTAAATACAAGCCCCAATTAAGGAAGTAACTTTTTCCAGGGAGGGGAAGAGAATTTAAAAGGCATCACTTTTGACCAAAAAGTCTTGCCATTGTACTGATGCCACTCTATCTCTTTCTCTCTCACCTCTGGCAAGATAAGAGGAATCATTCATTATAGAAGAAAAGCAAGAAAGGCATATAAGTGCAACTTTGAGCGTGGGTGGCTAAACAAACAGCGCAGTCCTCACTGCCATCCTCAGGCTATGTCTGCTTGGTGTCACATGCCTGAGGGTCCCTCTGAAAGCACAGACTTTAAACTGAAAATATTACTGAAATACAGCGTCTGATGAGGAGGGTCCCTGAAGCTGTTTGGGATACAGCTATTGGACAGCCTTATACTGGTGGCTGTCCAGTTTGGGGCTTGACTCTTGAATAGGAACTGTTAAATGGAAAGGTGTTCTAAGGACTAGGTCAAAGCCTAATCTTTTTCCCACTCTTTTTTTTTTTTTAATCCCCCCTCCCTATAAGGAGCATTTGCTACTGTTGGAAATTGTTTTCGTGTTTTTCCAGTGTTGGGTGTTTATTTTAAGTAATGGTAATATTTTTTCCAGTGGTTCACTTAGATGAAAATGATTCCCTATTTTTAATATTTAAATAGCATCCAGTTCATGGTTTAGCCTGTGGTTGGTTGTATAGTTGTGTAATAGGTTATGGACTGTTGTTACACATCTTGCTGCTTCTAGGCCTATTTTGTCTTTCTCTTCCCATACATTCTGATGGAGAAACTTTCTTGCCTTTCCCTGAGGAATGGAATAAATTTATTCCAAAATGGTCTTCCATGGGAAGAAGTAAGGGAGAAGGAAACCTAAATATGTCTCTAAATTATTTGCAAGTTGGCCCTGCATCATAATATTGGTTGGCCCAAAGGCTGGGAGGAGGGGAAGCAACTGGTTATCAATATTTATTTTCAGAATGAGATGGAAGAATCTTTCCTTTGCCATCTGCTTTGAGTTTGTTGCCATCATGCTTGTATTAGAACCAGACAACCCAGCACAAAGCCTTGAGTATAAATTGTTGGAATCAAAACATCTCACTCTGATTACTTGTTTTAATACTTTTTTCGTTTTTCTTTCTTTGTTTTTTAATAGGGGTGGGAGGGAGGTAATTGTGCCCCAGAAGGGAGGGTGTCTGCATTAAGGATTTAAAAAAAAACTTTGGAAGCTCATCACCTCATCAGAAACTGCCCTTAGGCACCTCCTGACCTCATAGGTGAGAAACAAAAGGTGACAGAAATCCTTGGGAATTAAGCCATGTTATTCTAATTTGCTACTTTTTTCAACATTCTATGTATCTTAAAAATTGTTATTGTCGAGTCATTTTCTGGCAAAATACCTTTGTCAAGCAAAACATTGGCCTCATGGGAGCTGAAGTCAGTCAACTTTTTGGTGAATTTAAGTGGATTTTGGTAAGCTTATATTATAGTTCAACTTTTTATCCTTCAAGGTAGATTTTTAAAACTGTCAAAGAAAATCCACTCTCCTGATCTAAAAACTTGTCTTTGGGGTAAAGTGACCAAAGAAAAGTTCGTGATCAAGGGCAGCTAGCCTGACTCTAGGGCTCTGCCTTGCCACAGCTGACAGATTCCAACAGAATTGTATTGAAATTCTCCAGTAGACAATACTAGGCAGGGCAGGGAGGGGGCAGGGATAGGTTATTAAGATGCAGGCTACTGTATTTTAATCAATGATTGTGGGGCGGGGGGTAGGCACCTGGAGAAAACAAAGTCACTGCTCCCTTTTTTGAAACAAAAGTAAAATTTGAAAACATTTTTTGTTCAATAAAAATGGGATAGGATTTCAATGTCGCTTGTCACCAAGTTCCACTGAGAAGCGAACAGTGGGGACTCAATATTTTGAAAACATTTTGGGAAAGGAACAATTGGCTATCTGTTAATTGGAAAGTGTCCCCATGGGCTCTGTCTTTGTGGGAATATGTTACGTTTTACGTACACATATGGACCGGAGTCTCTGATGAGTTTATAAAGTTCAGAAAAGATGCCTGATGAAAGCTTGATTTTTGTTAATTTATCTCAAATGCCCACTGGAACTCCAAAAAAAAAACACACTGTTTTTATATTTTATGCAGCATTTTTATTATTTATATTAAAGGAAGGGCCTTCATATCTGTTGGGGCCACTAATTCACCAAGTGCCAATGTTCCCCAGACATAGTTTTAGCATCCCATTTTTGGTAATTCCCTCCTCATTTTTGTGAGTCTGTCTCCCTTCACAAGCTTCTATAGGCTTGATACCATGGCTTGTTTATCTTTGTATCCCTCGTACCTAATACAACACATGGAAGACCCTCATGAAATTGTTGAATGAGTGGGAGAATGAGAGAGGGATAACTGAATATGAGTTAGCCTCAAAGAAGTGAACTTTTTTTTTTGAGCCACACGAATAAAAGGGTATTACTGTTTGTTGAATATGAGATAGAGTCAGATCAGTGAACTTAGTTTAGAGGTAAAAACAGCTCATATCTGACGATATTACTAATTAAATGCAGGAGCTTCAAGAACTGCAAAAAGCCAAACAGTAAATCCTCTAAGGACAGCATCGTTTTAAATTCATGTTTACAACTGAAGTCAGCCACACCTCTTTGGGCAGACCCTAAAATAATTCTTTTCTCAAAAAGTCACAGTATCCTGGCACTTGACAATAACACAAGCGCCCTGAGCCCCTATCTGTTTTGATAGGAGCTGAATCAATTCTTTTTTAATGAACACAAAGCTCTCCATAGGTCTGGGGGTTTTATTCCGCTGTTTTCTGAATCTCTCAAAACTCACCTTATGAAATTTTGGTGAGACCTGTTCCACTCCGTCCTTGGCCTGGACACCTCCTTCAGCTTTCTGTGCACCCTCTCTGACCTCAGACAGACAGACAGAGGGGCCTTGCTAACCAGGGAGCTTGGCTTCCTTTCACTTGCTTTGTATCCCAGGGCAGAGGTGTGCTGGACCGGCGCCCACATTCATGTACTGGAAACAACACACAACTCTCACAGGCCAGTCCCTGTCTAATAGGACTTGAATTCTGAGGCAATAACAGCAGCTGAAGCACAGCAGGGCCTGGAGACCCTCGATTTGTTTCCTGAAGTGTGGCAGACATTTAACCACTCCCTCCACTGCAAGAAGGAGCAGGCAGCGGAGGGATGATGGCAGAGAAGGTGGCCCCTCCCAGCTCCGGGGTGAGTGGGTCCTGAACTGGTACAGTGCATCAGGTTGGCACCAAGCCATAACCTCCATACTCAGTCCTCTCCAGGTGACCCTGAGATGCTGCTTTCCTGGCCAAGAAACCTGGCGTATCAGCCGGGCAGCTGGCAAATGGATACCAAGGCTGTCACTGGCAGAGAACTTGAAAAGATGCAACCAGTGCTTTGTGATTGCCACCTGGATCAGATGTACCTGTACCTACCTACCTGCACTCCTGGGCCCATTTGCTCAACTATACCAGAGATTATAGAGAAAAGTAGAGAGGAGAGTGGGTTCCTTCCTCTCTGGCAGATTTCAGTACATGAGATGGATGATGATAAATGGACCAGGAATGTTGAAATCACCCCTACCACCCCGATCCCCTATGTGTTCAATGCTCTAGGCACAAAGTCAAAAAAATTAAGAGGTGTGGCTTTTCCTCCACAAACTCTAGAACTCTGAATATTGAGATCATCTGATTCATAAGAGCCTCATGCTTCCTGAGCATTCCAAAAGAAAGGCATAATTTCTGATACTGTGTTTCCCCGAAAATAAGACCTAGCTGGACCATCAGCTCTAATGCATCTTTTGGAGCCAAAAATAACATAAGACTGGGTATTATATTATATTACATTATATTATATTACATTATAAAGACCAGGTATTATAATAAAATAAGACCGCATCTTATATTAATTTTTGCTCCAAAAGACGCATTAGAGCTGATTGTCCAGGTCTTATTTTCGGGGAAATACAGTAATATGCAAATTACTCACCCTGGGACCAGTTCAATCCAATGGTTCACCATTATGTTTCTGCCAGCCATGGGCTGAGTGAGGCAAGGAGCTGTGTCTTTACTCACTTTTCTATCCCTGGAACTTGATATAGTATCAAGCAGCGTGTGCTTAACAGACACCTGAAACTCAATTCCTCAAAATTGAGTCTGGAACTCAATAGGGGCTTTCAGGGAAGGTGGAAACCCCCACTGCCACATGAGGCCCCTCCATCTTGAAGTGGGTCACCCTACAGTATTGGGAGAAGAGTCTCCTCCCTGCCATAGGTCCACAAGGAATGCTGGAGGGTAAGCCCGCAACAGGCACAGACCCCTGGCTCAATCGGAAATGTTTCTTTATTCATTCAACACACGTGAGCAGAGCCCTTGTGCTGGGCGAGGGACTCCGTGGGCTCTGGAGCAGGTGGGGCGGGGGGGGGGCAAGCCTGAACGTGGCAGCCCTGGGCATCTCATCAGTTCTGGCACCTTAGCAGCTGGGCTTGCACTGAAAGGCTTATTTGCACGTAAACAAACCACAGCTCTTCCTGCACAGACTTCTGGGTGAAGAGCTCTTTCAACAGAAGCCGGAAGGCACACTGCCCCTCTACAGGGGCCCAAGTCAGCACAGAGCTCTCTCCTACCTGTGTCCCCACTTCTTAACAATGAGGGTCTCTGTGGTTGCTTGTTTAAGTCACAGAAGACCACTAACCAAAGGCCACACCATGCCAAAAGCAACACAAAAATTCAACTGCACCAAGCTTATTAAAATATTCAGACGCACACAAGCCCTAAAGCACATGAGACCCCCCATGAGGCAAGTTCTGAGTGCAATTAGACTTAAAAGCCAGAGATTAAGTTCTAATTCAGGCTCCTCTGATTAGATAGAGCAAGACCCAAACCTCACTGAGCTTCAGGTTCCTCCTGTGTGAAACGGAGATGACAGAAGGAGATAATTTCTGTCTAGGGTTGCCAATCAACATACAGGATTCCCAGTTAAACTTGAATTTCAAATAAATGTGAGTAATTTTTTAAGGTCCCATGTGTCATGCAGGGTGTCATGTATGGTCTCTGGTCCCGCTCCCCACATAGGAACGCAGGACCTGGTGAGGCCAAAAAGGAACACCCACGGAGCCATAGATAGGAGAGTCATACCACTATAGTCTCACTGGCAGCTGGGTTGGAGACACAAGAAGCAGGAGCCACACAATCCGCAATCTGCCATCCGCTTCTCTGCAATCTGCAATTCACACTCCACAGTGCTAATTGCAATCCATGCTTGCCAGCCACCACCCTCTTGCTAGCCACCATTTGCTGCTAGCGTAGCCACAGCAGTTATATTAGTGGCCAATGCCTCACTGGTTACAGCTGATGGCCAACTAGCCACAGCTGATGGCCATCCAATCACAGTTGATGGCCATTTACTACCCGAGTGAGCACCTTTCCACGTGAGGGAGAGAGTCTGGAAACTGCACTCTTGGCTCTGTCCCCACACCATGCAACCTGTGTACCATGAGGTATTTTCACTTGCTAAATTTGGCAACCTTAGTGCTACAGGAGCTGAAGTTACCAATTATAAGGGAGATAATATGAGATGACCTTTGTAAATAGTGGTGTAGTGTTGTCTAGGACTTGACAGGCCTTTCCTACTTGCTTGCCACTCCTGGAGGCAGGGCCTGTGTCCTACTGAATGGTAACTCCACAGTTCCCAATGCCCAGCATATGGGCATACGGCAAGTGAATGGGACGTTGAATTAGCTGCAATGGTTAAATGATAGTTAGGTGGCATTTTTAGTACAGCATTTGGGGAAGGTGGCTGCAAAGAACCTGCAGCATCTGCAGCCTGAACGAGCTGCTCTGGGTTGTTCCCTGCCAACAAGAGAAGCGCTCAGCTGAAATCAGTAATAGCAGCAAAATTGACCGCAGGTTGTCAGAGCAGAGGAGTGGGGGAAGTTCATGATAGATAATTAGTGATTAAGAGACAATGTGGCAATATTACTGATGTGACATTTTCCCCAGATTATAAACATAATTTATGTATGTTTGAAAATTGAAAACAACACAGAAAAATATTAAGAAGATTGCATTTATTCATAACCTCACAACCCACAGATAACCATAATTAATATTTAATTTTATACTCATAGTATTTCTGATAAAAAAATACATATTTATCTTAGATATGTATATAATATTATATTTAGAAAATAAACCCATATTTAACTTCATTTATAATTTTGTATCTAGCTTTTCTGAAGTATTTTATTGTGAGCATTACCTTGTGTCTTCAAATAGTCTTTGAGTGCATGGTTCTAATGTCTGCCTATTATCAACTTCTAGATGGCCATAATTTCTTATACCAATCCCTAAATGTTCAAAATTTAACTTGTTTTTAGTTCCTTGGCATTCTAAAAAAAGCTGTTATTTAATTGCACAAATCTATTTACCTATCTCTGTTTATGTTCTCAGGGCATTAGAGTGAAAGCACTACAAGTAGCTTCCCAAGGGGAGTACTTCGAAGGTGACCGTGGTGATATTCAACAATGAGGTGTGTAGCACTTTTTCTAGGATGAGTTCGTGAACTTAATTGTCAGATCTTGTATATATTTTTTGTGTGTGTATATACATATATACTTTTAGTGTTTGTGTATATATATTTCTATGTTGAGGATGTAAATATTGACCTTTTGGTTATCAGAAATATTGTGTTAATCCCAATGTGGTTTTGCCATTTAATTTTATAGTGCTATTGATGTCTTTAAATTTTGCATACCCCAAATAATTTTTAATTCCTTATTTTATTCAAGAATTGCTTAGTTTTATTTAAGAATTGCTTCTTTAATCATCACATTTTCTTTTAGCTCTGTTATAATTTTATTTTTCATTCAAATATTAGATCCATTTGAAATTTCTTTTATTGTTGTTTTGCTATTAATATATAACTGATTTTTAAAACCAATAGCCAAGTTTCCCAATAATATTTACTAATTGATGCATCATTTTTCCAATTATATAAAAATAACCTTTCTATTCTGTTCCATTGCTCTCTTTATCTATCTTAGGACATTGCCACACTGTTTTGATTATTGTAATTTTACTAACATTTTAGCAATGTCTGTATCATTCCCCTTTTAAAGAAAATTGCCTATCCTTGTTCCTTTATATTTTTGGATAATATTCAGCATAATTTTTCACATTACAAAATAATATCATTGTGAAATTTATTGCAAATACCTTAAACTTACCTATTATTTGGGGAAGAATTACATTTATAAAATAATGTATTTTCTTCAGGAATAAAACTTACTGTACTTTTGTTCCTTGATAGTTTTGTAGTAGTCTTTTACATACATGCTAAATATTTCTTTTTTTAGTTTATTCATAGCTATTTTGTATATTTTTATTAGTTTGAATAAATCTCTATTTTTAAAAAAATGCTATTTGTTTTTTATTTTTGAAATGTCCAAAAGAGTCATTGAGGCTTTTGTGGTAGTTGTAGTAGGTAGGTACTTATTTATTTCGTTTTAACCAAATTTCTGTGTAACATGAATTTGAATAGATTTTTAGTAGATTCTTTTGGTTTTCCAAGGAGAAAAATCATCTATCACTTGAAAATGCAAACTTTGTCTTATTGCCATTAACTCCCTCTCTTTTTTGTTATTTGTTTTATTGCTTTGGATAGAACTTCTAAAACATATTGTATAATTGTGTGATGGCAGATGTGTACCTGATTCCAATGAAAACTCCTCTGGTGTTTCATCATTGCATGTAATCTTCAAGGACTTAAAACACGTCCTTTTTTCTCATGTCAAGAATTACTCTTTTTTCAATGTGCTACTATTGATATTTGATTTTATCTAATACGTTTTTATTATAATGCTTATATGATTTTTTTCTCTGGCCTGTTTATATATTTTAATAGTAGCTTTCCTAATATAAATTGTTCTTTCATTCTTTATAAAGAAATGCAACTTGGCCGTGGAACATGATTTCTTAATGTAGTATTAGATTCAAATCTTAATATTTTCTTTGTGACTGTACAATGGGAAAAGAGTTTGTATTTTTCTTCTCTTGTGCTATGATTGTCAAGTTTTAGCACCAGGGTTATGGTAGCTTTATAAAACTAACTAGGAAGCTTTGGATCTTCTTCTATTCTTTCAAACAGTTTACAGAGTAGGAGAATTATCTGTTCTTTAAAGTTGGAAAAAATTGCTCATAAAAACATTTGAGCCAGAGCCTTTTTTGGAGGTAAGCCTTTGACAACACGTTCAATTTCTTTCCTAGTTATTTTTTTCTATTTAGGTAGTCTGCTTCATCCCAAGTCAATTTTGGTCATTTATATTTTCCTAGAAAATCATCAATTTCATTGAGATTTTTTAATTTAATGGCATACAATGGTACATAGTATTCTTACAACGCTTTTAAACTCTCATCTACAGCATCATTCTCTTGAAACTAATTTTGTACATTTGTGTTTTCTTTTTTGTTTGTACATTTTGTTATATTATTGGTTCAGTTATGATACTAATAAGGTCCAAATATCACACATTTAAAATTAATTTAAATTTTTCTCTTTCATCATGAATTTCTGTTTTTTCTTCATTATTTTTCTCATTTCTTCTTTCCTAAAGCTTATTTTGCTACTCTTTTCACATATCTTGGTTGAATGTTTAACTATTTTATATTTATCTTTTCTTGATAACAATAAAAATATGACTGTGCAATTGCCCTGCGTGTAACTGTAGCTTCTCATTCACAGCTTTCTCATCAATATTTCAAAGTAATTCACAATTATAGTTTTTCACCTCATAAGTACAAAAGTTATTTATATAGTATTTTGTCTTAATTTTATGCGAGTGGGTTTGTTTCATTTAAACTGACATTAGTAATTTATAGTTTTTGTTTTTACATAGTGTGTTTAAATCATGCTGTTATACAATTTCTGCTTTGGAGAGTATACATACAAAGTTGATTTTGTAAATAAGTATGTGATCAGTTTGTATTAACATATAAATTTGGTACATATCTATTATAGTATTAGCTTTTGTACTTAAATTCATCATAATCTTAATAATTTGTGATTTTCTGCATCTATTAAAGACCAAGAATGGTATATTAAAGTATATTATTCTGTTCCACAGAGGCTGTACCAATTTGCAATCTTGCACGAGTGCACGAGGGCTCTCTTTTCTCTGCATTCTAGACAACACTTGGTGTTTGTTGATTTATTGATGATAGCTATTCTGATAGATGTGAGGTGATAACCTCATTGTGGATTTAATTCGCATTTCTCTCTTCATTAGTGACATCTTTTCATATGTCTATTGGCCATGTCTTTGGAGAAATGTCTACTTAGGTCCTCTGCACAATTTTTAATTGGATTGTTTGGGGTTTTTTTGGTGTTGAGTTATATGAGGTTTTAAAAAAATAAATTTTAGATATTAACTCTTTATCAGATGTATCATTGGCAAATATCTTCTCCCATTCAGTAGGCTGTCTTTCGTTTCATTGATGGTTTCCAATGCTGTGCAAAACTTTTTAGTTTGATGTAGTCCATTCATTTGTTTTCTTTTGTTTCCCTTTCCTGAGGTGATAGATCAGAAAAAAATATTACTAAGAGCGATATCAGAGAGTTTACTTCCCATGTTTTCTTGTAGGGTTTTATGATTTCGAGTCTTACATTTAAGTGTTTAATCCATTTTGAGTTTATTCTTGTATATGATGTAAGAAGTTGTTCTAGTTTTATTTTTTCACATGTATCTGTCCAGTTTTCCCAACACCATATATTAAACAGACTGTCTTTATCCCACTATATACTCTTGCCTCCTTCGTCACAGATTAATTGACCATACACATGTGGGTTTAACTCTCTATACTGTTCCATTGATCTATTTGTCTGTTTTTATGCCAGTATCATGTTGTTTTGATTACGATAGTCTTGTAGTATAGTTTAATATCAGGTAGCATGATACCACCAACTTTGTTCTTTTTTCTCAAGATTGCTGTGGCTCTTCAGGGTCTTTTGTGGTTCCATATAAATTTTAGGATTATTTGTTCTAGTTCTGTGAAAAATGCCACTGATATTTTGATAAGGATTGCATTGAATCTAGAGATTGCTTTGGGTAGTATGGACATTTTAATAATCTTAATTCTGTCTATCCATGAGCACGGCATATGCTTCCATTTATTTGTATCTTCCTTAATTTCTTTCTCAATATCTTATAAATTTCCAAGTACAAGTCTTTTACCTCTTTGGTTAAATTAATTCCTAGGCATTTTATTTTAATTTAATGATGCTATTATAAATGGGATTATTTTCTTAGTTTCTCTTTCTGATAATTATTGGTGTATAAAAATGCAACTGATTTCTGAATATTAATTTTGTATCCTGTCACTTTGCTAAATAGTATGGAGCTTCCTCAAAAAATTAAAAAATATAACTACCTTATGACTGAGCCATTCTACTTCTCGGTATTTATCTGAAGAAACCCCAAGTACTAATTCAAAAAGATATATGCACCCCTATGTTCACTGCAGCACTATTTACGGTAGCCAAATTATGGAAGCAACCTTAGTGCTCATCGATACAGGACTGGATAAAGAAGATGTGGTACATATATACAATGGAATATTACTCAGTCATAAAAAAAGAATGAAATCTGGCCATTTAGGACAATGTGATTGGACCTACCACATTGTGGTTGGGCATTATGCTAATGAAATAAGTCAGACAGAGAAAGACAAATACCATAGGATTTCACTTATACATGTATGTGGAACCTAAAGATCAAAATAAATGAATAAGCAAAATAGAAACAGATTCATAGACACAGAGAACAAACTGATGGTTGCCAGAGGAGAGGGAAATTGGAGGGCTGGTGAAAAGGGTAAAAGGATTAAAAAGTTCAAATTGGTAATTACCAAATAATCACAGGGATGTAAAATACGGCATAGGGAATATAGTCAATAATATTGTAATAACTATGTATAGTGCCAGGTGGGTACTGACTTATTGGGGGGATCACTTTGTAAATTGTATAAATGTCTAACCATTATGCTGTTTAACTGAAACTAATATAAAATGATATTGAATGTCAACTGTAATTGAAATATTTTTTAAAAAGAAAATTAAACCACTTCAAATTTTTAAAAACTGAAGTATATTATTATGTTTCTGTTCATTTTTTCTTAAATTTTTATATGGTATTCTTTATGTACTTTGATACAGTTTTCAGTTGTGTGTATAAATTATATTTTCATGATGGAGTATGGCTTTTGATATATAATATGACATAATACAACTGACTTTTTTCTGTGTAATGTATTGTGTCTTTCATTTTAATTTAATATAAATATTTTCACTCATCTTTCCTTGATTGTCAGTTTATGAGTAGATCTTTAACTATCAATTTTACTTTTAGCTTATCTGAGTAATTTCAGTTAAGGTGTGTTGTCTTTAACGAAACAGACCAAAAATACCTACTACCTCTTAAAGCTGTTTAAAGGATTAAATTAGATAATACAATTAAAATAATTAGTGTTATATTTGGCATATAGAAAATGCTCATTAAGTACCAACTAATAATAATATTAAACAGCATGCACTGAATTTTTAAAACAAAATTATAGCTCAAGAATTGTAATTAAAGACTATATAGCTTATTTGCTTTCACAGTCACGTTATATTTTAGGCATTATTCTTGACAGCTTGTTTCATACTTTCTATGTTTTATGTGCCTTTCTTTGCTCTTTCCTTGTTTGTTTACTTTCTAATGTGTGGGTCAGACACTGATAAGTGCTATGGTGCTGTAGTGAGCTAAAGTACACTTGGTCTGATCTCAAGGGGCTTACATTCTAGCAGGCAGACACAAATCAGATCGTTACTCACACAATTAAACCACGACAATTTGTACAATTAAACCATAATAATCACGATGTATGTTATTAAGGGAAAATCACAGCTACCAACTTGGATTCACATAAACATTGGCAAAACACTTTTCATACATTATGTCATATGAGGAGAATTACAGTGGCATAAGAGGTGTCCCTCAATAGCATATAATTAAAGAGTGGATGGTTAATTCGCTCATGATCAACATTTCTTGCATAAAATGTCACAGACAACTCACATTGGAATCTCTCATACTGAAAATACAGAGAAATGTTGTCCTCTGATGGGATTCAACATTTTCAGGGGACAAAATCAACAAAACATTTCTTAGGTAAAATATCCAAGATCCTAGGCTGTAACTTTACCACATTAGAGGGGAAAAACAAAACACCTTACTGAGTCATTAGATATTCAATAACATGTATTGTGTGTCTTCAATGTGCTAAGTATTGTGTTAAGCAATACAGGTACAATGAAAATAAGACATGGTTGCTGACCCAAGGGACTGCTAGCTGTATGAGAAGCACAACAGAGGACTCAGGAGTTGGACATCAGGCTGGGGGTAACGGTAGCCCTCTCCGAATACTGAAATGAAGAAAGCTACAGTATCTTTTCCCCTGTCAGAACTCTCTAAAGATAGAATGAGTTTTCTCAAGAGAAAATAGGCTTTTTCCCCCCACCAGTTCTATGAACTTGTCCTTCAGCTTCTTTATCTCACCTATTATGTCAATTCTAGTTGACCCATATGCATGACTTTTTAAAATGTTTGGTGTAGGAATTTTCAAAGATTCAGAAAGGTACTAAAAATCATATAATAATTATCCATGAACGCAACCCCCAATTTTATTAAATGTGAACATATTTGAAAATCTGCTTTAGATGTCTTAAATTAAGAGGTAAAAATGTACAGATTGAAAGCCACCTTTGTCCCCTACTGACCCAATCCCCTTCCTCCAACCTCAGAGTTTGCCCTGCAGACATCAACTGATCTTACCGGTCTTTCCCATCATGTTCTTACATACATACATACATACATACATGAATACATACATCTGATTTTTTTTTTAACTTTTACCCTAATCCACTTTCTTTCTCAGAACTCCTCAGTGGCTCCCCACTGCCTATCCCAATTGTTCTCTAGTCATGTTTGTCTTCTGAATCCCCTTTAGAGTTTCAAAATTATGTAAAGAGATTCCAGAGTTGTCCTTGTTGAACTTCCCACTTTTTCAGGCTTTCTGGCCCTTGGAATTGCTGATGCTTGGGGCTGCACAGTCCGTTGTTGTAGGGGCTCCCTGTGCACTGTAGAATATTTAACAGCACTGCTGGCCTCTACTCACTAGATGGCAATAGCACCCACCCCTCCCCAGTGGTAACAACCAAAAATGTCTCCAGACATTGCTGTGTCAACCTTGTTTTTTCATTTTCTGTAGTTCTGATGCTTTGACATCTGGGGCCTTCCTGACCCTGGAGGGATTGCCCCTCCCAGGGTTCGCCAATTCCTAGAAATAGCAAGCAACTTGTCTGCAAGCATGCTTTTCGATTACAAACCAACCAAACCAGAGCACACACTGCAACCACTTCCTTTATGGAGTTCTCATACTCAGGGCCACCATCCACTTACACTAAGCATGCCAGGGCCAGGTACCAAACAACTAGGGACAGGCCCTGTGCCTCAGAGCCTGCTGAAATGATTCAAACTAGCCAATCTTAAGCTTGCTCACTCTGCTTCATCTGTTCTTTCCCCTGGAAACACAGTAAAGGCTCATGTCCATAGTTCCCCCTTGTCCTTTTGGCTTCTGACCAACCCTGGTGCTTCCCTCTGTGGCCCTCCCTGTAAGGCGGGCTGCTTCTTCTTGGGAACGGTCAGTGGGAAACTATGCTTCCTATGACAGTCATTTCCTGATCTGTTGGCCTTATTATATTTCAAATTTTCTATTAATGCACAATGCCATGTTGTCCTGAAAAATAAGACCTAGCTGGACAATCAGCTCGAAGGCATCTTTTGGAGCAAAAATTAATATGAAACCTGGTATTATTTTACTATAATGTAAGACCAGGTCTTATATGATATAATGTGATATGATATGATATGATATGATATATGATATGATACCTGGTCTTATATTGATTTTTGCTCCAAAAGATGCATTAGAGCTGATTGTCCGGCTAGGTCTTATTTTCGGGGAAACACGGTAGTATTTTTAAAGCAGTTGCCGAGTGTCTTCAGTTGCAACATTGCCCCTGGTCCAGCATGACTGGGTTAACCTGAAACCTAACCTGGGTTAACCAGACATCTGTATTTAAAAAAAACCAAAAAAACAACTATCTAGGTAATGTGAGATCAACAAGTTTGCGGAACTGTAAACTTTAGACTTTATGCACAAAGACTTGAATCTGACCTTCAAGGCGTTATACAATCCAACCCATCCAGCATGAATTCCTCCTCCTCTCCTGCACAACACTTTGGTGCTTTAGTCCTCTTATTCTGCAGCCTGACCTTTGGCTACATCCTGATCCCTCTCACTTCCAAACCTTTGTTCCAAATGCAGACTCAGGCTTTTCTAACGACCTCTCAGACTTCTAATCTCATATGTATTTTTAAAAATAATCAGTGTTTGTTTATTGAAGGAATTAACTCACCACGTCTTAATCATAACACATCTAAAACACTACTTTGGGGCCATAAAGCTTTACAAACCCTCATGCAAATGTGAGACAGTAATTGCAAGTTTATACTCTTGTAACACATGTCAAGGCACTTCTCGCAGTTTAATTTTATGTCTGTTTCTATGGTTATTGGAGTCCTGTCTCTCTCTTGCCCTAGACTGAAGACTTGACAAGGTCAGAAAGCAAGTCTATTTTTGCTCATCATAATATCTGAATTACTTAACATAGTGTCTGGCAATAAACATTTGGTGAATAAATGAATAATTGATTAGTTAATTAACTAATTAATTACTACTTTAGCTTGTCTTTCAACTTGATGTCAAGCTCCTACAGATTATTTCTTTGTTTCTATGTTTCCTTCCAAACTTACGAATATAGTTATATTTAAACAGTACATATAAAAACAATAAATGATAACTATTATTTGTATTACATTAGTGTTATCAGTTGTACTTTATGGAGACTGGGCTACAGAGGCCAAGTACTCATTTGTTTTATTTTTAAAAATGGGCAAACTCCCTTTGAATAAAAAAACAATTGCATTTGAAAAGAAATACAAATGTTATTTGTGGCAATTATGTCATCATGTATCCAGAAAGGACAGGTTTAATTAAAACTGAGTATTTACTCCTAAATCCAAAAACTATAATTGCATCTGATAAAATGTCATTGTTGTCAGGCTACTTTCAAAAATTTAATACGATTAGCAGAAAGTGCTCTCTGCCATTTTAATTTCTGTTTCAGATGCCGAGATGTCCTACAGCCTGAAGGGAAACAACAAGCATGTTTTCCCATGTCGATCTTTTCGCGCCTCAGCATCTTCATTTCTTACTTATATAGAGAAAAACACCCTCTCAAATTCTGGGATTTTTTTTTTTTCTTTCTGAGTGATAATTCTGTGCGGGCTTTAAATGTGCTGACTTGACAGTTCCCTGTGAGAATTCCCACCTCCAACCCTCTCCCATAGGAGAGGTGGTGCCCCTGGGATCCTCACAGACTCTGCAAGACTCAGGGGGCTTCTGAGAGTTACGGGCAGGTGTGTAGTCAACAGGCTTGTTTCCAAAAGCTCCCTTACTATTTGCTCCACCTCCATTGTTTTAATGCAGTTAAGACCTACTTATTTCCCAAAATTTGCATTTAATTTGTATCCAAAGGGCTTGAACACCTAAAATAAAATGTTGAATTACAAAGGTAATTTATAAAGCCTACAGGCATTATAAAATGTGGCTAACCAACTCTCTTAAAGGATAAATATGAGACATCCTGACAGCTCTTGAGTGTCAAAAGGATTTTTCGACCATAGTTTGTACAGTAACTGCCAGCACTGAGATCCCCAAAACTCTCTGTTCTTTCTTAGATGTACAAACCTTCGAACTTCTTTGAGAAAATAAATCTGCACTTCAAAATTTATATTCCAAGGTTGGAAAACAAAAGCATACTGGCTGTTTCTCAAAACAGAAGAGACTTGTTCGAAATGGCTCCAGAGGTGATGGCTGTCCAAAAGGCAAGATAAAAACTGACCACGTCTTCTCCACCACTCTGACACAGAAGCAGGTTACTCCAGATAACAAGACCATCTCAAGTCCACTCACTGGTCCTTGCCCTTTCTTTCTTTCCTGTTTCTTGTCCCACGGCCCCATCCATTCCCACCTCTCCTTCCATTGTCTCTGTCCCTTCCCACCCTGTGATGCCATCCCATTTCCTTACCTTGTGTCTGCCTGTCTCCCTCCCTCTCTCTCCTCTTTGCCCCAGCCCTGCTTTTCTGAGCCATGTCATGAATCCTTTTTCTTCTTTTCCTCTTTCCTAATTTAGAACTGTCTGCTTCCCTGTTTAAGATTTGCATCTGCCATAGATCCCTACAAAATTAGATGCGCTAAAAATAGATTCACAGAGCCACCTCGGAGCCAAAGTTAGAGGAATCCAACTCTTTGTGTCATGATATTTGAGACTTCAATGTTAATAACAGCTGCTTAAACACCTGAGAATGACTCTACCATGTTTTGAGAACTATCTGATAATAGGACTTGCTGGGCTCTAATAACCAAGATACTACTGCCCCATCAGCCCATTTCTCTCCTATGAACCCCTCCTGCACTTGCTGCAATGGGAATTGGTTTCTTCGGAGAATGCATGAGACGCTTGACTAGTGGCGCAGAGATGGCAGCCCAAGTACCAGGTTTGGTTTAAGGATCAATGAGTTAAATGGAGAAAGAATGAAAGGAAAGAGCCAGCAGTAGGGGTTCAAGCCTAGGCCTGTGTAGCCAAGAGGAAGTGAGTCACACACCCAGCCACTCCATCAATAAATGGTGGCCCTGTTTTCCCAAGGCTCTCAGATTCGTGTGGTACCCTCTGTCTGGCTGCTCAGGACCCTGCATCTGTAACCCAGGCTGGTCTTTTCTGCCATCCTTCTGTGAGCTGGACAGACTGGTGACCATATTCTTGCTTTTTCCTCATCTCTTTAGGACACAGCCCAAGTCCTAGAAGCCTGTGGATGTTTTGAAGAAGATGAGAGTCTCAGAACCTTTACTAGTTTTTATCAGTATCTCTCCCTGCTGACCACCAGCTGGAAAGAGACGGCCTCTCTGTCTTGCTAAATCTATTAATGCTTAAAACACAGTGACAAGTTGGGAATTTCAAAAGCCTCCAAGATGGTTAATAGCATAGACTTTAAAAAATCACAGCTCTAAGTCAAACCAGAATTTATAGAGGATCACTCCACCTCCTCTTCATTTATCTCTGTTTTCCTTTGTGTGCTTCCATACCCAAATTTATGGGTCAGAAGCATTTCTCTGTTTTTCCCGGTGTTAAAAAAAAAATGCTACAGAAATCAGAGCTCTTTGGATAGAATCTTTGTACAACAAAAAATTATGTCTGTATATATACGTAAGCAGAGACATGTAAGTTTATAAATAACATTAGCTTTTGCTCCCCTCCCCAAAAAGAAAAAAAGATTCTCGTTTGCACGTGACTCAGAATCCTTAAGGTATACAGAATGCTGTGCCATGATCCACAGGTCTGTTGTTAGGGGAGTACTCTGTAGCATTTCAAAGATAGCTCACCCCCAAAAATCAGTTTATGAGAAGCTCATAAATCAAAATATTTATACACGTGTTTTGATGACAGAGCATTTTTTTTAAATTGCTCTGAGGTATAATTGAAATATAATAAATTCTGCGTATCTCAAGTGTACCATTGGGTAAGTTTTGACATGTGTGTACAATGTAAAACCATCATCACAATGAAGATGGTGAACATATTCATCACCCATAAAGGTTTTTTTAATTAATGTTTATTGGGGTGACAATGGTTAGTAAAGTTACATAGGTTTAAGGTGTACAATCCTGTAATACGTCATCTGTATCTCACATTGTGTGTTCACCTCCCCTCCCCCCCCCAGTCAATTCTCCTTCCATCACCATTTATTTTGTTTTGGTTTTATTTTCTCTTTTTTGAGACTTTATTTTTTAGTCTTTTAGTTTTAAGTTCACAGCAAAATTGAGTAGAAGGTACAGAGATTCCCACAACCCCCCCTACCCCCACTCATGTACAACCTCCCCACTGTCCATATGTCTAGAGTGGTGCATTTCTTTATAATTGATTAATCTACACTGACTCATCATTATCACCCAAAGTCCATAGTTTACCATAGAGTTCACTCTTTGTGTTGTATATCTAATGAGTTTGGACAAATGTATGTGACATATGTCTATCATTACAGTGTCATACAGAGTAGTTTCACTGCCTTAAAATCCTCTGTGAGGATGAATAGATAGAGAACAGATTTTTTTTTATTTTATTAAATTTTGTTTTGTTATGCTTTAACAAAGTGGCACCTATATCATCACATAGACTGTAAAAATAGTAAAAAGGAGACCTTAATCCAAATCTGTTTCCTTCTGAAGTTTACTGATGATTCATCAGCCTCTCCCTTTCTTTCTTGATCTCTTAATAACGTTTTTACTTTCTAATATAACACACAGGATTGTTTGTTTGTTTGTTTGTTTGTTTGTTTGTTTGTTTTTCTTAGCAGTGCCTTGCATGGTAGGGGAGGGGGGAAATGTCATTATTTTAAAGGTAATTGTGGGGACAGAGCCAGGAGTGCAGTTTCCAGGTTCTCGGCCTCACATAGAAAGGTGCTGGCTCAGGTAGTAAATGGCCATGAACTGTGATCAGATGGCCATCAGCTGTAACCAGTGAGCCATTGGCCACTGATATAACTGCTGTGGCTACGCTAGCCAAAAATGGGGGCTAGCAAGAAGATGGTGGCTGGGCTAGCAAAAGCAGACTGCAGTAAGCATGGTGGGTTGCAGGTCGTGTGGCTCCTGCTTCTTGTGTCTCCAACCCAGCTGCCAGCGAGACTATAGTGGTGTGACTCCCCTACGTATGGCTCCATGGGTGTTCCTTTTTGGCCTCAGCATGTCCTGCGTTCTTATGTGGGGAGCGGGAGCTGAGACCCCATATACCACCCCGTGTGACAGTAATCTACTTTACATTTGTGTAGAACATAAGCATCACTTAAATATTTTTTGGCAGTATGAGTTCAATCTGATTTCAGGCTCCCCAAACCCTGATAACCCACAGAAAGTTTGTGTTAGTGGAGGCTAAACCCTACCATTGGGTAATAAACTGCCGCTTCCCTCCATCAATGGCTTCCTTGCAGTTTTTTTTAACATGGCAGGCATTTTCCTCCTTTAAGCCCTATGCATTTCCTTTCCCCTCCGTTTTAGATGTCTTTCCTCCCCATTCGTTGCCTGGATATACTTTTCTTGACTTTTAGATCTGAAATTAAATGTAATGTTCTTCTGATCACCATCCCTGACTAAGCTGCATCCCTGTCATTCGGTCTCTTAGCATCACATTCTATCCCTCTCAATTTGCACTGTCCAATAGATGGCCACAGGCTACATGTGGGTGTTTCAATTCAAATTAATTAAATTTAAATAAAATTTTAAATTAGGTGCCTCAGCACATTACCTACATTCAAAGGGCTCAATAACCACATGTAGCTAATGGCTACTACATTAAATAAGGCAGGTATAGAATGTTTTCATCATCACAAAAGTTTCTACTGCAGACGCTACATTGAGGTCACTTACAATTTCTAATTTTATGTTAATTTGCATGGGAGTTTTGATTGGTCATTTGATGTTTGCCTCCCTCTGGATGGTGTACTTTATGAGTGTAAGAATTACAAAATAGGGTGGGAGACCAGGGTAAGGGGGATCAAATATATGGTGATGGAAGGAGAACTGAGTCTGGGTGGTGAGCACACAATGGGATTTATAGATGATGTAATACAGAATTGTACACCTGAAATCTATGTAATTTTACTAACAATTGTCACTCCAATAATTTAAAAAAAAAAGAGAGAGAGAAAAAAAAGAATTACAAAATATTGGTCAGTGCTTTGTTGCAAAGTAGGAGCTCAATAAATATTTTTGAATGAAAGAATGGCATGAGTTAAGTACAAAATTAGTAGATTGAAAGACCACACAAGGGAGGAAACAAATGGGCAGATGAAAGTTAATGCCCTTGTATTTCTAGTTCTAGCTGGCCCCCAAATTAAAGTGTAATAGGGGGGAAAAAGTATATTGGGATTTTCCAGTTATCCTGGACTAAAAGCATTTCTGTTCCACTTTACGTCCTAAAATCAATTGAAGATCATAAAAAGCATGAACAAACATAGAGGAGAAAGTACCATCTTCAATGAAACTCAGAATCATCAGCAACCACAAACCACAAACTATGAAATATAGTTGCCAAAAAGCAAAGTTGGATTGAATTGGGGGCAGACGTCAATGGTGAACATACTCCACCGCCTGGCACAGAGTATCCAAGTGTAGACTGGCCAACAGCTTCTTGCTGGAGCATCTGAGTGTGGGGGTATCCTGTCGCTGGGAATGTCCCCAGTTCCCATTCCATGATATAGAGTGGCAGGGGAACCTGGGGCTGAAACAGAAACACATTAACTTCATGGAAAACCAGTGGTCTGTATGGCAAGGTAGAGGGGTAGCAATCACCATCTGCTGAAACGAAATACCAAATCCCCTTCCAAAGTACGCACACACACCCATACACACACACATACACACACACGAAATATTAATATGTAGTCATTCTTGGTCGGCGGGCTAGAATGAGCTCTTAGCAGAGACCCACTCCAGAGGTGGAGGAAAAGTGCCCATACCATGTGTAATGTCCTGTACTTCTCATCCATTTTTTTAGCAAATGCTTGACCCAGAAAAAAAAAAAAAAAAACTTCACTCATTTAGAGATAAGAAATAATAAGAAAAGAGCCAGCCTGAGAAATAGGCACGGATGTAACCAGATAGAAGGAAGAAAGAAACATGCCAAACAAAACCCAGATGGAGAATATACATCAGAATTACTTTGCAGAGCAGAACAACAGTACAAACAAACATTAATCCCCATAGTCGAAGAAGTTTTAGTATCTGAGCTTCTCAGCGCTCAAAGAAGAGATATAGGGATCAAAGAAGACCTGATAAGGCAATAGAAAGAAATAATGTGACCTGAAAGAGCTCCAGGGAAAATGTGGAAGAGAAAAAGACACAAACACAAACAAAAAAACTTCAAAACCTCAAGCACACTGGAAGTGGCAAAAATTAAAACATATATTGCTGAGAAAGACAGACATGAAGGACAGGCTTAGAAAAGAAAAAATGAACAAAATATATGAAAAGGAGTGAAAGAGCTACAGAGAAAATGGGACATAGTGGATAAGCATGCATGTGATTGGTGAACCCCCAAAAGAAAAATGAACAAATGAAGTAGATATAAAATATTCAAATATACAAGAGAAGAATATTTTATAAAACAAAGATATATGCTTTATGATTGAAAAGGTACAGTCTTCCCCCAAAATAGTGCACAATAAGTCAACTAAAACACATCCATTACATCTGTAGTGCTTTGATGTTACAGATAGTATCTTACAACATCTCGCTCTCCTTCTTTCCCTCTCTCCAGTCCTCCCCCAAACTATGTAAACAAATAAAACACAAATTTGAAAAAGCTACCTCAAAAAAATCAATCTGGGTTCAAAAATTCTCTAAAGCAACATATGTCTACAACTCCTCAGATACAGAAATGAGACAAAATGTTTTATACCGAGACAGACATGTGTTATTCGGCATTTCTCTGTTTCATGCTCTGCTCATACCTGCTACTGCTGCTGCCACTTAGAATGGTAGTCATTGCTACACACACACACACACACACACACACACACACACACACACACACACACAACTTTTTTTCTATCTTCTCCACTCTTTATGTGATTAGTTTCTATTTATCCTTCATGTCTCAGTGTAAGAGATATGTGTTGGAGTGGAGGAAACATCCAAATAGAAATGTCATTGACATCTGGATGGTACCTGAAGCCAAAGGAACAGAGAAGATATGCAGAGTAGGGTAAGCAACTCATCATACTTTCTTCACCTCCATTTTAGCCCCATGTTCTGGAAACCTCCGTAGGCCTGGACAAACTATGACAGTTGTTCACCCTCTGAGAGAGAGTGTGAATAAAAGGAACACCTAAGACAGATTCTCGAGGAAGACAAGTGCCTCGCAGGTAGAGAAAAAAGAGCTGCCAAGTGACATCGAGAAAAATTGCCATGAAAACAGAAGGCAAGTCAGAGGAAGATGAGTCTACAAACCAAAGGAAGAAAGTGTTTCAGGAAGGAGTGAGTGGTCAAATGGTGCCACAAAGTCTGGTAGGACACAGATGGAAAGTGTCAATTGCTGAGAGGTTGGAAAGAGCTGAAGTCAGAGGCCCTGGCACCAGGCAGAGAGCTGGCAGGCAGGGCTGGGCTTGTCCATACACAAGAGGCTGACGCGTCAGGAAGGGGCCTGGGCTTGTCCCTGGCCCAATGACCAGATGGAACAGATAACAAGGCTGCTCACACAGCAGAAAAGAGATGGGGCAGGTCACATTTCTTGACCTAGAGTTCCCTCCACACCGCCTCAGACTACTCGACTGCAGGATTCAAACAGAATCCCTTTAACACCCAACAGGAATCAAAAAGACTCCTTCCCGATTATACAAATGCAACATGTAGATACAACTCATTCAAAGATAGGAATTCTGAAATATAAATGAACTGTAAGATACATAAAGAAAATTTTAATAAGCATCTGAATTTTTTTCTCAATACAAGTCAAGAAAGCATTGATCATGCAAAAACTAAAAAAGATGAAGAAGAAAGGAGCTAGAATTTCACTAGTATGCTTACATTTTTATTATAAGCTCTATTAAGTGGTATAGACAAATACTGAAACATGCAAGGAAAACAAAGCCTCCAAAATGTAAATGGCTTAACATGATAGAAGTTTCTTGTTTGATCATGAAACAGTATAATGCAGATATTTGTCAGCTGACCTTCCATGCAGTGATTCAAGGGCCCAGCCAGGCCTTTTCCCTCTGGGGGCTATAAGGGTAAGAGTTTTCCACTCTCCCTCCAAATGATCTGTAATTGTAACACAACACCACTGAAATCTCCTTTCTTTTTTGAAACGTGACAAAGTAATTCTAATGTTCATTTCAAAGAAATACTTGAAAATGTTATTTGAAAAAATAACATTAATAATGGGGTACTTAAAAAAATAATGGGGTAATTGACATCCAGGAACTAAAATAAAACTGCAATGATTTCTTCATTTTAATTATTTATTTTTAATTTCTATTTTTAAACAATTATAAATTCACAAGAAGTCTCAAAGAGAGCACAGAGAGGTCTCGTGCAACTTTCACCCATTTTTCCCAAAAGCCCAAACCAGGAATTTGACATTATACAATATATGTGTGTATTTCTACATTTTATCGCCTGAGTAGGTCTGTGTAACAAGCACAGCAATCAAAACACAGAATTTTCTCGTAATAACAAAGGTCTCCCTCATGCATACTGCCTCACAACCACACTCACCTTCCTCCCCTCTCGTATATCTCTAATTCCTGGCAACCACTAATCTGTTTTCCATCTGTATAATTTTGTCACTTGGGGAATGTTATGAAAATGGAATCTTAGATTATGTGATCTTTTGGGATTGGCTATTTTCACTCAGTATAGTGAGTGAAATCCATCCAAGTTGTTGCATGTGACAATAGTTTGTTCCTTTTTATTGCTGAGTAGTACTCCATAGTATAGATGTATCTGGGTCTGTTCAATTATTCATCTAGTGAAGGAAATGTGGTTGTGCCCAGTTTTTAGTAATTACAAATAAAGCAGCTATGAACAATCACATACAAGTTGTTGTGTGTGATACAAGTTGTTGTTGTTGTGTGTGTGTGTGTGTGTGTGTGTAAACAACATAGATTTTCATTTCTCTGGGCTAAACGCCAAAGATGCAATTGCTGTAGGACAGTAGCTGCATGTTTAGATTTTTAAGAAAATGCCCAACTATTTTCAAACTATTTTTCCAGAAAGGCTGCACCATTTTACATTCCCACCAGCAATGTATGAGAGATTTAGTTTCTTTGCATTCTCAACGGCATTTGGTATTGTCACTGTTTTTTATTTTAGCTGTTATAAGAGATATATAGTGACATCTTATCTTGGTCTTAATTTGCAATTCCCTAATGGCTAGTGATGTTGAAGAGATTTTCATGTGCTTACTTGCCATCTGTATATTCACTTTGGTGAAATGTTTTTCAGGCCTTTGTCCATTTTCTAATTGAATTATTTTTATTTTATTTTTCTTTTTACAGCTACATTTTGAGAATTCTTTGTATATTCTGCATAGGAATCCATGCTGGATATGTGGTTTGCAAACATTTTCTCCCCGTGTGTAGTTTGTCCTTTTTTCCTCTAAAATGGGTCTTTTGCAGAGCAAAATTTTTTAATTTTAATGAAATCCAATTTATCAATATTTCCTTTTATGGGCTGTGTTTTTGGTGTCATGTCTAACAACTCTTCATCAAATCCTAGGTCCCAAATATTTTCTCCTATGTTATCTTCTAAAGTTTTCTAGTTTTACATTTTACATGTAGGTCTGTAATCTATTTTGAGTTATTTTTGTATAAATTATGAAGTTTAGGTGGAGATTCTTTTCTTTCCTTCCTTCCTTCCTTCCTTCCTTCCTTCCTTCCTTCCTTCCTTCCTTCCTTCCTTCCTTCCTTCCTTCCTTCCTTTTCTTTCTTTCTTTCTTTTCTTTCCTTTTTTGAACTACGAATAGCCACATGCTCTAACACCTTGTGTTGAAAACACACTACTGCCCTTTCCTCATTGAATTGCCCTTGTCCCTTTGTTAAAATCAGTGAACATTTGTGTGGGGCTATTTCTGGATTCTCTGTTCTGTCCCATTGATCTATGTGTTTACTTTTCTGCCCATAAAATGCAATCTTGATTACTTTAGGTATATAATAAGAGTTGAAATTGGGTAAAGTGATTCCTCTCCATTTATTCTCCTTCATAATTTTTTAGCACTCTAATTTCTTTATCTTTACATATAAATTTTAGAAGAATTTTTTTCAATGTCACAAAATTTTTACTGAGATTTTAATAGGAATTACATTAAAACTTTTATATAAATTCGGAGTAAATAGACATCTTTGCTGTGCTGAGTCTTCCAATCTAGACATCCTTCCATTTATTTAGATCTTTTAAACTTTATTTCATCAGCATTCCGTTCCTTTTAAATATCAGTTTCTGTGTGTGTGTGCGTGTGTGTGTGTGTGTGTGTGTGTGTGTGTGTGTTGATCTTGTATCATATAACTTTGCTGAACTCACTTATTAGTTTATTAGCTTTAACAGGTTTTGTGGTAAAATCCTTGGAATTTTATACACAGGTCATCGTGACATCTACAAATAGGAACAGCCTCATTTCTTCCTTTTCAACTTGTATGCCTTTTATTTTCTTGACTTTTTTGATTGGTTAGAATTTCCACTTTTCTACTATGTTCAGTAGCAATGGTAAGGGTAAATGTCCTTGCCTTGTTCCCAATCTAAGGGGGGAAGTATTCAACCTTAAAACATAAAGTTTTAATTGTAGGTTTCATTAATTGTAGATTTCTTAAATAAGTATTGTTTATCAAGTTGAGGAAGATCCTCTCTATTCTTAGTTTTCTGAGGGTTTTTGTCACAAATTGGTTTGGAGTTCATCAAACATTTTTACTGTATCAATTGATATAATCGTATTGCTTCTTTAGCCTTTCAGTATGGTAGGTTGAGTATTGAATCAGCCTTGCAACTCTGGAACAAACTCTACTGCGTCATGGTATATAGTTCTTTTTATATGTTGCTGAATTCTATTTGCTAATATTTTGTTAAGAATATTTACTTCTAAAGTCATGAAGAATGTTGGCTTGTAGTTATCTGGCTTTTGTTTGTTTTGTCTAATATTGACATCAGGGTAATAATGTCTTTATAAAATGAATTAAGAAGGGTTCTCTCTTCCTTTCTCTGGAATGGATTGGGCAGAATTTGTATTAATTCTTTAAATGTATTTTTAGAATTCTCCAATGAAAATCTGTGTTGGAGATTTATTTTATAGGAGGTTTTTAAGTGCAGATTCAATTTCCTTAATAATTATAGGGTACTTGAATTATCTATTTAATATTGATAGTACTATATATCCCTGAGGTTGTCCTCTTCTGTTTTTTAAATCTTTTTTCTCTCTATTGTCAGACTGGAAAAATTATATTGTTATATCTTCAAGTTCTCTGATTTTTCTTTCCTCTCAATTCTGCTCTTGAGCTAAGCTGTTCAGTTTTCTGTTGGGTTATTGTATATTTTAGTTCTAAAATTTACATTTGCTTCTCCCTTATACTTTATATTTCTTTACTGAAGTGTTCTGTTGTTTTGTTGTAACTTTCTATGTTCCTGGTATGATGAGTGATTTTTTTATTAAAACCAAGACATTTTGGATATCATTCTATAACACTGGATCTCATTTAAATCCTTCTCTGATATCACTCTGGTGAGTGAAGAGGGTGTCACCTCACTTTTTCCAGATGGGTGGACTTAAAAGATCTAATTTGTCCACTCAGTCTCCATTGACACCTGGAGGCCAGAAGAAGGACTCTGTTACTGCTGGGTGAGGGTGGGAGTTGAGGCTTCCATTAGACCTTCCCTGACACTATTTCCACACACAAAAAGGGAGTAGAGTGCCTCATTACTGCTCCCATGGAGGATGTGGCCTCACTCACATTGCAGGGAGGGAGGTGGTTGGCCTTGTTATCACTGAGTGGTGATGAATGTCCTGACTCTCCATGAGGTTTCTTCTGATCCCATCTGGCAGGGATATTAAGATATCTTGTTATAACCTGGCAATGATGGAACTCCGGGCTCTCCATTTGGTCTTTACTGGAGGGTGCCAGGTGTACCCAGTTTTTTCTGTGCTGTTTGGCTTGTGTGAACCATTATGGTCTGAATGTTTTCTGTCTTGCAGGTTTAACTTTTCCCTGGTCCTTTGCTGGACAGATAAACTTTTTATCGGGGTCTATTTCATCTGCTCCTGTTGGTGTTTCTGGGTTATGTGTTTCTTCAGTTCCAAGTCTGGGATATATAAAGAAAAAGGAAAACCCAGGGAACTCACCACTCTGTCACTGCTTGGATCTTGAGGTTCCCAGGTAATCTGCCTTCTCTCTACCTTTGAGAGTCTTCTTATGTTTCTTTTATATAGAATATCCAGGATTTTTAGTTGTGCTCAGCAGAAAGAATAATAAAACATATGTCTACACCACCTTTCTAGAGTGGATGGATAAGCCATGATAATTTATAAGTGTAAAATGTGCAAGTGTTAAATGTAACAGGACAGAACAGCCAAATACACAAAAACTACTTTCAAAAATCAGTAAGAAGTCTTCAACAAATGCTGAGAAGTTACTTAGCTAACTAGAAAAAGCAGAATTAGATTTCTGTGCATATAATATTCCAGAATAAATAATATTTGTATAACTCATTAATTGTGCAATTAATTAAATGTATAACTAAATAATTATATAATTAGTAATTTTAAACATGAAACTATAGGAAAGAATACAAGCTCATTATAAAATCAAGATAGGAATAAATTTTAACGTTCTATATAAAAATGATGGCTGTCTTTATAAGTAATTATAATTGTTCAGAGAAATGAGTACTGTAAGTAAAAAATAATTGGAGAAAGGATCAAAGACATCATTTGCATGTAGACTACATGTAGCTAACAAATATGCTTCTTTCTTCATTGTTACAAGATGGCTATTGCACTTCCGAGCATCACACCAACACTCGAGGTAGAATGAAAGAGAAAGAGAACCCACCTTCTGCATCTGTGTAAGATGCAGCCCTTCTCATCAGGAATGTTTCCCAGAAACTTCTTTTAACAGAGTTGCTTACATTTCACATGACCAATCAAAGGGAAGGTGAGGAATAAGTATTCAATTTTCCAGACACCAGAAGAGATGATGTCAAGAAAGAAGAGGCTAGGAATGAATGCTAAGTGAGCCAACTGCAGTTTTTACATAGCATTTTTATGTAGAAAATTAAAAGCATATTTTGCAAAGTGCATCGATTGAATGTAGTGACAACCAAAATATGCAAGAATTGTGTTTTGCAGGCCTTCTCCAAAGCATTTGTGACATCTGACCATTAAAAGGAGTTAGGAGATGTACTTACAAACTATTCAGGCTCTGATCCCTACATTGTCGGGGTGCGACACTATAAATTATATGTCTTTATACTGAGAAAAGATTAGAAGGTTGATGTTGACTACACATATCTCTACCATAAACTCTTTCACAGGCACTTTGTTGTATGCGACAGGGAAGAGCACTTTCAAGCTGTGTTTGGTTACATGAAACCTGAGTCAGCCATCTAGTGAATGCAAAGAAAAAATCATCAAAAAGCAGGATTGGTCTTACAACTGAAAGCAGCAAGCTGTCGGACGAAGAGCAAAATGTGGGAGTCAGGAGATCTAAGGGTTCTATCATATTCCACTACTAAACAGCTGTGTGCCCTCGGACACATAATTAACACTGACCAACTTCAGTTTCCTAATCCGGAAGATCAAGGGGTGTATGGGAAAGACTACATAAGTACCTTGAGCACAAGATGATTATGTTCTATTATAATTGAAATCTTCTGAAAATTAATGATTGCAAAGGTAATGAATCACCCTAAACCTCTCACTGTGAGCCAACAGAAAGGAATGCAGAGAGATCTGGGGGAACGGAGATGTGAGGAGTCATTGGCTCTGTGTCAGCTGTCATCATTCATGGTAAATGGTACAATTCACAGGAAATATTGAACCCAATAAAACTCTATCAACATTATTTTTGTATAATTGGAGAAATGACTGCGATGCAATTTATTGAGCCCACACTCCAGCTCAAGACTTGGAGTCCTTGTTGATTTCATTTCGCCAACGAGAAAGACTACACCTCAAGAGTGAAATGAATCACAATGGTCAGGAAGTTGTCACTGATAGTTAATAAAATCTTTCAGCCCAGGAATCGGAGGCCATACAAGGAACCCAAATTGGTACCATTGGAATGTATCAACCTTCAGGTTCAGATCAAAGTGATGACTGTCAGCACAGGCTGTGATGAAGTTGGAATTCTCACTCTATTGTTTCTAGCTGTGTGATCTTCCCTAAATTACTTAACCTCTCTGTGCCTGTTTTTCATCTGTAAAATGGGGGACAATGATTGCACCCACTCCTTATAACTGGGTGAAATTTAAAAATTGTAATCCAATGCCCGGTCTCTAGATAGTTATTGTCAGAGATATGAATTTTAATTTTTAAGTAGATCAATGAATTTGCAACTAAGCTTATAAGCTGTTATGTACTTAGTAACTTGTGGTGAATTTCTTAATTAGGGGAATAGAGTTTCTCTATGCAGAAATGTACAGAAGTGGCAAAAATAAGAAGTTGACCATAAAGCTTGAGAAAGCTTTTAATAAAATATATTCCAAAGGATATATGCAGTTTTGCAAACCGTTGTTGCCTAAAGTCCTGAGCGGCTTCCTACTGCAGTTTACGTACCTCTGCTCCTGGGGAGAAGGCAGAGAACACATGAGATGTAAGGTCTAGATAGACCAGGAGTAGAAATATATCTTTGGATTTGGCTTAGATGATGTCTTTCAGCAAAAACTGACCACTGAACTGGGCATGGTCACGGAAACAGAACTGGAATTGTTTTCAACTATTGTCTCTTCCTATCTCTCTTTTTGGCAACCTCTCCGCATCCTTGCAGTCCTTAATATGGGGTGCTAAAAGGGACTTTCAAATCAGTGGGGAAAGGCCAGGTTGCTCATTAAATTAAATGTTGAGACAGCTGGCTAACCACTTGGAAAAACAAAGTTAGAACTCTATCTCAAACCAAAATAAACCCCAAATGGGTTAAATATGGAAAGAAATAGACATGAAAATATCAGAAGAAAACACAGATGAATAGCAACAGAACTATGTTAATGGGAAAAGGCTTCATGACTATAATTCTTGGAGCAGAAATTATAATGGGAAACAGGATTGTTGATTGCATTAAAATTTTTTGTGTCCCTTTATTTGAAAAATACCATAGACAAAATGGGGAGAACAGGAACTTAAGAAAAATCATTTCAATATATAAGGTTAAAGGGTTATTCTCCCTAATAAAGCAAAACTTGTATAAACGAATTAGGAGATGACCTACCCTAATGTGATAGTTGTCATACACAGGACGTTTTAAAAAGAAGGACGACATATGACTACTCAACATGAAGAAAATACAACTTCACATGTAATCAGCTACTTTTTTTTAATTTATTGAGGTGACATTTGTTAGTAAAATTACATAGATTTCAGGTGTACAATTCTGTATTACATCATCTATAAATCCCGTTGTGTGTTCACCACCCAAAGTCAGTTCTCCCTCCATCACCATGTATTTGATCCTCCTTACCCTCATCCCCCCGCATCCCCCTTACCCTCTGGTAACCACTAAACTATTGTCTGTGTCTATGAGTTTTTCTTTCTCATTTGCTTGTCTTGTTCTTTTGTTGTTTTTGGTTTATATACCATATGTCAGCGAAATCATATGGTTCTCTGCTTTTCCTGTCTGACTTATTTCACTTAGCATTATACTCTCAAGATCCATCCACGTTGTCACAAATGTTCCTATATCATCTTTTCTTACCGCTGAATAGTATTCCATTGTATATATGTACCACACCTTCTTCATCCATTCATCTATTAAAGGACATTTTGGTTGTTTCCATGTCTTGGCCACCGTAAACAAAGCTGCAATGAACATTGGAGCACTCGTGTCTTTATGGATAAATGTTTTCAGATTTTTGGGGTAGATACCCAGGAGAGGGATTGCTAGGTCATATGGTAATTCTATTCGTAATTTTTTGAGGAACCTCCACGCTGCCTTCCATAACGGCCGCACCAGTCTGCATTCCCACCAACAGTGTATGAGGGTTCCTTTTTCTCCACAGCCTCTCCAACACTTGTTACTATTTGTCTTGTTGATGAAAGCCATTCTCACTGGGGTGAGGTGATATCTCATTGTGGTTTTCATTTGCATTTCTCTGATGATTAGTGATGTTGAGCATTTTTTCATATGTTTATTTATCATTTGTATATCCTCTTTGGAGAAATGTCTCTTCAGGTCCTCTGCCCATTTTTCAATTGGATTGTTTGTTTTTTTGTTGTTGAGTTTCATGAGTTCCTTGTATATTTTGGATATTAGCTCCTTATCGGAGGCAATGTTTGCAAAAATCTTCTCCTATTCAGTTGGTTGCCTCTTTATTTTGTCAATGGTTTCTTTTGCTGTGCAGAAGCTTTTAAGTTTCATATAGTCCCATTTGTTTATTTTAGCTTTTACTTCCATTGCCTTTGGAGTCAAATTCATGAAATACTCTTTGAACCCAAGGTCCATAAGTTTAGTACCTATGTTTACTTCTATGCAGTTTATTGTGTCAGGTCTTACTTATGCTTAAGTCTTTGATCCATTTTGAATTAATTTTGGTACAGATAGCAGTCCAGTTTCACTCTTTTGCACGTAGCTATCCAATTCTCCCAGCACCATTTATTGAAGAGGCTGTCTTTCCTCCATTGTATGTTTTTAGCTTCTTTGTCAAAATTATCTGTCCATATTTATGTGTTTTTATTTCTGAGTTCTCAATTCTATTCCATTGGTCTATGTGTCCGTTTTTCTGCCAATACCATGCTGTTTTGATTATTGTAGACCTGTAGTACAAGCTAAAGTCAGGGAGTGTGATACCTCTGGTATTGTTCTTTTTTCTTAAGATTGCTCTGGCTATTCAAGGTCTTTTGTGGTTCCAAACAAATCTGATGATTTTTTGTTATATTTCTTTAAAAAATGCCATTGGGATTTTGATGGGGATTACATTAAATCTGTATATTGCTTTGGGTAATATGGCCATTTTAACTATGTTGATTCTTCCAATCCATGAGCACAGAATGTCTTTCCATTTCTTTATGTCTTCTTCAATTTCTTTCAAAAATGTCTTATAGTTTTCAGCATATAGGTCCTTCACATCCTTGGTTAAGTTTATTCCTAGGTATTTTATTCTTTTTGCTGCAATTGCAAAAGGAATTGTTTTTGTATTTCTTTTTCTGAGATTTCATTGTTAGTATGTAGGAATGCAATGGATTTTTGTACGTTGATTTTGTAGCCAGCAAATTTACTGTATTCATTGATTGTTTCTAATAGCTTTTTGGTGGAGTCTTTAGGGTTTTCTAGATATAGCATCATGTCATCTGCAAAGAGTGACAATTTAACTTCTTCATTTCCAATTTGGGTGCCTTTTATTTCTTTCTCTTGCTCTAGCAAGGACTTCCAACACTATGTTGAAAAGCAGAGGTGATAGGGGACAGCCTGTCTTGTTTCTGAACGTAGAGCAAAGGGCTTCAGTTTTTCACCATTAATTATGAGATTAGCTAAGGGCTTGTGTGGGGACAGAGCCTCAGAGAGCAGATTCCAGGCTCTCGGCCTCACATAGAAAGATGCTGGCTCAGGTAGTAAATGGCCATCAACTGTGATTGCAAGGCCGTCAGCTGTGGCTAGTTGGCCATCAGCTGTAACCAGTGAGCCATTGGCCACTAATATAACTGCCGTGGCTATGCTAGCAAAAAAATGGGGGCTAGCAAGAGTGGATTGCAGAGAGGTGGATGCCGCCGGCGAGAATATAGTGATATAACTCCCCTACTTATGGCTCCGTGGGTGTTCCTTTTTGGCCTCACCATATCCTGCGTTCTTATGTGGGGAGTGGGAGCTGAGACCCTGCATGAGACCCCGCACGACAAATGGCGCAGCGAGCAGGGTCTCCCGCATGACAGCTCGTCATACGTGGCCTTTATTATGTTAAGGTATTTTCCTTCTATTCCTATTTTATTAAGTGTTTTAATCATAAATGGATATTGTATCTTGTCAAATGCTTTTTCTGCATCAATTGATATAATCATATGATTTTTGTCCTTTATTTTGTTTATGTGATGTATCACATTGATGGATTTGTGGATGTTGAACCATCCTTGTGCCCCGGGGATGAAGGCCACTTGGTCGTGATGAATAATGTTTTTAATGCATTGTTGTATTTGATTTGCTAGAATTTTGTTTAGGATTTTTGCATCAGTATTCATCAGAGATATAGGTCTGTAGTTTTCTTTTTTTGGGTTGTCCTTACCAGGTTTTGGTATCAGGGTAATGTTGGCCTCATAAAACGACTTAGGGAGTACTGTCTCTTCTTCAATTTTTTGGAAGAGTTTGAGAAGGATTAATATTAGATCCTTTTTGAAGGTTTGGTAGAATTCACTAGTGAAGCCATCTAGTCCCCGACTTTTGCTTTTGGGAAGGTTTTGGATGACTGATTCAATTTCGTTACTGGTGATCGGTCTGTTTAGATTTCCCAGTTCTTCATGGTTCAGCCTTGGAAGGCTATATGTTTCTAAGAACTTGTCCATTTCTTCTAGGTTACTGAATTTGGTGGCATATAGTCCTTCATAGTATTC
This sequence comes from Rhinolophus hipposideros, assembly GCF_964194185.1. Classification (NCBI taxonomy): domain Eukaryota; kingdom Metazoa; phylum Chordata; class Mammalia; order Chiroptera; family Rhinolophidae; genus Rhinolophus; species Rhinolophus hipposideros. The sequence continues at coordinate 6,268,937 of NC_138066.1, read as the reverse complement.
TTGGATGATCCTTTGTATTTTTGTGGTGTCCGTGACAACTTCCCCTTTTTCATTTCTGTTTTGTTAATTAGTGTCTTCTCTCTTCTTACCTTAGTGAGTCTAGCCAAGGGTTTGTCAATTTTGTTAATCTTTTCAAAGAACCAGCTGTTTGTCACATTAATTTTTTCTATTGCCTTTTTGTTCTCTGTTTCATTTAGTTCTGCTCTGATTTTCGTTATTTCCTTTCTTCTGCTGACCTTGGGTTTCACTTGGTCTTTTTTTTCTAGTTCTTTAAGGTGTAACATGAAGTTATCTATTTGGGATTTTTCTTGTGTCTTGAGATAGACCTGTAATGATATAAATTTCCCTCTTATAACTGCTTTCTCTGCATCCCAAAAATTTTGGTAGGATGTATTTTCATTGTCATTTGTTTCTATGTATCTTTTGATCTCTCCTCTAATTTCTTCTTTGACCCCGTAGTTCTTTAAAAGTATATTGTTTAATCTCCATGTATTTGTGTTTTTTCCTGCTTTCTTTTTGCAGTTGATATCCAATTTCAAAGCCTTGTGATCAGAGAATATGCTTGGTATGATTTCAATCTTCTTAAATTTGCTGAGGCTGATTTTATGTCCCAATATATGGTCTATACTTGAGAATGTTCCGTGTACACTTGAAAAGAATGTATAGTATGATGTTTTAGGATGAAGTGCTCTATATATGTCAATTATGTCCATTTCATGTAATGTGTCATTTAGGGCTGCTATTTCATTATTTATTTTCTGTTTGGATGATCTATCCATAACTGTCAATGATGTATTTAAGTCCCCTAGTATAAATGGGTTTTGGTCAATTTCTCCCTTTAGTTCTGTTAGTAGTTGCTTGGTATATTCTGGTGCTCCCTGGTTGGGGGCATAAATATTGATGATTGTTATGTCTTCTTGTTGTATAGTCCCCTTTACCATTATGAAATGTCCATCTTTGTCTCTTGTTATCTTTTTCACCCTGAAGTCTGTTTCATCTGATATCATTATGGCTACACCTGATTTTCTCTGGGTACCATTTGCTTGGAGTGTCAATTTCCACCCTTTCACTTTGAGTCTATGCTTGTCCTTGTAGCTGAGATGTGTCTCTTGGAGACAACATATGGTTGGGTTTAGTTTTTAGATCCAATCCGCTACTCTGTGCCTTTTTATTGGTGAGTTCAGTCCATTTACATTTAGGATGATTATTGACATGTGAGGATTTCCTGTCATTCTATCTTTATTTTCTGGTAAGGCTGTGTCTCCATTGTTTCTTTGCCTTTTTGTTGTTGTCTATTATTTCTGTGTGGTGGTATTCTATGATGTTTCCCTCTGTTTCTTCTTTTATTACAGTATATCTTTCAGTTCTGGATTTTTTTTGAGTGGTTACCCTTAAGTTTATGTAAAAGAAAGTTTGATATTTAGAGTATTCCATTTTCTTTAGCACGCTTACTTTCTCCATTCCCATATTCCGGTTCAGGCCTTTACTCTCCCCCCTTTTATGTTGCCACAAATTGTCCCTGTTGATGGTGGTCGAATAGCCTCCTTTAGTGTTTCTTGTAGTGCAGGTCGTGTATTAGAAAATTTTCTCAGCTTCTGTATGTCTGGAAAGTCTTTATTCCTCTTTCATTTCTAAAGGATATCTTTGCTGGATATATTATTCTTGGCTCATAATTTCTCTCTTTCAATAGTTTGAAAAATACAGTTTTTGTTTCACTCCCTCCTGGCTTGTAGAGTTTCTGCTGAAAAATCTGATGATAATCTAATGGGCTTTCCTTTGTAGGTTACCGTCTTCTTTTCCCTGGCTGCTTTGAGGATTCTTTCTTTGTCGTTGATTTTCGACAGCTTCAATACAATGTGCCTTGGAGAAGGCCTGTTGGGACTGAGGTAATTAGGTGTTCTATTTGCTTCTTGGATTCGCGGATCCACTTCTGTCCACAAGTTTGGGAAGTTCTCATCAACAATTTGTTTGAATATATTCTCTGTTCTCTTCTCTCTTTCTTCTCCTTCTGGTGTCCCCATTATTCTTATATTGCTCTTTCTGATAGAGTCAGAAAGTTCTTGTAGAGTTCTTTCATTTCTTTTAAGTCTCAAGTCTCTTTCTTCTTCCGTCTGTGTAATTTCTAGGTTTCTATCTTCGATGTCACTGATTCTTTCCTCCATCTGGTCAACTCTATTACCTAAGCTGGTTATTTCGTTCTTAATTTCTTCTACTGCGTTCTTAATCTCCAGAAATTCCATTTGGTTCTTTTTTAAAATTTCAGTCTCTTTTGTAAAATGCTCATGTTGTTCTTTGATTGCATTTCTGAGTTCATTAAATTGCCTTTCTGTGTTTTCTTGCATCTCGTTGAGTTTTTTCAGAACTGCAATCTTGAATTCTCTGTCATTGAAGTCACATATTTCCATATCTTTAAGTTCCTTTTCTGGAGACTTTTCACTTTCACTTTCTTTCTGGAGATTTTTCACTTTCTTTCTTTGAGCTGTCTTGTTGCCTTAGTTATTCATGGCAATTACTGATTTATTATTTCTCTTTCTAGACATCTACAGGAGTGGCTTCTGCAACAGGTTGATAGGAAGAGGTCTTTCTTTTGTTTTCCAATACTTGTTGGTAGAATGTTTTATTTTCTCTCTGACTGCAGCCTTTTTTTTCCTCTCTCACACAGTAGTGCTGTGTTTTCTCTGCACTATGCCAGCTTCTCACACAATGGGGGGATTCCCTGGGAAATGGGCATCTCCTCTGTTAACAGTTCACCTGGGTCAGAGGGTGCCACGTCCCTGTGGGGATGCGGAGAGCTTTTGAAGTTCCAAAGCTCTTTCTGCCCCAGATTCAGAGCCTGTATGTTTGAGCAGTTCTGTTTACTCCTGCAGGGATTTGCCCAGATAGGTGGGGCCAGGGGTGAGTTGTGAGAGGTGGCTCAGAGCAATGTCGGCGACCACCACCACAGCCAGTCCCGCTTCCACAGCTCCCTCCGCTTTGCAGGAACTAGTTGGGCTGCGAATCTGTGTCCCTGGTCCACAGTTCTCAGAACAGCAAATATCCTGTTCTTTGATCTGACACTGCTACTGTTGTGCTTCTAGCACCGGGCAGGTGGGGGCTGGGTGAGCTCTGGGAGGGTAGGGAGGGAGCGGCTAGTCTCAGTGCTTAAGGCTCCCATTCTCTGCTCGGCAGTGAGGGCTTAAACCATTGTTTTCAGCCTTCTTCCCTCAGTCTTTTCTCCGAGGTCTCTGCCCTGAGCGTTGGGTTCAGCCGTGTTATATGCTGACCCCTCAGCCCTGTGGGCCATAAGCAGAGCCCTAGCAGTCCGAGTTCTTCCCTCTCCCACAGTTGCAGTAGTTCTGGGGTGCAGTGAGCTTGGAGCACTGAGCTAGGTCTGCGTCCTGCACCCGCGCGGCTCCCTCTCAGCACTTCTCCCTTTCCTTCTCCCCCGCTCGCACGATTCTCCCACCTTTAGGTGAATTCAGTAGTGGACCTGTTCATCTTGCCTGTCTGCTGTGCAGGGAGTCCTTTGTGGAGTTATTGTTGTTCGATTAGTTGTTAATTCCAGGGGAGCTTTACAGAGGCTCACCTCACGCCGCCATTTTGATGACGTCTCTGTAATCAGCTACTTTTCATCTATCAAGTTGTCAAAGATGAAAAGCACTGACAGTCCATATAAAAGCGCACTGGGCAGGCAACGTGCAGTTTCATGCATCACACTGGCAGTGCAAATACACCAAAACTTTCTAGAGAGCTAGTGGGCCATGGAGATAATTTCTTCTTAGTGAAAAGTCTTTGAAAACTCCTAATATTTATCCTTAGAAAATTATTAATGATGTGCCTGGGTATTTAGATCAAGGATGTTCCTTGCAACATAGTTTGGAATCTCAATACTGAAAGCTAAGGAGACATCTGTCATCCAATGAGGCTGGTTACTTATTAATATTTTGTTTCCACAATGGAATACTATAAACATGTTTTATTCAGGTAATGTGCTGACACAAATGACATCGCAATTAAAAATATATATATATATAAAACAGGAGTATAATTTAAGTCTTGTTACGTTTAGCGTGTTAACAGACACACATGGAAAATATTGAATAATGGTTAAAAACAAGTATCCCCCCAGGCTAGTACTCCTCAGGACTCGTATGATCATGAAACACAAAGAATGACTGAAAAGCTGTCAGACCAGAGAAGCCCAAGAGACATGACAACTAAAGCCAATGTGGTGTCCTGGGACAGAAAGAAGACATTAATGGAGAACTGATAAAATCCAAATAAAGTTTGGAGTTTAGTTAACAGTAATATAACAATGTCAGTTTCTTGGTTTTGAGAAACATACCACAGTAATGTAAGGTGTGAACAGTGAGGGAGACTGGCTGAAGAGCACATGGGAACTTTCTATACTATCTTTGTAACTTCCATGAAAATCAAAATTATTCCAAAATCAAAAGATTATTAAAAGACAAAGACATTTTTAAAGAGGATGTATGTCCAAGGAGTTGGATTGGGGTGAGAAGCCTAAAGACTTTAAGATTCTATGTGTATAACTTTATATGGTGACTATGCACATTGTATAGTGAAGAATAAACTGATTTTAAAATAAAGTTATGTAGAAGTATATTTGTGAACGTGAACTAATAAGAAAACACAAGTCAGAATGATCCTATTTAAATTTTTTTTAATTAAGTGATTTTTTGCTTACTTTTATATTCTAATTTTAAAAATAAATATGTATTAATTATAGGATAAAAATTAAAGTTTAAAACATCTCTGGAAGTGAGGGTGGGACAGGTGCAATTCTCAAATCTTTGGTCTCGTGAATTGGAATCAGGGGTTTCCTGGTCCTATGCCAGCTCCTAGAAACTTTGAGGCCACAGAAACTTTGTCTCTTTCTCCTGGGGATAGATTTGAATAAATGTTCCTCTACTCCAGTTATGATCCAACATATCAGTCTCTGGTTAGGTCAGTCCACTCAAGACAGAAGGTAAAGATGAGTCCTGATATAAATAAAGAGAAAAAGAAAAAGAGAGAATAGTTTAACAGCATGAAACATTATTTCCTGCTGGATTGGTTATTTACAATATGATTTTCAGAGACAATGAGAACCAGATGATGAGACAAAATACAACTTCACTAAATTTAAATAACACCCCAAAATCACTAAACTTAAACAATTTAGTTTGAAAACTAAAGACAAAATGTACCATTTTGCTTATTAAAGCAAAATAACCATTTTGCATAATCAAAGCACTGCCATGTTTGGAATAAGTAGCCTAATATTTGAATGCAAATGTGACTGATATTTATTATAGTATTTTGAACATGTATGAATGCAATCTATTCATATGCTTGTCTTACCCAGAAATGGATTTACTGGATGGTTTCCAACCTGTGATTTGAATTTTTAATATATTTTTTATTTTTCAAATCACAGTTGACATACAATATTATATTAGTTTCAGGTGTACAACATAGTGATTAGGCATTTTTATAACTTATGAAGTGATCACACCAATAAATCGAATACCCGTCTGATACCATACAGTTATTACAGTATTATTAACTATATTTCTTATGCTGTACTTTACATCCCCACGACTATTTTGTAACTATCAATTTGTTCTTCTTTATTTCTTCCCCTTTTTCACCCATCCGCCCAATGTCCCTCCCATTTGGCAACCATCAAAATGTTCTTTGCATCTAAGAGTTTGTTTCTGTTTTGTTTGTTTGTTTATTCTATGATTTAGATTCCACATATAAGTAAAATCATATGATATTTGATTTCTCTATCTGATTTATTCCACTAAGCATAACACCCTCTAGGTCCATCCATGCTGTCACAGATGATAAGATTTCATTTTTTATGGCTGAGTAATATTTCACATTGTATATATGTACAACTTCATCTAATCCGTCTGTTGTTGGACACCCAGGTTGCCTCCATATCTTGGCTATTGTAAATAATGCTGCAATAAATATATGGATGCATGTTTCCCTCAGTGTTTTGAGTTTCTTCAGATTCATACCTAAAAGTGGGATTACTGGGTCTTTCTTTGTCTCTTGTTATAGCCTTTGTTTTAAAGTCTATTTTGTCTGGTGTAAGTATTGCTACTCTAGCTTTTTTGTTTTGTTTTGTTTCCATTTTCATGAAATATTTTTTTTCCATCCCTTTACTTTCAGTCTGTATGTGTCTTTTGATCTGAAATGACTCTTTTATAGGCAGCACGTGTAAGGGTCTTGTTTTCTTATCCATTTTAGCCACTCCTGCATCTTTTGATTTTAGCATTTCATCCATTTACATTTAAAGTAATTGTTGATGAATATTTAATTATTAATATTTTATTACTAATATTTTAATCTTTTTTTCCTTCCTCTTCTTATAGAAGTCCCTTTAATATTTTTTGAAATACTGGTTTGGTGGTGATGAACTTCTTTAGCATTTTCTTGTCTGGGAAACTCTTTATCTGTCTTTTGATTCTAAATGATAGCCTTGCTGTGTAGAGTAATCTTGGTTGCAGATCTTTGCTTTTCATCACTTTGAATATTTTGTGCCAATCCCTTCTGGCCTGCAGAGTTTCTGTTGGGAAATCTGCTGATAGTCTTATGGGTGCTCCCTCGTAAGTTATTAGTTGCCTTTCTTTTGCTACCTTAAAGATTCTCTCTTTGTCTTTAAGATTTAGCATTTTAATTATGATATGTCTTGGTGTGGGCCTCTTTGGAGTCATCTTGTTTAGGGCTCTCTGCACCTCCTGGGCTTGTATGTGTATTTCCTTCACTAGGTTAGGGAAGTTTTCCATCATTATTTCTTCAAATAGGTTTTCAATTTCTTGCTCTCTCCCTTTTCCTTCTGGTACCCCTATGATGCTAATGTTGGTACACTTGGTGTTGTCCCAGATGCTCCTTAAAGTATCCTCATTTTTTGGATTCTTTTTATCTTTTTGCTGTTCTGATTGGATGTTTACTGCTACCTTATCTTCTAAATTGCTAGTTTGATCCTCTTCTTCATCTAATCTACTGTTGATTCCAATGTATTCTTCATTTCAGTTATTCTATTCTTTATTTCTGACTAGTTCTTTTTTAGGTTTTCTATCTCCATTTTTTATGTTTCTTATCTCTTTGTTGAAGTTTTCCCCGAAATCACTGAGAATCCCGATAAACAATGTTTTGAACTCTGCCCCTGGTAGATTGCTTGTCTCCATTTTGTTTAGTTCTTTTTCTGGAGTTTTGTCTTGTTCTTTGATTTGGGACATGTTTCTTTGTCTACCCGTTTTGGCTGCCTCCCTGTGTTTGTCTCTATGTATTAGATAGAACTGCTACTTCTCCCAGTCTTGGTAGAGTGGCCTTATGTGGTAGGTGCCTTGTGGGGTCCAATGGCACAGTCTCCCTAATCACCTAAGTCGGGTGCTCCAGGTGTGTTCTTAGTGTGAGTCGTGTGTGCCCTCTTGTTGTAGTAAAGCCTTGGGACCACCAGAAAGTAACTGATGGACAATAGGAGAGGAGACTTCATTCTTACTTGAGCTCAAAGTATTATGATTTGATCACATATAAATGTAACATTATTATCAGTCCCAGGCTGGTGAGGTCCAGAAACATTTATTTGAGCAACATGAGATAAGTAAACATATATTCAAATCCTTCTGAGAACCTGGGAAAAGATTGCCTTGTGTTTTAAAAAAGAATAGTTGTAACATGAAATAATCACTTATTTTGATATTTGACTTTAAGATGGACATTTGTTCAACTTAGTAACTCCATCCAGAGCAAAAAATTCATATGTAGGAGATTATAGGAAAGCAAGAAGCTTTAGTCTTTTGGCAGAAGGAAAGGGGAATAGTGAGCCATGACCAGGAAGTGAAAAAACCTTAAAGGAGTTGTAAAATCCAGTCTGGAAGCAATGGGGGAATCCATAATTAGTCACCTAAGCATGTGCTTGTGATGGGATGGTAACGCCAAAGGAGAAACTTTTCCTTCCACTTTAGAATGGAAGGAAAAGTTCAAAGTGATTTCTCCCAACTCTGGCAGAATTTGATTCTAAAGCATTTCAAGAGGCCATTTCAAGTCCTTTTATTTTTTTCATTCTTGTTCAATACAATTTCAGCCCAAGTGGGAAATCAGCGGGGGCTAGAAAGTCTTTGGTTATAGAAATGAGAGAGATGTAACAAAATTCTATCCAGTCAATAGGAAGAAGAAAAATCCAGAAGTTGAAATTAATTCTAGGAAACATACTCTACATAGATGGATGGGTCGCCACTCACTGTTCACCTGCTTTTGTTTTCTCATCATACTTTAACATAGACAAGCTGTCTAAAACACAGCCAGATGACTTTTTTGAGGGTACTGAGATTCTTCATCCAGTTCAAATCAGTTATGGGGAGTGCAAACCTGATTATCCAAAGCCCATTAATAGTAGACAAATTCTTCTGCAACCCTTTGAGCAGGGCTACTCAACTGTGATATGCATAAAGATTGCCCAGGAAATACTGTTAAAATGTGGATTCTGATTTAGAAGTTCTGAGGTGGGGCTTGAGATTTTGTATTTTCAGATGATGCTGATATCGTTGGTCCATGTCACACTTTAGCAAGTTGACTTTTCTTTTTCTATAACAACCCATAGATCTTATTGCCTTTTCCACCTAGAATTGCAGGAGAAAACTATCAGCCACAGGGCAATGATTTTCCCTATGTTAGGCATGGGTTTAATTTTAGGCTGCCTGCACATGATGGATGAGCTTTGTGGATAATTACCCGTTTAAAGTAAAAAGAGATTGATGTCAATTTTATAATCCTTGTTATGGGTCATGATTATAAAATGCCATGTTGTGAAATACTGAATTTATTCAGGGCTCTGCAGTTATTATTAAGAGAAAGCCTGGTGTCTGAAAAGTTTTTCAGTGTGTACAAAATTCTTAACAATAATAATTATTATTACTATAATAAAGTCTAGTGTGTTCTAGCACTTTGGGACATTGGGCAGCATATATACATTTAAAGAGAAAACATCCTTTCTTCTGGAATGAATTTCAGAAAATCGTATATTTAGCTAAGACACCTTAATGAAGACAAAAGTGGATCAGGAAACTATGGTCTTTTTCCCATGTGCTGAATATTCCAGGAACCAAGAGCAAAAAAAGATTAAAAAAAAAAAAGAGTGAAAAATGGTGAGTGTGTGACAAGAGTGATTTTTTCACTGACTGGACAAAAATTCAGATATTTGAATCATAAGGAAAATGTTAGCACCACTAAAGAAGTTTGTGTCGTGGTTACTTGTGAAGTCAAAATATGACTGGGAGAAGTGTTTCCCTTTCTCCATAAAATCACCAGAGAAGAAGTTAGGCTTAAGACTAAACTTGAATGAAAATAATTTGTGCTCTCTTTTTTATCTTACTCAAAAAATGAGACTTCCTACATTTTCTATACTGTTAGTCCAATATCTGAAACACTTGTAAATTTTGGTTCGATTTGGAGTTCGTTTGAATGTAGTCTTTTCCTGATCACTCAGAAATGATTCAATTGGTTGCCATTTCTTATTTTATTGAACTTCTAATCATGCCACAATACTCTTTTAAAGAATATGCATGAACGTCTGTTGCTTAAGAGATAAAGCCCAAAGTCTTCACATTAAAGGCTTTGATTGTCACACACCAGCTTTCTTTTCAATCCTCTGTCTTTATGATCCAGAAGGACCAGATCGCCCCTTAGTTGCCAAGCACGTCTTTTACCTGCTTCCTTCTGTCCATTTATTTATCCTCAATACTACCTTCTCCATGAAGCTTTCCAAACACCGAGCCCCAGGCAGAATAAATCACTGTCTTCTACTCCCAGAATCTTCTGCTCCCATTCTTGACCCAGCATGGATCCCACTGCCGCTTATAAGCCCTGTGTGTGTGATTTTTTTGCTGTGTAGACTGTGGGAAGCATGAGAACAGAGACCATGCCTATTGCTGGTGTCTAACATAGAGCCTAGTACATGGTAGATACTCAAGAAATCTTTGTAGAAAAAAAGAATTTAATGAATGAATTCTTAGTTGCATCTAGAAATTAGAGGACTGAACAGTCCTCTAAATGGTGGATGTTTTTGTTTTGTTTTGTTGTCTGTTTTGAATGCATAAGCTTGTTTAACTGGTTGTAAAATGAAGAGTACAGTAAATCTTTTAAAACAAAATCTTCTCAGTTTAGCCTCACTGGTTAAGTATATGTTTTTAATTCCCCTCCCCTTCCTAATATTTGTAGAACTGCCATTCTCCCATAAAAAATAATTAGCAAAAAAAAAATCTTCATTGGCTTTGCAAAAAGGGAAGGGCATGAAAACAACTCTGATGAACATCTATTAAATACATTGTAGATGTGGGAAGTTAGGTGGAAGCCACCCACAGTTTCAGATGTGAAATGCAGCCCCCACTTGAGCAGTAAATGGAAAAGCACCCTGAGATGAGCTCCTCTAAAGCTCGCTGGTTCAAGGCTTCAGTGGACTGATCTATAAAGGGTGTGAAAATATTGCTGGAATAAGTGAAAAAGTTGAGTCCAGTTGACAAAATCTTTAACTGTGACTCAAATAAACAAGCTCTACATGAAGAGAAGAATTACGGGACAGTCAGGGAACTTTGAACACGGACTGGGTATTTAATGATTTCAAGTAATTACTGTTAGATTTTTCAGATATAATAATGGGACATAGGACTTTGGTTATGTTTTTTAGAAAGACATTTTATTTTTCAGAGATATATGCTGAAATATACTGGATCCTCTTTATTCATGGAGTCCACCTTTGCAAATGTGCCTACGAGCTGAAGTTTATTTGTATCCTCCAAAACAACACTCACGGTGCTTTCACAGTCATTCAAGGACATGAGCAGAGACGTAAAAATTTTGAGTCACCTAACACACATGGACCCACCTGGGGTCAACAAGTGACTCTCTTCTTGTTTCAGTTCTCATATGGTAAACAAGGGTCTGTTTCCCAGTCTGCTTAGTGCCTCATTTTTTGCATTTTTATAACTTTTGCTGGTGACTTTATTTTTTTAAATGGCCCCAAGCATAGTGCTGACGTGCTGTCTGGTGTTTCTCAGCACAGGAAAGCCGTGATGTGACTTCTGGAAAAAATGAGTGTGTTAGGTAAGCTTCATTCAGGTGTGAGTTAGAGTGCTGCTTACCACGAGTTCGATTTAATGAATCAACAATATAGAAGGTGTCTTTAAAGAGACACACCATAAAAAAGGGTGCATATTAATTGGTTGACAAAAATGTTGTGACCAGAGACTCCTATGAACCTAATCCTGTCCCCCAAGAGCAATGATTCAGTATTTGCTATTTCAGTGTTCAGGAGACTTTAGAGAACATAATTACGACGAATAAAAACAATCAGTTGTAAACATGGATAAAATAATATGTGTCTGAAATTTGCTTCAAAATAACCTGGAGGACTGGAAGTGAGAATACAAATGAAATAGACTGTCCATGAGTAAATTGTTGAAGGTGTGCGAAGGGTATATGAGTGTTCATTATACTCTTCTCTCAACTTTTGTATACGAGGTCTGACAATTAGGTTCGTGGACTCATCTTAGAATAAGTGCTACGTACTTCATTGCTGAATATCACTATACTTCATCTTCGAAGTACTGCCCTTGGGAAGCTGTGCACTGATGCCAGCGCCTAGTCCACCCTTCAAAGCAATTTCAGAACTCTTTTTCTGGAATGGCCATCAGAGCTGTCATCGTATTACCCTTGATGTCCTTAATGTCATCAAAATGTCTTCCTTTCAATATTTCCTTTATTTTCAGGTAAAGAAAGAGGTCATTGGGCCAGATCAGGTGAGTAGGGAGGGTGTTTTAATACAGTTATTTGTTTCCTGGCTAAAAACTCCCTCACAGACAGTGCCGTGTGAGCTGGTGCATTGTCGTGATGCAAGAGCCATGAATTGTTGGCGAAAAGTTCAGGTCAGTTAACTTTTTCACACAGCCTTTTCAGCACTTCCAAATAGTAACCTTGGTTAACTATTGTTTACTTTGTCCAGTTGGTACAAATTCATAATGAATAATCCCTCTGATTTCAAAAAAGTTTAGCAACATCGTTGCAACAAGTTCGCGAACTTAATTGTGAAAGCTCATATATTTGAAATTTCCCATAGCAAGAAGGTTGTATTTTTAAAAGAGAGAAACATAGCAGAAACACAAATTTGGCTTTTCTTCAGGCATTAAAAAAAATCATTCAGTGTATTATGTAAAGAAATATAATTATTTAGAAGTAGAATGAATTGAATTTCACATGAAGTATAAATGATCCAGTGCCATGTAAAATTAGTATATACAAATCCACAAAAGATAGCGAACGAGTGTGGGCTTTATAAATTATAAGGTAGTAGAGAAACTTACTTGTCATTTGTAGAAAGTGAAAAAAGAAAGGCAAGAGACATCTACGTAAAAGACTACATCTTGCCATTTAACGCTAATAAAGCTCAGCTTCTAACTTTCACTCTTGTTTATCCCATTAATAAACCTGCTTCAAGTCCCTGGGATGGCTGTGCCCCTCTCTGCCCCAGCTCAGTCTCTGAGAGTTCACACAGTTCAAGTGCAAGGACTAATACTCTCCATTGTCACTACCTGTATCCACCACAATGCCTCAACTTGCTCTCAAGTCCTCTGACACTAATTTAACAGTTACTTTTACCAAGGTGAAGCCCCTGTATCATTCCATTCTTCCTCATCACCTACAACAGTGCTTTCCAAATGTATTCTGAGGGGTCCTAGAGCTCCAGAGAGATTTCCCAGGAACACGGAAGGCAGAGTAAGCTAAGGAGGACGCAGAGCAGCCATAGCAGCAGAGAGCGGCACCACTTTTAAAATTTGGATTTTGCAAAATATTTTGCAAGCAGAAAAAAAAATTCTCCCTTTTAGGAGAAAAAAACCAAAGGAAGGCAAGCTTCTGAGACACGTTTTACAATGGGGACACTTGAGGGCTTGATGTGTACATATCGCAGCTGTTCCTGATGAACCTGGCTCACTCAGGTGAAAGACTCACACTCTGTTTTCTTAAAGAAATCAGGCTTTTCGCAGCCGAAACCCACATAGTTTCCTCTGAAATGCTTAGCACTGGCCAGATTTTTTTGCATAGTGCTGTGTATTTAGCTTGAGAAAGATTTGGAGAACCCTGAGAGATTTTTGAGTCAATATGCCAGTCATTGTACTAGTGGCTTTGCCCTTGTTTTATTTAATCCTCTCAATAAACTTGCAAAATAGGTGGTAGCATCTTCATGTATCAGTCAGCACTCTTTTATAGGCAAATGACAGACACCCAAAACTAACTAGCTTAAGCCACACAAGTCAAGAGCAGGAAATGCACAGTGGAGACTGTCTCTCGAAGGACCAAAATCCAGGGCTCCGACGCACACAGGACATCCATCACCTTCTCTCCTCTTGGCTTCTATCTTCACTTTGGCTTGTCCCCTGCAGAGATGGTCACTTTACATGCTTCCCATGAAAGCAGAGACCTTGCTTTCTCACTGGAATATTCCCAGCAGATAGAAAAATACCTTGCACACAGAAGGCACTCAAAAATATCTGTTGAATGAATGGATGAGATAGGATCATGGTATGTATTTTTGAAAGTCCCATAATTCTATGCTCATGCCAAAGACGCTGTCATTTACTGGTGTACAGTGTATAATTGTGAGCACTGAACAAGTAGATCTCCGTACCTAGCCTCTCTCCAGCCAGCCTTCAGAATGGCTTGCACAAATACATCATTACATCTTCTTTCTCACTTTTAGCTAAGTTATCACTCCAAAAGCTTTGTTTGTTTGTTTGTTTTGTTGGGTGTTTTTTTGTTGTTGTTGTTGTTTCTTCCCATGATATGTGTGAATCTAGAGGTAAATAAAACAAGACCAGAATGCGATCTTTCCATGAAATATATGGGCAGGTGTACCCACAGAGGTGCTCTTGATTTTGGGTTACTGCAAAGGCTATTTTCATTTGTTTAGTAGCAATTCTTTTAGTTACAATCTACTGAATAATTTCACTACTCTTCCATAATTTTAATTTGAAAAGGAAGCATCCTTCCATGGGTTGGGTCCTGAAGAAAGTCAAGTCCTCCACCTTAGACATCCAAGATAAAATGAGAGCTTTGAACAGAAAGTTCAGGAATGTTCTGATTCATTCTAACCTTCCTGTTACCTCTCGTTCATCTTCACTTATATCCAGGTACTGTCAGTTGCTGTTCCCCACTTGGGGCCAAATCCAGAGTGTTTTCCTCCACTTGGGATTCTAAGAAGGTGCTATATTTCTCTGTATTAGTCTTAAGAAGGCATTCTAATACTGGTACTTAAGGAAACATAAGACCCTAGTAGGCTTTCTAAAGAAAGAAAGAGACAATTAATCATACTTAATATTTATATTGTATAATATAGAATTTATTTAAATACGTAATGTCAGATAGCACAAAGGGAAAGGAATAAAGCAATGCTATCCAGTAGACATTTGTAATTTCCAGTAATCACATGTAAAAAGTAACAAGAAAGTGGTGAAAATTAATTTTAACAATACATTTCATAAAACCAAATATGTCCCAAAATGGTCAACATGTGACAAATATAAACATTGAGATATTTTACTTTATTTTTCATACTAAATCTTCAAAGGCCCTTAAAAAAATTTGAAACTCAAGTGTATTTTACACTTACAACATATTTCACTTTGGACGCTAACCTTTTAGTAAAGCAAAAAGTAAAATAACAAGCAATAAAGTTATTCAATAGGAAAATTTTTCACACGCCTTTAGTTCTTAAATTTAAAGTTACAGACAATTAAAAATTCATTGGCACTAAGTCATATATCAAGTGGTCAGTAGCCACATGTGTCTGGGCTCCCATATTAAGTGTAAAGTGTAGTGAGGTACAGGGCAGAGGGGGAGGCTGTTTAAGATAATAAAAAAAAAAAGTTCGGGAAGATCTTGTGTGAAAGTGACACTCTGAGCAGAGACATGAATGGAATGAGAGAGGAGTCTGCCAAGATGTGAGGGAACAACATTCCAGGAAAAGAGAAATAAAAACTGCAAAGGTCCTGGAAATGGGATGGTAAACATCCAAACATATGTGGAAACTTCAAAATTGTGATCTTGGGAGTCGATTAACTTGCTCTGAGGATGCCATCATGGTGCAATATCTTTTTGGTGTTTGGGACACAAAGTTCCTGAAATATGCATTGCTTCCCCTTTCTGTTGGTCATTGGAACACAACATGGGATTCATCTCCATGACGAGAAATAAGTAAAAGAAGTTTAAGTCTCCGAATCTGGTCTCTGGATGGAGCAAGTTGCCTCCCTACAGCTCTAAATAGAAATTAAAAGAGCAACATTTCTGGGTAACATCTGGCAGCGAGGTGCTGCTTGCTCTCACCCCACCTCTGCCCTTGAGAAGGGTTCATGGTGGCCATCTGCATTTAGCTAATCTCAGTGTGATTTTCTCTTGGCAGGTTTCTGGACAGCTGACACCTTTGACAGTGATATCAGAAGTAGGTTCCCAAACAGCGTTGTCCAGAATCCACTCAGAGAATCTGAGCAAATGGATTAAAGCCTTTCTTATCTTTGCTTTTTCTTCAGCAAGTTAGACAGAGGTGTGTAAGCTGCTGAATTATTGCAACCAGGGACAAAAAGTCTACAGGAACCAAATGACCAAGAGCTGAAAGGCTTTTCAACTGGGCCCTGAAATCCCAGGCAGGGAGCACACAGAGCATAGGAGAAAAGTTGGGAAGAAATGATTCCAACTTCGTGCATCTAGAAGGCCCTTCTATACCCACAAAATACTTAAGCATGCATCCAGTAGTGCTGCAATGAAGAGGAAAGATGGAAGGGCTTAAGATAGCAAATATAGATTTTGTGAGCGTGATTGTTTGAAAGCTTTTTTTTTCTTTTATCAAAATTGTCTTTGAAAATCAGTATTAATTAAAAGTTGCAAAACAATGAAAAGATGTTCAACATCACTAATCATCAGGGAAATGCAAATCAGAACCACAATGAGATATCACCTCACAGCTGTCAGGATGGCTATTATCAAAAAGACAAGAGACAAGTGTTGGCGAGGATGTGGAGAAAAGGAAACCCTTGTGCACTGCTGATGGGAATGTAAATTGGTGCAGCCTCTATGGAAAACAGTATGGAGTTTCCTTTAAAAATTAAAAATAGAGCTACCATATGATCCAGCAATTCAATCCTGGGTATACCGTGTTTCCCCAAAAAGACTGGGTCTTATATTAATTTTTGCTCCAAAAGACACATTAGGGCATATTTTCAGGGGATGTCTTATTTTTTCATGTACAACAATTTACCTTTATTCAAATACAGTCATGTCATCTTCTTCTGGAACATCGTCATAACGTACTAAATGCGTCCGTCTGGCTGACGATCTTAACTGGGGCTTATTTTTGGGGTAGGTCTTATTTTCGGGGAAACACAGTATATCCAAAGAAGATGAAATCACTATCTTGAAGAGACATCTGCACCCACATGTTCATTGCTGTATTAGTTACAATAGTCAAGACATGGAAACAACTTGTGTCCACTGATGAATAAGTGGATAAAGATTTTCTATATATATATGCATATGTATATATACACACATATATGTAATATATGTAATATAATATATAATACATAATATATAATATATATAATGAAATACTATTTAGCTATGAAAAAGAAAGAAATTCTGCTATTCACAACCACATGGATGGATCTTGAGGGTATTATGCTAAGTGAAATAAGTCAGACAGAGAGAGACAAATACATGTAATCTCACTTATATGTGAATCTCAAACAGCTGAACCCAGAATGAGAGAATAATATGGTGCTTGCCAGGGGCTGGGTGCTGGGAGAAATGAAGAGATATTGGACAAAAGGTACAAACTTTCAGTTATAAGATGTAATGTCCAGCATGGTGACTGTAGTTGACAGTACTATATTGTATAGTTGGAAGTTGCTAAGAGAGTAGATTTCAAATATCCTCACCACAATACAGAACTGGTAATTGTGACATGATGGAGGTATTAGCTAATGTTATGGTGATAATCATTTTACAGTATATAAGTGGATCAAATCCATGTCATACACCTTAAACTTGTACAATGTTATATGTCAATTATATCTCAATAAAATTAGGGGGAAAGTTGCAAAGCAAAAAAGCTTACAATTTTTTAAGATTAGTACTGCCCCGTCATTCAGCTATCAGCCTTGGTGAAGATGGATCCAGAGATGGTTTTCCCAGGCTTGACCCCAACCCATCCCCTGAATTAAAGCCCCATGAGAGAGTGAAAGTGTGCCTATCTTGTTCACCAGGTAGTCCCCAAAACCTCAAAATTATTGTTGAGTATATAGAAAGGCCAAAAGTGTGCCTATCTTGTTCACCAGGTAGTCCCCAAAACCTCAAAATTATTGTTGAGTATATAGAAAGGCCAATGTCATGGAAGAAGTCATTGCCCAAACTACAGAACAGGAGAAAAAAAAATGCAGAAAACAGGAACTGTGTGCTTAGAAGGAAGCATGAGATTTTAGAAAATGAGACCCTGGAGGCATTTCTAGAGTCAGCTAAGGAAGGAGGTCCCAGGCAGTGTAGAAAGCCACTCTGAAGTACATCAAGGGGCTTTAGGGTTTTAAGTCCAGGGACCCAAAGGACTGGGGTGGTATAGCACCTGTCTTCATACATGCTTTAATCAGCAGATGAGTCCACCCTCATCTGGGAGGGTAAGACAAACCAAGCCCTGCACTCATTTCCATGCCCTCACTGACCATTTGACACGTAGGTGAGCACTGGACACTGCACTCTGACAAGCAGCTGCCTGCCGGGTATGAAAGGAGCTCAGAGCAATGCCTCTTCTCTGCTCTCAAGGGAGAACTGGGAAGATGGGAAGCAAGTGATTTCTCTTGACCCTCCAGTGCAATAGCATCATTCCATCTTCTGACCTTCTATAATAACATCCCGACTGCTATCAGGTGGGAGGGAGAGTGGGCTTCCTTTGCCCTTTTCAGAGGAAGACTTCAGCTCAGTCTTATGAAGAATGCCCTAACCATCAGAGCGGTGCATAGAATGGGCTGGCTCCCGAAGCGAGGTCCCTATCCAAGCCTTAGGGATCACCTGAGTGGCATCAAAGAGGGAAAATTTCCCTGTGGAGGGCACTCACACTCAGTGATCTCCCTCTCTAAAAAGAGGACGGTTTTGTGAGCAGAGCCAGTATCTACCGCCAATGCCAGCCGGCCTGGGCGCAGGCAACTCATGCTCACACTCTGAGCTGAGTCAGGGCCACAGAGGCCTTTGGTCCCCTGCAAGTAGGGTATCCACATAATTTATTCTGCAAACGAGGACACTTTTACCAGTGAGAGGGCACAATAATAATACCGTGGCACAACAGGGCAGATGGGGAGCAATGGTTCCCTAACTCGAGTTTGGACCATTAGCAAAAATGCCCCGCTCCATGGTGGGATTTATGATTCTAAACCACGACATTTATTAATGGGCTGAAAATCTGCCTGGTGCTACTAAAGACAGGGGGTCTTCAATGAGTCTAGCAAGGAATGCAGCGCTGTGCGGTCATTCAAAGATCCTTGTACTGGGAACTCTGGAGGATATGGAATGCTTCATGGGGTTATGGTTCACGGGGAGTCCTTGGGTTTGAAGAGAGAGGTGAAGTACCAAGGAAGTGAGGGTGAGAGGAGACATGTTTCAAAACTGCAATTCCATGGATACTTTTAAACACCCTTAAAATAAGACTAGGGAAGTCTCAACTGTCCTTATTTTCTTTTATTTGGAGTGGTTTGGGGAATGCCTGGAACAGATATACTGACCCTCACAGCGCCCGCACCAAGCCACACCTCCGTGCTGGCACAGCCACGATTCACAAACATACTCCTCTATACAGCCAAGCACAGAGGCCTTTGCCACTGCGTTTCCATCTAGCATGGACCTCTGTGACTTCACTCTCCTCTTGACTTACAGCAAAACAGCTGACATCATGCCAAGCCCCGCAGACCTACCAGAGTGATTCATTTAATAATATCTGTAATCTTTGAAAAATGAGGTTGCTCCATGAAAAAGAGTTAGAAAATAACCACGACTTTGGTAATGTGTTAGCATGCATACCTAGGAGTCTCTCCTGTCCAAACAATTTTACAATCGCCTGCTTTCTTACTTTCTTCCACTGGCTTCCGATTTCTCCCCCCTTTCTGGGGCTCCTAAAATCAGGCTCACCCTGGAATAGATTGCAAGCTCCCGTCTTTTCTGATTGGGTCCATCTGAATGGAGCCGTCACTGGTGTCTTCACAAATGGCATTTCCATTAACATTTCTATTTCTGTCCATTCGGGGCACCTAAAGATTTCCCACCAAGATTTACATCAACTATTTTAAGAAAGTGCTTTTAAAAAGCCAACGCATTGGCTAAGTTTAAATCTGACTTTCTCAAGGGATGCTTAAAAGAAATATACAAAGTTTTTTTAAAGAACCTTTGTAAGTTCAAAATAACATTCCAAAAGGAGTCACTAGAAAAACATTCAGGGCAAGAGAAAAAAATAATTCAGTTGTGGCAGACAGACCAAGCTTCATCCTAATGTTCTGTGTTTGTTTTTTGACACAGAAAAGTCAAATAGCCATAAGAGTCAGATAATAATTGAAAGAAAAATGAGTTGTGCTTCTCATATCTAGAATATTTACAACAGAGGGAGGAGTCCAGCCTGTCTACATCCATTATGTAATAAGCCAGGAGATTTTGACAAATGGCAGATCAAAGGCAGAGCTTTGGAGATTCTCTTAGATCTTATAGGAGCAGTGTCAGAGCCATTCCTAAACTATGCCAACCGGAACGTTTCATGGGGCTGATGACCCACGATCTTCTGATGCCACAGCCTGACGGAACGCCTAATACACTTGGATAGCTGCCAATCAGGAAGATACGCCATGGATGATTACTTCAACAAAAACTTAGAGTCAACGTGATTGTTCCCCTAGGCATGGAGACAAACCTCTGCTGGCAGGGCAAGATGAACTAGGTTTTGTTGCTAAAACTGAAAATCCCTCATAATAGTGGCCTCGTCATAGAGCCCAGAGAGAGGCTTAGGATTAGTGTGGTGGGTCCACCATGTCATCAGGGATCCAGGCTCTTAACTGTTTTCTCTGCCACCTTAAGCATGTGGCTAAAATTCTTCATGTTGTTTCATGGTCTTACGTAGCTGTCGGGCTATACTATTCATCATGACTCCCTTCCAAATAGGAGAGGAGAGGAAAGAGGAAAAGTGTGGTCACCTCTCTTTTAGGAGATTTCCCAGGAGTCACACGAAACACTCCACTACATCTCACTGGCCAGAGTTTGGTCACATGGCAAGTTCTAGCCACAATGGTGACTTGCTAGTTTAGTAGGGTCCCCAGCAGTCTCTTTCACAGAGACTGTAGTGAGCCTTCTATGTCTCCCAGAGCACCAACTTGCCTAAAATCAGCATTTTAGACCGCAAAAGACTTCATGTCTGTTTGCTCACCATTGGACATAAAAAATAATCTGGACGTTTGAAAAGAATGCAGTTTGCCGTGAGCTGTAAGAAATGGTAAGTGTTTAATCCTTAAAATGGTAGATAAGAGTATTTCCTGTACTTTTCCCAGAAATGAGTAAGAAAGTCCATGTTATTGTCTAATAATGATGTGCTGTCTTATATTCATTTTTGAAACAAAATGAAAAAACCATTAGCTTCTAGAGAACCAACCCCGGTGTTTGCAGCATTCATACTGGAAATCCCAAATTCTCCATAATTCTATTCAGAAGGGCTTAAGGGTGCCAATCTAGTCAGAAGCGTAGAAGTTAAGGGGGAAGTGAAGGTGGTAAAACTCGTCTTGAAGGCACATTTCCATAGCAAGCATGATGTCCATGTTTTGTTCAAAATCTGTCAATATCAAGTTTAGTGATCCCCACTCCCTTGATGAGGCAATTTTGCCACAGGAAGCAGTCCTGCATGGGAAAATTAAAATCTTCTGGTACAACAAATGTTTACAGAACAGGCGCCACTAACAGGATTGGGCTATACAAGTATTCAGGCACTATTACACACGGGGGCTGCTACCAAGGATGCATTAGATTTTGACCAAAAATATTAAGTGGTTCTTTCAGCTTTAAGTGTTTCTTTCCATTTTAAGACATAATGCTTAAAAGGGTTCTTTTACACTAAAATATATCTTGATGAAAATAAAGGACTTATTTGAGAATAACTATGTTGGTTTTTTTATATACTATGGAAGGAAATATATGCTGGTCACAAAACCACTGACTGAAGCCATCACAACAAACTCCAATAACATGGCACTGGTGGGGTTTTAAAAAATGTGCTTTTTCAGCTTTAGCGGTATAACTGACAAATAAACTTGTAAGATATTTAAAGTGTACCACATGGTGACTTGATACACGTATACACTGTGAAAGGATTCCTTCCCCCTATTGATTTAATTAACACATCCAACACTTCTCATGGTTACCTTTTTTTGGGGGGGGAGAACATCTAAGCTCTAGTCTCTTACCAAACTTCTATTATACAATACAGTATTATCAACTATAGTCACTATGCTGTACACTAGATCCTCAGACCTTATTTATTTATCTTATAACCGATAGTTTGTAAACTTTTACTAACCTCTCCCTATATCTCCCCCTCCCCCACCCCCAGCTTCTGGCAGCCACTTTTCTACTCCCTGTTTGAGTCTGACTTTCTTTTTTTTTTTAAGATTTCACATATTTCATCTGTCTTCAGGAGGCAGATTATTGATGTAATTGACAGGAAAGTTTCTCCATCTCTGTCTCTTCTCATTCCTAAGCCTAGAGACACACGACCTGATATACACCAATATGTTCAGGGACTCCCTGAAATTTCACGTGAAGTCATGTATATTTGTGTATTTGCAGTGGGAACAGGGTGCTCATCAGATTCTCAGAGAGGTCTATGATCTTTAAAACTGCTGCCCTGACATTTTATACTTCAGCAATGCAGATCTCCCAAAGGCCAAAAGCACCAGGTTGTCTCCTCTCTCCACATCTGTGAGGCAGCAAAGGGCAGAGGCATTCCAGGTAGAGAGAGCAGCGTCGTCAGCCTGGTAAACTCCTGCACAGCCTTAATATCCCAGCACAAGACATGTCTTCTCTGAAAAACTCTGACTCCTCTAAGTAGCTGTAGGTTGTGCTCAGATTGTGCTGCCTGAACCTTATTTCATCATTTCACTTTGTGATTGTTTGTTTGCACCTTCTTTTCTCTACTTGTCTGTGAATTCTCTGAGGTCAGATTGACTTTTCACGTATGTATCACCTTGTACTACAACTAGCACATTCCAGTGAGTTCCCAGTCGAAGGACGGACAAAAGGATAGACAGATGGAGCCTGTCCTTTCATTGCCAGTTTTGCACAGATACACCTCTGTTCCCTATCTTATTAGTCATGTCCTTAACTCAGGACTGAGATTAATGGCAATGCCTGAAGTTGCTGAATGTTAGGCTTTACCATAAATAATCCTGATCAATGGAACTTTAACCCATCGATTTTAGTTTTCTCCGGACAAATTCTAGAGCTGCAACTATATTCTGTAAATGGGCCTCATTTGGCTCCCAAGCAACAAACGATATCTTCTTTTTAATGGGGCCATTTCATGCTTCTGACTTCATGAAGAAAGAAAATATCCAGGGTGGGAGATGAGGGTAAGGGGATCAAATATATGGTGATGGAAAGAGAACTGACTCTGGGTGGTGAGCACACAATGGGATTTATAGATGATGTAATATAGAATTGTACACCTGAAATCTATGGAATTTTACTAACAATTGTCACCACAATAAATTTAAAAAAAAAAAAGAAAACATCCAGTCTCAGGCCTATCTGAATCTAACCCCTCTTTTCACAAGTTGTTTTTGCTTCAGATACTTTACATGGCTCTCTAACAATTGCCCGTCCCCACCCACAGTAACTAGATTTTAAAAACTGTTTGGTCGTTCTGGACTTTTACTCATTTTTAACTTTGCAGTGCTGGCTTGTATGTTTTAAATTTGCTTATCTCTAAGCTTACTTACTCCCAAGAGTCGATAACTTCTTCCATGTTGATAAGCCATCAAAGAGTGAAGAAGTGGGAAAGGAAAGAGTTACCGTCTCCTGAGCTGTGAGCTTGTCTGCCTAGAGCGGCGTTTTGGATGAGGCTCATTATTTGTGGAAGTGGTGTGTTCCACAGGCAAAAATAACTTTTTAAAAAAAGAACATTTCTGTACCCTCTTGAAGTCATCTCGAAATGAATTCAAGATTTCTCATGAAACGAAGAAACTTTTATTATGGCCTGAAGGGGTCCTTGTGTACTTGGCCATGCCACATTAAGTCTAATCTAAGCAACTTTAGGGTCCAGAAAAAGCTAATAGAGGCTTAATGATGAGGTAATGAGAACAGAGGTCAAGGCGGGAAACAGGTTTTCTATTTGGAGCCACACAGCCATGGGAAAAATCTCACTTAAGGACCATAAGCTATCAAAAAGAAACAATGGAAAGAGAAGACTACGGGACCTATTCCTTACCTTATTTTAAATGAAGGACAGAGGATACTGCATTTTAAATAATTAATCAAAACATATGTGTCAGCTCCCCAGGAGAATCAGCTAAGGGAAAGAGAAAGAGGAGGGAAAGAAAAGGAAGGGGGTAAATAGAGGAGAGCAGAGGAAAAGGAAGAGAACAAGATGTCTGGGAGAAGTAACCAGCATTTACTTTGTGCTGGGCACTGTTTTAAGAGCATCACACATGTTAATTGCTTTAATCATTATAACAACCTACAAGGCCGATGTTATTACCCTCTCTGAAGCAAAACACAGAGTGGTTAAGTAACTTGCCCAAAGTCAACACAGCTAGTGGGTACAGGAAATGGAATTTGAACCCAAGTCAACGGCCCCAGGGTTGACAATGTGACAACAGGTGTGACTGAGGGATTGGGAAGTCTGGCTCTCCTGACCACATGCTGTAGACTATTTATATCCTCCTCAAAATTCGTATGTTGAAACATAACCCAGACTGTGGGTGTATCAGAAGTTGGAGACTTTAGGAGGTGATTAGGTCATGAGGGTGGAACCCTCAGGAATGGGATTGGCGCCCTTACAAAAGAGACCCCAGAGATCTCCCTCACCTAATCCCCCATGTGAGGACACGGCCAGAAGGCAGGAACTATGAAGCAGGAAGTGAGACTTCACCAAACATCAAATCTGCTGGTGCCTTCATCTTGGAGTTCCCAGCCTCCAGAACTGCAAGCAATAAATTTCTGTTGTTTATAAGCTGCCCGGTCTGTGGTATTCTATTATAGCAGCCCAACTGGAAAAGACAGCATGCAAAGCCTATCCCAAATCCCATTCAGATTTCAGCCACCCACATGCCGGCTCTGTATTTTCCACCCTCTGCTCACACCTGTGAGCTCTTGATAACGCATTTCTGAACGCCAGCTCAATCACCCTTCCCTCAGATGTGACTCCTGTATAAATCCCCTAACCCGTGTAACCTTATATCCTGTCCCCATGGGACCTGACACACCTGCAGAGGCAAACTTCAACAACTCAGCCAAGGAGTTCTCCATTCCATTGAGCACACTTACTGCCGAGAGTTCATTTCTGTTACTGATCAGTTCCTCTCCACGGTTTTGTTCTGATGAAGTCCCAGGCGGCCTCCAGCAAAATGAACATGTCTGAACTTTGATCTCAGCACTACGGGTTCAACAGAAACCCACTCTGAGAGCACATGAAGAAAATTGAGTGAAATTGAATTAGTTGTCAGTGGGAGAGCACGTGGGATGGTTGGAGGTGGATGCTGAATGGATTCAAAAACTCCTAATTTCATCGCTATTAAAAACCAGAAGTTTCAGCTAAGCCAGTAAACTCTGTGGGGCACATATTCTAGCCTCAGTAGTGGTGATCTTTGCAGATGGAAATAGCAACACAGAATATCTTCTTGAGTCGATGTATGAATATTTCCAATCCTGAACATCTAACTTGACAAAAATCATAGGATAATGGAAATTTTATTTTGTGGAGAATACACGCTGCATAAATGTCCTTCCCTAAGAATTCTAGTTCAGAGGACACAGTAGCGAAAGCTCTGGATTTGAGGTAAGTTGTGTTGGGGAGTGCAGTGGATACAGTGATGTGACTGGCAGAACCCCCAATTGCTGAGAGAGTTGGGGGCCGGTGGTTCAGAGCTGAGCCCCACGAGGGGATTCACTCTCAGCCAGAGAGAATTACCCAACGTTGCCTACTGTCCCCAGAGGAACATCTATCCAATGACTGGTCCTTGAGGATGGGGAATAAAAAGTCCTGGCCTCATTGTCTTAAGGCAGGACAACTCTGAAGGACCATCCAAGATCCACAGCTTCCTGGGACTCAGGGCCAGAACTAGGGTGAGGAGAGTGAGACACCTGCCCTCGTCAGGTACAAAATTTTTTTTTAATTAAATTTATTGGGGTGACAATTGTTAGTAAATTTACATAGATTTCAGGTGTACAATTCTGTATTACATCGTCTATAAATCCCATTGTGTGTTCACCACCCAGAGTCAGTTCTCCTTCCATCACCACATATTTGATCCCCTTTACCCTCATCATCCACCCCCCACCCCCTTACCCTCTGGTAACCACTAAATTATTGTCTGTGTCTATGAGTTTTTCTTTCTCATTTGTTTGTCTTGTTCTTTTTGGTTTATATACCACATATCAGTGAAATCATAGGGTTCTCTGCTTTGTCTGTCTGACTTATTTCACTTAGCGTTATACTCTCAAGATCCATCCATGTTGTCACAAATGCTCCTATTATCATCTTTCCTTAACGCGGAATAGTATTCCATCGGGTACAAAATTTAAGGGGGCACCCCAAATCTTAGTAATTAAGACAGATAAAAAAAAGTAACGCAGTATATTCTTTTAAATTAGGCAAAAAAAATCCATAATAAAGTGTCAAAGTTTTAAATCAAGAAAGACCTCAAAAAGGCTGCTGGGATTAGAGTGAGAGCAAGATGAGTCATGCAAATGCAGGGTTGGATTTTGTCTTTAATTTTTGATGTTTTGTTCATCATGAATTTTTTAATATTAGCTTAATTTTTTTAAATGTTGCATTAAAATGTTATGCATCTTGACCACTAAGTTTTCTGGCACCCCTTAAATTTTGCCCCAACCGCAGACTTTGCCTCACCGTGGTACTGGCTCGACTGGGATCTGCTGAAGCTTCTATTGCAATCACATCATAGTTTAACTTCACCCCTCCTTCACCCCTGCCTGCTTTTCCACTCCCTTGTAAGAATTATTCCCAAGTCATTCCCAGTAAGACTCCTACATCCAAACCTAACAACGTCAGAGTCTTTTTCCTGAGGAACCCAACCTAGGACAGAGAGATACCTTGGTAGGATAGAAAGCTTACATGGTGGGCACACCTCATTGAAGCTCAGCTCTATAGCTTACTAAACATGGTCCTGGGCAAGGCGTGCAGCCTCCACAATTCAGTTTTCCTCCAATGTAAAACGAGAACAATGCCTAGCGCTCATTTAATCCTGGGCTAATCTAGGTAAAGAACTTAGTTTAGTGTCTAGGAAATAATAGGTGTTGGGGAGATGTTATTATCTCTCCCTCTGTTTCATCTTTCCCTTTCCTCGAGCCCTTAAACAGCCTGCAGTGATAAACACCATGTCCTGTCACAACAAGACTAGAAGTCTCTAACAAGGGATGAGACCCTGTTTCATTAGTTTTGCCAGATCAGCCTGGGTCCATCCTCCTAGAACGGAATCAACACCCTTTATCCATAAACTGTTGATAATCTGACCCACGGTTTCCTGGTAAGACTTGTAATGTGTGAGGTCTTCCTTGTTGGTTGTTTCTAAACATCTGTGAGTAGGGACAATTAGGGACTGGTGTGCCTGCCATTCTTCTCCTTTCAGCTGAGGAGGAAGTCCTGACATGTCATTATCAGGATCGAGACGTAGTCTGTCAGCCACGGTCTCAGGAGTCCACAGGCTCATTCAGACCCAGCGCCAATCTCACTAACTTTATCTGTGTTCCCCAAATGCCTCAGACTGTTTGCTTCTCACTGATAGAGGAATCTGGCATTTCATTTTCTCAATGACCAGAACAAGATTCTTAAATAGCAAGAAACTAAGATAGGTGTTAGGGAATGTCAAGGAAACCAGGAAAACTAAATAGAGGATCCAGTCCTCACCTCTAAGGAGCTTCCAACACTCCAAAAGGAAAGAGAATAAACATACACATGCGAGACAAGCAAAACCCATAACCACAGACGTACAGTGGTTGGTATGAACCATCTCCCCGCATGCCACCTGTCAAAACTCATGTGACACCTACACCATTAAGCATTCCTCTCTCCTGCACCAGCCACCTACCCCCAACCCAGCCAGAAACAACTCACTGTTTCCATAGCTTGAAGTGCTGTTCTCATTTCTAGATGCTTTGCTTTAAATTTGCCTGGCTGCATCCAGTCTTGTATATATATTTTTTTCATTTCTGTCTCTTTCCACAATTGTGCAAAATAGGTGCTTGGAAATTAATGACTATTCTAGAAAAGGCCAGACGCAATGAGGAGAGAAAGAAACAGAGAGAGAGAGAGAGAAGAGGGAGAAGAAAGAAGGATGGGAGGGAAAGAAAGGAAAAAGGAAGGAAGGAAGGAAGGAAGGAAGGAAGGAAGGACGGAAGGAAGGAAGGAAGGAAGGAAGGAAGGAAGGAAGGAAGGAAGGAAGATAGGAAGAAAGAAGGAAGGAGAGAGAGAGAGAGAGAGAGAGAGAGAGAGAGAGAGAGAGAAAGAGAGAGAAAGAGAAGAAAAAGAGAGAAAGGGAAGAAAAAGGAAGGAAGCGGTTTCCAGGGGACATGATTTTTGTGAAACAGCTTTTGAAGGAATGAAAAACATGGTTCCCTGGAGTAGGAGTGACAAACTGAAGCCACATTCGGCCAACCCACAGGTTTGCTGGGCTGGTATGGTGTTTTGAGATTTTAAAATCTGAATGCCTAGCGCTAGTATATGCATTCCCCACTTAGCTGCATTTCCCCTTGCTTCCTGTCCGCTCTCTACATGTATGGGACATACCTGGTCTCTGAGGCCATTTTCAGCTTGTCTCCTGTTCTGCAGGAGCCTGTCCCTAGCTGCTTCCATCTCTGGAGTTAGAACATCCTGGCCACAACACATGAGGATTAAGGTAAATATGTGTGTTTTCCCTATCTTCTCAGCTATCTTCCTTAAATGGAGATTAACACCTTTTCTTTCCGAGCCAAAAACAGTTCTGAGAAGAAAAGGGATAGAGCAATTATTAAATGCCAGTCATATGACAAGGCTTTATTCCATTTAATCCCACAACCACCTTGAAATTAGGTGTTACTTATCCCCATTTTATATGTGAGCAAACTGAGGCCCAGAAAGGTTAAATAACTTGCCCAAAGCTACAGAGCCAGGAAGTAAGAGAGGCCAGATTTCAGACTTAGATCTTCATGCACCCCATACCCTTAATTTTATCATAGCTTGAAGCTGCCAGGGAGCTGCAGTTTCCAAGGGCAGAATTGTGGGAGGGAGGGTGACATGTTCTGAGCAGCACAGGGGTTTGCATGCAAGTGATTCCTGTTTATCTGCAGTAAGGCAGGCGAGTCATGTGCAGATAATCCAAAAATAGTTTCTAATTTTTCTTGGGATAAATATAAATTTTTGGCAACAGACATCCCTTTCAAAGTGTGTTTTGATTAGAGTTACACGAAAAGGCGTTTTTATTCTCTGAGGATTTGCCAACTAACCAGCAAAAGGGAACTAAGAAGTGTGCCCGGCCAACCTCCCTCCTGCCCACCAACAGAAGGACTGTGCACAATCCACCACAGAGTTGTCAGCGAGAGGACATTGGGCGGAAGCAGGAAACCTGGGCTCCGGCAGAGCCTCCACCACCCTTGAACATGAAACCCAACGCAGCCCTCCTCACTTCACAGACACGGGTCTTAGGAAACTGTGATCTGTTTGTGTCTTAGCCAAGGTCACAGGCAAATTAATAGAGAACTGGGATTCCAAACCTAGAACCCTTAACGTCATCTCTTTTCAATATTAGCCCTCTTCCCTGATCCTAATATTGGACTGTTTCAAAGTCAGGAATGGCCGGAATTGAGGTAAAGAGATGTTTACATATGATTCAAAGTATAGACCCAAAATATGAGAGGCAGGAAATGATGGGTGGGCAATGCTGTGTTCTAGGGCCTAACACTGGGCTTCCAGGAGTCCCCTACTTCTGAACACTAATGAGGAGCTCGGAAACAGTGGTGAGGCAGTTTGAGAGAGAGGATGAAGCCAAGGCTTGGAGTCAGGCAGACCCGTAGGATCTGGAGCACATTACTTAACCTCACTTGGCTTTTCCTTAACTGGAAAATGCAGTTACTGTGGGAAGTCACAGAAGCACCTGGCCTATAGAAGAGATTTCATTAAGGCACATGAGTGGTCTTGTTGAGGGTGAAGGGACCTTCCTGAACTAGTCCTCATGGGTGAATCTGGTTTCTGTTCAGTGATTTACTGTTAAATGTATTGACTTGATATTTACTAATGGGTCTCTTTTCTTTCTCCAAATATCTGCCATCGATGGAAAAGAAATCAATAAATTGCCATGCAAAGAAAAACAAGATCTATCCTCCCTGCCTCTCAGACTCAAAACCTATGTTCTTCTGTCCCACAGTTAGTTGAAGATGGCAGAAGTTATGGCACAGCTGGGCAGGGAACATGGGGAGGGGGAGAAGCAGGAAGTGACGCAACCCTAGACCATTCTCTTCTGAGGGCACAGGCACCAATAAACCAAGGTTGTCCAAAACCATTCAGCCAAACAAGGGGACCATTGTGGCTGGAAGAGCCAAAGCAATGGTTACCCATGTTTCTGTGTTGAAGATCAGGCCCGAGAAGTAGTTTACTGTTAACCTGGTCCTTAACTCCCACTCGGATCTTAGTTGATGCTCAGGAATAACTAAGGAAAAGTCAGACAGGCTTCAGTAACCCCATTTTACAGAGAAGAAAACTGAGACTCGGGAAAGTTAAATGTCTCCTCTAAGCATAAAAAGCATAAAATGGTAGAGTTGCTGTTACAACCTGGTGTATTGTAAGGGATTGTTTCTATGCCTTGTAACTGCTTGAGGACAGAAGCTCTGTCTCATTTATCTTTGTGTCCTCAGTGCCTAGCAGACAACAGGGTTTCTTCGGTATACATTTGTTGCAGAAATGAATTTTCTATATATTATGCTACTATGCATGTATTTGAAGATGTCTAGTATTAAGAATCATGATGCCTTCTCATGTCAAATAGCAGGTGACTTCAGAAAATCTCCGTGATCACAAACTGAATCAAGCATAAGCTGGTGGGACAAGTGTTTATTTAGCCATATTAAAGAGTCTTTTAGTGCAAATGTTTTTACATAATCCTAATTCATCAATCATTTAAAAATCAATTGCTTGCCCACCTCCTAAATATAATTAAGAGGTCTGAATTATTCTTTATAAGACATTGAAGTAGCATTATCCAATGACATTTTGGGCTGAGTGACATAAGTTTGATGTAATGAAATGGGAATAGGATGAGAAGCTGAGTCAATTGGGCATGTCTTTGGAACTAAAGATGTAAATTTCAGAATTTCATCTGTGAGTAACCCTAAGTACACCATTTCATGGTCTTTTTAGATAGTGTATTTTGGAAGAAGGAAGTTGCTTTCAGCCCCCGTAGAAAAATTTCTGTTTCTTATGTCAACATAACTCTGTCCTTCATTACCTTTGAACTCATTACTCTTCATCTTTGACTTGTACTCTCACTTAAGTGTGATGCTTCCACCTTTTCCATCCACTTCCTTGCCTGACTCTCAACATCAATAAAAACTCTAGGGCCAAGCGTAGAAAGACAGCGGGAAGGGAGAAGTCAGCAGCTTTGCGCTATACAGGAGGACTGGCCTGGCCCTTGGGACTGGAATCTTTAACATGACCAACCAAACATGGAAGCTGACAAGTAGGAAACAGCTTCCACTCCAGCATTCTAGGCTATTCTCTAAGGGATTAGAAAAAGTTCTGACTGAGATTCTAGTGGAAAAAGGAGAAAAGTGGAATATGAGATGGTGTGGGATCACCAGAGACAGTGTACTTGTTCAGGCTGCCAAAACAAACTACCGCAGAATAGGTGGCTAAAACAGCAGACATGGATTTTCTCACAATTCTGGCGGCTAGAAGTCCAAGATCAAGGTGTTTGGCAGGGTTGGTTTCTTCTGAAGCCTTTCTCCTTGGCTTGTAGATGGCTGTCTTCTCCCTGTGTCCTCACATGGTTTTCCCTCTGTGGGTACACATCCCTAATGTCTCTCTGTGTGTCCCAATGGATTTTATATGGATTCCAGGCAGATTGAATTTAGGCCACTGTAAAGGCCTCATTTTAATTTAATCACCTCTTTCAAAACCCTATCTCTAAAGACAAACATATTCTGAAGTACTAAGGGTTAGGGCTCCAACATAAGAATTTTGGGAGGATGCAATTCAGCCCATACTAGGGGGATATGTGTAGAAGCACCAAAACCAAGTTTCATATTTAGCACGAAATTTCTCTAGGCAGATTTAGACATTGGGGCCAGAAAAATGGAAAAACTAAAGCTGTTTTCTAAGAGCAGTTGTAGACTGGTAAATGCTTAACAACCATCTGTCAAGGAGGGAGGAAGCCATGATTTATACTGTTTGTCAGTTTCTATGGTGTAATTATCTCCACCAACATCTACTTCAGGTTAGCACTGTGGTGTCACTGAACATGGAGTTGGGAAGAGATTCAAACAATCAAACCCCTCGAGCCAGTCTGAGCTGGCTCCAGCATGCCTGCAAATCATGGGAAGGTGTACTGATGCTGTGTTTTCCTAGCCACATTCCTTCTTGTCATAGTTATCGGGTTTGAAGTTCCTCCTTACTCCCTACAAGCTACTGGATCTCTAACAGGGCAAATTAAAGATCTAAAAATCTAAACATTTCCCTATTTCCTTTACTTGGACTTGAAATATTTTAGTACTAATACACAAAATCCTCGCTAAAACCCACCTCAACTTGCATTACTGGACTAATCATCTGTAAGAACACTACTGGGGGAAAAATAGTAGATGTATGAAAATATTCAACAATCTGCAAAAAGGGAACTGATCTGATAAATGAAGGATGACCCCATCCTTATTTCAATAATAATTATTGAAATGATTATGGGCAACATAATCTCTAATCTGTATTTTTTATGTACTTCAGGAGGATTTTATATTTATGAAGTTGGTCCTGAAAAGGAAGTAATCTGACACCTGAAAGAAAATATTTCGTAGTGACTTAAAAAATGGCAGATGCATTGTAAAACGTAATAAGTGCAGTACGTAGAAAATGGATTCTGTATAAAATTGAATAATTTAATTACAATACAAGTTCAAGAAGTTTCCCCATAACTTGGAGTATAAAAGACAAAAATGGTACAGTTTTAAAAGGATAAGAAACATGGGGGGAATGATCAAGAAGTTTTAGTATTTCTGTGGAACAAGAATTCCTGAGAGATCAGAGTATTGAGAGGCTCAATAATAATATTATTAAAGTAAAATAATTTCTACACTAAAAATAGTCATGAGCCTATCACCATGTATTACATCGAATGAATGAACTGAGACACACTTCAAGATGTATCCTGTTTGAATGTTGTTAAATTCGAGTTTTAGGGGCAAAAATTCCATAATCATTCAGTTATTTTTTAAAATTATCTAAAAAAGAAAAAAAAGGTCAATTCTACATCAGACTTCCCTTTGCCACAATAAAAATGAGAAGTCAAGTCTAAAGATTTTATGTGAGAAAATATCCTGCCAAACAAAAATTTTCTTCAAAATGTAGAATTTAAAACTACACCAATATACCTATTCCTGCAAAATAAACCAGAGAAATGATTTCACAAAACAAGTAAGTAAATAAAATTGAAAAAGATAATACAGGATTGAAGAAGGCAAAGTACAAATAAATGGTGGTGAAGAATAAGAACAGTGACTAGTTTAAGAACAAAATAAAAACATGTTGACTAGTTTCATATTTTTGGTTAAAATTATTTTGAAACTGAATGCAAATATAAGAATAAGTCTTGCAAAGCATACTGAATAATAAAAAAATAAATTATTTGTCTGATTATTAAATCTTCTGGATTTAATATTCTTAATAATTGCAATAAAAACTAGAAGGAAGAGAGTAGCAGTAGTTAAATTACACTCTAGTTTGAAAGAATCAGAGAAGTATTCCCAGAAGAAGTGTCAGTTAACTAAGTTCTAGAGAATGTCTAGGTGATGAGAAGGGGAATATTGTTTCTACCAGAGGGAACATGTAAATGAAAGATCACAGCATTAATAGAAAAATACATGTTCAACTTTTTTAAAAGTGATAATAATAAAAGACTAAGAATAAGGTATGGAATTTGAAAATCACTGTAGGAAAGAAAAATAGAAAGAGAAACTTAAGAACTATGATGAAAGCATAGAAAAGGCAGACAACAAAACAAGATGAGAGAAGTAAAGCTAACCGAATAATTTACCACAATAAATGTTAATGGGTTATATCGCTCCCATTCAAAGACTCCGGAATTGAATCAGATTGAACATCCAGATGTGTTTTTTTATTAGCTAAATACCTAAAACAAAATGACTTAAAAAATTCAAATGATGTACAAAGACACAACTTGCAGAAGCAAACAAAAGTACAGGGATAGTAATTCTAACCTTAAACAAAGAAGAATTCAAAGCAAGAAATGTTTAATGACACAAGTACCTGTTACTGTTTCCTCAGCTATAAAATGGAGAAAATAACAAGTGATAATAAGAACATAATGGAAAAAATAACAAGTGTTTTTGAATGCAAAATGAGATGACGCTTAAAAGTAGACTTAGCACAATGCTGCCTGGCACCTAGAAAGAGTTAAATAAATGGTGGTTATGTAAAACGTAAGAGACTTCATTGACTAATTCATTAAAATTTCTCTCATATCTCACCTTTACTCTCCATTCTCATTTCTGCAATCCTAGTACAGTCTCTCATTACATTTCTGCTAGATTACAAAGATAATCCCCTAACTGTTTTCCCTGTCTCCAGTTTTACATACTTCAATCCACCCTGCACAAATTAATCCTCTTAGACCACTGTTTTTAGTATGTCACTCTTTGGCTCAAAATTTACATAAAAGATGAAATCCAAACTTTCCATCTTGTTATTCAAAGCCCTTTGAAATCCGCCACAATCCTACCTTTATTTATAGGCCTATGCTATACTACACTCAGTATGAACTTTTCATTCCAGGAATACCTACCTTTTCAGTAGCCCTGAAATATGTTGTAATCACTTCTGTCTCTGTGTCTTTCTTTGTTCACACCTGAAACTTCCTTCCACCTATTTTCCTATTGACCTTCCCGCTCCCACACCCAGTTCCAACAATATCTTCCTTTTTTTCTCTTTAAATGTACTCTAGTGTGGTCCACAAAGCAACTTTGCTTTCTGATGTCCAAGGAATTAGGTGCTGTATTCTAATAATTAAATAAATCTTCCTTTCTATTATTATTTACCATATAGCATCAAAGTTAAGAGTGTTGATTGTAAGATAAAGCATTATTTAATGTAGTAAGAATGAAAAAAAACTGCCAATTATGTGTGACATTCCATTGATTTTTAAGGGACATTGCTTTTGGACGATAGTAAAAGATGGGAAAATGTGTATCTTAGGATCAATGAAATATAGTAAATGTTTCACACATTCATTCAATAAATATTTCCTTATCGTCTGCCGTATGCTCAGCACTGTACAGATAATATCAACACACAATACCAACAAGGCACCTACATTCGAGTTTATACTCTTGCACACATGACTTTCATCCCCTCCCATAGCCCCACGGAAAGGATGGGAAGGTCTTTAAAGGCATAAAGTAATGTCTCATACTTCACCTCTAATAGTAGGTAGCATTTCTCCTGTTTTGCATATAGTAGGCACTCTAAATATTTAGTGAGTGAGGTAACAAATGAAAAGAGGGTTTACATAGTGTTATCAAGTCAGTTCTAAATTCAGACACGAGAATATACAATCTGTTAAAACTAGTTAGATATCAGTCTCTCAGTATGCACGCCTTTACACCACTTACTGCATAAAACAGAGGGAAAGGGTTCAAAAAGTGCGAGATGAAGCCATCCTGTTATGCAGATGTGACTGAGAGCTGTCTCACTTATTCTCTGGGTGAAGCAAATGAACACAGAGGATTAGAATCGATGCATCATTCACAATGCTTTATGAAATTACTTTCTTCCCAATTATTTAAAATAACAACTCCACAGATCTTTGTCATTTGTTGATTTAAGATTTCTGGTTTTACCATTTATATGGCACCCCAGAGTCTGTGATATCTAGAAATTTGCCTTTTTTGGGGGAGGCTGACAGGCAGAAGCAAGTCACCAAGCCAGGAGTGAGTGCAGTCTGCCACCCAGGATGTCAGCACCTCCATGCAGCTTTGCCCTTCTTCTCTTCAACATTATTCAGGAAGTTGAGGATTCTTGAGATTTCAGGATGCATCCCTCGAGCACATCAAGGGCCCATTATGGTCTTGATCAGCTGGGGCTCCTCACTCTTGGAAGTTCATCCTCTTTGACTTCTTGGAGAACTGAATGAGGAGAGGAACACTTAGTCTGCCAATGATGCTCATTCATTCAATCAACAAGCTTGTACAGAGATTTACAACGGGCCAGACTCAGTGTTAGATATTAGAGCATGTACAAAGAGGGGTACACTCTGAAGTGAATGCAATGCTCCCTTCAATTAAGACAGTCTTTTATAGGACTTTTATACTTTTCATTGTTCTATCTTGTTTGTATTTTGATCTTCACAACCACCCAGTATAATAGCCAGGAAACATATTGGTCCCATTTTACAGATGATGAAACTGAGGCCCAGAGAGATTCAGAGAACTGTCCACATTCAAATGGCTAGGAAAGTCTTCCAAATTCAGTTCTTTTGACTATAAGTCCAATGGTCTTTACAGATTATGCATGTAGAGAGTCAGTGATATCAGTAAGGCGGATGGAATTTCTAAGTAATTCAACGTAAATCCTGGATGGTATTTCAGAAACAACACTCCGTTCCCCCACCTCCAAATACAAAAATAAAAAAAATCATACCAAAGACAACTGACTGAATTGAACATTTAAAGGTCCAAATATCAATGATACATAATATCTTCTGTGCAAACCAAGTTAATAATGGAAAGTGATTGGGAAATTGTTAGTGTCCCTCAGTATTCCATTTAACCCTCTGCTCTCGTCTGTGGCTTGGTCCTGACCAAAGAGTCCCAGATGGGATGAATAGTGTCTGGGGCCAGCCTCAGGGTTGTGTTATGACTGAAAGTTGGCATCTCGCCAGGCTGGGTCTTTACTCGGTTCTCCGCCATGACCCTGGCCCACTTTGGCTGGCTGAATAATTTAAATATTGTACATTACTAGTTAATAGACACAACATATTGAAAGTTTTACAATCAAATATTTATGCTGCTAGAAAACATTTTACATGAGCTTTAAACAGCCATGTCATCTATTTATTTTCATTCTCTGATCTTTCTGTTTTGTATCAAAATTGGAGAATTTAGCCTATTTACCCAGAAGTAAATATTATGATGAAAACATTGGGCGGCTCAAATGTAGACTTGGTAAAGTGCAGAAGTATTTTTTGTTAGTGTCAATTGCACAACAGCCCCTGCATGGTAATAAATTAAGAAATATCTTCAGGATGCTTGAAGCATGGAGATTAATATTTCATGGTTGGATGCCGCCTCTACCTGCCTTTGGCCTCTTTGAGGGACCAGCCTAACCATTCTTTCTGGCCATTGATTCCTTTTAAGAAATGGAGAGAAACTCTTCTGGGACAGAGAGTGAGCATTTGCAGGTGACTTCCATCAGGGGAATATATTTAATCCTGAACCTTGTGCTGCAAGTAGGAGCTCACATTTGATGTCCTGAAGTCTCCTATTTGGCAATCAAAGGACACCAATCCCTCAGCTTGACCTGCTCCTTTTTTGCCAGATACTCTGGAGTTCTGAACGCTTCTTCCTAACTGTCCTGTATTGCTGCTTTATTAGGCCTCAATAGCTAGTCATCATGTTTCATGCGCCACTTATCTCTGCCCTATAGAGGGTCCAGCCAGTATCTCCTCTTATCACTGAGTCATAGAGAAAGACCCTCCTTCAATATCAGGGTTTTTTTCCCATGTCATTTCCAAAGAATACTCTTAAAGGCACAGGGAAGCTGCCAGAACATCAAAGGGTCAGAAAGCACCATTTTTTTATGATGAGCCTTGATCCGGTCTCTGACTTTGGTGCCCAACATCCAATGGCTGCCCCTTAGCTTAAACAGACTCCTTTGTGCTCTCAATTCTTTGAATTTCATTCCTCCACCTCTATCCAATTTTCCAAGATCTGGCTGAACTCATGATCAGGGTCTTACTTCTGTCTCACTCCTCACTTTGGAAACTGAACAACCTACAGCTCCTGCCTGACTCACTTCATTGGATTTGAAGAAGGTGTGCACTAGGTTTAGGATGAGTGAGACCTGTGTCAGAATCTATGCCACCTTCCCAGAAGACTTGTGAAGTCTCCTAACCTCCTTGAAGTTCAGCTCCTTTCTCTAAAATAAGAGGATATATAGATCACAGGATTGTCATGAGGAATATATAAGAATTCACATGCATAACATGTAAAATGCCTCATACTATGTTTGCTCCAGAATGCGTACGTATCAATTAAGTTGTGGTAACAACTATTACTACTATTTGTAGTACAGATGCCCTGACTTCCTCAAAGATCTCCCACGTCTTGATTTTCCTAATTGTTCTCCAAGACTAGCATGTTGTTTTTTTCCCTAGTCGTTATCTAAACATTAACCCTTAGCTAGTGGTTCATAGCTATAAGAAGACATGGGAGGTAAGATATGTGAATGAAAGAGAAAGTGGGAATAAAAAGATTGGGGGAAAGGTTAAAAAAATCCATGCTTTGGAAGAAATTATTTACTATATTGGAAATAAAATACATATTCAGTAAATAGAAAGTAAAGAAGAGAGGACACTTTCTATTGAGAAAAAAAAAAAGAATATGAATGAGACAGGAACTTGAAAACTGGACAAGTCAGCTCTGGGTCACAGAAACCTTGGTTCAAGTCCCCATGTGAGGACCTGGACAAAGTCCATTTCCACACATCTCAGCGTCCTCCTCTATAAAATAAGATGGTCCAAGTGGAGTCATTTGACAAACACTTAGCAACTACTTATTGAGCACCTACTATGTCTAAGGCACAGTTCTAGGCACTTGGGTTACAGAGGGGAACAGAAGAAACATTCCAGTCATGGAGACAAAAAAAACCAAGAAACAAAATGATACCTAAATAAGATAAATTCAGTTAATGATAAGAAACTTAAAGAAAACACAGCAGATAAATTGATAGAAAGCCTATGGGAGGAGTGGACTACTTAACGTACGAATGTCAGAGGAGACCTTTCTGGGCAGCTGATACCAATGTGAATGAAGTCCAGCTGTGCAGGGATCTGAGGGAAGGATATTCCAGGCAGAGAGGGCAGTGAATGAGCCGAGTGTGGGGTGTGTGCAGAAAGGAGAGGAGGCCAGCATGACTGCAGAACAGTAAACCAGCTGAGAGTGATATGACTGATGGGTTAGGCAGGTGCCAGACTTGGGAGGCTTCCAGCCCAGCAAGGACCAAATGGCACATGAAAATTGGGCAAATGGAAAATTTAATAAAAGGAATAGTATTTACAAAGATGTGGGTGGGGTAGGGAAAACACAAAGCACAGAGCAATATTCCCAGGGCTAGGAATAGCAGGACACCTTGACTTGTCCTAGTGGTGAAGCAAGAGGAGGACATGGTCACCAGGACCAACAGGGTGGGAGCTGAATGGAGAAGACTGCCTGGTGAGAGCTGTGGCCTCCACAGTAGATACAGCCTGGGGTCAGGGAACCCTGGGAAACAAATGCCCTGACCTCACCTTCCCACCTCCCTCTAATCTGTGCCAGAGCTCCCCATTGGTTGAACACACCCAAAAGCAGAGGACAAAGGAGCCTATTCATGCTTGCCATATTGGTCAACCTCCCCACCACCCCACACCCTCCCCTGAAGTGAAGGTTAGGAGAGAGGAAGAAGGAGAAAAAAGGAACCATCAGAAGATATACAGAATAGCCATGATAAGATGTTTGGTTTAATTCTGGGGGTATTGGGAAGTCACTTGAGAGTTTTAAGCAAGGGAGTACTTTAAACTAATTTATGTTAAAAGGATCAACCTGGCTTCTGTGCAGAGAATGAACATTAGAGGGGCACGAGTGAAAGTTGGGAGAATATTAGGAGGTTATCACACCAACTAAGTGAGAAAGGTACGTGGGTGTGGTCTAGCATAGTGGCTGAAGATAAAGAAAAATAAGTGGATTTAGAATATACATTGGATAAACAAAAATTACCAAACAAGTTCTATCATTGCCATGAGCTAAAAAATCCCTTCTTCAAACGTCATGGAAAAGAACGTCAATGCTGCGAACTCAGGAACCTCTGCACAATGCCAACTAATGTGGCTTCTACAGTGCAAAGTGCATTAAGATAAATGTATCAGCTCTATGCTGTTTTTATTTATAAGAAGGAGAGAGCAAATAAAGAATTTCTCAAGCCTGGCATGTAGAAAAATGATTTGTCCAGTCAACCCGATAAATAACAAATAGTAAAATCATCTAGTTTTATTGTTGGCATTATCATAAAGGACATGCTGTGCTTGTTATCTGGTTAAAGGGTTTCATTCTTTGTGATGTTGAAGTGAGTTATAATCTTTAATAAACAAATAACGTCAGTAATTTTTAAATTCCACAGTCATGAATGTTTGTAGACTGTTTCTCTCTCTCTCTCTCTCTCTCTCTCTCTCTCTCTCTCTCTCTCTCTCTCTCTCTCTCTCTCTGTCTCTTCCTTTGGTGATACTTTTGTCAGGCATCAGAAATGCTTTTGCTGTGTTCCCAGATGTGGTATCATTTCCAACTAAAGAGTTGTAAGGCTATTTCTAAAAATCCATCAATGTCTCTTCAAGGACCAGGCTACACCATTGACGAGGGGCTTAAAGGCTGGTGTCAGAATACGAAATCCAAACCATCACTTCACAACTGGGAAGTTCCAATATCCCATAAATAAACCTGGGTAGACTATTAAATTCATACCTAAGGTAGTGTTAGCATGGTGGTCAGACCAAAGAAAATTGTGGACGTGTTGTTTGATCATTCTGCACATAAAAGACTTAATAAATATTGTTGAAGGAACTGATTATTTTCACAAAATGTATATAGAAGGATTACAACTCCTAATATCTTTAAAAATAAACAAAAAATATGGGAGTACTTCACACACACCTGAGGTCAGGTAACAGCCCTGCCATTGACCAGCTGACGACCTTAATATCATTGCTTCACGTCTCTAAGCAGAGCTGCTTAGAGCAGGGGCTTTGGGAAACTATTTTTTGCAGGGCTCCTACGGTATCTACATAAATAGTTTGAGTAACTCAAAATCAGCTTGTCAGCCCCATTCTGGCAGCCTTACAACACACAGTCAGAGGAAGTTACCAGCTCACCAGCGCTGGTCATGAAGCTCCAGAACAATCTATTAGGCTCCAGTTCTGAAGCTTGTTTGGCCATCTAGTCATCCCCAACACAGATTACAGGGTTAGAGAACAACCCAAAGGGGAGAACCAGAGACCAGGGCGTGGGTCCCATCCTACCTGACTTGGGCTCAGAGCACGGCCCAGATGGCCCTGCTGGTCTCCACAATTCTCAGCTACCACAAGAAGACTTCAGAAATGTCAAGGGAAGCACTCCAAAGCACAGGGGGTCCCTAAGCTGTGGTCTCTGGGGTAGAGTAGGCTCTAAGGATGGCACTTTTTCTGAACCTCAGTTTTTTTTATCTATAAGGTGGGAGTAAAATTGTACCTACTTTCTATTGTGGGTATTAAATGAGATAATAAAACTATTTAGATCCCTAGCGTAGAGTACACATTCACTTAATATCAGCTAATGTTGCATACAGGTATGTATTAATATCTACAAATACATGCACATTAATAGGCATGTTGCAGCCCAGATTCAGGAAATTTTTTGATGGTAGATGTGTCTATTCTCTGGAAGGTATAGGACACTTGGCCCTGTTCTCTGTCTTCAAAACTGCCAATCAGCATTATTTGAAATATGCTAAACAAAAAACAGAAAACAAAAAAACTGCCAATCAGCAAACCCAACACAGCAAAAACAAACAAAAAATTCAAAAAACAAAAGAGGACACAAAACCTTTAAAGTTATTAATTCTACCTTCACAAAGTTCAACCTAAGTAGATATTAGTTTACAGGGTTTTCTCTTTTCAAATAGGACAAAAACAGAACTTGCCAAGTCTAAATGCCTCAAAGCCAAATATCATTGTTTGCATTATTATAATTAACTTAAGCATGAAGCATTCCATATTTATATTTCCAGTGGAATCCTTAGAAAAACTCAGATGCCAAATAATCCAAACCTGGGGTCTAACTGCAGCATCCTTGGCAAATTGCTCCCCCCACTACCCCACCTGTAGTACCGGCCCAGCCACAAGGCCCAGATTTCATGCAAGGACAGCCTCATCTGATGTACACGAAGGCTGGTTAAAGGACATTGACTTTTTCACCGCTTTGGAATTGCTCTGGCTATGTCCATCACAGAAAATAGTCATTTCCCAAAGGCTCTCCTTTCAGAGACTTTAATATGTAGCACCTGGAGAGCACTTGAAACTATATAAGGTGCTTCGCTGCTCATGAGCTTTGCCTGTAAACGGGTTGTTTGGTAGATATGTATGATCACTACCATTGCCATCACCACCACCATGATAGTCACCATCATGTCTCTCCTTTGATGGGAATGTCCCACGTGGCAGGCTCTATCCTGAGCACTTTACATGTATTTATTTACCCATTCATTGAATCCTCTCTAGAACTTTAGGAACTAGATGTCCTCATTTTACCATTGAAGAAACAGAGGCACAAAGAACAGAATGGTTAAGTAACTTACCCAAGGTCACCCAGGTAATAAAGGTGCGGCCAAGGAATTATATTCTGGCTCCAGAACACATATCCTGTGCCTGAACAAGCCATCCTGCTACTTACTACTGCTCCTGTACACAAGAGGCTGAATTATGCCACCAACGGCCCCATGTTTCAGTAACCTTTCCAAACTCAACCCATCTGCAGACATGTAAATTTTATTGGATCTTCTAGGATTCGCCTTGGGTCATTTTTAATAAATTTTCTGTCAAACACACTGGATGTTACCCCAGTTTCATTTCGTGAAAGATTTAGACACATAGTTACCATTCTTTAGCTTTAAATGATCATGTAACAAAATCCTGGTTTTTGTGGTTTTATTTTATTTTTTTTATGGAATGGGTCAGTACCAAGGTCAGTTCGTAATAAAGAATTTTCCTGAAGAAAAGCAGAAATTGGCAATGTACTGTAAGAAAATACGGCATGAGTCAGGAAGCAACGTAGAGATGTTTAAATTTTCCCTGACATGAATACTGACCACCCAGGGGAATTTACAAAAGAACACCTGTCAAAGGCCGGACACGTGTATGCCCAGAGAGGGACACTCCAGCAGGCTTCTGACTCGCCTGTCAAAAGAGAGGCTTCACGAGCTCGTGAAAACAATAGTCACACAGAAGCCTGGAGTCCCAAGACCTGTTCTCGCCTCTCCCTGGAGGGACAACTCCAGGGAATCAGGGATCCTCTCTCCTACATCAGTTTCTTCCACTTTCAAAAAGTGTTTCCAACGCCTCCAGGATTGCTGTGCGGATCACAAAGGGAATCACGCACAACAAGGCTTAAAGACTTAACAGTCCATATGCCATTGGGAGAAAGAAGAATGAACGTTGTGCGACTGCAAAACAAGAACATCTCACGGAGGAGATGAATCAGGGGGGCACAGAGGATTTTTTCAGGGCAGTACAACTACTCTGCATGGTATTATAATGATGGGGGCATGTCATTATCCATTTGTCCAAACTCACTGAATGTGCGACACCAAGAGTGAGCCCTGACATAAACTACGCACTCTGCGTGACGACGTGTGGCTCATCAACTATAACAAATGTCTCACTCGGGTGGCATGTGGATAATGGGAAAACAATGCATGTGTGAGGCAGGGGTACATAGGAAATCTCTGCGCCTCCTCTCAACTTTGCTGTGAACCTATAACTGCTCTAAAAAAGAATAAAGTCTCAATAAAAATAAATCTTATAAGAAGCAGCATACTAAGGGTTGCAACCTCTGCCTGAACATCACGTAGTTTAAGTCCAAGAGGTGCTGAGGTGGTGTCTACAGAACTGGCATATCCGTTCAAATCAGATTTGTAAAAAGGAGTTTTGCTGCAGAAGCTTTCCGTGGGTCTGAACAGCCCTTGGCCAAGTGCTAAACTGAGTGATTTTTTCAAGTCTCCTCTTACTGAACAGTAGGTTCCAGAGATCAGCTGAGAGTACTGTCGGTTAACAAGCCTTCCACCATGAATTTTCTTTACTGTTATCATAGCTGGTTTTAATAGCACTTGGAATTCTCCCTTTTCAGACATTCTCACTTGGAATGTACTAATTTTAATAGTCAGATGTCAGTTTTAATTAATCTGCTCTAGTTCCCTGAGTGGGCCATGTTGTTTTCAGAGGGAGAGAAATACTCTTCCCAGTGTTCCCTAGAACTAAAAGCTCTCCCCTCTGACTCACAGCCTGGAAACGTGGGGTGAGGTGAAGACGAGGTTTGGAAAGCTCTTGAGCAATCGTGGTCCCCTCAGTAGTCCCAGGGTCCCTCCCCCGCCTTTGCGCGCCGCCCGCTGGGGTAGTGCTGCACCAATTCCTTGGCCATAATAGGCGTCCCAGGTTAATGAGACAAGTCATGTATGATTTGTAAGGTCACCTGAAGCAGGTCAGGGATTTATGGGCCTCCATTCTGTTTTCTGGGGCGCGGGGGAGAGGGCAGGCGTGCTGAGCAAAGGGAGGAGTTAGGAAACAGAATGTGACCAGTTGCAAAAAAAAAAAAAAAAAAAAAAAAAAAGTTTGGAAGAGAAAGCAAACTCCCAGATCAGCTCACACATTATGAACCAAACGTGGTTTCTTCATCACCTCAGAAAGCGTATAATGTAGTATCGGCTCTGAATGGAATGAATCAGAACAAACCAGTCCCTATACCCCACGCTTCCTCCAACAACCTCCATTGCAAGAGTCTTTGGAAGCCACCGTGTAAGATGTCTCGGTAGACATAAAGAATGTAAGACGCAGCCAAAGCCCTCAAGAAGTTTATAATCTATTTGTAGGAGAGAAGATCAAAAAC
This sequence comes from Rhinolophus hipposideros, assembly GCF_964194185.1. Lineage (NCBI taxonomy): Eukaryota > Metazoa > Chordata > Mammalia > Chiroptera > Rhinolophidae > Rhinolophus > Rhinolophus hipposideros. The sequence goes on along the minus strand of NC_138066.1, from coordinate 6,224,516 downwards.
AAGAAGTACTGTTTGATATACAGTAATTCAAACCCAAATTCTGTCAAAGGGCAGTTTGTTATGTGATGAATAATAGAGAAAATAAGCAAAACAGAATCAAAAGGAAACATAGGTAATGGGTTATGAACATACATACGTGAAAACACTTAGGTCTGTTCCCCAGTAGCCTATACAAACTAGAGGAAGGATTTTCATGTTAAAATGTCATTGATGATACTCCTGGATAAATGCAACAACAGAAATATATATACAAGATATGAAAGTAGGGAAGCAAGGAAGGTATGGTGAACTCTGCCTGGGACTGTCAGGGAAGGTTTTTCTGAATAAGGTAAAGTCTAAGTTGCGTTTGGAAGTATAACTGGGATGTCTCTGGGATAACTGGTGTGATGGATTCAAACACTGCCAGAATGAGCAGTTTTTGTTCCTGATCTATGTTCCACGCCACTCGGTAACTGCTGCAAGCACACAGAAAGAAGCTGAAGAGGCAATACATAGACGCATGATTTCTTAACACAGTGATCTTGCTCTCTAGCAAATATGGCCCAGTCCGATGGCTTTCAACTAGAATTATCAAATTGTATTCCCTTTTCTTGAGCAGGAGGAAGGACACAGTACAAAGAGAGAGGGAAAGGATGGAGAAGTATTGCTGTCAGGTGGGGGAAGAAGGAGCTGTGACAGATACTTTCAACTGAAACTACTTTTTTTACATTTGTTTAACTTAAGTTTTTGTTTAAATTAGGCTAAAGTCCTTTTATATTCACTTTCATGAAAAGAAAAAAAAAACAGGCTGTATTAATAGGGTGGCTCACATGAGTTCCATCTGAGATTTCATTGCACTACTAGCATAATAATGACATTAGATTTCTGGTTTGCTGGGAGTTTGTGGAGGCCCTGCCACCATATTCTGAGGCCCCAGAGGTCCAGAATCATGTCTTTTTTAATCTTTATAAACCCTACAGTGTCAGAACACAGTCTGTGTTGAATAAATATTTCTGGAATTGAAACAAATGGATAGGCTGAGGCTGCATTCCTTAAATAGGTCATTCCTTACACAGGTAACTTAGTAGTACGTACTTCTCCCTCCCTCCTGGAGTCTAAAGGAAACCTCTTGGAGATGAGAGCTCAGATTTCATAGTAGAGGCCGCAAAGTAGTGCTGTTTGGATCTCACTCAGCTTGTAGACATGTTTTATTCGCCCCAGAGGTAGATTTACCATAAAGTTAATGTTAAGCTTCAGGGCCCACTCTCCCGCTTGTACCAGCACTATGGGTGTTGGGAATTTTAGCAATTTCCAGGTGGGAAGAGGAAGCCAGCACTCAAACATTAGCAAACATTTCTGCATGACCATTTCTGGTCAGTTGACTGAAGGATCTTATGAGACAGGAAATGAATCTTCCATGCTCTAGTTAGTTGCAATTGCATTTATCAACCTAAGTCAATAGTCACACTTCACCAACCATCATATTTCTAAATTTGCACTCGTTTTTTAAAGGACCCCCAAATTGTATAGAACTCAGATTCCACAAGATGGATCTGCCCCTGGTTGACTCATACTGTAGTTTTAAACTTATTGTAAAATGACAGAGAGTTGCTCATCTTTTAAAAACTGATACATTGAACATTAGAACCTGGATTTCAAGTTTGTTTGAACAACTGGAAGGAATGGCAACAAGTGTCTGTAGCCCCTCCCAAATGGCAATAGTCAACTAGAGCTAGTCACGGCTGTCCCGCGTGGACCAGCCACGTGCTCTCTCTCAGTTGGCATCACACCCGCACCCCACCACATTCTCTCTTATTCCTGGTCCTATCGCTTGAGTTTGCAAATCTGCCTTTATACTGTATGTCCACCAGGGCACTTGCCAAAGTGACTTGCAAAGATCTCTATGTACATTTTCAATGAATGGATGAAAGAGGAACAAATGCTCCCCTGAAGGTGCTTATCAGACATGTGTAAGAAAAACAAGAAAACAGACAAGCGGTGATACCAGGAACAGACACTTAGGACAAGAAGATGACAAAACCCAAGAAGACAGTAATGACCTTGAGTAAGGCAAAGGGCTTGTGCTAAGAAGGGGAGAACGGGAGTTCCTGAGGCCACCCCCATGAGCTGTCTCTCTGCTCACCACCCCCTGCTCTGTGCCCCGTAGCTAATCTCATGCTGACCCATAAGGAGGTTCATAAGGGGTCAGAGTTCAAGCTCACTGCCCTGAGCTTGCTAGGGACTCACGCCTACAATCACTGTCAGTTGGCTGAATGAAGGCCAAGGCCCACAGCTGTGGAAGGCAGAATTCTACAGTGAACCTCAATGAGTTGTGTATAATCCTTATATAATCCTCCAGCACAGGAAGGGCGGGCGAATGTGACAGGTGACACTGTCATGATTCAGTGGTGTTACATGAAGTAAAGAGATTTTGCAGGTCTCATTTCTAATTATCATACTAATTAGGAAATTAGTATGCTTTTGAGTTAATTAAAAGAGAGCCTACCCTAGGTGAGTCTGACTAAGCCAATGAGCCCTTTAAAAAAGAATTCCCAGAGAGAGATTCTCCTGTTGGCCTTGAAGAAGCAAGCCCTGGTGGGTTCTAGAACTGCAAGGACCTGAATTCTACCAACAACCAGTGGGGTTGGAAGAGGAGGCTGGACCTCGGAGGAGCCCACAGTCCCAACCAACACCTTGATTGTAGCCTTGTGAGGTCCTGAGCAAAGGACCAGCTAAGTCAGGCCCAGGAAACTGTGTGATAAGAAATGTGTGTGCTGTGTTAAGCTGGTGATTTGTTACACAGCCAGAGATAACTGATGGCAAAAGAAAGGCAAGCCATAACAAAGGGGAGGTTTCAGGATTTCTTGGAATCAGCAAGAATGGTTGGAGGTAAGGGGAGGGTCAATGAAGGAGCCTAATGCATGCCAGCAAGAATTGTTCTGGGCCCTCCAAATGTATTGTCTCATTTAAACTCTCCAATTCTTCTGGGAAGCATTTCTAACTCCATTTTACATGAAAATGCTGAGGGTCTCACCGGACTTCAATAACTCATTCCTGGTCACAAGAGGCAGCTTAGATTCAAGTGAAGCTCTTCCTGGTGCTAGAAGCTCCCCTGTCTCCTCTACCTCACATCCCAGGCTCACTGCAGGCCTCAGGAGAGCAGGTCACAGAGCAAGAAGACAGAGAAGTGCTGCCCGGGTGATCAAACTGTAGGACAGAAGCTGGTGGCATGCTGTTGCTGCGAATGTCTGCTGCTCCCAAAGCACAGCAGGCTATGCTGTTCCCCTTGGAGACACCCTCATCTAATTCCACCCCAAGTTTTTTTTCACACAAAAAAATGCTCGCATGGAGAGGGGGAAGGATGAGTTTCTATATGAGCATATTTATATCCAGAGATATTCCATGCCATAGGGAGTATAAATCCCAGAGGGTAGACATCAGCAACTCCACAGCGTGATGGGAAAACTGAAGAGGGCTATGGTTACCAGCATTTCCCAAATGGACTCAGAAAATAAGCTTTCTCTCTCTCTCTCTCTCTCTCTCTCTCTCTCTCTCTCTCTCTCTCTCTCCCCCCCCCTCCCTCGCCTGCAGAGGAAAAACAATTTACTCCTGTCCAACTCATCTAGGTCATGCAGACCCTTACATTCAATGCTGGCTTCAGCTGTTTTTATCAGAACTTTCACTGAAAAAAACTATTCTCCGCCAAGCTGCCTTCTCAGCTTTGCAACCCTCAGAACAAAAATCTGTTTGGCTTTCCTTTGTTTTAAATGTTGCTCAGAATAGTTTTTTCTCTACTCAGATAATTTAGCAATGTTCCCTATCCCACCAATCTCTTCTCCAAACAGTATCTCTCTGCCCCAGGCATCGGCAATCTTGCCAGGTTGGTTCCAGGCTCCAGTGTATCCCCATTTCCAAACCTCCCTCCACCTGACCTGTTTTCATTGACGACCAGGAGCCTGGAGCTCAACTGAAGACTAGAACATGCTGGTGGAAAGAGGGGTCACGTTGTGCCACAGGCAGAATAGAGCCTCCTCTTTCCATGTTTACGTTTTAATCCCAGGAATCTGTGACTGTGCTACATGACACGGCAGAGGTGAATAAGGCAACAGATGGGAGTAGGGTTGGTAATCCGCTGACCTCGCACCAGGGTTTATCCAGGTGGACCCAATGTCATCACAAGGGTCCTACAGACAGGGAGAGGTCAGAGCCATACCACGTGATAAGAACCTGACACCCCGCTGCTGGCTTTGAAGATGGAGGAAAGGGCCACGAGCCCAGGAACGAGGAGGGCCTCTAGAAGCTGGAAAGGGCAAGGAAACAACTCTCTTCTTCCTTCCTCCAGAAGGGAATGCAGCCTGCCAACACTTTGGTGGTAGTCCAGTGAGACCCATTTCAGACTTCTGACTTCCAGAACTGCAGAAGAATACATGTGTGCTGTTTTAGGCCACTTGTTTACGGCAGGACGAAGAAAGTAATATACTCTATATAGGAACGTTACATGATCACTGGGGTGCTCGTGACATCTCATTGGGCTGTACACAGGCTCCACGACTAGGCCACCGTTCCCAAGGGGAGCCTGGGTGGGCTTGCTCTGCCTCCTTTCTGACACATCAGGAATTACATGGCCCATCACAGAAGACCTTATTGATGTAAATGGATGGGCAGATCCAAACTGTGAACTCGAGAACCAGAGAATTCAGACAGAGGCCCAAACTCAGGGCATTAGAAGTTGTCCCCTCGGGTCCTCACCTGTCACCAACTGATCTTTGAAGGGTTTAGGGTCTCCTGAGACGTAAGCAGGCATTTGCGTAATAGATGATATCTGGAAGCCCATGTGCGTGTAAGATTGCAGATAACTTCAACCCAACCAAGTATATGTGTATATATATATGTACATATATACTTTGTTTTTTATTTTCTGTGCCACCAACTATTAAGCAGCTTCTTGAGAGCAGGCTCTTCCTTTTATTTATTGATGAGCCTATAACACCTGGATGTGCACAATAACTCAGTGTTCAATTTGGAATGGATTTTTCCCTAAGAAGGACTCACTCATAGGAAAAGCCTTGGAGCCTTTCCATGCTAAGCCCAACCCCAGCTCTGTCACCACCCTGCTGTAGAGACCCCTCCCCGCCCTCCTCGAGTCCCACCTTACTGAGAGCCCAGAAGGCGTTCACCTCCCGTGTCTTGCCCCGAAGGGAGAGCATTGTGTCCCGGCCGGATCTGCAGACACATGGAGTCATGCTTGTCCAGAAAGCGCATATTCCAGAAAAATGAAAGGCTTTTTATTTTCTCCGGAGACGTGTATCCGAGTCTGATATTGGAACTGAGAGATACATACAGTCTCTGCCTGTGCCCTGAGCCCCTGGAACAGGGAGAGAATGTGCGGACTCTGGTCTGTTGGAAGCTAGGTTTCCCTGCAAGTGGTCCAGCTTATCTGGCCTCTCAAGGCGCGCGCGTCCCTCCCCGGGTATGAGATTCCCGCCGCGCCCGCCTCCCGGGCGGGCCCCGCCGCCCAGGCCCAGCCCCCACCCCGGGGAGACGCGCCCGCCCGCAGCGCCTGCACAGCTCGCCAGCCCGGGGCTTTGCAGCCCTCCCTGCTGGCCTTCCGGCTCCGTAGCTGTGGCCCTCGCCGGAGCGAGACCCGGGCCCTGCCTCGCACCGCCGCGCCTCCGCGTCCGCTCAGCCCTCTGCAAAGAGTTAAGACCCGGGTCCCGAGACGCCTCCAGCGGCTGCGAGCGCCAGGTCCCCGCTCGCTGCTGCTGATTGGCTGAGCTCCTGTCAGTAGTAAAAAAGTATCAGATAGCAAACTTGGGACCTTCATAAAGGCGTGGTGGCGATCCTCCGCAATCGCTGGCAGCTTATGACATCAGCCAAGAACGCCTGGGATGCCGCTGCCCCTGGCCAGACGCAGGAGGAGGAGGGTCCTGCCGGCTAAGAGTTAATCAGCCCCGCACGGCGAGGGGGGAGCCGCCAGTTTTCTGGGGACACTGGTTTCGGTCACTGGCTGCCACTGTACTACCCAGGGGAGCTCACGAAGAGTTGGATGAATTCTGGTTTGTTAGCTGCGGTCAGCTGGGCTCCCGGGAGCCTGTTCCTGGTGGAACACCGGGGGCGTCTGGCCAAGGGACCAGCGGCTCGCTGAGACTCAACATGACCCTCCTGGGGGCTGAGCATTCTTTGCTGATTAGGAGCAAGTTCAGATCAGGTAGGGCTGAGGCATTTAGCATTCCTTCTTAAACTTTCCTCTTCTGCGCTGCTCAACTCTAGACTGCTTTCCAACAAAGGTCTCGAGGCCGGCCGTGGCTACTTCAACCTTGTTCCCCAAAAGCACATTTTGGAAGTGAAAATCTTATTTGACTTTGGGGGCCTTTGATGTTTTCCATTTTAAATCTTGTGGGTTGATGAGTTTTCCACTTAAATATTGTGGGTTTTTTGTTTGGTGAGGCCAATCTTTTCGTTCTATTTGTTTTTTCTGTATCTGGGAATAGAAAATTTGGAGGGGTGCATCCAAAAGGAACAAGTTTGAAAATGAACAAATAAGGGATCTCAAGTTTGTGAGCTGCATAATATTAGTTATAATTGCTGAGAAGAAGAACCTATGCTGTGTATTAGATTACAGGGGTCACTTAAAATGTAGCTAATCTAAACAAATATTATTTCCCAAAAAAGTCACCCGGGGGAAGTAAAAATAGCAAATTTGGAGCACACCAAGTATTTAAAATGACATCACTGTAGAAAAAAAAAAAGAGTCCAGTGCCACAAATATTTTTTTCCCAAACCATCTGATATTTATAAATGGAGAATTTCCCCCCAAATTTCTGTGTTAGTAGCGCGTAGAGAAACTTCTCAAAGGACGCTCAGTGAAGGTGAGTGGAGGGGAGATGGGAACTCACGAAGGGTTGAATGTGTAGGCGCCCATGGAACGTATGAATGTGTGGGGCTCCACAGAGATCCTTGTCTCCTTAAGTACTTTCTCCATAGCTGTGTGTATAATACTGGTTTTATAAAAGCGGTAACAAACCACTCAATAAATGACAGCACTCCTATTTAGAAGATGAATTACTGTATGAGAACTCTGATGTGAACATTCCGCATAACAGGTGTGAGAAGGATCCTCACCGAGTTTGCTAAGTTTTCCTGAGCCCTTCTAAATGGGACCACTCTGTTTTACTGAGGATGGGTGTTTCAACAATGAGAAGAGTGGATGCTAAAAAATAAGGGTTCTGTGACTTCCTTAGATGCTCCTGGCCTTTAGGCGTCTGTGGAGTTTGTTGGAGATTGTCTTAGGTTCTGTTCTTTTGAAAGGAGATGAAAACTCGAGAGCTTAGGAGGCCACAAGACTCAGTGCCCTGACGCTCCAGGGTGAGTCTGCCAGCCACTGAGTTTGGCTGTGGTTACCTCCTTCCTTTCCTTCCCATGGCGAGGTGAGGTGGGTTGGTCTGTTAATCCCGGGGAAACATTGCCACTGCTTAGTAATTTGGTCAAAACCGCAGGCAACACTGCCACCTTTCTGAAGAAGAGAGACTGCAGATTTGTTTTGCAAGAAGCTGCGTTGGTTTCAAATGCACCCTTCCCAGTTCATGTGGGGGGCAAAGGAGGGACAGCTTTGTCTCTAAAGGGATTTGGTGAGGGTACTGGATAGAATGGCAAAACAGACTTACAAACAATTCCTTCCTGCCAAAAGTGCAGACCAGAGGGAAGATAATATTTGCACTGCTTGGAATTCCTATCTTAGTGGACTGGTAGGGTTTTGGAGTCTCCCAGGTAGGTCCTAGAGCTTCTGAGAATTTCAATTGCTGCCTCATTTTTTTAAAGCTTGGACAGGTTTTTGTGTCACAGGAAGGGTAGCTACATGATAGGGTAGGTACAGGAAGGGTAGAAACATGATGTCAAAACAGACACAGGCATGCTTCATCGTCCTCCTTGGATAAACAGGGAAGCTGGGCTCTGGAAATGGACAAAGTAGTTTGACCATCTGATGTGCAAGGGGTTGATAATCTGGAAGAGAAGAAAAACAAACAAGAGTATAAAAGTGAGTAAATGTAATATTGAGGATGGTGATTATTCTTTCTGGATATAATTGCAACTATAGCTGCACCAGCACGGAAGTCTGGCTGGCAGCATGTTAACTAAAAGGCCTCTTCCTAAGAGAACCTGGTTTACTTTGTGGCTAACAGGGGATAAGGAAGTCTTCTCGGTTTTGATTTCTCTCTCTCCCAACCCACCCCTCCCCTCGTTTACTTCTTTCTTCTTTCTCGAGCTACTCAAAATGTAAACTCATAAAACTCTATGTCAGTCCTATCGTTTGCTTTGATAGACCCTGGTGTGACATATTTCATTACAAATATTTCAAAAAAACAAAGGTAAAACTAAATTGCTCTCTGATCATAGCGAGATTCCCTACTTGATAGGGCTTGTTTATTAGTGAGCAGATAACTGCTTCAACTCTGAAATTGACGAGTTTGGCAACACCGTCCAGCCAGCTTGATGTACGCTGTATACGAGTGACCTTGTTATTAAACACAAAATCATGCCGCAGGAGCAGTAAACTGTGAAAGTTTACATGTACGAACGCGTTTGGTGATATGAACTCCTCTTATCTGAGAGACCACAGTGTTTCACAATTGAGTGTGTGGATCTAGAACCAAACTAGCTGGGTTATTAACAAGCGCCTCTACTTGCTAGCTGTATAACCTTGAACCTTAGATAAACTACATAATTCTCTCTGCCTTAATTAGCCTCGCTTGAATAATGAGAATGATTATAGGGTTGCTGTGAGGATTAAATGTGATTATACAAGTAGAGCATTAAGGACAATGCCTGGCACTTAGTAAGCCCTCAAAAAATATTGTTTTATTATTAATATTGTTAGGCAGCCGGAGTCTGCGTTGGTCACTTCTCTCTGAGTCTTGCTTACTTAATCAAGGTTGGGCTCGGTGATTTCGGAGACCCTTTAGTAACATTTTATGGTACTCTGAAAACATGTAAAGATGATTTATCAGACCCTTTAGTAACATTTTATGGTATTCTGAAAACATGTAAAGATTAGGAACAAGGAAAATTGTGATCCGGCTCTGTGGCAGTTGGGTGTAAATAGTAAGCAGTTCACAGAAATTAAATAAATAGTGTTATTTTTTAACTACATTTTTCCTGTTTTTATTCTTTTCACTGTTGTTTTGTCAGTATCTGTAATCAGTATCACTGTCTACAATTTTCCTCAATACCATAATCCTGTGTCAGCAAAACACAAGGACTTCTATGTATGTGTATACACACACAGACATATGCATACACACACACACACCATGCAAAGGATCGAAGGAGAGCGGGAGGGCCATTAATGGGTCTCGCTCTTTAAGAACTCTTGTGTTTTGTTCATTTGTTTCTCTTTTTCTCCTTTTCCCGGTCAAACAGCCCACACAAAGGCAGACTCTGGTACCTGCGATGACCTTGCCTGTATCCCTCACAAATGTAAGGTTATCAAATTTAGCAAATAGAAATACAGGAGGCCCAGTTAAATTTGAATTTCAGATAAACAATGTTTTTCTGTTTGTTTGTTTGTTTGTTTAGCATCCTGAGTATTGGGGACTTACTTTTAACTGAAATCCAAATCGAACTGGGCATTCTGTATTTTATCTGGCAACCCTCCCTACATACAATCTGAGCAGTCTGATGGATACTCTGCCGCCTCCGTCAAGCTCTCTGGGTGCCCAAAGACTTCCCGAAATGCAAGCTTGGCATTTTAGGTGTAAAGGCAGAGATTCCGAATGATGAGTGTGTGCCATAGCCTGGGTCCCCTGGGATAGAGTCAGCATATGGATTTGGGAAGGCTGTGGAAACTTCCCTTCTGGCTTCCTGGGGAGAAGGAGGATAAATTCAGCAGACAGGCTTCTCAGGAGCAGGGGGTCCAGGACTTGGAGCTGCAGCTGAAAGAAGCCAAGGAACCTGCAAGTGGGCAGTGGGGAAGCAGTAGCTGAACTCAGCTAAGTGCTGGATGGTGGAACACACCAACACCCAGCTATATCCAGGGACTGCAATTGCTGTTTGTCCTTCCAGAGAAAGCAAGGGACTTCTCAGGACTCCATAGGTCATCCTCTCTGGGCTTTCTCTGTCCTCCATCCTTCCGACCATCTAAGAAGACTACGGATTTCTTTAAGCTAGATCCTTAACATCTCTGGGGCTGAATTTTCTCTCCTATGAATTAAGGAGATAGGACTAAGAGGTTGGTCCCGAAGGTTTTTACCACGGACACTCTTAAAGAAATTTCCAGCATGATCTCAAGAGAAGCCCAGGCTCTATCATCCTATCTTCACCATTAGTTTTTAAACCTAAGACAAATATTTTAACTTAGTGCCTTATTATATGTTATGGAAAAGGAGCTCTTTTAGCTTAAATTATTTGAAATTATTTGTCCTAGGCCAAAGAACTAACTAAACATATATTTCAGTTTTTTCTTTACCTAATTTAATTGACCTCTTCAGACCTCATTTTTGTCAACTACAAAATAGAGGATTTTTGACTGGTTCATCTCTAAAATTGCTTCCAGTCCTAACATTTGGTGTTTTTCCAAGTGAATGGCCCTATTTTTGTAAAGTTTTGAAAATTATAAGCTTCATAAAAGCATTACTGTGACGTTTTTGATCGGTTACATTCCCAGGAAACCTGACATATAGTAGATGGCCAATAAATATTTCTTGAATGGATGAATGCATAATTCACACCTATCACCTTCATAATTAACACGGTATTCAAGAAAATCATTAAATTGCTTCATATGCTCAGCCTTCTTTTCAAAACTTCACTGACAGCTTTTGGGCGTGAAGCCTACTAAAACACAAATATCTTATCTAGTCTCCAGTTCCATCTCGCTATTGAAATGATCAGTAGAATATTTTAAAAGTTTAAGAAAAGTCGTTCAGGCATTTCTACTAGAGAGAATCAGAATAAGAGAAAGGTAAGGGCGAATTGTCACTCTGGACTTCTGCACAAACTGTTCATAACTGAACTTCTCCTTTCTTTGCTGACAACTAATTCCTTTCTCAGCAATGGCATTTGTTTCTTATTGTTACTGTAGCAAATTACTGCAAACCCAGCTGCTTACAACAGCACAAATGTATTCTCTTATAGTTATGGAGGTGAGAAGTCTGTAAAGGGTCTCACTGAGCTACACTCAAGGTGTTGGCAGAGCTGCATTCCTTCTGGAGACTCTAAGGAGAATCTATTTTCTTGTCCTTTCTAGATTCTGGAGGCTTCTCACCTCCCTTGGCTTGTCCCCCCTCCCTCACCCCCCCCCCCACTTCCTCCCGCCTTCTAAGGCAGTGTAACATCTTCAAATCTCTCTCTGGTTTAGATTCTTCTGTGTCTGCCCTCCACATTGAAGGACCCTTGTGATTCCATTAGGCTCATCCAGGATAATCTCCCTATTCTAAGGTCAGCTGATTAGCAACTTTAATTCCATCTGCAACATTAATGCCCCTATGCCATGTATCTCAGCACAGGCTGCTCTAACAAAAAACTATACACTGGGTGGCAAAACAACAGAAATTTATTTTCTTACAGTTCTGGAGGCTGGAAGTCCAAGGTCAGGGTGCCAGCAGGATCAGGTTCTGGAGAAAGCCCTGTTCTTGGCTTGCAGGGAGCCACCTTCTCTCTGTGTCCTCACATGGCACAGAGAAAGAGAGAGAGATAGAGAGAGGGTAGTCTCTGGTATCTCTTTTCATAATGGTACTAATTCCATTGTGAGGATCTCACTTTCATGACCTTTTCTAACATAACTACCTCCCAAAGGCCCCATTTCCAAATATCATCACATTGGGGTAGGGGGTTGGGGGGGTGGCGAGGTAGGGCTTTAACATATTAATTTGGGAAGGGACACAGTTTAGTCCATAGGACCATTTAAGGTAACATATTCATAGGTCCCAAGGATGAAGACATGGACATCTTTCGGGGTTTGGAGAAACATTATTCTGCCTATGACAGCAACTTCCAATATGGCATTCCCAACTTTCATACCTCTACAAGACCACTGTCTTGCAGATTTCCTTCTGCAAAATTTTTCTCATAAAATCAATCATCTAGCCATAATCCCAGTGTTTTCTCCAGGGTGGCCCACAGAAGTCTAATTCCACAGGATACTAACAGTTGTTCAGAAGGAAACTTTTTTTAAAAAGAGGGAGGTAGAATATACTGAAAAATTAAATTGGATTTTTAACAGCAGGATTTCTCAAAGACTTCAAGATTTCTAATGTGTATTATGAACTTCTAAATGGGAGTGACTCCCAAATCTGTTGTACTTTATTCACATAGTATCTCATCGAGCAAGTTTAGCTGGACAAACAAACACATTGCGGAAAATTCTACTCTGAGCAGAAAAGCCCTCAGTTTCCAACAGTGATTTATATAATGGGGTTAATCTCTATATGTAGGTTGCTGGCAAGCCCTCCCCACCCACCCAGGTAAGAACTCTAATGGTTTTCCTTCCTGCCTGCTTACTTACATCTGGCTCACTCTTTATGCCTCAAACCTATTATTTATTTGTATCGGGACCAATTCCCCCACTCCAAGGATACCCATGGTATGATTCTGATTCCTGTTCTTAAGGATCTCACAGGCAATCTGGAAAATGCTCTGTGCGCGTTATATATTGGTTAATTCATTCATTCAACAAATATTTCTTTCATATTTCCCTTGTAATGGAGACTGCTAGGAGCTGGGATACAGTTGGGAAGCACATAAGACATTCCATGCCGTCACATGGAATATTACAGCTGCCTCCGTCATACCCTCTGCATGGTTCCTATAGACTATGCTCTCAGAAGTCCGCATTGGAACACAATCAGCTGGACCTTAAACGATGGGTATATTTTCAGTCCTGAATGGGAAGTTAAAATCATTTTTAAAGGCCAAAGGAACCTTCAGGGTCTGGCTTGGGCCCCTGCTTGACATCATTGCTCTCGCCTCAGGTCTGATGGTGTTAGATTAATTCATTTACCAGGTAACCTTCCCTCACCTTATTTACTGTGCAAGAGCCCCAGCCTCCCTGCACCCCAAACCTTTCCTGCCTTGTTTTTATCCATAACTCTTAACACTATTGGGCATACCAAATATTTTACTTGCTTATTTGTTTGTTATTTGGCTATGAGGATAGGAATATTTGTTTGTTCGTTTTCACTGCTTTATTTCCCAGCACCCAGAACAGTGATTGGCAGAGAGAAGACACCATTAAATATGTGTGAATTAATACATTTTATTCTGCACCCAAAGAATATTCAAAAACAATGAAAGTAAGCAACATATGTTTTTATACCTCTTGGCGCATGTGTGTGTGCATTGAAAGTAGAATAAAAAAGGGATGAGTACATATAAATACGAAATTCAGAAAAGTAGTTATCTCTGGAGTGGAAGGGCCAAGATGAGGTGATAGGGGTGTAGGCCAAAGTAAGGAAAGGTTATTGGGGGTATTCCTGGCTTAGGCCGTGGTTACATGTGTGCTTATTCTTAGGCAAATGAATTAAACAATGTTCACTCGTGGACCAATCATGCTAGTACGACAGTGCAACGTGGACGAGAATGATGATCAATCTCATTTGGTGTTCTTGAGATACTTTAAAAAGTATTTTTAAAACCGGAAAGAGTGGCATTCATTTTTTTCTGCTACAGTATGTGACAGACACAAGTCAGTAAGATTTTGTGAAATTGGATTGAACCAAACTGAAGGGATTCTAATCTAATAGGATTAAATCAGAGACTAATAGAAGTGCATGGCAGAGCAGAAGTGATCACGTTCAGGATTAGAATTTTACATACTTCCAAAAAGCCACCCCTCAATAGGAGCTGATAGAATCGAAAGTGCGTATTCATCTCCCTTATTTCCATCTTATCAGCAAGAACTCACTGGTCTTGCAGCAGATGGTGACCAGCAAGCTATCTTGTACCTCTGCCCAGATCAGGAAGAAGGAGCCAGCAGGTGCATTTCACAGGTACCTGCCTCCGGAGTCTCATTCCTGATCTGTGGGCAGACCCGCCGTGGGACCCCATCACACCCACTTTGTGATTCCGTAACCTTGGAAAAGTTAACTCAGCTCACTGAGCCTTTGTTTCCATATTGATAAAATGATTCATGCCATTTGTGAGAGAAACGACCTTCGTAGAATTATCGAGGATTTTTTTTTTTTTTTTTTTTGGTTTTCTTTTTATAGAAAGAAGTTCCTATTTCCCATGTGGGAAGGGATTACTTAACCTGGAGGCATGTGAACTGCGCAAAAGAGAAGGATGTGGTAGTTAAAAGGTTTTGATGGACATAAACAGAATTTTTAAAAACAACAACAACACTAACCAAATAATAGTTTTGCAGCCTTACAATTTCAGTCATTCAATTTTCAACTTTATTAAGCAAGTCGTGTTTGTTTGTTTGTTAAGTCTGTAATTTGCACAAATTTCTATTCTGAGATCATCCAGAATAGCCAGTAAGTCAAGCTTCACTTAACCAGACTTAGATCATTATTCTTACATAAAATACAATGGTCTCCAAATTCTGTTAAAATAAAATGTATTATTTATTCTTTAAAATTGAGGATAAATAAGGCTGATTCCTGACTTTTATTTTTACAGGGCACAGCAAGATGCCCTCTAGAACCATTTCTTCTCTCCTGTTGGTTGAGGAAAGATAATGTCTCCGATTTTCCTACAGACACCATTGGAGTACTTATCATTTCAATCACTTCGGTGGACGTTTGCTCTATTCAGCCACCTTAGATAATTAGAAAAGCAGTATAATTCTAGCAGTAGAAACAGTCATTTAAGTCACTGTAATATTGTAATATGTGTTTATTGGCTTCCCTGGTGTATAGGAACTTAGCCATCACTTGGTATGTGTAACAATAATGAGTGAATATACAACATCTCAGACACTTAGTATGTCTTGCCTAGCACATCTGGTCTGGCACTGCAATTTGAACTACCATGTAGAAGTTTTCCACCCCTCAATCTGCTTCTCTTTCCCCTCGGTCTGTTAAGTGGTACAAACTCATCATTTTTTTCTCATAAAATATAGTCAAGTAACACCAGGGAACATCCCCATTTCACAGAAAAGGTGAAATGACTGGAAAATACTCCAGAAGCTGTTTCGACTTTCCGATTTCCGGAAACACTTACCCTTAAGGAAGTCATTCAACTTTGTTCTCCTCAAGACCTGTTGGGCTGGTTTCTCAGTCTGAAGTAAAGTGCCACCTGGAACTTTTTGATACTCAAACTCCAGACAGGGCAATAAGGCTCCAAAACAGGCAAAATCCAGAAAATGCTATTCAAGATTAATGGAACAATAATCTCTTCAATACTTTAAATGTCTTTACTATTTTGTGTTCCCTTCCTGTGTTTGTCCAGATGCAAAAAGACTTTTACGAAGTTCTATCAGTGTATGAATAAATTTACACTCAGGCTTTTTATCAGTCAGAATAAAATCATAAGTAGTTTTTCAACCTGTTACATAGCGGCATAATTCTTGTTTTCACAACTGTATTAAAGTCCACCAAGTGAGTATATAGTTATTTACTAAGCCTTTCCCACTTGTATTGGAAAATTAAGCCCATTATAATTTTTACATTATAGATAACACTACTGTGTGAAAATCTTTATGCACATAATCTTTTTCTTCCTCTGGATTGGTGTGTAAGATACTTATTGTTTAGAGTAAACATCCGAGTGTGGGAATAATGGACATTAATTTTTATGACCTATTAAGGTAGCTAGTATTTCTGAAACACTTACAATGTACAAAGCTTAACCCTGGTCCTATTTCCATATGGTATTGGACATTTGACCCATAACAGAACTAGCTCAGAGTCATCTTGGGTACTTATCCAATGGTGACTGATGATGTTAAATGAGCTTTTCATACCTTTTCAGTCAAGAATAAAAAGGCAAGGGAGCCATAGTTACCTGATACCTTTGAGAACTTCTGTGTGTGATCTACTATTTGGGGACCACCTGTTACCAAATATGACTAGTGACTGATTGAATAGGAAATGAAGAAGACTAGGAGTTATTGAGAACCTATTATCTGTGGCACTTTTATTATCTCATTTAATCCTTACAGAAATGCTATGAGACAGATATGATTGTCCCCATTTTACAGATGAAGAAGCTGGGGCTCAAAGATGTTAAATAACTTGGACAGAGTAACATAACCAATAAATGACAAAGGCCAGTTCTGATCGCACTTGTTCCACCATGCCATGAGGAACATCTCTATTACAATCTAAAGCTCCCTCCTTCCGCTCCCTACCCTCACCCCTCATATACACACACCTGGCCCACTGGATTTAATATACCTCATTCTGGACTACAACTCCAGGCATTTACTCAACTGCCATATTGTCCTTGATTTCCTAAACAGTGATTTATCAAGACGCTTGTTTCTAGTACAAATTAACCTGTACATTATACATGTCATAACCCCCAAATCCTAGGACTTTTAATGAAACTTAACTATTTCAATCTCAGTTTATTTGAGAAAAAAACTTCAATAATTTTTTGAAAACTAACAACAGTAAGAATAGACTTTCTCTAAGACACTAAACATAGCTATGTAAGAAATATCTAGTAACAGTGAGTAGAGCAGTGCGGGTCATAGGGAGAGGCTGGTTAAAGGGTACAAACTTTCAGTTATAAGATCAATAAAGTTTGAGGATGTAATGCATAAAATGGAGACTATAGTTGATAACACTGTATTGTATAATTAAAATTTGCTAAGAGAGTAAAACTTAGGTGTCCTCACCAAAGGGAAAAAAAAAAAAAAGAGGTAAATATGTGAGGTTATAATGGGTATGTTAATTAACTCAGCGGCAGGGAATTCTTTCACAATGTTTACCTAACCATCATGTTGTACACTTGAAATATATTACAAGTTTATTTGTCAATTCTATCTCAGTAAATCTGAAAAATAAAAGAACTATCTATTAATTAGTATTAGGAGTAAAACAGACAAATGTTCTAAGTGGAGCAGAATTTTGAGTGTGTGTGTGCACACGCACAGATTGTATATGTATGAATTAATATTTAATTAGTTGTTAGTATCTAATAATGGTGGCTGTTCAAATCAGCAATAAAATATGTGATGAAAGTTTGTTGCGAAAATTTACTATCTATTTGGAAATAAATGAGTTCAGCTATTTTATAATATATTTTATAATAAATTCCATATGAATTAAAGAACTAAGGAACTCTGTAAAATATTAAAGGAAAATAGAGGAGGACAACTTTATAATCCTCAAGTGGGACCACCCTTCCCAAGCATGTCACCAAGGTCAGAGTAAAAATAAGAACTGGCATATCTGGCCACTTAAAAAGTTTAAAATGTTATATGAGAAGAAAAATCATCAAAAAAATTTGAAAGTCAAACAGTAGATTGAAAGAAAATACTTGAAATAAGTATGCCAGATAAAGTCATTAAAAGGACTTTTATAAACAACAAAATTGTTTATACAACCTAAGAGAAAGATAATTCAAGGGGAAAAATAGTCAATAAGCCCATGAAATATACTTGACTCATTAACATTCAAGAAAATGCAAATTAAAAGAGTAAGATACCATTTGTTTTCAAACATCACATTAGCAAAAATTTAAATATTGATAACATCAAGTGCTGGACAAATGTAGAGAAATAGGCAAATATATCCTGTTGGTAAGCACATCTGTCAAGCCTTAAGGGGTGCAATTTGACAGTCTCTATTGAATTTTCAATGAACTTCACCATTAAACAAAAAACTTCAAGGAATCTAACTTAAAGAATTACTGGCATGTACAGGGCTTTTCATTGCATCATAGTTTATAATGCAAAAAAAAATATATATATAACTCAAAGCAAAAAAGAAATGATAAAATAGTATATGACCTGACTTGGAAAGCTCTCCAAGACATACAATTAATTTTTTTTTAAAAAGCAGAATATAAAATAATCAGGCAACATATTTGCATTTACATTTTAAGTAATTATTTAGATGTAAATGCACACATAAAAAAACCTTCAAGAATATGTCAAACTATACACAGTGATACCCAGGTTGGGAGGAGGGCAAGACATTTACCATCTGACTCTTTTAAAATAAGAATATATTGGTATCTATGGAATATTGAAAATATGTCTGAAGAACAAAGAGAAATTGGTAACACTATAATAGTAGTGGAAAATACATTTCTGTAATCTAACCAAGTAGACAAAAATTCAAATGAGGATTTAGAGGATATGAATACTACGGTTAATTTGATTATATATTTTAAACCTCTTAAATGATGTGGAATATTGGAAGACAATTTTAAATTTGCCACTCTCTCCAAACACACACACACAGAGAAAGAGAGAGAGAGAGAGAGAGAGAGAGAGAGAGAGAGAGAGAGAGAGAGAGAGAGAGATCAATAAATTCTAAACATCAGGCTCATTTCTTGACCATAAGGCAAGAAAAATAAAAAAGAAAATATTTTTAAAGTTGAAATATTTAAACTCCACAAATTAGAGATCAAAACACACCAGTGTTAAAACATAGGGTGGAAAAAGCCTGGAAAGACCCATTTGCAAAGTGATTATCTCTGGGTCGCGAAATTAGGAGTAATTTTTAATTTTTCTCATATTATTTCTCATATTCCTGTATTTTTTATTTTGATTTTCTATTCAGTGCCTCTTATTATCTTCTCCAATAAACAGGAATAACTTTGGTAATAAACCGATTAACAGTGAGCACTGTTTGCTTATTTATTTAAAAAAAATTATTTTCAATCACAATTGACATACAATATTATATTAGTTTCAGGTGTACAACGTAGTGATTAGACATTTATAAAACTTATGAAGTGATCATCCCGGTAAATCTAATACCCATCTGACACTATACATAATTACAATATGATTGACTATATTCCTTAATCTGCATTTTATATACTGGTGACCATTTTGTAACTGCCAACTTGCACTTCTTAATCCCCTTCCCCTTTTTCACCAATTCCTCCAACCACCTATCCCGTCTGGCAACCTTCAAAATGTTCTCTGTATCTATGAGTTTGTTTCTGTTTTGTTTGTTCATTTATTTTGTTCTTTATATTCCACATATAAGTGAAATCATATGATATTTGTCTTTCTCTGTATAACTTATTTCACTTAGCATTATACCCTCTAGGTCCATCTATGTTGTTGCAGATAGCAAGATTTCTTTTTTTTTTTTCTCATGGCTGAGTAATGTTCCACTGTATATATGTACCACTTCTTCATTATCCGTTAATCTACTGATGGACACTTAGGTTGCTTCCATATATTGGCTATTGTAAGTAATACTGCAATAAACATATGGATGCACATATCTTTTCAAACTAATGTTTTGGGTTTTTTCAGAGAAATATCCAGAAGAGGAATTTCTGCTTCCTTCTTTATCTCCTATTATATGTAGCTTTTCTTGTAAAGTTTATTTTGTCTGGTATTAGTATTGCCACCCTAGCTTTTTTTCTTTCAGTTCCATTTTTATGAAATATCTTTTCCCATCCCTTTACTTTCAGTCTGTGTGTGTCTTTCTATCTGAAGTGAGTCTCTTGTAAGCAGCGTATGTAAGGTTCTTCCTTTCTTATTCACTCAGCCACCCTCTGTCTTTTGATCAGAGCATTTAATCCATTTACATTTAAAGTTATTGTTGGTATGTAGTTAGTTATTGCCTTTTTATTATTCATATTTTTTATCTTTTTTTTTCCTTTCTTTGTATAGAAGTCCCTTTAACATTTCTTGTATTGCTGGTTTGGTGGTGATGAACTCCTTTAGTTTTTTCTTGTCTGAAATGCTTATTTATTTTTAAGTCATAGAGTGATGGGAGATGAAAGATGCCTTGTCTACGGAACAACTAAATTGGGAATTGGCTGAACACCTGGGAGATTTAAGTTGTTATTAAATTCCCACCAATCCTAGAGCATGCTCACATTCAAACTACAGCCGAGAAAACTTGCCCCTCAGCTAAGACTGAAAACCCACAACCCCTAATATTAATACATTTCTGAAATTTTCAATGTATGTAATGTGACATCCGCCCTGCAGTCTAACTGACGAGGCTTCAAATCCTGACTCCACCCTTCCTGATTTTATGAATTTGAGTGTATCCTTTAAGCTCTTGAAACTTCACTTCTCCAATTGTAAATGTAGGAACAAAAATGCCTCCTCATTGAA
Source organism: Rhinolophus hipposideros (assembly GCF_964194185.1). Taxonomy (NCBI): domain Eukaryota; kingdom Metazoa; phylum Chordata; class Mammalia; order Chiroptera; family Rhinolophidae; genus Rhinolophus; species Rhinolophus hipposideros. The sequence continues at coordinate 6,204,340 of NC_138066.1, read as the reverse complement.
ATTTTATGAGGCTTTAGTAAAAACATCATATAAAAAGTGTTTGACGTTGTGCAAGGATGTGCTATGTACTCCACAAATGGTAGCAATTTTATTCACAGATTAATATAATTATATATTAATTATGTATCAGTATTTATATCAATAGGCATGTTAATTTATAATATTTTTAAATAACTTAAATATTCTTGTAAAATATCATGTTGTTTCTAAATTAATAACAACCAGCTTCTCATGATTATCTCTTAAGAAGTGCTGCTAGCTATTCTCATTTCTTTTTTACCCCAGGTTTTGTTTTAAGAGTGATGAACGTAATTATTATCATTATAGAATTTACACTGTGTGGGGACAGAGTCCCAGAAAGCAGTTTTCAGGATCTCTGCCTGTGTGGGGAGGTGCTGGCTCCCGTGGTGAATGACCATCAACTGTGATTGGTTGGCCATCAGCTGTAACCGGTTAACCAATTGGCTACTGATGTAACTGCGGGGCTGCGTTGATTGGTTGGTTGGTTGGCAGGCAGAGACGTGAATGGTGGACTGTGGATCATGTGGCTACTCCTGCGTGTGTCTCGCCCAGCTGCCAGCGAGAATATAGTGGTATGACTCCCCTATCTATGGCTCCGAGGGTGTTCCTTTTTGGCCTCCCCATATCCTGCGTTCTTATGTGGGGAGCGGGAGCTGAGACCCTGCAGTCCACACCTCACGACAAATGGCACAGCGAGCAGGGTCTCCCGCACGACAACTGTATTCAATAAAGTGATCATATGCATATTAACACTTATTCTCTCCCTTTCAAAAAAAATTTTAGGAAAGAATTTTTAGTATATTCACTCTCCAGAGAGAGGTGTTGTCATCCAGCTCAGGTCTTTATGTGTTTCTGAAGAGAGCCCCAGGCCTTGTCTGGGACCCTTGAAAAGTTACCAGTGCCTATAAGGATCAGCAAAGGCTCATGGCTGTTTTTCAGGCTCTACTGAGAGCCCAAATCCTACCCTTATAATTGAAAATACTGTCCTGTCGAAAACTAAAATTGAAGGTAAAAGCTCTCTCCAGAAGGAACAAGGGTTGGGGATCAGACAGCTAGTGGAGCAGTCTGGTAAATAGTAGTACCTTTTATTTTTATGGTGCTATAAAGTCTCCTTCCCACTCCCAAACAAGCAAGCAAACAAACAAACAAAAAGGCTTCATCAGTTACTGTGCTTTTATGTTCATACCAACTCCGTGAGATTGCAAAGCTGGTCATACACATGAGGAGACGGAGGGTCAGGGACATTAAGAAATTTGTCCAAGTTTTCTCAGTAGATTTAGAACAAGAACTCTGCTCTTCCAGCTCCCAGAACGAAGTTTACCACATAAACCCTCTGAGGAATTTGTATCCAGGAGAAACCCAACTGGTGCAGAGAGGCAGAGGCCTGGCTTTGAAACCAGTGGCTCTCTCAAAAAAATGGCCCCTTTACTCAAAGCTTTCTCTGCATGTAGTAGCGTAGCCATCTGCACTGGCTTCAGAACACAAGGCACTAGATTGCAAGGAGAGGTGACAACTCTCAGCCATTTCTACACAGTATTGGCTGGGAGAGGACAACAGAAGGGGACTTAGACATTGCAAAGGAAACTTTGGCTTTAGTGGAAGGCGACCTCTGCGGAGGGTTCTAATCTTAACACAAAGATTAAACCCTGACACCACGGAATGGTGTCTCCCAGAGACAGAATATGCTCTGAAATGTTATGTTTGGTTGCTTCAAAACCTTGTGAAAACAGTAGAGCCGAGACTATTCTTTAACATTTCAAAACAATTTTAATATGTCCCAAAATTTAAAGGTACAGTACAAGTATATTAATGAAAGATACATACATTTTTTCATATATATACTCACACTATTATATACATTATATATTAATATATTTGTATATGTATCAATCACTATTTTATATAAACAGTGGTATATATTAATGGTAATACAATATAATAGCATGAGTATAATGTATAATACAGACACGTATGTGTCTGTAATATACTATATATATACTATACGTATCATATGAAGGATCATAAATTTGTGTTCTGTGTCGTGTTATATATACTAAAGAAAAATTGAAGGAAAATTTAAAATGTTTGACAAAAAAAGAGATTGAATATTGAAAATGCTGTATAACATGCATATTAAATGTGGTACTTTCAAAGAAGATCTAATGAGATGGGAATATGTTTATAATACAAGAAGTTTTCAAAATTGCATATATAATACAATCCAAATTTCTGAGTTGTAGAGTAGATATTTTTATATACATACACATATTTGTGAGTTGGAAGATAAAAGACAACATTTTAGCAGGAGTTGGTTATCCCTATAGACTTGAATTACCATTAATTTCACTTTCCATCCATCCTAAGACTTTTGTCCATTTTCCAAAATTTATATAATGAACATGCACTTGTTTTATAATTAGAGAAGGCAATATATGCTCTCAGTGCTGGCATAGTGCACCACAGGCTTAACTCAGGATCTGAAAAGAACTTGAACCTATATTCAACAACTGCAGCAACGTGGAAAGAAAAATTTCCTCTTAATTTGGGGATAATTCCCTTTCCTTGTCCTCATAAGATGCATACTTTGTTCCAAGTTGTAGTTCCCCTTTGTCCTCAGTTCTCATCCAGTTATTCATGGGGTGCCTACATTAACCTCTTTAATATTTGTGTAGCAATTTATCACTGCTAAAGGAGTCTTAGTTAGATCACTACAATCACCCACTTGGATATAATGGTACCTTATAATGATTTCTTCTTTGTAGGGCTGGGAGATCAAGGTTCAGAAAGGTTCAGAAACCCGTTGAAATTCACACCACACAAAATGGCAGACAGGACTCAAACTGTGATCTCCTGGCCGCATATCCCCTGACCTCTCTCAATGAACAGGTGAACACAAGGAATATCAATCAGAGTCCCTTTTCTCAAGGGCCTCCCCCAACAATAGCTTTCAAGGAATGCAGGTCAAATGACGGGTTCTTTTCCCCTCAGGCCCCTCCCGCCTTCCTGGGGCGTGTGCATGCTGTCTGCTTAATTCACTCATGGCTCTTCGCCATGGAATACATAAACATGCGGGGAAAGCCTCTGAGAGGAATCTTGATGCCCAAATGGAGCGATTTGTCTTCTGAGATTATTGTTTGAAATTGTTTATGTCAGTTGCCGAGTTTCTGTTCTGTACTTCAGGGACCTGTTTGTGTTAGAAGAAAAAATTCCCTGCAGCTGAACAGCTGTCCTTGTGGCACAGTCCTAGTGACAGTGTGACCTGCCACTTGCTTGCCTGTCCTCCTGATACAGGCAGAGATTTGGGGAGGTCCTCTACAGCCTCAGTAGGGCACCCCAAGAATCATCTGTTGCGTACTATTTGCTGAGCACACTCTAAGCGTGTAACAGGCACAAATTCCATCCTCTCAACAATCCTATAGGGAAGTACTGTTGTTCCCAACACACTCCCCCATTCCTAGATGAAGAAACTGAAACACCAAGCCATTAAGGAAGTCTCACAAGATTCTATATCTAGTAAATGGAAAGTCTGGGACTTGAACTCATGCACCCCTCCTGGCTTCAGAGCCCATATTTTCAACTACTGCCTTGTACTGTTTCTCACAGGCACCTAAACTGGCCAGAGCTGGCTTGAGCCATCTGACTTTCTCATCCTATCCTCTCAGAGAGCATGCAAATTGTGAATTCTGGCCCCCTTAGTGACATCGTAAGCCCCAAGGCATTTCTACTTGAGGTCCACGTTCCTTGTCCCTCTAGTGTGTTGAGATATTGTAACATAAAAGCCTTAAGCTCACAAACCTGGCAGCTTTGTGAGTGAGCGAGAATTCCTTTTGAGGCATGAATTAGTCTTCTTCAAATGTTTTGACAAACTGAGAGTGTGGTGCTTAGGGAAAGAATAGCTTCGCAGTGTTTGTGTGAACAGACATCTTTCTAAAACAACTTTAGACTGTGCATGAGGCTTGATCATTGAAATAACTGTGTGGTCATTCTGAGTTGGAGCACTTTGGATTCAAATATTTTCCTGGTCTTTACCCTGTGAATGCCCAATCCTAAAAGCTGGCCTGAATTAATGTTTCTCGATATCTTTAAAGGAAGCAGAGTCAGCAGAGTCAGGAAGCAGAGTCATCTCTTAAAGTTAAGAAAGAACAATGTGGGCCTGGTCCTAGCCTCTTCCGTGCCTCTCTGCTCATCTGTGAGGGTCACTAAGGCCAGTCCAGCTCCCCTCAGGCTCACCTTTTCCCTCCTGACCACTAAGGGCTACATCAATGACCCGGTCATCATTTTTGCTTTCTCTTCTCTGGATGTTCCCAGAAGTATATGGGTAGATTGTCGGGCCCATGTCATTCTTGGTCAATGCAACCATTTGGCTATGTATCAGCACACAGGGCAATGTTTGGCCAGGGAACAGTTATTATTGGTACCTGGACTCAGAAGGCAAGGAGCAGAGTGTTCTCAGGCATCAGTACTGCATACAAAAATAATTCCTGGTTCTCAGCCTTGTTTGGGAAACATGGCCAGGATTGGGGCAGGAACAGCACAGACAACCCTAGCCTATCAGGCCACGTCCTCCCAGCTTTACACCAATGGTGGCCTTGTCTCTTCTTCACCAGGTCGTTTGATGCCTTTGTATCCCAAGGAAGAATGTGTCAGACCTACGAGTGACTCAGGCTGCTCACATGAAGGATGGCTTTGTCCTAGAGTTAGATAATGCCAAGTACAGGAAAGAATTGTGTGGGTGGGCCACCTTTAAGCAAGAAGAGGAGAGTTATATCTATAAGTGTGTCCCACAATGTCTGCTTTCAGCTCTGGAAGGGACCTGAAACCTCCGATCATGGTCCTGTTTGTGACTTTCCAGGATATCGTCCACTGGCCAACAGCGTCTCAATGGCCTGTGTCCGACAGTGTTCTTGAAGGAGATAATGTCAATGTCAGGGATTGTACATGAAGGTCGATTCAATAAAAGGAAGTTCAAGGACTAAATTACGGACAGGTACTACTGCTCTTTCTGAGAGAAGGGAGCCTTCAGCTGGCTGATGGTCTATTATGTCCAGAGCTTGTGGTGTTTACCTGGCACATTATAGAGAGGATACCACATAAACAGCCATCCAAGATACTTTCCACGGCATGCTTAACCCAGGTTCCTGGGTTGGCCAATGTCTTGTTCTGGTGTATATGCTTTGGCCACCTTTACAAACTGTAGATCTACACACCTAGGAGTCTTTGACTGGTAAAAATCAATCTCAGAAGTTTTGCTTGATTGCCCTTCCTCAGCACTAATCAACAGGTAGTCTCTTTGTTTGTAAACAATAGAGAATCCATAATAGATATCTAGAACAAGCTTAAGCAAAAAAGAACACTTACTATAGAGGCACTGTGGTATGTCATGGAACTCCGTGACAGGAATGCAGCTGGGACTTGGAGGAAGACAAGCTGAAACTGGGGATTTGAACCCCTTCAGACCGCTCTCCCTGGTCCTTATCCATGCTCCGTTCTTCTCCCTCTCTATCAATGAGCTTTCCCGTTTTCCCAGTTCACATGGTTGAACATGGCCACCCTGGCAGCTACTGAGTTTGTTCTCTCGCAGTCCCATTTCCAAAATTCCTGGGGAAAAGCCTAACCTGGCTGTGTGGTTGACCTTTGAAACAAAAACTATGATCAGGAAGAGAGGCAACCCAGTGGGAACATCTTAGCTGCATGAAAACCACGCCCATGGCAGATTAAAAAAAAAAAAAGGCATTTCCTCGTAAACCCAGTGGAAAACCATTCACAGGAGAACAAAAGGCAGAACACTAGCTTCTCATTTTCTCTTTTGTTCCTCATATGCCAGTAAGTTTGCTGTCAGGATCTCCCGCTCTCAGGAGACATGCCAAGCCTTTAGGAAACGAAAACTACTCCTACACGTGTACGTGAACACACGCGAGCTGTTGCTGAATGGAACTAGAAGGAAACAAATTAAGTGTCCTGGGCTTAACAACATCATTTGTTTATTTGTTTAAGTTTCCTGGCAGAAAGGACCAGAAAAGCCTTCTGTAATTCCCAAACCACATGCAACTCCCCTTCTATCACATTCCCACCATTGTAATTATTTGTTTAACATCTTTCTTCCACCCTAGACGGCAAAATTTACACAGGCAGAACCCATGACAGCTTTATTCACAGCTGGATCTTTCACGTCTGAAACGGTGCCTGGAAATATAGTAGGTGATCAAAAGAACATTGAATGAATGATGTTAGCGTGTTCCCCTTACTGTCAAGTTCCCAGATAAAAGCATTACCTTAAAGTTTCCTGGTAGTCTGACCCATTGTACTACCAATAATCATAGTGACAGTGCTTTAGTTTGCTGGGGGTTATTTTTTCTGCAAAAGTCAGATTAAAGAAATTGTTATTATGTACATTTTATTCACCTGTCCCTGACTCTCTGTCTCCCTTTCTCTCTCTCTCTCTCTCTCTCTCTCTCTCTCTCTCTCTCTCCCTCTCTCCCTCTCTCCCTCCCTCTCTCCTTAATTTATTATCAAGACATAGTAATTTTTCTTTTCCACTTTTTTCTCAAATCTTCCCGCTCCTCTCCATTCCCATTATGTTCAAATGGACTTTCTTGCCGTACCCATAGATCATGATAAGAGTCTTCAAACCAGCTGTGTCTCCCCATTCATATTAGCACAAATTAGTCATATTAAAATCTCAATGTTATTCTGCTGACTAAAAAATGCCAACACTGCTGTCTTCCTACAGGATAAAGTCCAAAGACTTCAGGGGAGCTTTCAGGGCCCCACCACCACCACCACACCACTACCACCACCATCTTTGAATCCCCACCTCCTTTTCCAATGTTATCTCTTACCACTCCACCTTAGGATCCATTTCCTTGAACAAGGCAACGTTCTGGAAGACACTACATATTGTGTGGGGCCCAATGCAAAATGACAATGCAAGGCCCTTGTTCAAACATGATGAAAATTGCAGATGGTAGCAGCACAACATTAAACTGAACGCAGGGGCCTTTCTGAGCATGGGAGACAATCATGTTTCCTCCACTTCCAAGTGTATGCATGTTCTTCTCTGGGTCAAGAATGCCCTTAGATAGCCATCTTACCCATATGATTCTCACTAGAAAATTTAAAGGTCCAGTTCTACTTAATTAAAGGTCCAGTTCTCCTTCTATATATATGAATTCTTTAAGCACATTTTGTCTAACACTTTATCTAACTCTTCACTTCCCCATTAGGTTATTTATGCCTTAAATTACTTTGTATCATCCTCAGTATTTAGAGAAGCCTCAGCAAAAAGCGAGGAACTGCTAAGTACTTTTTGAGAGGCTACATTGGTAGATAAATGCATGCATTCATGATCATCAGACTGGCCCGGTGATCCTAAAGATCCTAAAGATTTCTAGTAACAGCTATTCTAGTTCACATTTCCCTCTAGAAGGTCACTTTAAAACCCTTCATTTCACATCTGACTTCTTAGAATCCTATTGCTTTGCAATCTTGCAGCCCTTTCCTGCATTTTGAACATAATACTAAGATCTCTTACAAGAAATGTTGTAATTTTATGGGGGAAACTCGAGAGATTAAGAAAAATCTCAGAGGCCTGAATTTGGAGACGTGCAAAGAAAGACCCTGGTTGGAAATAAAGCTAAGTGTCATGAAATGTTAGCATTCCACAGGGCCTCTGAGATGGTCAGCTCATCTTTCTTGTTTTACAAAGGAGGAAACTGAAGCCTAAGAGGTGAAGCATCTTGACGAAAGTCGCATGGCTATTTAATGAGAGGAACAAGGCCTGGTCTCCTGAACTCTTGTGTGACTTGCAAGGATATCCCCTGATACGTTGCAGCAGACAGAACTTTGCGAGATCTTGTAATCCCTACTCATGGGTATTTGTCTATGTGCAAAGCAGAGATTGAATACAGATGCAATAGTATAAAACATGTTGTATTATTTTTTAATACAATTCACTTTGGTTTTCTACGAAATTCTGGACTTTGGCATCTAATCAGCCAACATTCAAATTATTAAAATATTTACATTTAGACATAGGGCTTATTGTATACATAACATGGAAAAAGTATAGAGCAATGAGAGTGCAAGCAGCATTATGGATCTGATTGGAATAACTGCTCTTGTAGCTATCAAGGGGTACTGTTGCTAGGTAGAGTACAGAAGGTTCTGATAGTAGCTAGGAGTCCGTTGTAAAAAAGGTGCTGCTGAAGTAGTGACAGCCCACTACCATCAGCTGCAATTGCTAAGGGACTTGGACTTGGTCCTCTGCTGGAACTGGGAATTTTCCTGTGCTCTTGAGACTTCACTCTCCCATAAGGAATGTTCAAAGGACCAACATGAGTTGGGAGAATGGGGTCCTGTTAGTGCAATGGCACCATAATCCACTTCCACCCCTTGCTCCTGGATAAAATCACTCCGACTGTCTCTAAGCAGTATTTCTCAGGAGGTTGGAGATTTTTTAGATCTAAATCATGAAAATAATGTATAAGCTGGAAGGGATTTAAGGATCATCCAATCTAATGATTTTCAAGCTCTGCTTTTATCGCTCACCCCTTTGCTGTTGCTTTTTCCTTCCGTGTAATATTTCAGATTAAAAAAAAATGTTTCCAGTGCTTTTTTAAAAACTTTGCACCTAATTCTAACTTAGTCCTTCCCTTCATGAGTAAGGGGGCTGGAGCCCAGAGAGATGAATTCTTTGTATTATAATACTGAAGTGTCATTGGAAGAAGATAATTAGGTTCACTCAGTCAAATCTGAGGCATTATTTTCACCTGCCCACATCGTCAAGGCAGAGCCATTCCTAGAGAGACTAGAATTCATGGAACATTAGAATAAAGAGAGGACAATGACCCTGTGGGTGATGAATATATGGTTAGGAGAGCGAGGACACACCTTTCTTCCTCATTAGTCACTGTTCTTTTGTAAGTATACATTTATTTCTCCAAATGGACTTACTAACTATATTATAAACATAAATTATTGTATGACTTTAGTAAAGTTTACATACACATTACTTTACAGTTCAGAAAAAATATCTTTTTAGACCATGCATCCTGGTGTTCCTTTAAAAAATATGACCATTGTTAGAAGCCGTAGAGGTTCTGGCAAGTAGGCTGCATAGAGACTATAAGTGATGTGAGGCTAAGGGGAATCTGCTTAAGAAAAATGGATAATTCGGTGAGAAAAACAAAAACAGTTGAGTGGAGGAAGGGTAGAACAGAAAACTCGATCAAATATGAATCTGATGGTCTTAAGAAGGCACCATATCCATGGCAACATGGGAGAAGTGATGGATAAGGTTGATGCCCTTGGTAATGATGATTTATCTGGATGGACCAAATAGAAGCTTCACTCACAGATCCCAGTAATGTCTTTGGAATTCTTTAGATCATAACACTTCATGGGCACATGTAGTCTTCTAGATGGAAAATAATAAACAAGAGTTAACAATTACCAAAGGGTTTGGAACCACTAAGATACCTATATTATTGGTTGGGGACAATAATATTGCTGGAAGTACTGGAATGTCTCCTATACCCAGTGGAAGAAAAAGCAGTTGTTCTCCACCTTGAGTGAGTGACAGTAAGAGAGATTTCTGGGTTTCATTTGGACTGGCCAGCTTGGTCAGTACAACACAAACTAAGGGATGGATGGGTAATAACCTGGCTTGTTAGAGCAGATCAATAGCTCAAGTGAATAATCCTGCCTCCCAGTTCGCTGCTTCCAAATTATCTAAAGAGTTGAGTAAATAGCCAGATTCATTCTGAAATTCTTATAGCAAATCTTTCGTGTATAAGTAGGTTTATTTTCTTTTCTTCTCTATCCTCTCTCTTTCCTTTCTTCCCTTCATATTTCCTTCCTCCTCTCCTTCCTCCCTCCCTCCTTCTCTCTCTCCTTTTCTTCATTTCTCTCTCTTTCTTGCTTTCTATTTTGTAGAATTAGAATCCCCTCCGTGTTGGGATCAAGGAGACAGCTTATGTTGTGGCCAAAGCATAGGCTTATCAATCCAGAGTCTTGCCAGGACATTTGGCCTATCTCTTGTTTCCCTTCTGGGGCAAGACCTGGTGTTCCCCTGGTTTAACACATCGTTTCTATTAAATACACATGAATTAATAGCCATCACTGGGGTAGTTATTCACACACACACACACACACACACACGCACACACTTCCCCCTTCTCGTAATAAAAAAATTAGACCTTTTTTCCTATTCTAATTCTCTCTTTTACTTCCACTTTCCACCTTTCCCCATCCCTGCTTTCTCTTCTTTTGTCTGCTCTCTTTTTCCTAAAATCTTCAGTATATTCAGAACTGATTCACACTCAGATTTCATTGGATTAAACTTTCCTTACTTATATGTAAAAATTCACATGAATGCATAGTACTTAAGCAAATTAAAATATTACTTTAATTTGATATGTTGCTGTTGGGGGTAGTAGCTACTTTCTAGTTTTGGTCCCTTGAAATTTTGTAATGACTTGGAAATCATTCTGAAGGCTTGTTTGGGGGAGTCTCAACTAGGATTGTGTAACTGGGGGCAGGTAGGGGAGTTCAGGGTATCCCAAATTAGACTCCCACACCCTACCAAGTGTATATTTAAGTCAAATATCAACCCAGCCTGCCACTAAACAAAATAAATGTTTAGGTCAGAATATAAAGAATGAGTAGAAACAGATTCAAAGTTTTATAAGTATATATTTGTGACAAACATGATATCTAAAATCCACTTGATATAGAATTTATGTTAGATGGTTAACAATTTAGAAAATGAATTAGTCTTCTAATACTATATCCTAAAATTAATTCCAGATTGAAAAATAAAATGCAAACATTTAAGCGAATATAAATCTGTATAGGGAAAAGGTCTTTCTTTCTAAGTATACACCAAAGTTAGAAATAGTAAAAGAATTTTTTAGAAGATTGCATATAGAAATGTTAAATGCCAAATTCATCGCAAACAAAATTGAATGGCAAACTAAAAATCAGGGGAAATTTACAACATATATGACTATGTTTAATGTGCTTCAAATATAAATAGTGCTCCCAAATCTGTAAGAAAAAAATCTCAATGGAAAATTTTGCAAAGAATGTCATCAGTCAATTCACAAAAGAAAAGATACCAATAGTCAATAAACCCACAATAACATGGTTACTCATACAATGAGATACCATTATTGCTTGTCAAATTAGCAAAGCTTTTTTCTTCTTTAATAGCATCATCCATTGTTAATAAGGTACAGTGAAATGGGGACCCCCTGATAGTCCTAGTAGGAGTACAAAAATGATACATCATTTCTGGAGGAAAGAAATTAAATGTACAATAAAAGGGGATCGGTTAAAAAGGATACTGGAACATGATGAAATACTTGGTGGCCGCTAAAAATGAGAGTCTACATATACACACCTCTCCAAAAAGTAATAGTATATTACCAGTAAAAAAGCAAGGCACAAAACAGTATTAAAGTGCGGTCTCATTTTTGCACATAATACCTTTGCATATTTCTATTTCTCAAAACGAGTTTTTTTCCTCAGAATTTCCTGGAAATATATTTCAATATGTTTCAGACCTACTAGACTATAGTCTTCAGGACAGGGACCAAAGAAATGGTGGTGTTTTTTTTTTATTTGTTTGTTTGTTTGTTTGTTTCAGGCCCCAGATGACTCTTAATATCAGGTAAATGGGAAATCCTGATCTAATCTAATCTAATCTAATCTAATCTAATCTCTTCTTTAGGTTTATATTGAAACTGAGATCCAGAGATATTCTGGGAGCAGCCTAAGTAACAAGTAGCCAAGTGGAGTTTAGAATTACATGTGCTGTATTCCAAATGAGTGATCCCTTTCTAGAGCACCGAGCTTATTCAGACCAATAATCTTAAATTAAATTCCCTTCAATCCATTATTCAGTCAGACAGGTAACAGAACTTCTCTTCAACTCCATTGTTTCACATTCAGTAATGCTCTTTCTTTGTTGATGGCAAATGGAAAGTTTTCCATTTCCACCGTTCCCTAGCAATGTGACATTTTCAAACAGTAGCACAAAACTCTTTAAATAGAAAAGATCCATTTCCACTCTATCGTGACTCAGTAACAGCCACAGGATTCTTCTCAAACTTTCCTAAAAATGTCATCTTTGGGCTGGACTCAAGAGGAACATTTCAGCCAAGGAGACACATTTTCCACTCTGTCAGGAATGAGCGAGCATGGGTTTGGAACATAAAATGTTTTGCAATCCTCAGAAAAGCAATACTTCTCATCAAAACCATGGCAACAGTTTTGTGTGATACCATCAGAGCCTGGGAGCATTCAGGAGCTTCTCCCTAACTGGAGACTCACAGGGCCCATCACCTGTGTCAGAACAGTCACCCAGTTGCCTGTTGGCTCCAGAAAGAGAATGGTACCCGACATGACAGTTGCTATAGAGACACTGTGAGCAGTGATGCTGAGTTGAGTGTCCCTTATGTTAAGTTTACCTAGGAGAGAGGTAGCATGAAATGTTTCTTATGTTCTAGTGGCTCCTGATTCTTCACTTAAAAAGAATGCCCCCTTCCCCAAATGGGCAAAATACATTGAAACACAAGATATGACATGGCAAAAGTTATTGTTTTATCATCCAAATAGTTCCATTTGGAATTTGCACCAAGGCAAAACTTTAGAGTCCAAAGTCATGGGTTTGAAATTTGCTTCTCTCACTTCTAACTCTATGGCCTTGGATGAGATATTTATACCCTCTGGGCCTTATGAGCTGTAACATGGGATAATAATTCATATTCTTACCGGATTTGTCGGAAGTTTCAAGTGAGATGATTTATGTGAAAACATCTATCCCAAAGACTGGCACTTTTCAGTTCTATCAATGCCAGAGAAACAGGCAGAAGAAATACAGGAAATGAACAGGAAGATGAAAGAAGTGATCTTGGTTGAGTTAATGAGTCACCTTCTTCTATTCACTCCTTTTTCTGTCTTCTGCTTTTCCCACTTCACTCTACATACTGTGTAACCCCTGTATCTTCAGTGCCCTTTTCCTACCAGATTCCTACAAATTCCTCTTTCCCAATTTGCACCACCTCCTCCCAGAGACTGGCAATCCTGGGCATGGCCGATGTTTAAGGCAACAATGACTTTTTAAGTTATTATTAGTGCTCCCACTGAAACTTAACATTTTCTTTTCTTCAGATTCTATAACTGTAACCAAATGGGTGGGCTTTCTCTTGAAGGAACCCTTATCAATATAAAACAGAAAGGTATTTGACAGTCTTGTATAATTTAAAAAGTGGTTAACTCGCAAAATCTATCTTAATAATCCTGTGAAATTATTATTATGATTTATCATTAATATTTATATCATTACTATATACAAATGAGAAGGCTAGGACTCAGGCGTGGTGACTTGCCTAACATTACACAGCTGGGTGGAGTCAAAGCTGAGTCTATGCTTTCCATTCCCAACACCTTTTTCCCCTAAGCTGCCTCCCCTCAAGAAAGGTCTGCCCACCAGCTCTATACAGGTGGCAGAAGTGGCTTTCTATGTGATGAGAGAAATGTCACAATGTCCATCAGTCCTGATATTTCCCACATCTTCAAACTGAAACTCTCAAGCGACCTCTGCAGTTGTCCCTGATCCTTGCTTCTCCTGGGCATGGGCAAGTGACATGTTCTGGTTGCAACCCAGTGGTATGTAGAGATATTTTAGCGCCCACTCTTGAGTTGGGTACCCAGTCTCCGGCCCTGCTGCATGCGGGGAATCTATTCCTTGTCCCGCACTGTACTTGATCCAGAAGTTTCTATATATTCTTTGATAATCCTTAAGTAGAGGGCTGCTTCTCTGAATGAATGACATTTACACTTATGATTGTAGAATATTAAAGGAACATATTCCCTCTTCTTTCAGGGTGCTTGGGATGGTGGTGGAACTTGCTACTCGGGTCCTGAAGTTCACTGGGAGCGGGGGAAGAGGAACAGGCTAGAGTAGTCAAGAAGTATTTTTTAAAAAGGGTAATATAAGATTCTCCCCACCAGACATGAAAATCAATCATATGGCTAGAATAATTGAAATAGTGTAGTATTGAATAAGAATAGCCAGATGAGGAAATCAGAATTGAGAGCCCAGGACTTCTGAGTAAAGAGGCAACTTGAACGCAAGCATTTGACTCCCAATTCTGATGAAAGAAGGCGAAAATAGGGAAAATAAATTAGCTTTGATTATAGAAGCTAACAAAGTCTGACACCAAAATGCCAGAACCATAAAAGAACATATTGGGATGACATGGAAAAGGCACCAAGAAATCACTTTCCTTCACCACCCAGAGATGACCATATGGCCTCAAAGGAAGTGAAGAAAAAATTACACGAATACCTGTAATTTGTAGGTGGTAGGGAGTTAGAACTGGGAATAGGGGAAGGCATGGGCCAAAACGCAACCCTCTTCTCAGAGTATTTTTAACTACGGTGGATCAGTGGAGGTTTGCCAAGAGCTCTGGAGACACAAATGGCCATAGCAGGCTGAAAGCAGGGCGAGAGGTGCTGCTCAGCAAAGCACAAAAAGATAGCTTGGGAAGGAAACCACATAACAGCTGAGGACAGCTGTGCCCAAAGGGAAAGGTTGCTTCACAAGCACAAGGTCTCTGCCCAAAGCATCGGGGCTCTCCCTTTGTAGAAGGAAGCAGCCACAGAAAGGGATGTGTTCATTCCAGCCCCACCTCTAGCATCACAGCTTTGCCAAACCTGGAGAAGAAGCCACCCAGGGACAAATTCCACTGCCAAGCCATCTTGGCCTTGGCCTTCTGACCACTCTCTTTAGGCTTGGAGCCAAACCACCAGCTCCAGTGGAAAGGATTGTAGCAGCTCCCAAGTGGTAACAGCAGCAAGGCCAAGGGCAGTGGGCAACTCAGCCATACTTCACTAGTGAAAAGAGAATCAGGACAACCTTTTCAGAGAGGTATTTGCCTTCTGCACCAAAACCTTCAAATTTGATATTTCCTGTAATCAAATAATTCTACTTCTACACTGTATCCTAAAGTAATATTGAGGATGTGGCCCAAAATTAACCACAAAGACCATTCACTGCTGTTTTTCATGGCAACATATTGAAAACAAACTAAATACCCAAGAATGGGCATTTGGTGCAATAACTTATAGAAGAACCAAAAAATAAAATGCTATGCAGTTACTAAAATAGTATGTTTTGAAGGGTGTTAAATAACATGGGAATATATCTGTGATGTATTATTAATAGAAAGTAGCTAATGAAGGAAAACTTATAATATGATTCTATGTAAATCTGAGGGGAAAAGGACCTCAAGTACACAAATCAAATGTTAATAATTGTTATCTCTAGCTCAGGGATAATTTTTTTTCCTGGAAGCTTTTCTATATTTTGCAATGTCTCCACATTTAGTGCATATTGATTTTGCTTTCCACATCTTTATCCCTTTGTGTTATATTCTAAGAGAAACATTCAGTTCAATTTTCCAGCTTACTAATTCATTTTTAACTATATTCATTCGAATATTCAGCCATCCATTTGATATTCAGCCATCCATTTATTTTAATGAACTAAGTTTTACTTTGATCTTGCAATTTTAATTTTTTTAAATTTTAGTAAAACACAAATATAAAATTTGCCATCTTAACTTTTTTTGTTTACAGTTCAGTGACATTAAATATATTCACATTGTTGTGCAACCATCATCAACCATCCATCTTCACCTCCCTCTTCATCTTGCAAAACTGAAACTCAATACCCATAAAACAATACTCCTCAATCCCCCAGTCCCTGGCAATCACTATTTTACTTTCTGTCTATGAATTTGACTACTCTAGTTACCTCGTATAAGTGGATTCATACAACATTTGTCCTTTTGTGAGTAATTTGTTTCACTTAGCATAATGTCCTTCAAACTTTTCCATGTTGTAGCATGTGTCAGAATATCCTTACTTTTTAAGGCTGACTAATATTTTATTGTATGTATATCCACATTTTGTTCAACCAATCATCTGCTCATAGACACTTAGGTTACTTTCACCTTTTGGATATTGTGAATAACAAACATGGATGTTCAAGTATCTCTTCAAGTCTTTGCTTTCATTTCTTTGGGATATATACTCAGAAGTGGGAATGCTGGATCACATAATAAGTTTATTTTTAAGTTTTTGAGGAGCTGCCATGTTGTTTATCACAGTGGCTACACCATTCTATATTCCCACTAATAATGTGCAAGGGTTCCAATTTCTCCACAGCCTCACCAACACTTTGTATATACATCCTAATGGGTGTGAGGTCGTTTAGTTTATTTTTAATTAATGAATGTGTTCTTACCTGTCTCTAAGACCTGTTCCATTGTTCACATTGTAACCTTGAATATACATTCTTTCATTGTAAGTTTGGAGTCTTTCTTGGAGTCTTTCTTTCATGGTGCTAACATTCCTCCAACGTTAGGTGATTCTCAATGGTACCCTCACAAAGTGCCCTTGTGGATACCTGTTAGATTGTCTGAAGCACAGGTGAGCACAGCCTGCAGGAAAAAGAGATGTTCTGCTACTGGTGTTTTGATCTGATTTCAGGGATTGGGAGAAAGGCATAGGATGACCAGTTGCTAATTTCAGACAATGAAGGATTCTTAACCCTCTTAAGTATCGCCAACAATCTGGAAACTCACACCTGTGTCTCCCAAGATGCTGGTCCCACCGGCAGACAGACAATCCCATCCCCCATAACCAATGCTTGGTCCAATGTGGGTAGGGGTGCAGGAGATGGTAGAGGTTGACTTCTTGCTTTGGTATCCCAACTAAAAACGCTGTTAGATTGAGCAAAGGACCCCCTCCTGCTCCCGAGCAAGGGGGATTCTTGGTACAGCTTTCAATTACTCACCTGTGTATGTCTTGGAATGTAGTTTTCCAGTGCAATCGCATACTCCTTTTACGTCTCATAGATTATTTATAGTTTTTTTTTTTAAATAATTAATTAAGGAAGATATTTTTAAACAAGTACAAATAGAATAGTATAATGAATCACCATGTACTCATTACCACTCAGCTTCAATTCATGAATACTCTTATTTTGTCTAAATCTCCCATTCTCCCTTCCCACATTATTTTGAAGCAAATCCCAGTCATCATATGACTTCATCCATAAACAGGCATGTATCACTAAAACATAAAGTCTTAGCAAAATCTCACAATACTATCATCATATCTTTAAAAATTAACAATAATTATTTAATATTATCAAATACCAAGTCAGTATTAAATTTGTAACTGGCTCACAAATTTCCCGTTGGTTTTATAATTTATTTATTTTTCTAATCATAAGACAATTTTATTCACAAAAGAATCCTGAATTGCTCTCTCTTTGCAATATGATCTTTAGTAGAGTGAAGTGGATAAGGGAGCCTAATTATTCCCTCCAAGTAAGAATATGGAGGACACAGCACATATAAAGCACTAGCACTAGCATATAAAGCACCTTGTTCATGGCAAAGGATCAGTGCAGCTGAAGTAGTTGCTGCTATTATTATTTTGGTTTATTTTAACCTAGTTTCTTGCCTTTACCCCTACCATGCAGTTGTCATAGATTGTGCATAGTTTTGAGCCACTGAGGAATTCCCCTTCTTTTTCAGTGTAGGTAAATGTCTGCATTTTCTGTGCTGATTCTGAGCAACTTCAACCCAAGAACCAAGATGGTGAATTCAGAACCTCCCTGAGAAAATGGAATAGCCATAAGGAAGAGGATAAATGTGTTGGGGGTAGAGGGGTGAGGTAAAGGAGAAAAATCACAAACACTAAGCTCATCATGCATATATTTACTATTTGTGTATGTGTGTGTGTGTGTATATATATATATATATATATATATATATATATATATATATATACATATAGATGACATATAATTTATTTGTATTATGGATAGTAACATAAATTTTTATAATACAGAGTATAGTTTGGATGATTTACAGTGTTTTAATTTCTCTAAGCAAAACATGACACCAGTAGCCCTTCTATGAATTTACAAATGGATTCCAGGGTCTCATACTACTACCATGGATTCTATCCTAGTATCATGTCTTACGATAATAGGATCAACATAACTTATGTTCCAGACAGGCTGCTAAGCAACCTGTTTACATTGTTTTTTCAAACTTAATAGCAACACTACAAGATAGGCATTGTTCCCATTTGCAGATCAGGAAACTGAGGGTCAGAGAGGTCTTGCCCAGAATAAGTCACCTATGAAGGGGCTAGAGATAATTTAAACCCATCTTAGACTCCAAAGCCTATATTTTCTTTGCTCTGTCTCTTCTCTTGAAATTACAAACCAATTCCCAGAAGAACTCGGTGACATTTATCTCCCAAGTGGTATAGTATAGAGAGAGGGAGCATGGGGCTCTGAAAATAACTTTCACTTCGAAGAGGAGACTATTATCCTAGGTTGTTACCAACTTACTGCAAAACCCCCTCAGCTTCTCTCATTCTTCTTTCTCCATGTCTACAACAGAAATAAAAAGGTGCCTTACACAAATTTTCACAACTGGTCAGAAATAAAATGAGAAGAGCTATGCAAAAAAAATAGTATGTTGTAAATATAAATGATCATGATCTTATTTAGCCTAACTCGCAAACTAACACTTCCTTTTCTAAGTTTTGCAGTTACGGCTTCAGCAGAGAAGGACCCAGGAGCAACTGGCTAACCAAGGCATAATACCACGTGAGTAGTTGAGTCTCCTATTAATATTTACTGACATATTAACATGGGACCATGTGATTTGGGCGCTGGAAAGCACCTCAAAGTCATTTTTGCTTAGCCCAAGGGTCCTGATAGACTCTAAGTCAGTGGAAACCCCAGACCTTGGATCTTTGGCTCCAAATGCTACTCACCCTCAAAGGCTTCCTTTAATGATATAGGTTGTACTTAACCTATACTAATGATATAGGTTGTACTTAAAATTCTAATGTAGTGGGTTTGGTTTTAGGGTAAACACAAATCATCATGGGCATCCCTTTCTTACTTTTAAAATTAGATATAATCACTGTTCTTTCCAGAAGCATCAATCACATCATCTTTTTCTCACTTCCTTGGTTTCACATCTGTTTGGGGTACTCGAGTCCACAATTAGTTGAATATTGTCACGTGCTTCCCTTCTGGATTACTGAGTAGCAATACCATCTAGCCGAAATGGTATAATATTGAATTACTGGCCATAATTTGGGTCAAAGAAGGATTATCATGTCTTTTAGAAGATATATTTGAAATTGTCTACCAATTTAGCAATTAAAGCTAACTCTTGGTAATTATAGAAATAGCTAAAAGGGTGCTCTGGGTGAATGAAGTCACAGTTTAAGCTCCTTTGGGTCATGTTTTCTAACTTCCTCTCCCAACGGAATTTAAAAATGAATATCCATAATGACACTTGCAAAAATCCAGATCTCTGTCATGACTAGTACCTCAGAATTTAATATGAAACAAGTGGAAGTTTGCCCTTGATAAAATGTCCCGCGGTTTGTAATATTAGAGCTCTATGAGCCAAGGTCTAAAAATTTTTTAAGCATAGAGTGCTTCAGAGCCAAAACAGAGCTAAGAATTTTTCAAGCTTTTTCCTTTGTGTTTCAAGAATAGCATTTTTTTTTTTTTTTTTTAAGGAGGGCACAGCTCACAGTGGCCCATAAGGGGATCAAGCCCGCAACCTTGGTGTTATTATTAGCACCACTCTCTAACCAACTGAGCTAACCGGCCACCCCCCAAGAGTAGCTTTGTTTTTTTTAAATGACTGAGTCCTACAAACAGTAATCAGCAAGTGGCCTTATAGTGGAATAACTTTCTTAGAGGTTTGCTAAGCACAAAAGAAACAGCTCACCCTGCAATTTAAAAGTTGCTTAAACCACATGTATAACTATGATGAGAAGCCACAGAAGCAAGTCTGTGTGTGGCCTGTTGCTCTTAGTCAGCTCACCTGTAAAGGTGCTTAAGACAGAAGAGAGACCAACCAAAGGTCTGCAGATTTCAGGTTAGATAAGTGGAACTTCACTCAAAGCTGACCAAACCAGTCTTTTTAGGAATCCTGTCACTAATGTGTAGAATCTAATTGGTTTAACCATTATCTTGAAGAATTACTTATTAAGATTGTAGAAAAGTACAGGCCCACTAGGATCGTTTCAGCAGACCACAGTCGGTGCCATGTACCCTTAAATATGTGATGAGCCATCGACTTGAATAGTATAAAAGTAATCCATCTCTGCAATGGTGTTTCTTTTCCTTAATTTTAGAAAGGCAAATGGAGGGGATAGAACCAGGACCAAAGTCAGCTCAAGTTGCGTACAACCAATGTAAAGTTCAATCCATATGCTTCAATTTTCTGAGCCTGGGTCTTGCAGCTGGCATTTGGATGAGAATAAACTTATTTATTTATTTATTTATTTATTTATTTATTTACTTACTTACTTACTTATTTATTGAGGTTAATGGGATTAAATCTCTGGGAATCAGTAAAAACACCTAATAAAGATAGGAATTAATCCTATGTTAGATTTTTAAAACACACTTCTATGTAAGTTGTGTAAACAAAATGTCCATGTGTATAGTAGGGTCCAATGGGGATATATTTTGTTATCTAGGTTTTCCAGAATTGAATAATGTACATATTAACAAAATACTGCTTGACAGAAATTTTATATCCATAGTCCATTGTGTCATTAAGATAATTACTGGAACAAGTTCTCTGAGTAGGAAATTAGTTTTTCCTTTTAATTTAGCAAAATGATAAAGGTTAATTAAGCACCATCTCTTTTCTTTAGTTTTGAGCCTCTTCCTCTCATCTAGGTTTTCCAAAGTTATAGATTCTGCTGTGGAAAAAGGTCAAAGCCACAGCAGGCACACACTGCAGGCCCAGCCTGGACAAACTGTGACTACTTAGCTCTTCTTAGAAAGCTCGATCTAGGAGGAATCTCTACCTGCCAAGAGATTGGGGGCAGGGAGGAGATGCCAGCGCCTTCAACACAATCAAAGATTAAACATTCCGTCTAATGCTGTTCAGAGAAGCCTGTTTACTCACGCACCTAAGGGTACATGTGTAAATGCAACCCATAGAGAGGAAACAGGAGACAACAGTCTCAAGGTCTTTTCAATTCCATCAAATGCAACACATTTCATTATAAACCAGACTATATGCAAGGTGATGAGCCAGATACTCGAGGCACAACAGTGAGCAAGACAGTCTTACAGGGAAACCCAAGATTTTAAGTGAAAAGGTGACAAAAATACACATAAGTATAATTCAATGTGGCTCTCGTTATGTTCCACAAGAGGGCTTTTGATTTCTTCATCCTACGATTTGAACTTTTTGAAACAGAATAAAAGAGAAAAGGTAGAAGGAAAAGGATGCAATGGAAGGAAGAAAAGCTGATAGATCTTAGAAATCATCTAATTCCATGATTTTCAATTTTTTTTAATTGTTAAAGATATCTTATATTGTGTATGTATGCACTGGCTGAAACAGGGTGGGAAGCCTCTGCCCCATTTATTCAGCTCCCCCATCCCTTCTGGATACCCCCTGATTATCCTCCCCAGAGAGCTGGTTCTCTTCAAAATAGGGTTTGAAAACGCCTGACCCAGTTCGAACCCCATTGTCTTTAATGTTCATAAAACCGAGGTTGAGAAGGCCTAAGAGATTTTTCAAACATCCCAAAGCCAGGTCCCAATCTGGTTCTATTTTCTGCAGATTTGATTTGTGAGAATTTAAGTGCATGCACAATAAAATTATTAATAAAAATCTTTATTGATAACATTTGAAATAATTGCAATCCTCCCCCACATTTTAAAATGTCATAAATTGCCTAAAGTGAAAACTGATGACCAAGTGAGTTGCCCTTATGTTATTATTGTATAGCACTACTGTTTTTAGCGGGTCAACAGAAACAACTGCTGTCCTTTGGCAGAATTAGTCTTGAGTTTGACTTTAGGTTACATCTCAAGGGTTTGTCCATTGCAAAAATGCAACCACCTCCTATTGTGCATTGTGCCAGGGCTGAGGCCAAAGCTTGTGTGTTCTGATCCCTAAACAGCAGGGCTCTTTTCTCAAATATTCAAAAGGAATCACTTGAACTTTTAAAGCACTTACTTAAGTTTCTACCATAAAGCATTCTGTGGCCAGAAAATTCAGCTAGAGATAGATGATAGATAAATAGACAGACAGACAGACAGACAGACAGATAGATGATAGATGATGTAGGTATATGGGAAAAAAAAAGACAAACCAATGGATTTTGAAGTGGCTTTAGGTAATACATCATCATCTTTGCTTCACCGTGACCAAAATTTAATGAAGAATGCCACTGACTTAGCTATATGGCAGATCTCACTTTAACTGCATGCCAAACTGATGGTTAAATCAATTGAAGGTTTCTGCCCCCACTGACTCCAGTGAACCAAACCATGTATAATTTTCAGTTGACTAGTGAAACGAGTCCAAATGGATTGCATTGAATTCCTTCCTTCTTTTTGGTCCCGCATCCTACAGGTTTTGTGTTTGCGGATGAGTAACACAGAGTCCACAGCAACTATGGACAAATTCTCTTTTATAATCCCCCTTAATCACTTTTCTTAAGCATTTACCTATTTCTTATTTGTACACATTATGGGTTTAGGATTTCCCATCAGGTGCTTTGAATGAATTTAAAGGCATCGTCCCTTGACTTTGAATCAAGAAGGCGGGAGGTAGTTCTGAGGCCAGCACTAAACCCCTAGAATAACTTCAACCAGTGGGAAAAGGGTTCTCAGGCCAGGAGCATGGGCCTCAGCCAGATTCTAAGATTGCTTTTACACTTATAATATCAATTGTGGAATTCACACTTTCAAAATAGTCATAAAATCTTAGTAACTATCTCCTTGAAGATAACTTAAGAAATATTTAAGAATTTATTGTTTGGACTTATTTCCAAGTTCTTATCTCTGAATCTCAAAATGGAGACTTCATATTGCCTACTTTGTCATCATCAACTAGAAATCAAAGAGAATGGTTTCACTGCCCTTCCCTTCTTGGCTGCAAGAGGACCTCAAGGCTCCCTATTTTCTCATGTCTGTAGGACAGAGCACAAAGTGAGCCTTCTGGCTTTGTAGACCTATGGGGCTTGGATCTCTTCATCATTTCTCATGCAAATTTCTCACCTACAGTTCTTTTCCTCAGGCATTACTCTCCTGCGTAGAATCTTAAATGACACCACTTTATTCCAATTACTTCAGAAGCTTTAGTGCAGAAGGATGATCAGCTCTATGGACTAGATGCAGTTAATGATCATAGAGCAATTCAGTAAATATTTTGACCTTCTGGTGTGAGAACAGCCCTGTAGAGCACAGAAGAATCAGACATGAATTCTGTTTCAAAGTGCTTATAGTCTAGAAGAGGCCGCAAATCACCCCTGCTTAATTGTTCCCATTAACAATATTGGATGCCACATCACGGGAGTTGGTATCCGGGAGGATTGAAGGAAAGAAATTACTTTCTCTTTCCCTCTCCCTCTGCTAGAAAAGTGGGGCTAATCTATATGAACCCAGGGGAAAGGAGGGAGCATTTAGCTTATTTTCCTAGAATGCAGAAAACAGGAGTGGAGAACTGAAATGGATTGTGTTGGACTGGGGGCAGGGGTGGGGGTGGGACCCAGAGAGACTGTGACTGCTCCACAGAGACTCAGAGAAAGCCACCGCTGGCCAGAATGAAATGTCTGTGCAGCTTTGGTTCCATGATCTGATCAATGTAAATGAATTTAAAGATACAATGAGCTGTCTATGAATGGTGCTGCCTTTATTTGTTTTGCAGACTAATCCAAGCCACAACAGCCACATACTTACTGCAAAGCCTTGGTAAATCCCTGAATTCTGTGATACTCCACCTGCATAGTGAGAAGAATGACTGGGGCAATTCCCGTCCCACACCACATGCAGCTTCATGCTAGTTTTGAGAAGTTGACTGGGCAAAGCCTATCTTCCTTTTCTCAGTGCCTTCATTTGACTTGGCTTCTCCCTACAGCACCCTACCACACACTGTTGGCTGTTTGAGCAGACACGCACAGGGGTTTTAATCTATCTGCCTCTTCCCTTCTTTCTAACCTCTCAAATTTGGAGATAAGAAAAGGCCTCCTAGATTTTCATGGCAAACCCATTTGGGTCAACAATCCTAACTTCCTTCTCTTCACCCTTTTTTCTTCAATTTTCTGGTTTCTTGTTCCTTAGAAACTAGTAAACCAATCATTACAGGCATACTTTGAGTGTGTCTCTGTACCCTTCTTCTGAGATTCGAAAGTGTTCACACACAAGGTGTGATCAAAAAATACGGTGAATGTTTAAATTTTAAAAAATATTACAGTAAAAGACACATTATCATTAATCCCCCTCAAAATACTCCCCCTCGTTTTGAACACACTTATCCCATCATTCTTGCCACTTTTGAACCAATTCTGAAAGTCCTCTTTTGTGAGTGTCTTTACTTCCTCCTCCATCATGACAATGCTCCATATCACATATCGCTTCCGGTACAGCAATTTCTGTCAAATAAAAACATTACAGTGTGTCCTCACCCACCTTATTCATTGGATCTGGCACCATGAGACTTCTGGCTCTTTCTCAAAGTCAAAATGACCATGAAAGGAAAACATCCGGGACATTAAGGCAGCCACAACAGTGCAACTAAAGACACTTACTTAAGAGGACTTCCAGAACTGCTTCAGAAAGTGGCAAGAATGGAATGGGATAAGTGTGTTCAAAGCGAGGGGGAGTGTTTTGAGGGGGATGAAAGGCAATGTGTCTTTTACTGCAATAAATTATTTTTATTTAAACATTCACCTTATCTTTTGGTCACACCAGATATGTTGTATCAACTTCTCCAATTGCACAAGCCAGGTCTAAAATATTACAAAGCTACCCTGGGAAAATGCACTCTCTTCAGACCCCTAAGATTATCTTTAGGTACTGAATAGGCCACTTAGCCAACCTAAAGAGAGAATGTAATTTCCAAAGCATTGTCACTTATGTATGGCGTGTATCCCATTTGCTTAGAAGAAAAATACTCATCATCCAATTTGTCTATAAAAGCAAGGCAGTGAGAGGACAAGCATTACTCAACCCATTTTATAAGTGGGAAACTGAGAGCATAGGAAAACTACCAAACTTAGTCAAGATCATACCAAAAATAGATGGTAAAGCAAGGACAGAGCCCAAATGGATGGTTCCCCAAATTTTAGTCACCGAAGACTGTTTGAATTATACCCATCACTGCCATACATCCTATGCTTCAAATAATTTTGTTTTCCTCCCAAAGAACCCTACATACTCGTATATAAATTATTAATCCATATTTTTTTGATTAATTAATGGCACATAAATTTACCACCCAGTGCTTTTTCACGAGAACAACCATCACTAAACCAAGTTGTTATGATTCTAGGCAGCAACAGTGAAAAGTGACAGTTCCATTCACCCAAGCAGCCCTTTTCTGGGCAAATACCTTTTTCCCCCCAGCTTTTTGAAATACTGAAAATCACACCTAGAAATCACTACTCCCTTTTTGAACTCCCAGATTCCCAAGGATCTCAAATCAGGACCGACTGGGCTTGTAAACTCCAAAGCAGTGTTCTCAATCTTGGGCATCAGAATCACCTGGAGAACTTGTTAAAACACAGACCCTGGGGTCCCTCACAACTGGAGTTTTGGACTCTGTAGGTTGCGGGGGGGCAAGAATTGGCATTTTTTGACAGGTTTCCAGGTGATGCTGAAGAGGCTCTTCCAGGGGCCGCACTTTGAGACCATTGCTCCAGTTGCTGCCCCAATTCACCTGCTCTTTGATTCTGCCTCTTGATTCTCATCAGTGGTAACACTGCTACGGACACCAGGCACTCCACCCCGTGCTAGAGAGTCAGGCCCCTCTCCTTAACTGATTTCTCTGTGCCCCAGGACCTATTTTCTCCTTCCTCTGGGCTCCCGTTGGAGGCACGAGATTAGAGTGCTGAGCAGGGGACTGCAGGAGGCCCGTTCTTATCTTGGGATCTTTTCCTGAACTCTAAGTAAGCAAATGTTTAGACACACATCTGACCCAAATTAGCTGGAGCTACAGGGACAGAAATAGGAACAGCCCATTACTAAACTCTGGGGCAAGAACATGAATTCCCTTGTGAGAAGCAATTAATCGTCCTCCGAGGGGGATGAGTTAGATGTGTGGTTGACTGGATGTACAAACATATTTTAATTTGAAACCACATTGACTTACATTTTTTAATTTAGAAATTCAAGTTCCTTTTCAATCTTAAATGTCATTGTCCCTTAAATACAAAATGTTACCATTTGATCTTCCCAGGGCTGGCAGCAAAAGAGATCCTTTATGTATTTTCCAAAAAGTCAGCTTGGGGGCTGGTGCCTTGTGGGTTTGCTGGCCCTCAGGGGAGGTGGCCAAAACCTACATTCTCTGTAGTCACAGAAAAGGTGAATGGCAATCACAGCACCATGGCAGGGTAGTTTTCGTCAGTGTGTGACCTCAAGCCAGTGCCCCAATATAACATCCCTAAGCCCTGAGGAGAACAGTGTGTGGTAAAATGCAGCATGTGGACCTTTTTGGCTTTTTGCCCGAGCCCTTGCAAAGCGGGCATAGCTTTTCCCACCCTGTGTGAGAAGGTTGCAGAACCCCTTTGTGCTCCTGGCATTGGCGTACTGGACTATATGAATCATTTCACAGGGGAGTTGTTAACACCAAGAAGTGATGAATTATAGCTCTACAAACTAAGATACAGGAAATGCAATGTTTCTTAGAACAATTAATGAAAAGAATTAAAGAGCCTCAGGGACAAGAGAACCAGATAAATTCCTCCTAAGTATTAAGCTGAATTAAAACCAATTGAGTTTGAAATGTAAGAGATATCTCAAGATACATTCATACTATTCCCTTAAGGGTTGCTTCTTAAGGAAAAGGACGTGTTATTCTTTTTAACCACTGAATAAGGCCACACTAACATCAATGTCTTTTCTGGATTATGTAAGTGGTTAAGCCGCACCAATATATAATATCTATTAGAGAACTCCAGAGTGTAAGATACAGGTGAAGACCCATCAGTTCAGATTGTACAAATTCACCAGGGTCCAGTGGACTTCAAGCAGACTTAAATAATTTTGTTGCCTGGGGAAACAGGAGCTGCTTTGAGAACTCCATCAGTATAGACCGCAACTGTGGTCCAGTGCAGGAAAAGGCAAGCCTCCATACTAAGTTGGTGACCAGACCCAAATCAGAGAAAATAAATCCGCAACGCAGTGGAACTACTCATTGCTCCAGATGATTTCTCAGAGCCACTGAGTGAGGACAAAAGGGGGATGAGGAAGAAGGGCCATTCGAAACGGCAGGTTTTGCAAAGAAGTCCGTTTTAAGAGTAGAAGCAGCTAAGAGCAACTGGTGTTAGACCAATAGGAAATGTGATATTCAAGCAACATATTCAATTGCTTTTTTCCTATAAGAAGAGAAGCCTCTTAATCTCTGCTCAGAATAAGGAGAAGGATGCTTGCCTAGTACACTTTGCACAAGGCAGCCAGCTGGAACTACATTGCATGTTCCTTTGGTCGACACTATTAATGTTGGGATGAGACAGGGAGATTTAGCGAGAGTATGCTTAATGCTTTCCCAAGCAGTGTCCTCAGTAGAGGATAACGTGGTCAACCAGCTGCCAGGACTGCAGTGGAGTTTGCTTGATGTCCAGCATGCCCTTCTGAAAATTGCTCAAATTTAGCAAGATTTTAAGAATTGAATGACACACATGCACACACACACACACACACGCACACACATCCACACCAAGTGCCAATCTGACTACAAACCCAGTCTTTTATGCTAGTCAAAGTTTAGAAGAATATTTCATGGCCTACAGCTTAAGAGTGGACATCTGTTGGAGTAATAGTAAAACTCTGGATCGTGTGATTCATCAACTTGTCCGGACTTACAATTCAGAGAAGTTTTCAGTGCACTTGTGCAACCTCTGATCCACCTCACCACTTATAATGAAAAGTGATTGTTTGTGGTTCCTGATTGACATTGTTCCAGAGCATCCGGAAAACTAATTTAAAAACAATGTAGAATTTTGCTGAATGATGGTCTACTTCTGAGCTAAGTCAAAAGATTTTACTAAGTCATCATGAAGAGGAGCTATGAGATGGTGAGGAGGAAGGACAGTAAACAGTGAAAGAATAGAGGCTGGCATTCAGTCCAGGTCATTTACAGGGGCTGTGTTCTATGACTGACCGGTGCCTGTGTCCACTGCTTCATATTTTGAACATCACACTTTAAAAGAAGTTAGGTTGTCAGAGGACCTCGGATCCTGGCCCTAACTATGTGACCCTGGGCAAGTCAACCAATTTCTGTGGGCCTCAGTCTCTCTATTCTGTTCAGGGTTGGAGTTATATTTCACCATCTCCAAGATCCCTTTCAGCCCTCCAAGTCTGATTCTGTGCTTCTCACTCAACACCCTTAGTTGCATGTTCCTACCAATCAGCCACGTACTACACTCAAGGTACAAGTCCTTTCCTACAATAATGTATCAAAGAAAGTATCACCCCAGTCTACAGCTCCCCTTCCAACTAGGGTATTACTTCTGTCCCCAGTTTTCCAGAGGCACCTGTATTTCTTCATGAACTTGGAATGCCCTGTTGCTGCCATCTCTCTTCCTGTCGCATCTGCCTCTGCTGTTCCTCCTGTTTTAGGCCTAAATTCCACTTTCCTCTGTATCCTGTGGCTTCAGGGAAGATGGTGTCCTCCCGGCCTTCGCTCTTCCGTTGCTTGTGGCCTCGTAAAGGTGACCACATCCATACTATGCACAGCTCAGCAAGCGCACCAGCAAATGCTGCCATGCTGCCCAGAGCCCCAAAACCCATGCTGCTCATATCTTTGTCTCTCTGTTTCAGCCCTGAAAAGTCCAACTATATTCCATGAGCAAAGAAAACATTCGGATGGTGACAAGGTAATTTTTTGCGAACTGTGCTTTTTCTGACCTTGACTCCAGGGTATGGGTCTCTGCCGGCTAAGCTTTGGCTAAAGCAGGTAGAATTTCTACAGCAAACTGAAGCAATTTGCCAGTTCTCTGCCCCCACATCTTACACCTATGAACTGAAAACTGTGGATATGGGATCAACTACTAGCTCTGAAACTGCTATTTTTTAGCTTAAAGAATGTCCCCAGTCTTTCTGACATTGAGGAGATCACTGCAAGGATGCAGTAGAAGTCAAACAGACTTGAAAAAGGGAAGTCAAGTTGGTTTGCAAGCTGCCTCACCTTTCATTACAGTTTTTTCTTAGCAACAAGCAGACTCTTTAAATGCAACTCAGTGGCAAGGGAGGGCCTGTGGATACAGAGCTTGTTTGCAGTTACTTAAGGCAAAAGACATTGAGTTTATCTCTTTCTGTTTCTGGGTTGTTGTTTTGTTGTTTTGTGTGTTTTTTTTGGTTTGTTTTTTTGGCATTTGGGGGGGAATTGGCATATATTCTGCACCTTCAGCGTAAATCTCTGCCACCTGAACTTATCGGTAATATAAAGACTGTTTAGCAAGCATCAGCACTGTAAATGAGAAGGAAATGCAAAGGAGGTGTCTTTTTCCTGGGATTTCTTTGTCTAAGAGTCCGAATCTTGCAACCAGTCTGTGGGTGGAGAAAGGAGCAGAGCTCTGTAACTCTTCAGAGGTGCTAGTGATAGGCTGTGGTTTTTACTCCCTGGAGAATAACTATCTTTCATTGGAACTGGAGTTATCCCCAGACCTCTCTCAGGGGCCAAATAGGAGATTCATGATAATAAGATAAAAATGAAGAACTAGAGGTCAGGGACTTGAGGTCCAGCTGTGGCCCTGCCACAGCCCACATCAGCCCCTCAGACAGCTGCGTCACCAAGAAGACAATGAGACTCAGTAAATGATCTGTCTCTAAGTGTCCTTCCAACTTCATGATTGGTCGGACTCTGCAGGCTTTACATTTTCACATGTCTTAAGAGAGAAGTCAAGTGACTAAAGGGGAGAAGGATATAAGTTGTCATGTTATAGCAGATGGACGTAGGTTATATTTCATCTTGAACCCTAGTTAATTATGTGGCAGTTTGAAAAGGCAATGGAATAGGATTGACTATAATACAAGCAGCTTATTATCATCACAGTTTTAGTAATATTTTACCAACATGTACCTGCCTGACCTTTAAGTTTATAGCTCTGATGTACAGAGCTATCTTCCTTCCGATGTACTCTTTATCTTCCTTTTCCATCCTAAAATTATTAGAGAGGTTTTGGTAAGTCTGCCTGTATCAAAATGTAGCAGACCAGAGATATTTGCATGTTCCATTTGTCATAAACAGAATGCTTTCCCCGTTTAAGAGAAATCGGGTTTCTTTGAAAGTTGAGACTAGGTGATTCACCTGTATGCGGTTGATAACAGAATTTATTCTATGTTTGTGCACCCAGACTGAAGACGCCCTGAAGCGCAAGGTCAGAAACAGGCCCGACCGTGCAGACCTGGTTAATATGCACATACTACAGGGTAAGGGTGCCCAAACTCATACTCCAGGGTGCCCACCAAAGGGTGGGCCATTTGGTCAGAGTTCTTTGGCTCTCTATAGTTGCTGAGTCCTCTTAGAAAAGATCCTCTGCCATTAGAAAGTGGTACTTTTACATTTGTGACAACATGGATGGATCTTAAGAGTATAATGCTAAGCGAAACAAGTCAGACAGAAAAAGCAGACAACCATATGATTTCACTGATATGTGGTATATAAACCAAAAACCACAAAAGAACAAGACAAAGAAAGTGATACTTTTGAACATTTAGTCATTCTAGGCCATGTAGACTATCAAATTGGGAAACCACATAATGACTGAGAAGATAACAGATTTGGGGTTTCAGTATTAGACGTGTCATATCCTAACTCTCTCTGAGCACTTAGGGAATGTCCAACATACCGAGGGTGTCAAAAAAATGTACACGTATGATTTGTATTCATCTTTTGTTATCGGTCTGTATTGAGTATTACAATTTTAATACAGTTTTTTCCTTTCTTAAAATGCATATACATTTTTTGACACCCTCTGTGTATCAAATTCCTTTAAAAATGTGTCCATCCTTTAGCCCAGTAATAAGTTTCTAGTAGAGGCGTACCTTGGAGATATTTTGGGTTCAGTTCCAAACCACCACAATAAAGCAAGTATTGCAATAAAGTGAGTTGTACTCTTTCTGGTGGTGGAAGGTCTTGCCTTCAATTTGTAAAAACAACGTCTATGAAGTGAATTAAGCAAAGCGTAATAAAATGAGGTATGCTGTATTTCATCAAAAGGAAATAATCAGACGTACAAAGATTTATGTACAATGATGTTTAATATGGAATTACCTTAGGTGGTGAAAACATTGCAAACAGTGACATGTCCAACAATAGGGGACGGGCTGAATAAATTATGCATCAATCATATGATTGAATACCTTGCAACCACTGCAAATAAGGCTTTAGAAGAATAATGATTTAATAAGAAAAGGCTTACAAGGTGAGCTAAACACCTTTCCACTACACAGTGGAAAAAACTAAGGAAAACAAAACTCTACTTACAATCAAGTTCAGGGAAGAAAAAAACATATACATGAACTGTATTTACAGTCAGATTCTGTGATAAAAAAATATACCCCTACCAATAAATATAAATAATTAAAAAGACACCCACCTATTAAAAACAGTTGATTTTAAGTGGAGAGTTTCCTGATGCTTTCTTTGTCTTTTGTATACTTTTTTTTTAGCATTTTCCACATTAATGGCAATAAGTACGTAGCAATAGTATAATCAAAAAAGCATAAGAAATGTTATTACATCATTACAATCTCGAATTAAAATATCAGGAGGTGAACCACAGTGGCCTCCAGTTCAGGTGTGTGCCTGTAGTGATTCCTTTGGAATCCTCTCTTCTCTGCAACAGCAATTGGAAATTAGCACCCTGGAGCACCAAGGATCTGCTGGATACAAAAGGACCAGTGCCCTTCAATTCTGAAGCAGCAAAATAAGATTAAGGGCCAATGTTTGTAACTGCTAGAGGCAGTCACAGTTAAAGGGATATGTAAGAACAGGAGGCGTTAGGAAGCTTTATGCTGAGACCTGAAAGATGAGTAGGACGTTGAGGTAGAGTGGACTCCAGAGTGAGGACACTAAGTAACAAAGGTACAAAGGTGAACTCAGTAAGACACAGGGACAGAAGGAAGAACACAAAGTTTGGGGATGGAGAATCTTAGGTCATGAAAGGGGTGGATTCAGTTTGTGGCAAGCTGACTGACAAAACAGGAACAGGAGACTTGGAAGGAGAAGAGCACCTTTCAGGGGGATGCAAGAAAGGAGTGTTCCTGAAGCTTAATCTTGTGTTAAGCTTAATCAGAAAGATTCCTGAATCAGGAGGTCCAGCTAGAAGCCGTTGCAGTGATTGTTGCAATGACCCCAGGGTGATTCAGAGAGGATTTAGGCTTATGCACTCCCATTCTTTGGTCTGGAGTATTGATTTTTCCATCTCACATCAAGTGCTTTGCAAACACAGCTTGTAGATAAGTCTGACCGATTGCAACAATTAGACATCCCTGGACCTCTACTGGTATGGAGATTTCGAGATCAGACACTAGGCCTGGGTTAGGAGGTTGATAATAACAGAACAATGGGGTCCATAAGTATCTCACCTTCTAAATTTGCAAAGTTGAGAGTATAGCTGCAAACTCTTAAGGAATCTTAACTTCCAGGTCTGCCTCATAGCAACACCTGGGTAACTAGAGTCTCCTCCAAGTTCTTCCACAGAAATAAATCAGGGCCTAATTGAAAGAAGAGCCTAGGGGTAATTTGGGGCTCGGTTAGTGACCTTCTCACCCTCTAAATGATCAGACACTGCCTGTTGGATAAATCCAATTTTTAAAATCTGTCTGTTTAATTAAATAATGGTTTGAAAAGAATTCTTTTTCTTTTACTACTGACCAGGACATTTGAATCAGTCGGTATCACATTGACAAGTATAAAAGCGTTAAGAAATCATATTACTACAACTAATTATGATACGAGATAATATTTACTGTATGCTCAGCAGTGCCAGGGAACATACAGAGAGGATTTGCATCCAAATGCTGTAGCTTAGGGACAGCAAGCTACAGCACTGGAATCTCCAAATTGCACATTTTTTTTTCAAAAATCCTCACAAAGCAAGTGTCTCTAACTTCTCTGCGTGTCCGAGTCTTCGTTTGCCTTTATGCGGACGCGTTTAGTCTTTGCTGCTAATCCTTGTGAAATTATGATGATTTCATTAAAAAATGATTAGGATGATAGAGCGCAATGTGACACAATGGTTTAGTTCCAGGAGCAAAAATAATAATAACTTCAAATTCTAGAACTGATCCTTTTAATTTCAACCCCTCAGCCTCCACTGCAGAGAGGTCCATTCCAACTGCTCAGATGAAGCTGAAAAGAGCCCGGCTCGCAGATGATCTCAATGAGAAAATCGCTCTCCGGCCAGGGCCGCTGGAGCTGGTGGAGAAGAACATACTCCCGGTTGATTCCGCTGTGAAAGAGGCCATAAAAGGTAGGAGAAAAAATGGCATGCTTATGTCTGTGCTCTGAGATCTGAGGGCTGCCATGACTCTGACATGCTGGGGCCCCTGGGTGTGAGGGCCTCTCCCTGGACAAGAGTCATGCCATTGGTGGCTGTCCCCATAACAAGAGGTCCTGGAAGTGAGGGACAAATTCCCATCCACTCACCCTGCAAGGTCAAGTAAACATAGACCAATTTTGTCAAGTAGATTAAGAACCTGACTTGATGTAATCCTCAAAATATCTCCTCTACAAGGTTCCATCCATCACTTAGGAATGATGGCTGTCTTTAGACTTTCTCCTTTAGAGGGAAAGGGACTGGTAGAGCAGAAAGAGCACTGGACCTGAATGAGAAGACAGAACTCTCAGCTCAGTTTGGCTGCTGTGTGTTGGGGCTTCCCCCAAAACCACGTCACCGTTCTGAGGTGGAGATAACAATAACCGCCCAACTCATAGGTTCTTGGAGTGAAGTTCAGGTTATATAAGCATGTGAAAACTCTTTGACAACCCTCATGTGTGCTAAAAGGTTGAAGGATTAGGGTGGTGCCGAAAAAAACTGCGGTTTAAAAACGTTACAAATAATTGCAAAAACCGCAATTACTTTTGCACCAACCTAATACATATACTTTGGAGGAGACACAAACATTAATTCTATCATAAATTATACAAAATCATTTTGTAGGCTTTTTGAACACTTGAGACCAAATGGACCCAACAACCTGAGCATACTGAATTCATTCATAGAGGTGGTGGGAAGGAACCTGGGAAAAGTATGGTAGAAGGAAGAAAGGGGAGCTTCACATTCCCATAGGCAAACTTATTTTCATCCAATTATGCCCACAAAGAGCTCTGAGGATTATATATTTCATAAGCAATACACATCTAAATGTTTAAACACATTGTCAAAAAGTATGTATCAACTACTAAGTTCATTTTATCTAGCACTAAGTTCATTATTAAACTTACCATTTAGTGTATTATGCACATTCTAAAGTCTTGCTCTCACCTAACCATTCAAAGGCCACATGAATTTTGTACTTGGAACCTGTAAATATGAAAATATCAACTCTAGGAGGGACAATATGCTAACCTGTCAGGCCCACTACATATGTCATTATGACTTACCGTCTTCTTCACTCTCTCCCACCACACTAATCATCCTGAGCTTTTGAATTTACACTAGCTTACTCAACCATATACTATCTCCATACTGACTCTGACAAAATCTAGAACAGGAAGAGATCTCCATCAGGCATCTTTCATCACTTTTTTAGACATTCTACTCCATGCATGTAAATTTATTATTGATTTTTACATGCTAAGCAAAAGATCTCATTTTAATTTACATACTTTGGTTTATGGTGAGATTTTATTTTTCCACATGATTTTGTATCACTGGCAACTTGTGGTTACTACTCTTTTTTCTACTGGGCATTTTCTTCCCTTATTACTTTGTAAAAGTCATATATACTATGTGAAACACTCATCCTCCATCTGTCATAGGTATTGCACCTCCTTTTACCAGTTTCTCCTTGGTCTTTTTGAGTGTGTGTAGAGTGTATTTTACCGATAGCAGATTTTAATCTCTGTATAGTTAAATCTATTAATCTTTTTCTTCATTGTTTCTGAATTTGTTACTTATTTAAAACATTTCTTAGCTCAGGAATATAGTTATTCACCTACACTGTCTTCTAACATTTATATACTTCATTTTTATGTTTCAGTCCTTAGTGCACATGAAATTATTTAAGTGCATGGTTTAAGAGAAAGGTCTAATTTTATTTTTCACAGTTTTATTGATGCATTTTACAATTCATTTTAGTATCTGTCTTCACATGTTTCTCTACATTGGTCTGATCTTTCTAATATATTTTGGCTACTTTTACAAGTATATGCTGGGAGAAATTTAAAATCAGCTTATCACATGCCAATTTCAATCTTGTTAGAATTTTATTTGGAATTGCAGTGAATTTATAGATTAATTTATGGTGAATTCATATGTATAAAATATATTAATTATGAGGCAAAAATATAGTATCTCTCTCCACCTACTTAAGTCTCCTTTTAGTTTCCGTAGTATGGCATTTTTTTTAAGTCAATTACTGCTGACATATGGGAAACCTATTAATTCTGCACATTTATTTTGTAATTTTGAATATTTTCTTAATAGTGTCAATAGTTTCTCAGTATACCTTAGATGGTCTAGGTGCACGATCATATTGTCTGCAAATAATGAAAATTTGCATCCTGATTCATTTTTATTTCTGCCTTGGTGCACTGGCTGATAACTCAAAAAGTAACATTATGGTTTTATTAGTATATTATATAATTAATATAATTTTAAAAATTACATACAGAATATTCATAACATAAAGTACATGTGATTTTCATGTTTTATTTATAAATTATACATTATATATTTGTATTTGTAAATTATATGAATTTTGTACAAATTATACAGTACAATATACCATATTATAAAAATCAAGTTAAATATATTTTATTGCATGTAAAATATTTATATCATGTGGATGTATATCATATGTAAAATTACATGTATAAATTATACAAAGCACATATAATGTATATTATTTTATATTATGCAATAGATAATATTTTATTACATAGTTTAATAATTATTAATATAGTACATAGTAGAAAATTATTATTATTGTTACGTTGCTGGTGCTTAAAAAGCAGTATTACATTGTTACATATGTTATGTTTTTTGCTATGTTATGTTGAATGTTGACTATAACATTTATTTTTGTTTTTGTTTTTATCATAAATGGGAATTTCTCTAGTCATTGACCTCTATATATGATATTAGCTTTTACTATGTAAGGAAGTATTTCTCTATCCTATTCCACTAAGAGTAATTTATAAGATGAATGCTGTTTTTAAAATGCTTTCAATATGCATAAAAAGATGGTTACATGGATTTTCTTTTTTGACCTAGTAATGGGATATTGCTATCTTTCCTAATCACCTTGCATTTCTGGAAAAAATTCTACATAGATTTTTTTTTTCTAGAAATCATTAGTCTCTTATTTGAGATTTTTCTTCCCTTTCATTATGAGTTGCAATAAAGGTAGCTGCTAAATAAATCACAAAATTTCAGCAGTTTCACAATAGAAGTGTATCTTATTCATAAACAGTCCAGAGAGGGTTTTTCTCAATGGCAACTCTTTCAAGCACAACAGTCCCCTGCAGTCTTACTGTTCCACCATCCCCTAGAACAGCGATGGCAAAGTTTTTCCTAAAGGGCCAGATAGTAAAGAAGCCAAGCTATCTAAGCTGTCTGTCACAACTACTCAGTTCAGGTGTTGTAGTATGAAAGATGCCATAGGCAATAAGTAAAAACATGGATATAGCTGTGTCCTAATAAAACTTTATTTACAAAAAGACAGCAGGCTCACAGGCCATAATTTGCCAGTCTATGCCCTGGAGTCCCATCATCCTATGGAGTGAGGGGGAAAGAAAGAATAAAAAGGCCCACACACATATTTAAAAAGCCTCAACTTAGAAATGAACACATCACTTCCATTCACATTCCACTGTGAAAATAGTACATATGGTGGGAAATGTTATTTCCTAGCTGAACAGTAATTTCCCAGCAATCTTGCTGTACAATGGAAGAAGGAACATAAATTTTGATGAATAGTGTCCTCTCTGCTACAATGTTCATAAATAATATTGGTCTATGTGGTTGTTTTGTATTTCTCAGGTTTAAGTGTCAAGGCTATATGCACTCCACAAAATAAGTTATAATTACCTTTCCATATCTTTCATGTTTGGGAAATATTTTAATATGTTCACAATAATTAGTTGCTTGAAAACATTGCCTATTAAAATCATAGAGGCTCAGTACTTTCCTTAGTAGTTCTTTGATAGCTTTTCTTCAGTTTTGTCCATAGTTATTTGTGTATTCAAATTTTATCCTTAAGGTAATTTGTACAGTTTACATTTTTCTAAAAGTTCTCATTATCCGCCTGAATTTCAAGGTTATTAGCCTAAAGTTATATAAAGTTTGGCTTACAATTGTTCTAAGCATCTCTGAAGCTTATATTGTGGGGTGTTTTGTTTTCATTGCAAATGTTGTAATTCCTATAGTTTCTCCTTCCTGCCTCTCTTTTACATTGCACTTGATAGAAGTGTTTCTTTTTTATTGGTCATTATTACAAAGAAGCAGTTCATGAAGTTGTTCATAAATTTTGTTGGTTTCTTGTCTTTCCTTGAATTTATTTCATTTTGCTTTAAGTTATGGTTGTTGAGCAGAAGAATCCCTGTGAGAAGAACTGAGGGTCAGGAATATTAATTGGCTTCAGATGCAGGAGGAGAGACTGGAGACAGAGGGGTGGTCAAAAACTATGCACCCACTCAGATAAGGAGACAGGAGGGCGTGAGCAGGGACACGGCCAGTGGAATGGATAGAAAGCAATAAATAAGAGAAAATAATGGACCGGACGTGAAGCTGCCTGAAGGCAGGAAAAGCAGCCGCTTAGGGATCCATCAGCCTGGTTTTCAAAGCCGCACTCTGACTTTGGCCACCAAGCCATGGAGTTATTTAATCTCACTGTCCATGTTCCTCTCTGAAATCCCAACAATAATAATGGCTATCTCATAGGGCTTTTTTTCAAGGTGGGTTCAATTTAAAAATGTATGCAGAATTAGGTAGGCACTGGTGACACATTAGCAAATTTCTTTCATTTCTGACCCCAAAGACTTTACACTTCAGCAAGAAAAGAGGCAGGGAAGAAGAAAACTATCGGTCCTTGTGATAATTTGTATGAAGGAAATTGATAAAAGTCATATACAATGGGAATGTATATGTGTGTACATAACCAAGGCATCCTGGGAGACATGACTTGTTGGCTGAACCCTGAAAGGAGAAGGCAGAGAATTAGTATGAAAGACCGACAGGTAGCCCTGGTCAAGTGATAAAGTCATTTTAAATTTTATCTTTAAAGCAGTAGAGAGGTTCAAGCTTCTCAATCACTTAAGGAAACACATATTAAGCACTCTTCTAATTCCTCGATCAGGAGGAACATAATTTAAAATACTAATATTAATCCTGCTAATAACAAGCAGTGGAGAGCCATTGGAAGAGTTTCTAGTGGAATCCAGAACTTGTTTTGTGTGTGAGCCAAGTTGGGCATTGGGCAGGTAGAAACATCCTGTGGCTGCAGTGTGAAGTGCACTCATTAGAAGTCACAGAGTTAAAGGGCTCTATTAGGAAGCTGTTGGACTTGTTTGATGACAGTTGATAAAAAAACCTGAACCAGAGTCATGGCTGAGGGTGTGGAAGAAAGAGTATCTGAGAGGTAATTGATTGTGCATGATTCAATGATTTGTAGAATATATCAATTTGGACAAAGGGAAGATTAAAAAATGACATCTAGGCTTCTCTCTCGGATGACTGGGTAAATGGTGGCCAGTTGTCAAGATAAGGGACCATAAGTGGAAGAACAGATTTGGGAGAGATTATGAATTCTTGTTTCAAACTCTTGGATTTGAAAGGCCCACAGGAATTCCAAAGGCAGGGACTGAGTAAGCAGTGCGTTCTACTGACCTAAGATTCAGAAGAAAGTATTGGTCTAGAGCCATACACTTGGGAGATTTTAGTGTATATGGTAATTTAAACTGATGGTTTAGATAATACTGACCTTTCATTTATTTATTTCTTCATTTAATATTTATGGAGTATATCTTCTGTATATCAGACACTATTCTAAGTACTTGAGATAGCTCAGTGACCAAAACATTCAAAGATTTCTGCTCTAACAGAACTTAAATTCTAGTGGGAGAGATAGACAATAAACAAAAACAATAAATAATTATATATCATAATAAAATATGACAAATGCTATAAAAAATAGAAGTAGTGCAGGGTACAAAGAAACAAGAGTGTCTCTGGAGGGTAGTTGGGGCAAGCGGAGGATATTTAAAAAGAGAACACGGCTAAAATGAGGTTCTCACGCAATACTGTTTAGGATAGAGGCAGGGATTCTGTGAAGAATAAAGAGGAGGAATGACTACCGAAAGAGGTGGAGGATATAGGTTGACCTAATCCAAGCAAGTCCAGAAGTGGGCACCAGTGATGGAGAACTAAACATCTGTTATCAACCCATGCACCAGTCTCTTTATCCGTAATCTTTCAACATGCACGAATTTTTACGGGCAAGGTGATGGTATCCTGTGGAATGTCACAAAGACAGGGAGTTGCTCAGAGACCAGCTGTAGAGACAGCAGTTTGAGAAGCCCTTCCCATGGTAATGACGATCCAGCCCCACCTTTCTATCACTTCTTGTGATCAGATCATGCCCCCTGATGTGGTGAAGTGGTGGCTCAGGGTTGTAGTTTGCTGTGTGTCATTCTCGTGGCATCTGTGTATCCTCCCCCCACTGCATCCGCGTGCCTTTCCAGATGTGTTTACATTTTCTAGCCGTCTCTGCAGCTGTGTTTCTATGTTTCTGCCAAGCTCTGAGTGGAATACTCAGTCATTGACTTGCTCCCTCCAGGTTTCCTTGAAGACCAGCTATGTTCCAACCCTCAAATACAATAATCTAGAACTTCACCCAACACAGGGAATGATATTTTTGACGGAGAACCAGTTCCCACTCTGGGATTTTTCTTCTCATTCCTAGATGTCATCCCTCTTACAGTCAGCTGAATGATCACAAAAAGTCTTTTCCCCCAAATTTTCCTTTCCTTTGGGGTTCCAGCTATCAATTCTACTTCCAGCCTGAAAATTTATTTTCTGAGTCAGGTAGAATTTTACAGATTCCAGTCGGAAGAAATATAGGCTCGTATGACTAGAATGATATCACATGGAGGAACAGGAGGCTTTCTGATTTGACTAACACAGGAGGGGGCTTGGGCTTCCTCTTGGTTACATCTCAGAGCATGCACCTGACTCCCTGTTTCTCCTCCATTGAAACAACTGCTAATAGCCACCCTCTCTCTGGCCGGAATACTGAATACAACAAAAATGGTGTTACATGGGAGACATGACTTAATGAAAACAGAAATCAGAGGCTGGAGTTGAGCATGCCTTGCTCAGCTTATGCATGGGTCATTGTCACTTAGTGATCCCTCAGTTTTGAGTGTCCTAGGGGCACTCTAAGCTTGTTAATTCTCTCTCTGATCATCTGAGTATTCTCTTCACTTGACTAGAACATCCCTTAGCTACCAAGGAAGCTGTTTATTGTCCAGAGGCCTGGCTTCTGCCAAGGTAGAGCAGAAGCCCAGCTGGCTTTCCCGTCTCTTCTAACAGTGGAAGGGTCCTGAAGTTCTGCTCCTATAAACAAGCACCTCCTCTTAAAGTGTTCTCACCTTTTCCTTGGATTGAGCCAAGCTTCCCACCTGAATGCCTGAGTCAGCTTTCCAGCTACTTTCTCAAAAAAAATCAAACCTGTGATTCAGAATCTACAGCCTCCTCATCAAAGATAAATGAGTTCTTTTTACACAGGAAGCAACATTTGTAGCCCACCAGGGCTAGCCAAGAAGTCATCTGTTCATAGCTGTCACGTACTTTTCTAAAAGATCCTACACTAGTCTTTGCTCACCTATATCCCCAAGGCTCAGGCTTTGTAACAAAACAAAAAATTTGTATTTTCTAAGAATCTGGTCATTTTTAGAGACTTTGGAATTCTTGACACTCTTCTATCATTCACTTTTAAGGCAAATAGACGATAACCATGGTCCTAAGCCAGAGGGTAGAGTCACTTGCTTTGTCATGAAAAGAAAAGGTTTGCTTCGGTATAACTTTCTCATGAACAAAAATCTATCATTCCATAATGAGAAATAATTTTCAAAGTGCCAGTGATCTTTGGGGGAAAGAAACACACTGAGACATACATGAAAAATACTTTTCTGAGGAATGTTCTGGGAAAGGGGTGGGAAAAGAACATCAGGGAGCTGGTAGCTTTCTGGGTGTGGGAGTGGCAAGAAGGAAAGTTAGCCAACGCTGAGAGAAGGCAGTTGCCTGGTGTTGGCCTTGGCTGCCCGCTGAGGTGAGCACAGACACCAAGAGTGTGCAGGACATGCCCAAGTGGGGCCTACAGCTGGGGAGGAGTCCCTAGAAATCTCAGAGGGAGCTGTGAAAGAGTGGGGTCCTGCAGAGGGGAAGCGAGAGACCATGCTGAAGCATCTTTACACACCAGATGATCTCTGTCCCTAAGAATTAGCCCTAAGAGCTGATGCAGGTCAAGTTCTTATGCAGGTTATGTAGTCCTAGGATCAGGATATATCTAGAGATTTAATGCAAATTTCTAACCAGAAATCTGAAGAAAAGGAATCTTGGTTCCTCCAAATTTCCACTGACATCCATTTCCATAATAAAGGGATCTGATCCCCCTTCAAGAGCAGTGGGTTCTGTCTTTGTTGGACAATATGATCCATCTTCCACAGACGAGGGTCTCTTCAGTGTAAAGAAATATCTTTAGGCAAGAGCCACATTTAAACTACTTCTACCTCACATAATCACCTTCTCCCTTAAGAAATGGATTTGGCTTCAGTCTCTGCCAGGAGGATGTTAGGAGACGGTCTGTCCATGAATTAAAATAGCTCTCAAGCAGTGTACTACTCAAGCTTGCAAGCAGATAAGGAAGCAAGGTCCCTTTTCACATTCCACTTCATGGTTTCCAGCCCTTGGTGTGAGCCTAGCAGAAAGGTAACTAGGACTCCAATTATCTCACTCTAATCTTGGAATTTTAAATGTTTATGCAGAGG
This sequence comes from Rhinolophus hipposideros, assembly GCF_964194185.1. Taxonomy (NCBI): domain Eukaryota; kingdom Metazoa; phylum Chordata; class Mammalia; order Chiroptera; family Rhinolophidae; genus Rhinolophus; species Rhinolophus hipposideros. Next base: position 6,162,005 of record NC_138066.1, on the reverse strand, counting down.
AAAGTACAACTGACTCATTCATCTAATCACTTCCAAGAGGGAGAGGAAAAGCTCAGAGTCACCAGGCCAAGATCCCCAAGGGGCCAGCACCCAGAGCCAGCCCCGTGGGCATAGCTGGGGGATGATGTCAGGGCTTCCCAAAGCAAGTCCTTGTCATCACACCACCTGACGTGTCTACAGGGACAATAGCCAGCACACAGCACTCCCAGAGAGCCTCGCACTGGGGGAGATTGGAGGAGAGGCCCAGGGCCACAGCAAAAAGCTGATAGACTTGGTTGTTCTAGAGACAGCCAGATAAGCTGACCTTTGTCCTTCCCCACAAGAGTCTGGCTTGAACCAGGAAGGAGGGAGAAATGTGCAGCCTTTCCTGTGACAATCCCCTTGCTCTGGGGAAGGTCTGCCTCTGCTTTCCCAGAATGAACCACTCGTTTTTCTGGCTCTGGAGTTGTGCTGACCTTTGCAAAGCTGACCACAGGATAAACTGCCTCCCGGGTGGTCTTCTTTATTTTGATAATGGTAAACTTGAGACAAGCAGATACTCCTAACTAAAACCATAACAATAACAGCCGCTAGCAATTATTGAACACTTGCACCTCAGGGACAATGCAAATAACATATAACATATGTGAAACTCAGTGCTTTACATATGTTGTATTGTTTTCATCCTCAAAACACTGAGAGGTAGCCATTATTATTATTCCCATTTTATAGAGGGGGGAAACTAAGGCTCCACAAGTTTGAATAACTTGGCAACTGAAGTAGAACCAAGGAACAAACCATGTCTGTTGGAATCCAGAACCCATCTTCTTCCTGACCACACCAAAAGCCACGTCCATCATCTCAGAAGGAAGCCATTGCCAGTTTTCTCTCAGGGGCCTCTCTGCCATTACGGTTCTCTTCATCAACAAGGACTGAGCTGAGTGTGTAACTGTATGTGGGCTCTCTGCCCTTCCACTCATCTTCTGCCCTGGCAACGGCAAATTCTAACCACTTATAGAACTGAAGAAGTGGTGATTGGTGGGGACCCATGTAGGGGTCTTTTGGCCTGGATATCCCCTAAGTCGTCCTCAATGTGTCTGTCAGTGTGTTCTGACCTGGCACGTCATACTTTTTACATACCAGGCAGGAGTCATATTTGGGGCTTCGGCCTTCACTCTGTTTGTTCATTCAGGTGTAAACAACTACCCTGTAGGTGGTTGCATGTACTCATGATTTCTTTGTGTATCAGAAAACTCATGGTTTCCCCATAGATTTAAGCAGAGGAACCTCTTTAAATGATTGATGTCACTTGATAAAGTAGACTCCTAGAAACTGTGTCTCTCCAAGGATTGGGTCCCAAAATAATCCTCTCCCCTGGCTGGGAGAGTTTCTTCCTCACCCTTCCCACCCCAACTCTGTCACTTCTAACCAGCACTCTGTCACTTCCCTTCCACTCCCCCCATTATTGCCAAATGCCCCCTCCCTTTCTGTTGTCCTAGCCACAGCTGACGGTCATTTCAGGCTCAATTTAATCCTGTCACCTCCAGGAGTCTTCTTGGATTACTGCACTCTGCTCTCTCCTTCATCTAACCACCAACAGCATTCCCCAGACAGTCTGGTCCTTGACAGTTTTCCAGTTGTGTCCCAGGGCAATACTTAGATAACATCCTTCTCATGGTTTTCTGTCTCTTCACCATATCGTATCTGATTACCCTTCTGCTTCTCTCGATTTCTTTTAAAGTAGGAAGCCTGGAAATAAAAAAAATAACTGAGGAATGCTCTGTCCAGTATTGAGGGAAATGGGACTGATTAGTGACTCTTTTATTCCAGATACTCGACTTCTAGACGTTTCCACATCTTTCCAGTGCCTCCACCTAAGGTCACCAAATGCCCAGTGTTAAAGTGCAAAGGACATGCTGATTTACTGGTGCTAACGGGGTTTCCACAACTCTTCCAACCCTTTTCTGAGACAAGTTCCAAAGAAATCATCACAGTCACCTTTCCTAGACTCCCTGCTTTCTTTGTTCTCATAATCACAGTGTCACATTCAGCCCCTCAAATCACAAAAAGTCAAGTAAACGATCTTGTGAAATATGGAGATGTCCTCAGTGCATGTGTGTAGGAAAAGGAGAGACAGCTATTTTCTATGCTACCTCTCCACAACCAACCTGCAGGTCTTTTCCCTAAACAGTATGTCACCTGATGGCCTCCAGGGAAGGTAACTGATTTTCCACCCCCACTGCAGGTGGCTCTGAGAGTACAAAGCCTGGGCCCATAGGCTTAGCTCAGTCTCTAAATAACTGGGTGGACTGGACCTTGCAATGTCCTCAAAACAGAGATGAGAAAATGTGCCCCCTACTCTGACTTACTTATCCATTATAAAGCATAACAAAAGTTGATTATCTTTGTTATTGCTGTCCTATTAAGTGAACTACTGATACAAACTACTGTTTTTATCATTTGCTCTCACTCCATTTGAAAAGTGGGGTTGTTGGGGGATAAGAAGAGAAATCATTCTCTCTTTTTCTTCCCTACCCTTGCCTCTTCTTTGAAGCATTTATACCCACATGTTACACTACTAGGACAGCTCTGCAATTTGGCTCATTTCCTCTAATTTGTACATATTTGAGAAGTGATACTGTGTTTGGTGTGGGTGGAAATGTTGGTGGTGGGGTGGTCTTTGTCCTCTGAAGTAGCAGAACGTACAGAAAAGATCCATACTAATTTAGAATGGAGACATGGGGAGGGAATATAAGGCAATACAGATCTCAGGTGGCAGTTCTGTTGGGCAGAACTGCCTCCAGGGCCTGGCATAGCCACATGCAGGGTTCTCTGAGAACAGGAATGGTGTTGGCTCAGGGTATGTGCTAAGTAGATCCCAATGAAATGCTGTGATTTCTGGGGTGGGGCGGCTTAACACCCACCTAACCCTCCAACTCTCATGCCCACCTGGCCCTCAATATAAATGTACTTCTTTTAATAGGGACAAAGCCTTTAATTCCACAAATAGAAGTAGGACTTGACATTTTAACGAAAACATTGTTTGTAAAGTAAAGAAATAGGTGAGTAGACGATGGAAGTATAATCATGGAGGCAACTGGAAGGACCTTCCTGGAAGATCCAGGCAAGTGATCCCCTTGACAAAAGGATTATGTGTAATTTTTTCACATAGCATGAAAATGACAAATACAGGCTTATTTACAGGGTCTGCTGTAAGAACAGGGGAAGGAAAGGTTAGAGCTAACTCTGGACTCTTAAAAGAGAGAGGGAAGTGTTTGAGACCAGAGTACTGAAGGGGGAGTAGAATGGCCCCTGATTATAAAGAAAAACTTGGCATTTGTCAAATATCTAATGAAACCCCCCTGTTAGGAAAGGAATATTTTTCTGATGCAAATATAAGAAAATGCTAGCATGCGTTTATTTCAGGTGATAGGTAGACCTGTGTTTTATATTCTTCTCTGTACTTGTCTATTATTTTAAATTTTTATATGGTAGTTAAAAAGTGTACCTTAGAAAATAAAAGTTGAAAAATAAAAGTCCCCGTTAATATAATGGAATACTGTACAGCTGCTACCAAAAAAAAAAAAAATATATATATATATATATATATTTTTTTTTTTAATTGAGGAAGATATCTATGTGTTTACATGGAAAGATCTCCAGAAAACATAAAGTAAATAAAGCAAGTTTCAGACCTATCTATATGAAATATTTTTTAAATTTGTGTGTATATGCATTGCTATATGTCTAGAATTAAATCTAGAAGAGGAAACAAATTATTAATGGAAAGTGGGATTATTATGTACAGCTCTTATGGTGTGAATTTTTATAAGGATATAGTACTTTTATAATCACAGAAAAGCAATGACTTTATAAAAAAATCCTTGGCTCCCTGGAGGAGCAATGTGGTCCCCAAGCCTCCCCAGGTTAGCGGGCTGCCCACTGGGCCAGCGACTGGAGTTTCCACCTGCCCTGTCCTTGTCTGGCCTCTTTCCTGATTTGACCCTTGGATGTCTGAGTGAGGGGCCATGACAGATGCCAGCAGTGGCGGCGATGACAAGCCCCAAACCACATTTGTTCCATTACTTCCAGCTCCTCGTTGGCTTTCCAGTCTGCATGGTGAAAGCTCCTCTGTCTTATCTGCACAGAGCAGGAGTCAAAAGTTCTTGTCAGTGTGATTGCAGAATACCGGGCTGGAAAACTTCCTGATAATACCTAAATTCCTTTAGAAGAGCTGTGCCTGGAATCGGGTCAGATGAGCGATGTGGCCTCAGCACATTCTGTCCTATGCAGCTGGATGATAAACCAGATGAAATTTGGCAATTAAAAAGCATAAGAGACATATAAGGATGTTATGACAGTCCCATTGATCTGATAACCCCTCTCCTCAAGCTAATATATCTATCTATTCCCCCCGTCCAAAGACCATGCCAGCTGCTGTGGAAGAATTTGTGAATGTGTGAGCCATTGAGGATTTCTAAAATAGACACAGAGATAAGAGGAATCAAAAGAAAACCCAAATAATAAACAAATAAAGATCACGCTGAGGTTTCTGAGACACATTTATGGATTTTATAAACAGATACGTATTAGTTGAATAGGGCTTTGGGACACTCTGGTGACATGAGCTAATTCTGACATTTAGGAATTTAAACTTAGTAGCTGTCCCAGCTTATCCTTGTTAGCAAAGTTTGCTAAACATTTTTGTGCTGTGTGCCCTGCTTTATATTTGAACATCATGCAAATGGCACACTGTCATCTCAATTATAGCTCTCACCGTAAAACCTGAGGGAAATGGGGCGTCCTCCTAGTGCTGTCTCCATTGGCCTCATTCTGCACAAAGTGACCCTTTTTCTTTCCTTCATCTTCCCTGATTTAATTTCAAAAACATATAGGTTCACACAGGAAATGTTCAGGCATCAATAAACCTGAAAATAATGTTTAATATATAATAGTAGACCTTTTATACGAGATCGGACAATTAAGTTTGTGAACTCATCCTGGAAAAAGTGCTACATACCTCATTGCTGAATATCACTATGGTCACCTTTGAAATACTCCCCTTGGGAAGCTATGCACTGACGTGAGTGCCTAGTCCACCCTTCAAAGCAATTTTGGAACTCTTTCTGGAATGACCATCAGAGCTGTCGTCGTATTACTCTTGATGTCCTGAATGTCATCAAAATGTATTCCTTTCAATATTTCCTTTATCTTCGGGTAAAGAAAGTATTAATTGCGGACCAAATCAGGTGAGTAGAAAGGGTGTTCCAATACAGTTACTTGTTTACTGGCTAAAAACTCCCTCACAGACAGTGCCGTGTGACCTGGTACATTGTCGTGATACAAGAGCCATGAATTGTTGGCAAAAAGTTCAGATCGTCTAACTTTTTCAGGCAGCCTTTTCAGCACTTCCAAATAGTAAACTTGGTTAACTGTTTGTCCAGTTGGTACAAATTCATAATGAATAATCCCTCTGATGTCAAAAAAAAGTTAATGACATCATCGCAACAAGTTCGCGAACTTAATTGTCAGACCTCGTAAGGCACACATTGCTCACTCTTACCTTGAACTGCAAACAGATCTAAGGAACTAGTCTTAGTAGCGATGACACATTGAAGCATTTCCAAAAAGCCCTTTGATGTGCCTAAGCCACTGACCGAGTTCTTGGATTTCACTCCCTCAGGTAACCAGGTGAGTTTCTCCAAATCAGCAGATGCGTTTGCCTTTGAAGAGGACAGCAGCAGCGATGGGCTTTCTCCAGAGCAGACTCGAAGTGAAGAACCCCAGGGCTCAGCGAGGTCCCCCCCGGACACTAAAGCTACAGAGACCCCTTTGGCAGGCCCTCTGGGGACAATCCAGGTAAACAGACCACATCTCAGCCTGTCATCTCTTTAAGACTATGAAGTCTTAAAGTCAGCGCTGTCACGTATGCTTCAAGACTGAGAGATGTCCCTTCATTGCACATCACCTTGGTACCTCTTCTTCCCCTACTGGGTCCAGGGTTCTATGTGTAATGGCGAAAATTGCCATAAAACCCTGAAAGAGAATCTCAGGACTATACCCTAGACTTACTTTTTTTAAGCATCCACTCTTCCAAGTTGATGCATTTCGTCTTCATTTTTACAAAGTAAAAATAAGGCTCACTGAGATTTCGATGACCCACCAACAATCTCGCAGATAAAATGTGCCACAGCAGGGCTGGTTTCAAGGCCCACAGCCTTTCCCTGCACTGAGCAGACACCAGAGGGTGCTGGGGTGGGGGTGGGCGGCACGAAGTGCTGATTGGCTACAAAGCAGGGAAGCCCCAGTTGGTTCTATCATTAGCCAAATCCCTGCAAGGTCCAGTTCCAGCCCTGACCTATGCACAACACGCATCTCTTTCTGGACAAATTCACCAGCTCTCAAGATGTAAGAAATGTATATTGCAAATACTGTTAAAAGCACATTCATAAAGAACATTGATGACTAACACCAGCCACTGCCACATAGTAAGTGCTCACTCAGTGTGAGACACTTTATAAGTGTTTTCTATTAGATATCCCAGTCCACTCCAGGCACGTGTCACTGATGGGGATTCTGACAGATAAGGAACTAAGGCTCCGTGAGGCTGAGGAGCTGTGTGGCCTCTAGAAACACTTCAGATTCCCCCCCGGCCCCTGGAGCGTCTGCCTCTAGAAGCCACACACCGGTCTCCTCAGCCAGCACGATGGTACTCATGGAGGTGTGTGTGGGTGCCCACACGTGAGGGGAAGGAGACGCACTGCATGGCAGGGAGATGTGAGTCTTCCACCCCTGGTTTCACTCATTCTGGCTCTGGAGAGAACCCTCCAGACCTTCAGTCCCTTCCCTTTAGGCAGAGCTTACTCCTCCTGGCCTCACAGGAATTATTTGATGGATTGAAATTAGATATCATATTTGAAAACATTTGTTACCCTGTAAAGCACCGTACAGCTATCAGGGACAGTTTGGTAATTATCATCCAGAGCCCTTTTTCCAGAAACGATGCTACTTACTGGCCATTGTCATGCCCTCCTTCATCACATCAGAGCAAAGTTAAGGCTGCCAAGGAGAAAATGTGGAATGGGAGAAAAACAGGAGACATAAAAAGCATAGCCGAAACAGTCATACATCTATTGTGCAAGAGTTCATAATCAAAGCATTTTTCCTTCCCCTGCATGCCACAGCTGGTCTTTGCAGCCAAACTTCTTTGATAACATCAAACAGTATATCAGACCATTTGTACTATTATTCTGACAGTAAATTTCTCAGCTTCTGATTTCAGAATGGTTTAAGGAGAGGATAACTTGTTTTCTGCTTATTCCTAGGAGAAGGGAAGAAGGGAGTAAGCACTGAGCAATGCAGGGCAAAGACCATTTTGTCATTTCACCCAGCAGACCCATGTAACAGATCAGAACACTGAGGCTCTAATAGGAAAGGATCCTATAGGCCTTTGCAGGTGCCAGGACTCAGGGAAGGACTGAGAAATGCCAGAGGGAGTTCCTGAGCAGCCCCTGCCCCTTTTTGTCAGCATCACGGCATAGGAATTTAGGAGAGAGAGAGAGAGAAGATAACTAACTAATCCTTCTTCCAAGTCCTATGCATACAGAAACATGCCTCTCAGAAAGATTTTTCAGGACATATACCTACATATACACACATGCACATAAATATGCATAAACACACATACATAAACACAGACACACACCACACATGTATGCATATATATTACTTGCACACACATATACACAGAGACACATGCATATACACACAGAACACATATACATATCATGCAGAGATACATATACACACATATCTATACATACACCTACATGTGAACACATGCATATAAATGCAGACACATACAGATATACAAAAAGACATACATATGCACACACACATATGTACACACACTTTCCCTCCATCTGCTAACACCCTGTCATCTAATTTTCTTGTTGTCTTACTTTCCCCAAAGTTCCTACACCCAGTCCTCCCTCTTACTTTCTTTTTCAATCCCTTTATCGCATCCAACAGGGAGACCTTGTGACAGACAGTTGGAGTCCTCACACAGGGTGACCAGATATCCCAGTTTGCCTAGAATAGGGTAGTTCTATACCCTATGGAATAATTATTAATTTTATTAATAATAAAATTATTCGTGTGGAATAATTATTAATAATGATCCCTTTTTCTCTCAAAAGTGTCCTCAATTGGTTGACAAATTATATATGTGGCTCCTTCCCCTGGAGAAAGTAGTCTTACATGTACTTGGGTACGAAGCTAGGATTTAAACAGCAGAGCTATCCGTGTAGGGGGGAAGGAGGGCTCTACTTTAACATTCTATGTCGCAAAGTTTTTGCTCCTATGTCCTAATAATGCTAAAATTTGGATTTCAGGATCTTACTTCTGGCTCAGAAAATGACAAGAATGACTCGGCCTCACAGCTCGGAAATCAGTCAGACACAGGGAAGCAGGGGCTTGGCCCCCTCAGCACCCCCAACCCTGCGCATGCTGCTGTAAAGGTATGGGTGGGCCCACCTCCAAGCACCTGCCTGAGTACTCGCTCACAGACCTGAGAGTCTTGCCCAGTGTAAGGCCTATATCATTCAAGCCAGTCTCCATATAGAAATACATAAAAATGCATGGGTTATATTCACAGTACGAAACATTCTAAGCATATAGCACAGTTTTAGTTTAATTTTCTTAGCATTATATCTAACAGTTCACAGAGGGCTCTCTCCTCAGTTAACTGCCTGGTTCTCATTTGGGCTTCTGCATAATATTTTATCCCAAATAACTTCTCATTGATTTTGAAGCATGCTTTCTCAGCATTTCATGAATGCTGAGATGACTCTTACAAAATATTTGTTAAATGATTATAATTTAGTAAGAGCCAATGTTAAAGCAATAGCCTCATAGCCCCCTCCACTGCATACACAGAAGTGGTTTTCACGTTCTAAGTGGACAGTAGTTATTTCAGTTGCCCAGTAAAGCTCCACCACCGAACTGCAATAGCCTAAACCTAGCTTACAATTCACTCAGCTCACCAACTTTGAAATTATAGGACTGTAGATAAAGTTTGTTCTTTGCAGGTAGAGGGAGATGATTTACATTATTTCTAATGTTGTGTCCAAAGAAAACTTTTATTAATATTTCTCCCAAGGTATTTAAATTTTCATAATTCAAATTAGTCACTCCTTCAGCCTCACTACATACTAAGAGAATGTGATTGTTGCCCAGAAGGAAGAGAGGTCAATTTCAATGAAGAGCAGACTGGTACCCAGCTGACCCAGCAGGACTGGTTGTTTACGTAAGAGACAGCATTCCTTCTGCTTGGTCGATGCCTGTGAATTCTCAGTTGTTAAATATTCATTATCTCTAAATTAATAGGATACTAGAGGGCTTCTTAAAGAAGGGGGCTGCTGAGCTGAGAAAAACATCCTTGCCTTATTCACTTTGTCAGGTTCATAGGAGGCCAGTGAAAGAATGAACAAAAATCCTGTGATTTTTCTATGTAAGAGAAAGGTATTCTCAGTGCAGGCTCTGAGAGGGTTGAATGAGAAGTTGAATAAGACATGATTTCTGCCCTCAAGGAGCCTATATTCTAGTTGGGTATTGCAGCCACCACTAACCCATATAGTGTTTTGAGCAAGTGAGAAAAATGTGCCCCAAAGAACTTGAATAGACATTTGTCCAAAGATAAAGAAAGTGCCACCAAGCACATGAACAGGTGCTCAATGTCATTAGTCATCAGGGAAATGCAGCTCAAAACCACAATGAAATACCACTTCACACCCACTAGAATGGCTATAGTCAAAAAAGGAAAAGGAAAAAGCAAGTGCTGATGAGGATATGGAGATCAGAACTCTCATACAATGCTGGTAGAGATGTAAAATGGTGCATCCACCAAGGAAAACAGTGGTGGTGCTTTAATATGAAACGTGGAATTACTATAGGATCCAGTAATTCCACTCCTAGGTCTATGCCCAGAAGAATTGAAAACTGGTGTTTAAACAAAAACTTGTACATGAATATGCATAGCAACACTACCCACAATAGTCACAAGTCGGAACTAACCCAAATGTCCATTAACCGAAGAATGGATAAACATGTGGCATATCCATACAATGGAATATGATTTAGCCATAAAGAGGAATGAAATAGTGACACACGCTGCAATGTAGATGAACCTTGAAAACATTACGCTGAGTGAAAGAAGCCAGACACAAAAGGCCGCATATGGTATGATTCCATTAATATGAAAGAAATATTCTGAAGAGCCAGAACCATAGAGACAGAAAGCAGATTCATGGTTTCGGGGGACTGCAGGAAGGAGGGAATGGGGGAGTGACTGTTTAATGGGCACGGGGTTTCCTTTTGGGGTGATAATAATGTTCTGGAACGAGATAGTGAGGTCGCTTGCACAACACTGTGAGTGTACTAAATGCCCCTGGATCGTGTACTTTAAAATGGATACTATGGTGATTTTATGTTACTTACATTTTAGCACAATACAAAAGGAGGTTCCCCTTCCCCCGGGCAGCCACAGCCCCCGTCAGGGCCAATAGCATAGGAAGCAGAAGGGGGGCTGAATTTCAGTCTCCCTCACCCCGTCAGCTGGGTATGCAATAGTGTGACCATTATCAGGCAGCCTCAAAATACCGTATGGGAGTAGGAGACCTGCAGATAAGAGACATCACTGTGAGTGAGGACAGGCTTCCCAGGTAAGCTAGGATTTGAGCTGGACTCAAAGGATGAACTAGAGTCAGATAGCAAGTGGAGTGGGGGAGTTTCAGACAACAAAAAATTGCAAGGAAAAGAGGCAGGAGGCGTAAGCTGTTGGAGACAGGAGATTTAGGCAGTTTGGTGAACTGTCTTCTTTGGCAAACTAGAGTTTGGGCTTCATCTTGCAGAGCAGAACAGGCAAACTGATTATGGGCTGCTGGGGTGGTGTGTTGTGTGGCAGGCCCAGTGTGCGTGAGCAGGTTCGAATCAGAAAGCTGTTAGGAAGTCATGCACTCTTTAGCCACGGGCCGCACTCTTCCCTCTAACATTACAGTAACCTGCTTTACACATTTACGCCTGGGTCTTAAAGCACTGGACTGGGATCCACCTCTGCTTTAGAAAAATGTTCTTCCCTTCTATTGGCCTTGAAGTTCTAGGTAGAAAACAAAACAAAACAGACAAACAAAAAAACAACAAAAATCCATAAACTTAGTATCCTCTGGTCCCCAAACGAGTGTGAAACTACCCAGTTCTGTGGATTCAGAGCTCTACGGGTCCAGCCTTTGCCTTCACTATCCAGATACAATAGTTCAATTTTAGTAGCTTCTGGAAGACTCAGAGTCCCTGTGCTAAGGCAACATGGAGAGAAAATTCTGTAGCCCCTGACTTATCTGTTAGACCCAGGGCTGCAGCTCCCCCAGACAAGGCAAGTCCTAGAGAGAGATGGGAACAGAAGCTGAGCTGCAGCAAAGTAGGGCAAAGCTGACTGCACAGGCTCCACAGAAATTCTCCCAAGTGCAGAAGACTGATTAATTAACTAGCATGCTAATCGATTAAAGAGCACGGAGAAACAGAGCCACCAAGCAAACGGGAATACTTGTGCTCATTATTCATTGGTCTCCGGGAAGCCTCCTTGAGAAAACACAAAAGAGGCTTCGGTGGTGGGATGCGCTGACTCAGAGAAAAGCAAATCATTGTCCCCTTCCAACAGGTCACATTCATATTGTGTGTTTTGTGGTTAAAATGGGGAAGCTGCCCAGTCATGCCTGCGAGCTATTCAGGAGCCCCCTCTCCTGGACACTGCTGGTACCACACTTTCCCTCCAACTTTTCCCCCAAATCCTCAAGAATCTTCTGTCATGACATCCACGTTCTTCATTTTATCCTTTCGGAATAAAGTCAAGGTTTGAAAAAAACCTATGTTTCTTCAACTGATTACAGGAAGGACCTATTGCTTCCCAATATATGGAATACATAGAGGCCTTTTGATTTTAGGAGCAGGTTATAGATATAATCACACTGTCCTCTCAGACCTGTTATTGTTTCAATATTATTTCTTTATCATTCTTATATTGATCATTGAGATAGAAAGTATAGAATATTTCCCCAAACTTTCAGGTGAGGTAACTAAGATGTAGTAAAGTAATTGTTCTCTTAACTTTCTAGCCTGTACCCTTTACTTCTTTCCACGTTACCAAATCTTGCTATATGATGGGTAACTTCTGAAAGCGTTCTAGCTCATGACTAACCCTTCCCATAGTAAGTTAAGAGGGTGTCACTTCCTGATTTGATAACAGTATTTGGGGATGGTGGTAAATCTAACTTTTCAGCCTGAAGCAACAAACTGCACATTCTGGATTTTCAAGGACAAGCTTAATTTTATCTAAGTTTATGTCGTTACGAGGTCAGTTTACTAAGTGTTTAAACAAAGGTGACTACATGCACACATATGAAAGAACTTTGTTATGACTCCATCCCCAGATCAGAACTTATGCTCCATTAGGCCACGGGTTGGTCTGAGATGAGGAAAGTGCTCTCACTGAAACACAGGCTTACATCTCACTCTACTCCTGGAGCCACTTCTAAGATTCAAGAGTCCCTGCCTAAGGAGGGCCCTTCCAGTGGGATACTCTCGAAATAGATTTGTTCCTTAGATATCGCAATGTCCCAGGATCTGTTTGCACATGGTGACCTCGCTGTACGGTACTTCCGGGATTCAAGTCCACCCGCCAGACCAACCTGCCTCCCGAGATGCGCGCAGCACCAAGTCATTCCCCACCATCACCTAAAGCACATGCCTTTCTTCATCCTCTTTGCAGTCCAAGTCCTTGAGTGACAGTAAGAACCGCCACAAAAAACCCAAGGACCCCAAGCCAAAGGTGAAGAAGCTCAAATATCACCAGTACATCCCCCCGGACCAGAAGGCAGAGAAGTCCCCTCCGCCCATGGACTCGGCCTACGCCCGGCTGCTCCAGCAGCAGCAGCTGTTCCTGCAGCTCCAAATCCTCAGCCAGCAGCAGCAGCAGCAGCACCGGTTCGGTTACCCTGGGCTTCACCAAGCTCCGCTCAAGTAAGTCAGGAGTGGCCCGGCTGGGGGTGGGGCAGGGGAGCTGCAAGCAGAGGTTGGGGTGGCTTCTCTCTGAGGCACACGGGCCCGCACCTTGGGACACAGCGAGTCCGGTATTGTATCACGTGCTCCTCCAGTGTGTGCAGAATATGGTTCTGTTTAGAAACCATGGGCCGCTTTTCTGGAACATAAGGCCGGGAGAGAGCAAGTAAATCCATGCTCCTGATAAGAGTTCTCTTTGGGAAAAGAGAAAGGATTAGCAATTTCAGATTGAATTGTGGAACGGAGAGGCGAAAACAGCTAAGAATGCATCTTGGAATCGTGGGCAACTCCAACACAGCTTACGATTTTTGAATTGGTTCAGCACTCATGCCTTAGGAAGCAACAGAGCTAAGTGACCGAGTGACATCCTCACAGATTGACTCCTAAGCCCCAGTGTGTGACCTCATTGCCAGGCCACGTTTTCAATGGTCAATCTCTTCAAGTATAAATTTGGAATGAGGGTTCCATCACCTGTCTCTGTTCAGTCTTGGATTGTGCTAGCAATTATGCTGAGTGCTGAATACAATCAACCTTCATCCAGCATGCGCCTGCCTCCACAGGACAGTGCGTCTGCTAAATCATAGATGGATTTGCCTCACTCATATGCCAAAGTCACCACCACTCCCTCCTGTCTACCCCAAACTCACCGTGAGTGTCACTTGCCACTTGCCATCTAGCCTGCGCTTGTTTTCCTCACCCTGCGTCTTCTGCTGACGTTACTTGCCTGATCCATGTAGTAGCTTGTGATCTGATCTAAATACAAGTCACCCCCTAAGGGTTCTGGTCACCCAATTCCAATATGTGGGAGAGGTTTTCTCCACATCACCAGGCAATTCTGCAATATCAGCTGCTGTCCAACAATTCAACTCAATTCTGACACTAGCTACCTGGAAATAGCATAAGTTTCCATGGGTTAAGGGCTCAGTCGCACAAGACTGCCACCCCCAACCCCTTACGATGCCAATTGCAAGTCCAGAACTTGTCACCTTGCTTCTGGTCAACCAACTGTAGATCACAGGTTTCCATGACCTCCCCTTTGGGTTTGGTTAAATTGCTAGAGTGGCTCACAGAACTGCAAGAAACGTTTTACTTACTAGATTACTGGTTTATTATGGAAAGGATATAACTCAGGAACAGCCAGATGAAAGAGATGCACAGGGCAAGGTATGGGGGAAGGGTGCGGATTTTCCATGGCCTCTCCGAGCTGGCCACTCTCCCAGCACCTCCATGTGTTGACAAACCTGGAAACTTTCGGAGCCCCATCCTTTTGGGTGTTTATAGAAGCCTCATTACAGAGCAATAATTGACTAAATCGTTGACCATTGGTGAACTCAATCTGTAGTCCTCCCCTTCCTGGAAGTCAAGGGGGTAAGAAGGGGGTGGGACTGAAAGTCTCAACCCTCTAATCACATGATTGGTTCTCCTAGCAACCATCATCCCTCCTCAGATGGAGTCCAAAATTCACCTCAGAACAAAAAATGCCTTTGTCACTTTGATCACTTAGGAAATTCCACGGGTTTTAGAAGCTGTGAGCTAGAAACTGGGATGAAGAGCAAATATATATTTCTTATTATAAATCACAACATCAAACCCATATATATATATATATATATATATATATATATATATATATATATATATATATATATATATATTTGACCATATTTTAAGTGCCTCTTTTTGGTTTGTTTTTCAGGGAACCAAACGAACAGATGGTCAGAAATCCAAATTCTTCTTCAACACCACTGAGCAATACTCCTTTGTCTCCTGTCAAAAACAGTTTTTCTGGACAAACTGGTGTCTCTTCTCTCAAACCAGGCCCACTCCCATCAAACCTAGATGATCTGAAGGTATAGGATTTGGCATGATTTTCTTTTTTTAACAAATACATCAGTACATTTTTAACATTTCCATCAACTAATTTCTTGTATAGAACAGTGGGAGGGGGACGAGTATGGGAGAGGCTCAAACACGTGACAGAATATTAACTGCTGTGGTTGAATACCCCATAGAGCAGAAGACCACAGCTCCCAACTCAGCCCTTTCACTGGGCTGGCGTCTTAAATTGGGCGAGCGTCTTAAATTTTCTCCTCCTCAAATTCCTCATTTGCATAAATGAGTTATCATGGGAATTAAATGGAATCGTATAGAGCAGAGAGGAGCTGTGAGATTGCTATGAGCTTCCAGAATGCTCTAAGCTAGTGGTGAATTCCAAGATGAACTTTTACCAATCTCTGATAAAATGAGAAACATAAGAAACATGTAAAGGGTTTTTCATAAATTGAAGTGTGTTCAACATATCTGACTAATCTTTATGGAAAGTACTTATTTCCTCCCAATATTCTGAAAGCTAAAAGATCCTTTCCGTTAGGAAATGATGATGATAGTAGATGGAAATTGAGTGTTTCTGGCAGAGTTTTGTTTCTTTTTATTATATAGGGATTTTATTAAATAAGGCTATTTGTTCTTGTTTAACAAGATAAAATATTGGTAACCTTATGTCAATTAATATCATTTAAAACAATGTACTGTCTGCTCTGAAATGTGGCAGCAACTTGTTACCCGATCTGTATGTGCTGGCAGTTTACTCTGGGTCACAGACCACATGGCCCTCATTTCATTGAAATGACACTGGTCTTTGCGTTGAACCTAATGATTCAAAGCAGTCCTCAGGACTGGCATATGCATTCACACAATAGTTAAAAAAGAACTGGAAAAGATGAATGCAGTGCCATCAGCTTCTCCAATGTGTGAGCACACCTATTCCCTTCAAAGCCTCATTCCATTTGCAGTGATTACACCGGTTTACCTGGTTTTCACCCTACAATTACCCTCCCTCCCCTAAGGATCTTATCATTTCCCCTTCTCCCCAAAAAACTAAATTCCGAAAAGCCCCCATAGTCTTCACTGTGCCAGTCCTGTGGCCCTTCTTCAGTCCTCACCTGCACCCCTCCCCCATTCCCATTCTGTCCTTGGTCATTATCTTCTTTGGGGAAAAGTAGGATTGGGATTATTTCAAATTAAAGGAAACTCTATGGCTGCCAAGTAGCAACACTGGTAAACAAAATACAGCTTGGGTCCTGATATCAAAATTTCCTGTATTCTTTCCACTCGGAATACAAGTGCTTAGACTTTAGTGTGGCACCCATAAACCCAAAAGAAGATGCCAGAGTGGCTGGTCACCACCCTCCACTCCCCAGATCATAAATCCAAAGAGGTAAAAGTTTTACCTTGAAAGCATTACAGTGAGTGAAATAAGCCAGACACAAGGGGACAGATATTATATGATGTATCTAGAGTAGTCAAATTCATAGAGACAGAAAGTAGAATGATGGTTATCAGGGGCGGGGGAAGGTGAGAATGAGGAGTTAGCGTTTAATGGTACAGAGGTGCAGTTTGAAATCATGAAAAAGTTCTGGAGCTGGATGGTGGGGATATTTGCACAACATTGTGAATGTACTAATGACACTGAACTGTACACGTGAAATGATTAAATGGTAATTTTTGTGTTACATGTCTTACCATAATAAAAAAGATTTCTTTTTAAAGTAGTCTATCTCTGGATGGGAACCTAGGTCAGGTAGGACTGGAGATGCACTGAGCCCAGAGATAAGAGAGTCCGGACAAGATGTGCCAGAGCCCTCAAAGGTGGTGTCCTCAGGATCATTGACTGGTTATAGTTACAATGATTAGCCTAGGTATTAAGAGATGACAATGATGATAGTGGCAACTACCATTTTTTGAGTATAAACTATCAGTCAAACATAGATCTGCTTTAGTTTTCACCCTGCAAGGTAAGTTTTAAATATGAACGTAAAAATCAAAACTTAAAGAGGCTAAATGATATGCAAGTTAACCAGTTAATAAATGTCAAAACTGGGACTTGAACTTAAGTGACTGATTTCAAAGGCTTTGTTATTGTCGTTCCAGATGAGAATGGAAAGAGAGGGACAGACGAAAGAAACTTTAACTGGACTTGACCACTGGGTGTGTGAGGAGAGGGGAGAGGGCGAAACCTTAACTGGGTGTAGCTGGCAGTTACACCAGTGGCTAAACTTGGGAGGGTAGAATGAGGAGCTGATTTGAAGGGTCGGCAAGTTCATTCAGTCTGGGAAAGTTGAGTCAGCAGCACAACCAGCAGCACAACCAAGAGAAAAAGTCGACCCAGTTAGAAATATACCAACCTAGTTCAGCTTAATTGTGTTGTCAGGAATAGGAAACAAAATTTTGGGATCGTTTTCATAGTGTGGAGGGTTGAAACTAGAACAGTGAATGAGATAGAGAGCAAAATGGAAAGAGGGAGAGGGGAGGAAGGAGAAGGATAAACTTAGAAGTGGTAACACCAGTCTATGTTTTTTGTTTTTTTGTTTTTGGTTTCTAACAAACTGGGAGGAGATAGATGATAGGTAGATGATAGATAGATAGATAGATAGATAGATAGATAGATAGATAGATAGATAGATAGATAATATGAAAGTGAATTCATATTAAAAACTGGGGGAATATTTGACGGATATTAAGAAAACATCGTTCATATTTTTTAGATGTGATAATGGTATTGTATTGCATTGTGTTTTTTTTTAAGTATCTTCTTTTAGCGATAGATATCAAACTATTTTACAGCTTAAATTATATGATTTGCTGCAACATAATTTGGGAAATGTAGGGGAAGATGTGATTTAGAGTATAAATGAAACAAGATTGGGCATGAGTTAATAATTATTGAAGCTGGTTGATGGGTACATAGGGTTCATTATACTTTCTATTTATTTTTGTGTGTGTTTAAAATTTTCCATTAAATGGTTTAAAAAGACACCAATGATTAAAACACCAATGAATGTAGGAAAAGTGTATACAAAACTTTGTCCCAAGCCAGCCCACACTGCATAATATTCTGAAATTTAAGGTAAACTGAACTCCATTTAAGTATTCACTTGCTTCTAGAATATGAGCTGCACTATTTAATAATGTACTTTAAATTATTCAGTGCCAGAACAGATTCTAAAAATAAATGTAGAATTCATTAATTTTAAGTAATTCAAAATTAAAACTGTAATGAGTTGCCATTTTGCACTTTTTCAAACAAGCAAATAAAAAAGAAAATAATAAAACGATGCTAGCAAAACTGGGGAGGGAGGAGAGGATAGACTATTTTATTGTTTATGGTAATGTAAGTTGTTACATCTTTGTAGAATACGTTTTAGCTGAGTGTAAAGTAATGTATGTTTGCTATTGAAATATAATAGTGCATAGAAAAAATGTAAAAGACAATGGACTTACAGATGGCATTATAGATTATATTTCTAGACTTGAAATGCATATGAACATGTTTTGTTTTAAAATAATCGTTTAAAATAATTATGTTAACATAATTTTCTGACATGCTTTTTTGTTTAATATATCACAAACATTTTTCATAATTATTAATATTCAATTTAAAAACTTTTTTTCCTAGCAGTATATCATTTCACCACCTAGTTAACATTCCTCTATTGGACATGTTGCTTCCAAATTTTTGCCTCCAATTGAAAATATAATGTGTACATACGTATATTTATTCATTTCTCTGATTATCTCCTTGGGCTAAGTACATAGGAACGGAATTCCTGAACCAAAACATACTAATATTTTTTGAAGTTCTTGATACAGACAGCCAAATTTCTGTCCTGAACATTTATGTCAATCTACTCCCCAAAGCAGTATGTGAAAGCAGCACTTCCCAAGCATGTCTGACTGCAAACTGAATCACCTGGGCTCTTGGTAAAATGCAGTTTCTGATTTAGTAGGTATGGGGAGGGGCCTGAGACTCTGTTTCTGGCACACTCCCAGATGCTGTGGGGCTGCAGGTCCAGGAATCACACTTGGAATAGCAAGGTAGTAAAGTATTACAGAGCTTTTTTAAAAAGAAAACATTTTTATTCACTTATGTTTGCTGCTATTTCAGTAAAACAAAGGGTCATTATAAATTTATTTGTCAATTTGATGAATACAAAAATATGTACATATTATTCTAGTTGCATATCTTGGAATACTAATGATGATACACACACATTATTGGCCATTGAAAAATTGTCTTTATCTTTTGTTTGTCATAGGTTGGAGGACGTCCATGACCTGTTTTTATATTGGGTGTCAATCTTTTTCTTTTGGATTGTTAAGCACACTTGATACATTGAGCATACTAATACTTTATTATTTGTCCTGCAATTATTTTGTTTCTGAGATTGCTATTTGCATTATCTTTTTAGTGACTTATAGGGTTTTTCAATTTTGGTTGTCAATATTTTTATTATTAATTTCTATCCTTTTATGCTCAAAAGATTTTTCCCTACAGAATATCAGAAGACTATTTCCCCATATGGATTCTTCTAGTTGTTTTATGCAATTATTGACATTTAAGTATTTAATATATTTCCTATTTTAACTATAAAAGCAATATGCTTATGTAGGCTATTTAGGAAATACAGAAGAAGAAAACCATTGTTAACATTTTAGCGTATCTTTACCCAGATATTTTCATCTGTAAGCATGGGTTTAAATATATATGAAAAAAACATTTATTATTATATATGAACAAATATTTATAGCATCAGTTTTAATAGATCCAAAGCATTTCATCATTTTTATGCACTACTATTTATTGAGTTTCCATATTTTTAGATGCCAGATGGTTAAAATTTATGAACATTATCAAAAAAATGCATGGATTAAATAATTGCATGTGTGTCCACATAATAATAATAACAAACCCTTGCACTGCACCAACCATTTGCCAGGCACTATTCCAAGTGCTTTACAGATTTTAAGCTATTTTAATCCTCACAAGAATGTATAAAGTAGGTATAATTATCTCCAATTTGCAGAAGAGAAACCGAGGCACAAAGTGGTCACTGAGTTAGTAAGAGGCACTGCCAACATTTGAACTGGTAGTCTTATCTCCATACATGCTATCTCTCAATATATGACTATAACGTAGCCAGTTGTTAAATTTAGGACATAAATGTTAATGTAGAACTGTGGTTTTCAAAAACTGGTCCAAAGACCAGCAGCATCCACAACACTTGGAAACTTGTCAAGAATGCTCATTCTCAGTCCCTATCCAGACCCTCAAAATCAGAAATTCTAAGCTGGGGCCCAGCCGGTATGCTGAATCCCACGGTCAGTGGTTCTGGTGCCTGCTGTGGTGTGAGAACCACCCACAGAGAGGGCGTGTGGGGAGGGCAGTCACCTGGGTGGCAGAACATTCCAGGGGCAACATGCTTCAGGATGGTTGGTTGCGGGCTGATGTCTAAACCTAGACAGGTATCATTTTCTCATCTGTAAAATGAAGATAAAGACCAGGATGGGGGTTGGACGGCAGTAGAGTAGGTACCTTCTGTGGTTCATTTGAGCACTGCATTTCTAGGATGTTTCTTCTACAATTCTGGAACCATGAAACATGGTATATGACAAATTTTTAAAAAATTAGTAAAATTGTACAAAACAGATTTATATTGGGTGCAGGGGAGGAAATAAAAAAGTATTCAAAAGAGAAGTGAACATTGTGAAATTCCATTTGTGATGTTTTAAAGTTAACATGATAATAAATACACTTTTTAAAAGATCGTCATTAAACAGCCCACTAACAATGCCGTGGTTTCTTTAGGTTTCTGAATTAAGACAACAGCTTCGAATACGGGGCTTGCCGGTGTCAGGCACCAAGACGGCCCTCATGGACAGGCTTCGGCCCTTCCAGGACAATTCCGGGAATTCTGTGCCCAATTTCGGTGAGATAACGACTGTCACTTTTCCTGTTACGCCCACCAACGCGCTGCCCAATTACCAGTCCTCCCCTTCCACCAGTGCCTTATCCAATGGCTTCTACCACTTCGGTAGCACCAGCTCCAGCCCCCCAATTTCACCCGCCTCGTCCGACCTGTCGATGGCCGGGTCCCTGCCTGACACTTTCAACGACACGTCCCCGTCCTTCGGCCTGCACCCGTCCCCGGTTCACGTCTGCCCCGAAGAGAGCCTCATGAGCAGTCTGAATGGGGGCTCCATTCCTTCCGAGCTGGATGGGCTGGACTCCGAGAAGGACAAGATGCTGGTGGAGAAGCAGAAGGTGATCAATGAGCTCACCTGGAAACTCCAGCAAGAACAAAGGCACGTGGAAGAGCTGCGGATGCAGCTGCAGAAGCAGAAGAGGAACAACTGTGCCGAGAAGAAGCCCCTGCCTTTCTTGGCTGCCCCCATCAAGAAGGAAGATGCCATCTCCAGCTGTCCTTATGCATCCCAACAAATAGCTGTGAAAAGACAAAGCAGCAACTCAGATGGCCAACCACAGGCTTGTGAAGCTGCTCAACTCCTGCCCCTTGGGAGCACTCACTGCGTGGAGACCTCAGGTCAGACCAACGTACTTTCTTCCACATTTCTCAGTCCTCAGTGCTCCCCTCAGCATTCACCACTGGGGGCTGTGAAAAGCCCACAGCATATCAGTTTGCCCCCATCACCAAACAACCATTACTTCCTACCTTCATCTTCAGGCGCTCAAGGAGAAGGGCACAGGGTCTCCTCACCTGTCAGCAGCCAGGTGTGTACTGCACAGGTAAGATCTCCTTGCCCCATGCTCAGTGCTCCCCTTTTCCTGGAAGTGGGATATGGATTTGCAACTGCTACAGAGCTCACGGAACTTTCTGGGAAGGCTCTACCAAAAGTCCAACCACAGTTCCCAGACACCAAGATCCTCAAGCCTTGACAGTTGACCAACTTGCTTCTCTGAGACAGGGCATGGCACACTTGTTCTGTAAAAAGCTACGTAATAAATACTGGGGGTGCCCAAAAAATGTATACAAGTGGACACTTTGGTCAGCGTTTCTTAAGCAGTAGTTCGTTGTAATCAAAAGTGTCTGGACGCTGATGGTAACCAGTGTGAGCACCTCTTGTAATTGCAGAAGTCAAATGTGACTTGTAGTCATCTTTTGTTATCGGTATATATTGAGTATTACAATTTTAATACAGTTTTCCTTTCTTAAAATGTGTATACATTTTTTTGGCATCTCTGTATTTTTGGCTTTGTGGTCATTGTGGTCTCTGTCACAACCACTCAACTCTATCACAAAAACAGCCACAGACAACTTATAAATAAATGAACGTGGCTGTGTTCCAATAAAACTTTATTTACAAAAACGGGCAGTGGGCTGGATTTGGCTCAAAGGGCCGTAGATTGCCAACCCCTATTTTCAAGATTCCTTGGCATCAAGCCTTACCATAGGCCAAAACAATTTATCAAGAAAGCCAAATGGGAAGTTACCAAACCTTACTGGTCTCTCCATATGATAGTCTGCAGAGTGCAAATATTTACTGAGCACCTGCTGTGTGCCAGGCTCTTTACTAGTCTCTGGGGACTAGTGCTGAACTAGCCAAATGAAAATCCCTATTCTCATGGGAAAACAGAAATAATTTTTTTAAAAAATAAGTAAAATACATAATGGAAGATGATACATCTTATGGAGAGAAAGCAGAGAAGCGGGGTCAGGAGTTATGAAGTTTGCAGACTTAAATTAAGTAAAAAGGCCAGAAACATTTGAGCAAGTTTTTGAAAGAGATAAAGGATAAAGCCTGTGAATATTTGGAGTAAAGGCATTTCAGGCAAAGGAAGGACAGAAAGTGCAAGGGCTCTGAAATGGGAGCATGAGTAGAATGTTCAAGTATCAGATAGAAATGCAGTGTGGCTGGAACAGAATGAGAGTAGAAGTGTGGGAGATGGCTCAGAAGAGTAAGTAGTTCAAAGACTAGACCAAGGTGATCATCAAAGTCTTTACTTTGTGTATGTCGCCAAAGAATTATTAGGAACATCTATTTAAGTCTATCTGGGAAAGAAAATTATGTTATCCAAAGGTCTTGAGAGCGATATTATTAGAAAGGGAATAGGAAGAAAACTCACATTAATTGCATTCCTGCCATGTGCCGAGTATTAAGAGGCATGAATATGAGTAAAGTTGCTAATTGTCACACCTTTTGAGCTCCAATTCAATACTCTTTATTTGCCACTGAGAGAAACGAGGCTCATGGAGTCTAAGCCAGTTGCCCAGGATCACACGAACCCCTGAGTATGTGATTCTAAAATACCTGTCCTTTTCACACTGAATGTTCTCTGTCCTGGGAGTATGAGGTGTGGCCGTAGATAACGAGAATACTTTTCACAAACCTACCCAAACAACACATGCAAATGAATGATGCTCACCCCTGAGTGGACACTTTGAGAGGAGTTGGGGCTTACATGCATTATCATCATCAATGACAACATTTATTGAATATATAAATGTGCCTAAGTGTCCTAGGCAACAAAGGTAATAAAAACAACTCTTGAAACAGCTCCGGACCATAAGACCTTCAATTCTAATGATACCAATACTCTCAAGAAGAACTAATGTTTGTACAGTGATCTAAGGCTTACAAAACACTCTTTGAAGACATAAGTGATTACACGATAAAAAGATAAACAGCAATATAGGATAAGAGTACTGATCTGCGCTTATGACATTAAACGTTGCACAAAGCATTGTAATGGGGGAGGGGGAGACAGATTGATCACAAAGGGCTGGAAAAGTCTGGGAAGATTTGGGGAAGGAGTTGGACTTCAGAAGAAGTGTAGAGTTAAAAAAGGAGAGTCAGGAAAAGGGCATTCGTGTCAAACAAGAGAGGGAGGTAGAATGTACGGGGCATACAGAGAGAAGCTCATAGAGAGGTTCGTAGAACTTAAGCTTGCAGAAGGAAATAGTACTTGATGGTGGAGTCTTGAACACTTACCCTGGGGAAAAGTAGAGACCCTATGCTGTGGATATTTGAGAGCCACTGAAAGGTTTGGGGTAGTAGGTGACACATACAAAACCAGATTTGAGATTTGGGCGATGAAATTTAGGGAGGTGTGAAAAGATAAGATACCAGGACCAGTAGTCGCAGCCAAGGCTGCTTTCAAGTATGCCACTGGTGATTATTTAATTTGTTGCTTCTTTCTTTCTGTAGAACTCAGGGGCTCATGATGGCCATCCTCCAAGCTTCTCCCCCCAGACTTCCAGCCTCCACCCCTCTTTCTCCGGAGCCCAGGGAGACAGCAGTCATGGTGCTGGGGGCAACTCTTGTCCCAAAAGCCCAGGTGTACAGCAAAAGGTAGGCACCTGGAAATAGGCTTAAACCTGGGATGGACTTTGCCTCTTCTTTCTTCTGTGGCCCTGTCCTCCAAATGATAAGGTTCAAAGGCAGAAATAAGGGGCATTTTAGATAGAAACAAATGCCCTTGAAAAGGCCTGAAATGGATGTACACATGTAAGTTAGGAGGTACTCCAAGGAGTCATTTCCTGGAGTCACCCTAGAAGTCACAATGACTAAAATTTCCATAATGTGTTTGTGAAACAACATGGTGAACAAACCAGTTTCATTGAAGTTAAAGATTGGAACAGCGAAGCATGGAAAAACAGTGCTGGAGAAAGACGGAGTTACATGGATCTGTGGAAAGGATGGGAGGGATCCAGAAAGTTGGGGTCACAGTGTAAATATCTCTGCAGAAACAAGAAGAGATGATACATTAACAGCAGGTAGAAGAATCGGGGATGTGAAGGACACAGGATATGGGGAGCTCCAAGGAGCAGTGAAGAGCTAAGAAGAAGGAGCACACCCAAGATGGCCATGACACAAAAGTGCGACAACCCACAAGTCAGGGCAGGGCATCCTTTGGGGACAGAGGCCCTGAAATGTCCCAGGCACTCCACAGAACACACTCACACTACACAAGGCGGGTTCTTGAAGAGATCCCCCAACAGTGCCTCCAATTCTCCTCAGTACACCCAGTTAGGAATGAAGCCGCCTGGGGAATAAATTACTCTGGAAAGTCCTGGATTGATGGACTTCTTTGTATTGAACTGGACTCTTTTACTTGATTTCCTTTCATCATCTTGATTTATTCTAACAAAAGAGGATGCACCTTAGAGGGGAAATGAATCTGTGAGGTTCCCATCCTAAGATGCCTCCAGCAATAAATGCACGGTGTTATGTACTATTGTTAATATATTGGATTTGTTTTCTAAGCTCCAGCTCTTTTCTTTTTTTCCTCAAATCAATTTTTCCAAAACGTGGCCTATGGTTTCTAACACAGAAGCAGTACCATTTCTGACCCAGGAACTGATTGTCTCTTTTGCATTTTACTCACACAGATGGCTGGTTTACACTCTTCTGATAAAGCAGGGCCAAAGTTTTCAATTCCATCCCCCACTTTTTCTAAGTCAACTTCAGCAGTTTCAGAGATAACGCAGCCTCCATCCTACGAAGATGCGGTCAAGCAGGTAATGGCCTAATTTGTTCTTTATTGACGAATAGGCTGGCTAAAATTGACTTTGTTTTACTTCATGTGAGTAGATTCTGGTACTGAATACGTCTGGTGCCTCCCCACCAGAATGGGCATTGTGTCCAGATGCTAACTGTAGAAAGGTGTCGCCTGTATACAGAAGTCGTGTGAGGCCAAGACAGAGAAGAGCTTGGTCTGGGCACCCAGTACCTGGACTCAATGCCAGTTTGGCCACCAGCCTGTTGCCACTGCCACTAAGGCTGGGCAAGTGCTCAACTTCTCTTATATGAAATAGGGCTGGTATCTACTTTGTAAGGATTCTAGATAATGTAGCATTTGCCACATCATTCCGGGCACAAGATAGGTCCTCAAATATATGAACACAGTTGTCAGGGTGACACTTTCTAAGGTTCTTCCTAGCTTCAAAATTCAGTGTTCCTGGCAAAATATTGATGGCTGTAGAGCTGAATAATAATGGAGGTTCATTGTATCCTCTACTTTCGTTTAGGTTTGGAAATTTTAAAAATACAGAGTTAAAAAAGCGAAGCAGTCAATGAGCTTATACACCAAATGGCTTCAGTTTGAGTAAGGTATCAGCTAGTCCTTCATATGTGCACAGAAGACCTATACCAGTTACTGCATAGGGGTGTCCCACAGAGCCAAATCAGCCTGCATACAGTTAGGTTTCGCTCGACTTAGAGAGTATTTTAAATATTAGGAGATTTTATGCAAATAAGTAGGCTCTCTTGTTTCTGAAAAAATTAGGAGATCTGGCATCTCTGAAGCCACATTTCTGCTAGTCGCCTGAAACAAAATAGCCACTGCCTCCTTGGACCACAGCATGTGTTCTACACTCTGCCCCACTCTCTTATTCTGTGTTTGGCTCATTTCCATTACCTACCAGACCCTCTAGGCATCTAATGCCTCCTGGACTGGCAAGTGACTGGTTCTTTGAGCAGTGCTCCCATCCGTATTGATTATTGATGCTGTGTTTATTGGGACTGGGCTCTCAGAGGAGTGAGATGGCTATGTTCCAGTTCTCCTCATTTCCTGTCTGTGGTGTCTGTAAACATCAATTGATCTTTCACGATGTCAAAAGAAAAGAAAAAGGCCAACCAAAGTGGACTTCCATAAATAAGACTCTAGTTAACTCAGATGAGCCAGAGGGGAGGGGTGTTTTCCCTACAAGTGTGGACAGTTTCCACAATCTATGGCCATGAGGAACTGGAGAAA
Source organism: Rhinolophus hipposideros (assembly GCF_964194185.1). Lineage (NCBI taxonomy): Eukaryota > Metazoa > Chordata > Mammalia > Chiroptera > Rhinolophidae > Rhinolophus > Rhinolophus hipposideros. The sequence continues at coordinate 6,135,364 of NC_138066.1, read as the reverse complement.
TATGGGTCACATCCACAGCACCCAATCAGGAGGCAGATCCACGTCACTTCAAAGTGAGAAAAAGGGCCAAAAACCTTTAGCCAGTTACACTCGTGTTCATAGCAGTATTATTCACAATAGCCAAAAAGTGGAAGCAACCCAAGTGTCCGTGAGCAGAGGAGTGGATAAACAACATGTGGTATATACGTAAATGGAATATTAGTTAGCCTTCACAAGGAAGGAAATTCTGACACATGCTATAACATGGACGGACCTTGAAAACATTATGCTTCATTAAATAAGCCAGTTGCCAAACGAAAGATACTATAGCAATCCACTTATATGAGGTTTCTAGAGTAGTCAAATTCACAAGGAGAGAAAGTAGAATGGTGGCTGCCAGGAGCTGGGAGGAGAAAGGTATGGTGAGTTGTTGCTTAATGGGTAGAGAGTTTCACTTTTGCAAGATGAAAAGAGTTCTGGAGATGGATGGCGATGATGGTTGCATAACAATGTAAATGTACTTAATGCCACAGAACTGTACCCACTAAAATAGATGGTAAATTTTATGTTGTGTACATTTTACCACAATTGAAAAATTAACTAGCGAACCTAATTCAAAAATCCGTGGTGCTCCGTCTAATAATTTTCTACCCCAGAGGTAGCCACCTTCTAACTTCTGTCCTCCTTTGGTTAATTTGCAATAGCAAATGACTCGGAGTCAACAGATGGACGAACTCCTGGATGTCCTCATTGAAAGTGGAGGTAAGACTGCCTTGTGTCTTGCCCATCGGGATATTCTGCACTTGTCCTCAAGGGAGTACACCCTTAGGACTAAGGTCAGATGCTCACTGTAAATTGGACCCAAAAGTCTATGGGTAGAGTGATCACTCCATCTGAGCTTCCTGTCCTCATTTGGAGCAGATAAAGGAAGGCTTTCATGGATGATTCCTCACTGCCTTTGTCTCTTTGTCCTGGGAACATTTTCACCAATCATTTTAACAGTTTTCCTGTTTCAACTCAGTCCTGTTTCCCTAACCGTTTTCTCCTGCCGTACTATTTCTCTGTAATGTTCTAATCCCAATGTCCCTATCTTCTTAATTATAAGAAGAAGAAAGCAGATAAAGCAAGTTTTGTGCTACCTATTCAAAATGAAATTCAATTAGTAATCTCCCACTGGATGGCCCATTCATGCTTAAATGTCATTCAAGCTAGCAAGACAAAATGAAGCCAGCATATTCTTTTTGCCTCCTTTTAAGTCATTCATTTATTTAGTTTTTAAAATGACATAGTATCTAACTCGAATTTGAAACTACACAAATGAATAAGATCACATAAGGAGAACGTGTAGATAGAAAAAGTTCCTCACGTGTGAGCACTTAAATAACATTTAAATGTTCAGAGAAGGGGTGTCCAGGTGGTAGGCTCCATGCTGCTCTGGACCAAGTCCCCACTTTTGGGGGGTCTGCAGTCTGGTAAGGGAGATGGACAACAAATGAGTGAACAGGCAATTCCTCCATTGTAACAAGAGGAAAGAAGAAAAAGACAGGGACAAAATCTTATGTTTTATGATGAAAGATGAGAAGGTTTATCTCAGACAGCCTTGTATTTTTAAGAAAGTATGTGGCAGGTCAGCAAAGAGTGAGTGTGCTGAAGAGGAGCATGGGAGATTTGAGGGAAGAAGAGAAGCTATGAATCAATCATGAATAAAATGAGTTTTCTGGAGAAACACAATGGGATTGGTAGGCAGTATTTAGTGCCAAATGTAGGCCTAACATCATGAATTTAAAGTGAAACCAGTCAGCTTCATTGTATAATTTTTCTCTTACAACATCCAGCTGATTCAGGGCAGGCTCAGAGAAAACAGATGATAAGATTCACACAGGTGTGGAGTTTTGCCAAGGGAGAATGGTGGAAGAGAAAAGAGCAAAGAGGATATTGATAAGAGAGTAATGATAATGGTGGACTAGAGAATATAGGCTGCACAAGAAATGAAAACCAGAAGGGGCTGATGGATGGTGACAAAATAGTAGATTAGACTCCAAGTGGCTGAGCAATCTTTGTAGTCAAGAAAGCTGGAGGAATGGGAGAGGATGGACTGAGGGTAAGAGATTTTGGTTGAAATTGAGCTTTCAGAGGGATGCAGTATTTGGGGATGACAAGGTCCAAGGTGTGTCCAACAGAGTGAGAATAGAGGAATTGCGGGAGTTGAGGGTGATGGGGGTATCAAGGAACTGAGAGGTCAGCTGGATGGTCACTTCTGAGGATGCTGAAATCACATACAATGACAAGAGTTGAAATAGGTACAAGGCAATGAACTGAGCAAGAGTTTTCAATGGATGAGGAGGAGTGACCAGGAGGCTGGTGGGGGGTAGCGGGGAGAGCAGCATGACCCTCAGGAATGCTGAGGAGTTACAAGAAGGTGGGGGAGTAACAATCAGAAAGTAGGCGCAGGATGGCACCCAGGAAGACTCATCTTCTGGCTCTGAAATAAATGAGTCCCCCCGAGGGTATAACAGAGGATGCAGTGTCCTCAGGGGACAGCCAGGTGTCAGTGAAGGAGCAGGTAAAGGAAGGTGCTCTGAGAGTTTGATAATCACACACTGGAACTTCTAGAAAGAAAGGATTTGGGAAGAGACCAGAGGGAAGAATTGGGGATACATATATAGAGCAGTCTAGGGATGAGACAGGGTGATCGGCAATGACCAGAGAAGCATAGCCATCTCCTCTATTTCAGTGTGACTCATTCATTTCAAAGTTTTGTTTTGTGTGGCATGCTCTATTCGAAGTGATGTAACAATTCCCATTGTGTTTTACCAACAGAAATGCCAGCTGACGCCAGGGAGGATCATTCATGTCTTCAAAAAGTCCCAAAGATGCCTGGGTCTTCCCGAAGCCCTACAGCTGCCCTCCCCAAGCCCTCAGCCTCCTTTGAACAAGCGTCTTCAGGAGGCCAGCTCGCCTTCAATCACTATGGCACAGACAGCGATGAGCACCTCGAAGTCTTATTAAATACCCAGAGCCCCTTAGGAAAGGTGAGCGATGTTGCCCTTCTAAAAATTGGGAATGAAGAGCCTTCTTTCGATGGGATAATGGATGGATTCTCCGGGAAGGCTGCAGAAGACCTCTTCAATGCACATGAGATCTTGCCAGGTCCCCTCTCCCCGATGCACACTCAGTTTTCACCTTCTTCTGTGGACAGCAATGGGCTTCAGTTAAGCTTCACTGAATCTCCCTGGGAAACCATGGAGTGGCTGGACCTCACTCCACCAAGTTCCACACCGAGCTTCAGCTCCCTTACCACCAGTGGCCCCAGCATCTTCAACATTGATTTCCTAGATGTCACGGATCTCAATTTGAATTCCCCCATGGACCTTCACTTACAGCAGTGGTAGAACCCAAAAGTGCTAAGGAAGATCAATAGGAGTTCCGTGGGGGAAAGCACACAACCATAAATACGTATATTATCCAAAAGAAGGAGGAGGAGGAAGAGGAGGAGATTAAAAAGAAGCAATGGAGACAATCATCAAGAACAAATAGGAGTCCTTTTTTATACATATGAAATGTAATATTTACCAACATTCAATGACTGTTATTGACTTCAGCAATGCATTTAAAAATGTGCTTTCTCAGTGCAAGAATGAAAAAAAAAACAACGAAAAAAACTTATTTCACTGCCTTTTCAAACACCAGTGATTTCTTCTAGCCCATACGTTTTTTTTAGGCATTGTTGGGGTATAATCTCACCTGTAAGCTTTTCTCATGAATTTTTTGGCATACTGTGGAAAGAAAATGTAAACTCTTTGGGGAGTACAGGGAAACCAGTCTATCAAAGGTTATGGAAGGCATACCTGTGATAGAGGCAATTCTTATATCTCCATTACCTGTCTTCTAAAATACAAGTCAGGCTCAGTTTCAGTTAGGGAGTTCTTGAGGCAGAATAGAGGGAGTAGCAATCTACTCCCAGGGAAGCAAAATCAACTCAGCGTTCCTCGGCCACAAAGATGCCCCATTGGTGTGGTTTCTACTCCTGTACCTATGACTCTGTGGTCACTGATAAAAACTGACCAGCATTTGGTGCAGAGAACCCCACCCAGAACTTCTCTCTTTCTCAACCATTAGTCCAATCACTTTCTCTGTCTCTGTGGTGACAAGCATTGAGAAACAGGTGAGAACCTCCGGACATGGAAGGCTCTCTAACACAATCCCCTTTAGTTCCAAAGACTAGTGATGACCGCCTCAACAGATCAGAAGGATCTCTCTAGCCTCGGGAAGTTGTATCAGGGATAATTCTGACAGAACCATATGCTTCACATATAGGGGTAAATACCATAGGTTACTGTGACAGAACTATTTGTGGAGATCCAACTTCTTAGGGTACGTGTTGTGGGGTCCACCTCAGTTTATCTTTCACCCACTCTTCTTTCAAGATACCAATCCTTTCTTGCTCCTGTTTTGAAGATCTTTCTTTTTCTGCCCTAACGTTGGGAGAAGACTTCTCAAATCTAACAAGCTGACATACTCCTAATAAAGCCATATTTTAAAAAACTAAAAATCCGGGTTCTCTTGGAGAACTCATTCTTCATATGCATAATTTGCTATAAAACAAGTTGAAAGAATGTCTTTAGCAAGAAACTGATGACTTGGCCCATCAGTCCCAAAGCTCATTCTTATCCTTATTTGATTTAAAGCAATCGTTGATTTCAGTTGGTCTGGGGAAATTGGAAATCATTATATGGTAAAAATAGATATGAAATATACTTATAAGGAGAGAGTATTTTACTTATGGGTTTCTTAAAAAAATACAATTACTTTGAAAATGATGGAAGGAAAAACAGACAGTGGTCTCATGTGCATTCCTCATTACCTCTAATGCTTTTGCTGAGAGTTGAAAAACTCAGATGTCAGGACAGTCTCTCTAATGCTCATTGTGGCTCCAACTCACTGTTTTTATAGTGTTGCATGCTGTAGAAAGTAGCTATTGCTGGGGTTTTTTGTTTTTGTTTTTATTTAAATCACTAAGACACTGTTTTCTTCTTTTGTAAAAAATGTTGTTCACTGTGCACTTATGGAGAAAATAACCAAAAATGTTGTGATTTTAGAAGTTCTCTTTTTGATAAAGATTTAGAAGTCATTCCATTGTTAACTTGTAAACTTGTGTGAACAAAGTGTTTTTGGTGACTGCTACTCTGAAAACTGCCAGATCTTATTGGGGATGGGGGGTATATATATATTTATGCATATGTGTACAGATATATACACATGTGTATGTATGCGTGTATATATATGTATATATATATACTCATATACACATGCATGAGTATATTTACATACACGTGTGTGTATCTTGAAAAGCAGTGTTACAGAGTTCTATACCAAAAACCTTTAAGCCTCAATCTGCTGTGAAATGATACTTGGCCTTTCTCACTATGAGTTTCTGATTAATCAACCAGACTACACATTGCCTCTCTGTGTATGACTAATGGCCCCAGCCCGATGACTCACAGACACTTGCTTCCCATGAACAAGCTCATCTTGACAATGAATATGGATGTGAAAAGACAGAACAGCTTCACCATTAGTAGCTGGAAATGGTAATACAGTCTCTCATGGAAGAGCATAAAGGATCATAAAACTCGTTTAACATTCCTTGATCTTGTGCTTTAAAAGATCCACATGGTAAATTTTTCATTTTGCTTTTATGTCAGTCATCAGACCAAAAAATCTACAGGCAAAATTACCAGACTTTTCTTTGAAAATGAAGCTATTGGAAAGAAACCCTTTTAACACATTCCTCACATTTGTTTATTCCTCAGATGTTGAAGTTCTATTTGGATCTTGACAAAGCATGCTGGTCAGTACATTTTTTATGTGTCATGTTGTGTGATTTGTATGTTATCCTGGCCCATGCACACACCTTATTTCCTTTGGAAAACAAAATCATAGTGTGCCTACTCTGAGACTCTGATCTAAGTGTTAATTATTTTTTCCTTTCGGTATTTCAATAATATCTGAAGGAATAGATATGGTTAGGAGGCCTCTGTACTTTGTAAGTTCCTGCACTTTTATTGGGATCTTTTTAGAATACTACCTGGTACTGATGTACAAGCTTCACAGTTGACCAAACATGGATCCCACTTACTACTGCAAACCAACATGCTTAACATAGAGCAGGCCCATAGATTATTGGCCTCAACCTCTTCCCATAGTCTCCATATAGCATATTCATTCTGTCTCTTCATAGCTCAGATGTGAGATTTGTGGGATAAAACTGGGGATAATTGGGAGAAAACTGATGAAGTTGGCTTCTCTCCGTGGGTCAGATAATCCATGTTAATTCATCTGTCTCCTATTGGGGATTTTTATTTTAATTTCTTTTAAACTCTTAGTTATATCCTTTATCCTGGCAACAAATTGGGCCTAAAAGATGTACAGAGACTTATAAAGATGGCCTCATTCATGTTTCTTAATGCTCTTAGAGCCTGAAAATCACCACATGTGGTTTACTTAATGCTCCTGGAACCCCCATGGTGAAGCAAATCTGCAGCCATTTGCAGCCATTTTGACTGCAGTCCCTGCTGCTGCAGTTCCCTGGGTTCATACTTACCCAACTGAGTCAGAAAATTCATTTGTGCAAATGCTTTCATTAAGCCAGTGATCATTAGTAGCAGTTTTGCTTCTAACAATGTTATTGACACGACACACATTCTATTATAAGGGAGAGAGAGAGGGAGGGGAAAGAAAAAAGGAAGGAAGGAAGGAAGGAAGGAAGGAAGGAAGGAAGGAAGGAAGGAAGGAAGGAAGGAAGGAAGGGAAGGAATGGAGGGAGAAAGGAAGGAACAAAGGAAGGAAGGGAGGGAAGAAGATAGGTCCCAATTTCCTGATCTATGAACCAACCTCTCAGTTCAGCTAAGATATTGAATGATGGACAGTGAATCACAAAGTTTTAGATGAGAAGCCATGCTTAACAATGCAATTACTGCACCAGTAAATGAAGAAACCAAGAGTCTCCACCTGAATAGTCAAGGGTCTAGGAACTGGAGGCCTTTGCTATTCAAAACATTGATTTCCGATCTGAAAAAAAGAAACAATAAAAAACTATCCCAAGCATTTGAGACAATGCTTTCAAAAATTATTTAAACTCTATCAGCTCTCCTATAAACAGATTTTTGTCTAGCTGAAAACTTCTGCATCGAATTTACTCATCCAATGGATAATTACCTGATGTCTAACCTGTGTAAATCACACATGTTCTCATGTATCCAATACCAAATTGACTCAGTAAGGGTGGTTCAGATCTTGAGTAACTAGGGAGTTGCAGTTGCAAGAACACTGGGAATCTCCCAGTCCTCAAGCCAGAAACCCTTTAGCTGTGATTTCAAAAGGGTCTTCATTTTTCCAGAAGGGAGAGCAGAGAGCTCCTTTTTAGTTAAAAACTATCACCCACACTAACATTCTTTTCTTGTGTTTCTTTCTCCATGATCAAACAGCAGCAGTATGGCACTTGGAGATCTTTCAATATCTCCATCACTGAAAGCATTTGTGAGCGTTTTAGGGTTTGTTTTCATTGCCAGATACAGAAGCCCCTTGAAAATCAGGGAAGGGAGATGGAAACATTCCCCCCTCCCCCCCCCCCCCCCCCCCCCCGCCCCCATCCCATATCCTCAATCTTCACAACAAGCTCTCTAGACAAAAGGAACTCTTAGTGGAGGGGAGGTGTTTCTAGAGTGAGCCTCCTTCCCTTAGCAGAAAAGCTGCAGAGTATGAAGGCAGCTCAGCCTCCCCCTTGGGCTTTCGCAGCATTCCTCACAGTGGGAAGCCCACAAAAGTTGGCACACTATTTGCTGTCAGATATGAGAGAACTTGGAGTGAAAAGAGTCTGGGGTGTTTGTTTTCTTATAAATTCAGTATAAACCAGCAGGATGGTTCTGATGTTGAAATTGCTAGTGCTTTATTAAATGGATGATATTAAGTGGCAGAGTCCAGGTCCTGCAATAAGATGGTCCTATAGGTCGGAGAGCTGCTAAGGTTGTGTTAAGGAGCTGGGTTTGATTCTGAGAATCCACATTTCCAGAGGACCCCAGCCAGGTAGAGACTATGCATGAAAAGATTATTTTAAGACAGGAAGCAATCTGGGAAGAACTATGCTATCATCTGCCAGGGAAATTGTAATAAGATTCATTGGGTTCAATTGCATATGAGTAAGTTTTCTTCTGATTCTAGGATTTGGCCATTTCCTCTACGGATTAACACAAACTCCTGAATGTCTCTTGTGCTTATTTTAACCACCTGCTGGTAACATGAGTTTCTTATAAATGGTTTAACAGTTCCTTTGTGTTTATGGGAAAAGGGAGTAAAACAATGTGGATCCTGTGTGCTATTCTAACGTTTTCCAAAGGAAGGGAACCCACACTGTTCTCCAGAGTTCCTCTCCAATGTGCCTGCAGTGAGAAAAGAGGGCAGTGCCTTGCTGGGTGCTTGGAACCCTCTCTTGCTGGAACACAAGGAGGTGCTTTGGAAAGAAATCAAAAGACCAAGCATACGTTCTCTATGGGGACCCTGTGTGGTGTTGTTTTCATGTTGGTCTCCTTTGCTCAACTATACATAACCAGAAAGAAATGTGGGTTACCAGGAAGAGAAAAGAAGCAATGGCTAAAATACCAAAGTTGGCATGTGTTCTTTTTTTAAAAATATATATATATTTTTAAATAAAACGTTTATTTTAAAAAGAGATGTAAGCACTTTTCATTGATTATATGACATACCAGGCACTGGCTATGCCTGTTAAGTATTTTATTTCATTTTATCCTCACAATGGTACCATGGAGTGGTACTATTATTATCCCTATTTTACATGTGAAGAAACTGAGGTTCAGAGAAGCGGGGTAAGTTGCTTAACATTACACACCTGAAAAATGGCAGAGCCTGTAGTCAAACTTTGCTTATTTCCAAAGCTCCTGATCTTTCACTCTTTACTTCTTGCCTGTACTTACTACCATGTTTCCCCAAAAATAAGACCTAGCCAGACCATCAGCTCTCATGTGTCTTTTGGAGCAAAAATTAATGTAAGAGCCGGTCTTATTTTAATGTAAGACCAGTTCTTTAATATCTCATCTTATCTCATCTCATCTCATCTCATCTCATATCATATCATATATCATATACTGGGTCTTATTTTATTATTATAGTAAAATAAGAACTGGTCTTATATAAGACCGAGTCTTTTATTAATTTTTGCTCCAAAAGATACATTAGAGCTGATGGTCCGGCTAGGTCTTATTTTCGGGGAAACACAGTACGTTATTCTGTTCATTTTGGGTGGTCGGGAAACAGACTCTCAAGCTACATATCTGCCTATTAAAATACATGCACACACACAACTAGTTAATCCAATGTTTTCATCAGTTTAGCAACTAAGCAAACTGAATCATATAGAATTGGGCTTCAAAATGACCTATAGGATATGTACAGGCTTCCAAAGTAAGACCCGGTTTTTATCTACTTTGCTCTCCTAAATATATTCCTGTCATTTTCTCATTCATGATTATATAAACCACATGAAAGAACTGAGATATTTTGAAAAGAGCTCTGAAATAGGTGTCTCAGGCCCTTGTTTAGACTAGAATTGGTCTTGTTCCCTGCTATGGCTCTGCCTTTTCTGCTTTGGTCTTATTTTCTGATGAGCTCTCCCCAAGTACCATGTTTCCCCCAAAATAAGACTGGGTCTTATATTAATTTTTGCTCCAAAATATGCATTAGGGCTTATGTTCAGGGGATGTCACCTGAAAAATCGTTCTAGGGCTTATTTTCCAGTTAGGTCTTATTTTCGGGGAAACACAGTAAGTGCCATGGGAGGAAAACTAAAGCAAGATATGGGGTGAGAATCATGAATGCTGAGGCAGTGAGATTGTGATTTTAAATAGGGTGTTCAAGAGAGGCTACACCAAGAAAGTGACATGTGCTCAAAGAGTTGCTAAGAGGAAAGGAAATGCTTGCAGGTAAGCCATTGTTTCTTTGTTAAGCTCTCCCCCTCCTACCCCAGTGTGTAAACACAGGTGACCACCATATGAGTCTCTATCAACCTGGCTAACACCATTCATTAGCCTTGATTCCCTGAGACCCCACCCCACCTAACTTCTGGAGTGGTTTTTCTGCATAAACAGCTTTTCTTGGCTCAGCTATGGACTTTCCTAAAACCTCCCAAAGGTTCACAAAGCCCAAACAAGCACCATCTGGCTTCAGTATGTCCCGTACATCTGGCTGAGGAGCCCCAAACCTGGCACTAGCAACAGCCAGGCTTGGTTCATGGCTTGGCCTCTCAAGGCACCTCCAAGCTCAGTCTGGGTGGTGGCAATCTGCAGATTGCCTTGTGCCTCATGCCAGGTGGCCCGGGGCAGGGCACAGACTCTGGCTGAACTTGGCGTCCCCTTCCAGGAGGCCCAGGGACTGGCACGCCTGGTTTGGATCCAGCCAGAGCAACACCCAGCCGCCTCTGAGCACAACACACCCAAAGGGCACACTGAGCAGGCACCAGAGCCCTGCTAAGGTGAATCCTTCTCTGTTGGGTCAGCCCCAGCATAACATCTGTTCCACTGCATTCATCACCAGTCCTCACAACCAATCAGCCTGAGGGATAATCCCTCCTATTGACAGCAACCAAGGCTCAACTATAACAGGAGGGCACGCACAACCCACACAAGGAACATACCTGGAGCACCCACATTAGGTGACGAGGGAGACTGCACCACTGAGCCCCATAGCGTGCCTACTACATAAGGCCACTCTACTAAGAACAGGAGACATAGCAGCCCTACCTAATACATAGAAACAAACACAGGGAGGCAGCCAAAATGGAGAGACAAAGAAACATGTCCTAAATAAAAGAACAGAACAATGCTGCAGAAAAAGAACTTAGCAAAATGCATACAAGCAATCTACCAGATGCGGAGTGAAACACTGGTTATAAGGATGCCAAATGATCTCAGGGAGAACTTCAACAAAGAGATAGGAAATATAAAAATGGAAATAGAAACCATAAAAAAAAAGTCTGAAATAACAAATACAATAACTGAAATAAAAAATACATTGGAATCAATGGTAGATTAGATGAAGCAGAGGATCAAATTAGCAATTTAGAAGATAAGGTAGCAGAAAACACCCAAACAAAAAAGCAAAAAGAAAAAAGAATCCAAAAAAAAAATGAGGATAGCTTAAGGGGCAGCTGGGACGTCAAGCATACCAACATTCACATCATAGCGGTACCAGGAGGAGAGGAGAAAGAGCAAGGAATTGAAAACCTCTCTGAGGAAATAATGACAGAAAACTTCCCTAACCTGGTGAAGGAAATAGACATACAAGCCCACAAAATGCAGAGTCGCAAACAAGATCAACCCAAAAAGGCCCACACAAAGATACATCATAATTAAAATGCCAAAGGTAAAGACAAAGAAAAAAATCTTAAAATCAACAAGAGAAAAGCAGTTAGTTACCTAGAAGAAAGCTCCCATAAGACTATCAGCTGATTTCTCAACAGAAACTTTGCAGGCCAAAGGGATTGGCCTGAAATATTCAAAGTGATGAAAAGCAAGTAACTTCAACCAAAGTTACTCTACGCAGCAAAGCTATCATATAGAATCAAAGGACAGATAAAGAGCTTCCCAGACAAGAAAAAGCTAAAGGAGTTCATCACCACCAAACCAATATTACAAGAAATCTTAGAGGAACTTCTTTAAGATGGAAAAAAAAAAAAAAGATAAAACAAGTGAATAATAAATTGGCAATAACTACATATCTATCAACAATTACTTTCAATGTAAATGAATAAAATGCTGCAATCAAATGATAGGGTGGGTGCTTTGGCAAGAAAATAAGACCCTTACATATGCTGCCTACAAGGGACTCACTTTAGATTGAAAGACACACATAGACTGCAAGTAAAGGGATAGAAAAAGATATTTCATGAATATAGAAACAAACAAAAAGTTTGGTAGAGATACTTAATACCGACCTGCCTGCCTCCAACCAAAATTTTGACCATGGGAAGGTGCAAGACACAAGCCAGTTTCTTAGAGATACCCACTGTAGTAGTCAGCTTAGACTAAATTACACTGCAGTAACAAAAAAAAAAATCCCCAAAGCTCTGACTTACCACAACAAAGGTGTATTTTTCACGTGGGCTGAATAGCCACAACTCTGTTGCACAGCAGCCCATAACTGGCTCATTGCTGGTCTTATGATAGAGTGAAGAAAGGGATAGGATCACAAAATGACTCTTAAAACTTCTGCTTGGAATTGACATAAAGCGCTTGAGTGCATATTCTTATGTCCCAAGAAAATCACATGGTTGATTTTGCCCTCAATGGGAAGATGAAATATAATTTCTTTCCAAAGGGATAGGCAGTAAAATTTTTGAACAATAATAAAATCTGCACATTTATCGTCTACTTTTCTTCTCCTTCTCTCCCTTCCTACTTCCCTCTCATCATCTTTAACATCCCACAACCTGTGGATTCTTTATCTAGAATAGGCAGGATAATATATTCTTCAAACTTACTATTTATAGCATATATTATTAAAGTTCCAAAGCCCATATTCTTGAAACTCAAAGCCCTTTCCTTTAAAAACTCTCTTCTCTCACATGTGTTTCTGAAGCCTGCTTTGAAAGATCAAAAGAGAAGACTTGACACTCCTGTTTCTTTTTTCTGCACTGTCATCTCTTCTCTGGGTTAGAAAGCAGAGAAAACTCCGGCTGCTTCCTGAATAGAGGAAAAGCTGAGGAGATATGTGAAGAAGCCATTAGTTAATAAAGTATTATTGGACCACACTCTTGCAGGGTAGGCTGTCTTTTGTGGAGAAGCTGAGATTTTTCTTTTAGAACTGAAATGTCTTAGGATTGAAGACAGAGGATGGATAGAGTTGTCTGCCACAGTCCTCTAGGACTAGTGCTGTCCAGTAGAACTTTCTGAGATGATAGGAATAATCTATATCTCTACTGTCCAATACAGCATCCTCTAGCCACATGTGGCTATTAAGCATTTAAAATGTGGCTAGGTGACTAACAAACTAAATATTTTATTTTTATTTAACTTTAGTGAATTTAATTTTCGACAGCCACATGTCGTGGGTGGCTACTATATTGGACAGTTCAGTTCTCTACCTTACAGAGATATTAGGTTGGTGCAGTTTAAAGTAATTGCAGTTTAAAAGGTTAAAAATAATTGCAAAAACCACAATTACTTTTGCACCAACCTAATAGTATTGCTAAAAGTCATACAGTGCCCTTAATGTCTCACTATTATTTATACATATAAAAATCATGTTGTGCCTTGGATTTTTTAAAAATATCTCAAAATGGAAACAATTTCAGTTTGTATACAAATTACATTGACATTATAGACATAGCACAGTCAGTTGAAAACAAATAATGCCTTCACTTATTAATTTACTAGAGCTCCCTGACCTAATAAGCAGAGGCTAAATCCACAATTAATTAAAGATATCATGTTCATTCAGCCAAGACATGCCTCAAACCATCTTTTGTTCAGCTGGCCAGCAGGATACTTACAACCATATTTAGGACATCTTGCAACTAAAACCAACATATGCAAAAGATCCCATTTCAAAAACGTTCTTTCATTTATTAGATTAGTAATTCTGTTGTAGGAGAAGCATTTTCTTTATTATGCTAACTATAATTTTATTTGTAGTAAATGAATATGACATAATGTGCTACATAAAAATTTGTTACTTGATTATTGATAATTTAACAAATAGTTATCTATCTGCTATCTATTGGACAGTATTATTTCTCTGTCAGAGATAAGGAAACTGAGGCACAGAGAGGATATTCTTTTTTCCCTAAGATTATAGAATTGGTATTTGGAATTCTAATATATGAACTCATATCTGTTTGATCCAAAGCCTCTACCACCCAACAATACTACTCTTACTTGATAATGATAAAACATAACTTCAGTCACCTGTTTTTTCCTAAAGACAGAGCCTGCAGAAAATTACAATCCCTTTTCAAAAAGCCAACTGATACCAATGGGATATTGCTGTGTAAGATACTCCAGGCCGGCCACAGTTGATGTTCCTTGGTCTCCTGGGGTAGAAGGAAGATGTGATTACGTAGCTATAAGACTGGAATTTAAGCCATTCAAGAAAGTTGTCCCAGTCACATTGAGCCCATATATAATGAGAGTGCGAGGCCACTATCTTATCCTTCTATTTGGCTTCAGGTTACCTATTGGGTTTGGTGAAAATTAAGACTCAAGCTTCTGGGATGCATGCTCTGCCTGGTTCAAAATCTGACCGTCAACCCCTGTGCCCCAAGATTAACCCCGCACCTTCACATTAGTCAGGTGACCGTATGCAATTTTATGAGTGACGTACCTTCCAGCCTAAATCTTCCTGCTGTGAATCCAAAACAGCAATGCCTCACATTCACTTAAAATACAGCGAAAGACAGATGCTCACTTTCTTTATTTGCTGTTGTATTCTTGGTTCCATTTTGCTATTTTTAAAGGAGAAAAACATTTCCCCTCGTAGAATGCTAAAATGCAAAGACGTTGCGACTCCGTTTTCTCCCACCTCCGCACCCCACGGTACTTGCAAACTTTGGACAGAGGAAAGGTGGGCGCCGGGATGCGAAACTACAAGTCCCAGAATGCACGGCGCCCTCCGCACAGGCGCAGCGGCGACCACCCGGCCAGCCAGCCAGCCTGCGGAGACTCCCGGGTCCCCGCACGGGACTGGGGCTGGGGGCGAACATCCTGGGCGGACCTGGCCGGCGCTGAAGGCTACCCCAGGCGTTACTATGAAGGTGCGGCGCAGCGCGTGAGGAGGATGCGGCAGCGGGCGCCGCGGCGGGAGGAGGAGTAGGCGGTGGTGCCCTCGGGAAGGAGCCGCGCGCGGGCCACAAGGCTCCCCGAGGCTCCGCATTGCCGCTGCCGTCGCCCGGGAGGCTCCACGCGGGAGCCATGTAACCCTGCGGCGGGCTCCGGGCTGCTCCGTCCTTCCCCAGCTCCCGGGCTAGCGCGGCAGCGGGGCCAAGATGAAGAAGCAGTTCAATCGCATGCGCCAGCTGGCCAACCAGACGGTGGGCAGGTAGGTCACCCGCTGGCAGCCGCGGGCCGGTGCGCGCCTGCGAGGCAGCCTTCGCCCGGGCGCGCAGGTGATGGAGCCCGCCCGGCCTCCCGTCTCCCTTCCCTCTCTCCCCGCCGTCGCTTTCCCTGCGCTGGCTGGTCCCCTCGGGGCGCCGCTCGCAGGCGCGACCCCTCCTCTAGGAACTTCCCAGACCTCGGAGCCTTTCTCGTGCGCTGCCTGCCGCTACCGGGCTCCGGTTGCCAAGCGCAGAGTGTGACGCATCCTTCACCTGCGTCCCCAGCTGCCCCTTCACCTCGTCCTCCCTGCCTTTCCCCGGGACTCCCTTCTCCCTTTGCTGGCGTCGCTTCCTGGAAACAGGTGTTTGCTCCGATTGCGCCGGAGGCAGCTGAACCGCAGTCGCTCTCCGAAGAGTCCTCCCCTTCGCCGAGTTCAGGGCTTCTCAGGGGTCCAGGGCAAGTGTTGGGCCTGGTCGGCTTGGCGGAGCCGAGCCTCCCTCCTGCCGTGTTTGTTTTCTGGGACTGTGACTGTACTGGATTCTGTATCTCTTTCCTGGCTGGGTTCGTTAAGGCGTTAGGTGGTGGAGAGAGGACCCGAAGGGGTGGGGGGGATGGGGGCAGGGCAGGAATGGCGCTGCTGTCGCCTGGGTCCTAAGACTGTTTTCAGTGGAGGGAGAGAGGCTGCAGAAAGGGAGGCCCAACTCCTCAGGAAGATGAGATAAGCAGAGGATCACAGCCAGGTAGGGGAGGAGGACAGAGCCCCCACAGTCACAAAGAGCCAGGCCCTAGGAAGCTACAAGACCAGCCCCCTGTCATCACAGTAAAAATGGGCTACATCTGGGCTACTGTCTCCAGGAGCGGCTCTGCAGCATGCTAAAATCTATTAACGTTACATAAGGATTCTGGTGGGTCTCTTCCAAAGCTAGACATACTCTGAACACAGGATTGTTAGGTAGAAGGGATTTTTCATGGAACTTCTGCTCCTAGGGAGGGATTTCCATTGCTGCTTTGGCAAAGGAATTCAGGTGTGCAGTTCTAAAGCCAGTGGAAAGCAGAGAACCCAGCCTTGGGTGCAATTCAAGTGCAAGCTCAACACCTCCAGGGCTCTCCATTAGGTTTACTGAGAAACCAAATACCTTTCTTGGGTGGGAAGTGGAGCCTTAGCTGGCATCTGGTAGGGTGGGGGTGGGGATATCCCTGGGGAGTAGGGGACACTGAACTCCCATGTAAGCATACTGCCCTAATTACAGTGGGCATTTGAGGGCAGGGCGTGCAGTGGCTTCTTATGCTTCCAGGGACTCCAGATGGCTTCCAAGTAACAATGTCTAAAATTGACTTGGATTCATTTTCCTTTCCCAAACACATGTGCTGTAACATGAGGGAGAATTTATGAATAGCAGAGTCAGATTAGCCCAGGTTTCTGGCATGGTCTTGCCACAGATATAGCCTCATGTGGGCTGTCTTTTGATATATTGGTTGCTGGAATAGTGTTTTCCTGTATTGGTGTTTAGTGGATGACAGTCAAGCTGACCTGTATTGAGGTCTTGACTTCTTCATTACCCTGCAGACTGGCATCAGTCATCAGGTCAGACCAACCCAGTCATCAGAAGGCCCCTGACTAGAGACTTGGATTGCTCGTTTCCCTTGGTCTTGGGGTTTCAGTTCAGTGCTTGAATCAAAATGTTGCAATGTGTTTATGCTTCCTCCCTAGCCCCCAAAACACAATTCTTCTGTCCCTTTTCAGAAATTGTTTAGAAGTGGTAAGATTTGTGAGCCTGGAACACAAAACCTTGTTTTTCACCCTCATCTGTGGAGGGAATAACAAAGAGAGAGAGGAAATTGGGTTTCAGAATATGTGGTCTTATTCTTGGAAGTTCAAGCAACCTGTCACCAAGAGGTCCCTTCCACTTGTTTTTTGGAACTCTGGTGGATGCTGGCTTGTGGATGAATTCTGTCTCTTTATGAGATGGCATCCGTTGTGTCATGCACCAGGTAAAGTGATGGCCAGTTCACTATTGTGTGTCACTGATATGTTTCCATTTTAATGACATTCAGAGTGAATCTTTTAGAGCAAAAATCAGTTCATGTCACTTTGGCGGTTAAAAGCCTCCAACGGCATCTCATTAATCACACTTACTGTCCCAGATCTTTCCAATGGCCTACAAGACAGTGCCTGACATCACCCTCTTTGTCTTTCCATACTCATTCTGTTCCACCTGCTCCTCCTTCACTGTGCTCCAGCCACAGTGGCCTTCCCTGGCCCAAGCACACGAAACTCATTTCCATCTGGGGGCTTTATTCTTGCTGTTTTCCCTCTTTCCCTGTCTGGCTGAGCGTGTGCTCTTCACATGTGCCTCTTCCTCATCACTCAGGTCTTAGCTCAAAGGCCTCTGAGAGGTTCTCCTTCCCCATTCACTCTCTAGACCATTGTCCTGTTCATTTTTGTTGCGTCACTAATCTCTCTTTGAAATGCTCTTATTTTTTTCATTTTTTTGTTTTCTTGTCTGTCTATCCCCAATAGAATGCGTTGATCACCGTTGTGTGCTCAGTGTGTGTGTATATCTGTGTGTGTGTGTGTGTGTGTGTGTGTGTGTATATCACAATGCCTTAGACAATCGGAGCTCAATTCATGTTCATTGACAAGATTAAAATAGTTTACTGTAGGGTTCACTTGGGTAAACGAAAGTGGCACCATTTACTTTATCTTATTGAGACTGTAGTGAGGCATGATCCTAACATTGCTTCTTAATTTCTGAATCAGTAGAAGCAACAGGATTGGAAGTTTGGAATTTAGGTGTGGAATTGGTAGATCGCTTTATGGAGTTGCTTCAGCAAGCCACTGGGTTCTTGTCCTTTCGTGTCTTTGACGTGAGGACTTTCCTCTCTGATGGAAGAGGGAGATGGGTTTGAGGGTTGCTCCTACTCACAGCTCCTCTCCCCGCTCGCCTCCCACAAGTTGCAGGTTCTGGAGTTCTGAATATACGAGTAAAACTGCTCGGAATGGATTCAGTCACTTTAATAATGTAGGAATTGCCATGCTCGAACGTACTCTACGGAGTTTCTAGTGTTTTCCCTTGATGAACCCTTGATCTGAGTAGAGAAATTGTCAGCAACTGTGAAAAGAGTTTATAAAAATCCATTCCATTTAATTGGGAAAGTTTCATCTCCTCCTTCGTCTGCTTCTCCAGTGTTTGCATATGTTCCTTCCCCTCTGTCCCTTCGCTTCATTCCATCCCTTGGGAAGCATTCCCTGGCCCTTGGAGATGGGGCCACTGTGTGCCTAATGGTTCAGAGCAGCACAGGCTTTCGAGTGAGACAGATCGGGTTTGTTGCTTACGGACTATAGGATCTTGAGCTTAACTCTCTGCACATCTGTTTCCTCATCTGCACAATGGGAATAATAAGGATTGCACTGTGGTAATGTGGCAATGCCAATATGAGATTACCCCTGAAAAGTGCTGAACACAGGGTCAGCACTGGGAAATGCTTAATAAACAGTAGCTACGAGTACCTTTGGGCACATGTTGTGACTGTTATTGGGTTGTATGCACTGTGGCATGCACTATTCATTCATTCATTCATTCATTCATTTATTCAGTAAATATTTACTGGGTACTTGCTGTGTGCCAGGCACTGCTCTGCTTTAGGGAATATTGCAGTGCAGAGTAAGAGATTCCAAGAATTCTTTTGGAATCTGTATTCTAAAGGCATGCTATGGTTATATTGTATTGTAATTTTTGTCTTTTATTATTTGTCTTTCCCACTAGACTTTAAGCTTCTTGTGGGCAGGGGGCAATTCATGGGCAACTGAATGAATGAGTGAGCAAAAGATCCATGTATCATCGATAGGGAAGTAGTGCGAAGTAGTTCAAAGATAGGAGAAGCTCCTCACACTGTCTCTTTCATTTTTGGTGGGAATCAGGATTCAGAGGAGTGAGGCACAGCTTCAGTGCTGGGCTTTGGAAGGATAGAGCAAGATCTAAGGGAGAAATTAGTTCTTGCATGACTTATGATGCCATTTTTTCCTTCAAGAGAGTCTGTTGGTTGCTGGGGTGAGAAGCACCCTGAAAGTCATAGAGTGTGTTTCTTGGAAGTGGCATTTGGTTTGTGTTGGGTGGACTAAAGCCCTGAGCTGGAATTTAGAGACCGGCTAAGTGAAAGAGAAAATGGAGGTATAATTGGCACCTTGATCGGGTGAGGAAGATATTTTTTTCAGTCTGCACAAAAGAGGTCACAGCAGCCCCCACCACAGAGGGCTGTTATGATGTTAAAGGGAATGTGGCTTACACCAAGTGCTCAACCAGTCCTTGAAAAGTTCACTGTCATTTCCTCTTCTGCTTACCCATTCAATCCTCTAAAAACGTTGGCTTCCTAAGTTTCAAGGGCTGTTTAGAAACTGATTCAAATGGCCACTGCCCAGTGATGGCTGTAAATGGACTCTGCTCTTGTGCAAAAATGGATGTTTAAGGTGTCTGAGAGTAGGCGAGGAGCTATGGAAGTGTAGGAGGGGGAGCAGGACTGCTGGGTTGGATTCTTTAGTTTTAAAACACTGAGTTGGGGAATGGAAGACAAAGTTTTGTCTGCAGAGCCTGTTTTCCATTCCTAGACTGCTCAGCATGCAACACTGCATGCAAGTGGGCTTGCTTTCCAGTTCACAGCTTAGGTGAGCATCATTGCTGCTTTGCAGCTCAGGACGCAACCGCAGGGTCCAGGCATTGGCCACTGGGACGGAAATAGATGCTGAGGATGCCGCAGCCACTAGGAGGGCTGGTGCTGCAGGCATTTTTTTTCAGGTCAAAGCAGCTGAAACCAGTGAGGATCTTTTCCTTGAAGGTTTCTCTGAGACACTGCCCTGCCCATCAGCAGGCCTCCTAGGAGCCATGACCCAGGCTGTAGCCTATCAGGGAAAAGTCAGAACCAGTTCCACGTTAGTCATCGGACTGCTTCGTTCCCATCTATTAGCTCCCTGAATGTGCCTTAGGCCTTCAGACCAACACAGGCCCTGCTGCGTCTTCCTGTTAACTCAGCTGGGCCAGGCAGACCCAAACCAGCCCCCCAAGGAGCGCTGTGCATATTTATTAGGTCTCAGAGTGGAGTTTTTCATTGGAGTTTTATGGAAGCCATGCCTTGCCACCTGCTGTAGTGTATATATGTGAGAGATAACAGAATGTACCCACCAACTGATGAATGGGCTACAAATCTGGGAAGAATGTTCCTTGCTCCTATCGTCTAAGCTCCTTATTGGGCAGAGCTGCCGGCTTCCAGCTTGCTGCTGGGCTGCACTCCGCGGTCAGCCTGAGGCTGCCTGGATTTCCTGCAGGATATCCCAGACCTGCAAGTCATTGTGAGGGAGCCATTCTCTTCAAAGGCAATTAATGAATTCCCCTCCCATTTGGCCTTCACCAAAGAAATGTATCAATTAACATCATTTCATATTCTTTTAGGATGGGTGATCAAGCCCCCCCCCCCCCCCCCCCGCACCCCACACCGATTTTTCCCTCTAGAAAAAGTGAATCGGTAGCCATGTGAGTAAAACAGTAATTTAATTTATGAATGTACCTTTTAGAGGGGATTAGTAAGCATCTCTTTTATTAATCAACAAGAACAGGGTATTTCAAATGCTATATTGATAACAACAGCAAATAATATAATTATGCGTCAGCTCTGTTGAGTTAGTTGTAGGCCACACAGAAGGTTGAGGGGAGAGAGAAGGATAGTTAGGGCTCTGCCTTTGGGTGCAGGACATCCAAGTAAGTGGGCACCTGGAACCCCACGGCCTTCGAGAAACCAGTGCCGGTCTAGCAATTTAAAACTATCCTTTTTGTCCAGGAAGCAGATGTTTTTGCCTTCGTTTTCCAACTTTAGAGTTTATTTTTAGGATAAACGTTTATTTTCCCACAGAATTGAATTTCCTTTTTTTAACTTTCTTTTTGGTTACATAAGTGATATTTGTTTATTGTAGAAAAGTTATAAACTTATGGGTGGACAAAAAGGAAAAAAAATCACCAATAATCTCATTACCTAGAGACTACAGTTCGTATTTTGGATATAGTCTTCTGAGTTTTCAATAGGTGTTATATGTTCTTTAAAAAGAGCTAGAGATCATACCGTGTATATTATTTGCAGCGTGCTTTTTCCCCCTCTATGTTATATCTTGACTATCATCCCATGTCCATAACTATACCTCTACAGCATAATTTTTTGAGGTTATGTAATATCCCATTATAGTCAACCGATTTCCTTTTTCTAATCATATAGCAAATATTTCTCACTGGTTTGCTTTCCTAGGATGAAGTTAGAAGTGGAATTGCTGGGTAAAGTATGTGAGTTTTTAAGACTGTGTGAGTGTATATTTTATATATACAGACACACTTATTATAGCTTTATCCTCAGTAGAATTGTCAGTTTATTCTCCCCAACTCTATCAGCAACTAATATTAAAACTTTGTTAATCACATGAATGAAAATAAAAACCTCTCCTTTCTCCTCTTTCAATTTCTAGTGTGATTGAGCATTTTTAATATTTACTGGACATTTGTTGCTTTTTCTGAATATGTTGAATATTTGTTGCCTGCATATGTCTTTGCCCCACTTTTCTAAAGTCATGTTTATAACTTTTCTTATTGATTTGAGGTATTTTTTAATAAGCATATATGTGCTTTGTTACATGCCACATACAACTCCCCATAGATTTTTTTGCCTTTTATATTTTGTTTTGTCTTTTTTTCATATTTTGTGATCTTTAGTCTATCAAGTTATGGTTCCCAGCCCGAGATTACATAAATATTCATATATTTCATTACAATTTATATAATTTCATTTTACGATCAAATGTTTCATGTTATTGATTTTGGTGTATGGTATGAATTAGATGTCACATGTAGAGTTTTTAAAATCAAACATGTTATTATCAACTTGAATGATGTATTAATTCAAGCCCACTGTATTCAAATGTCATTATCACGTACTAAAAGATTTCATCTATTTGTATCTATTTTGAGGATTTCTAGTTTGTTCTCTGATCTGCCTGTCAGTTCTGGCAGGAATTTGAGGTGGGCTCAGCTGCCCAGGTGAGCAGTTGTAGATTGTTCTGTCCCTGCTTTGGGTGGGAGGAGCATAGAGTCAGTCTGGGCCCCTCATCTCAGCATCCTCCAGGGCAACTCTTTTCCTTGGCAAGTAGAGCTCACCAAATTTGCCGAAGGATCTTGCTGCCTTGCTGTGCCTTACCCACAGCTAATGTACAAATTGCTCCCTTATCATAGAGAATTGATTATATTTTTCTTGGCTATTCTCATTTGTGTATTCTTCCTCAGTATTTTATTTTTTTAATCTATATATTAAGATGGGGAAAATGGACACTTTTACAATATTGAGTGTAATGAGAATTCTTCCCCTCTGGCAATAGGGTATATTTACTCAAGTCTGTTTATGATCCTATAAAGTGGTTTTTATCCATTTGGGTCTTGCATAATTTTGTTTTTGTTTTTAGGTAATTTGTTATTGTCATTACTGTAGCCTTAATGATCGGAATCTTTTGTGAAGTTATATTTTCTTATTCTTTATTGCTGGGATATAGGAAAGTTATTGACTTTTATATAATTATATTAACCACTGTCTTCCTAAGCTATTTCATTACTTTTAAGTACTTTTTGAGAAGTTGAATCTATTGTATTTTCCAGGTAGACAATCACATTTTCTACAAATAATGTTGCTTCTTCCTCTTCAGTATTTATATTTATTTTATGTTATTGACTAATTGCATTGTCTAGGACTCGTAGAACCATGTTAAAATATGTGGGCATCCATGTCTCTTATTATTCTCCAGGGAAATGCATGATAATTGGAGAGATTTTGTTTTTTAATCATGTTACATTTTGCATAAGTTTATTATTTTACTTTGAGTTTTTCTTTGGTGCCAAAGTTAAATTTAATTATATTACCATGGTCTTTAAATATAATTTTGTTTTTCTCCTTTTATTTATTAATATATTCACTCAATAATTTGTGCCACAAATATTTATTGAGCACTGACTATGTTCCAGGCAATGTTTTCTGTGCTGAGCGTACACCAATGTAGAGTTCTAACCCATGAAGATTTTGTGTTTTAGATTCTTGAACCTCAGTAGATTTTCTAATGTTGAGCTCTACTTGTTTTCCTGCAATCATTCTTACTTGAGTATGTTTTTTTTTAAATATTCTGCTAAATTTAACTTATTGGTGTTTTATTTAGGATTTTGGCGTTCAGTATTCATAAATGAGAGCATCTAAATTTTTTTCTTTTGCTATACCTGTTTTGATAACAGTGTAAAATTAGTTGTCCACTTCCTACTTTTCCTATGCAATCGTGAGGTAGTTCTTTGAAGGTTGGAAGCAAATTTTCAAGAAGTGATTTTTTGGAGGTGATTTCAACCGTTTTCCCAATTTCTTAATAGTTACTAGACTATTTATATTTTCTATCTTTTCCTGAGTCATTTAAGTAACATATTTTATTTTAAAAATACATTGATTTTATTATGATTTTA
Organism: Rhinolophus hipposideros; assembly: GCF_964194185.1. Classification (NCBI taxonomy): domain Eukaryota; kingdom Metazoa; phylum Chordata; class Mammalia; order Chiroptera; family Rhinolophidae; genus Rhinolophus; species Rhinolophus hipposideros. The sequence continues at coordinate 6,111,762 of NC_138066.1, read as the reverse complement.
AAATGTAATAGAATCTATTTTAAGTATATAGTCGTAGCTCTTTTATCATCCTAATTTGCATTTCTCTCTCTTTATACACCATAACTAGCTTTGCCAGAGGGTTTTCTTCCCCACATCTTGTAGAATCAGCTCTTAGGTGTAAACTATATTTTTTTCCTCATTAGCTCTTGATCAGTGTACTCTTTTTCTATTTGTAGTAAATTCTTCTTTTTAAATTATTAATTAAAAATATTAATTCCTCCTGATTTCCTTGGACTTATTTTATTATCTTCCTAGTCTTTAGTCTTCTATGTTGTGTTAGTTGGGATAGGTTAGTCTCTGCAATGGTAACCCATGAGCTCTGGAGCCTCAGTGGCTTAACATAGCAAAAGTTTATTTTAAACTCATGTGAAATGTGAAGTGAATCAGGACTCCCAAAGGCAGCTCTCCTCCATGGATTCAATCCCACATCTACTCACACCTACATCCACATTTACTCCCTTCCCAATCTCAATATATGGCTTCCAGTCACTACTGAAGATGAAGAGAGAATGTAGAGATGTCATATTGGCTCTTAACTGCCTGAGGATGGAATTTACAAACGTCTCCTCTGTTCACATTTCATTGGCTAGAACTAGTCACAAAGCTCCCCTGGATCTGACTGGAGATGGGGATGGGGCACCTCTCTAGGAGAGTAACTAGGAATGTTCTCTCTCTCATCTCCCACTGACTGTCTTTGAAATCTTTCTTGCACTCCTGCTCACTACAGTCCCCTCCACCCTGCCCTCTTCTTCATTGTGCAGCTATGAGGTCATTCTTTGTCTCCATCATGGGAGGGTGACTATAGATTTTCATAGATCCTTCAGAGGGGAGCATCTTTAGGATAATAAACCTTTCTCCTGCTGATATACACTGCTTGTCATGTCAAAATTAGTTACACACACACACACACACACACACACGCACACACATGAGGTGTGACAGTTAAGTTCACAAACTCATTCTAGAAAAAGTGCTGTATCCCTCATTGCTGAATATCACTATGGTCACCTTCAAAGTACTCCCCTTGGGAAGCTATGCACCGATGCCAGCGCCTAGTCTACCCTTCAAAGCAATTTTGGAATTCTTTTTCGGGAATGGCCATCAGAGCTGTTGTATTACCCTTGATGTCCTGAATGTCATCAGAATGTCTTCCTTTCAATATTTCCTTTATCTTCAGGTAAAGAAAGAAGACATTGGGGGTGAGATCAGGTGAGTAGGGAGGGTGTTCCAATACAGTTATTTGCTTATTGGCTAAAAACTCCTTCATAGACAGAGCCATGTGAGCTGGTGCATTGTCGTGATGCAAGAGCCATGAGTTGCTAGTGAAAAGTTAGGTTGTTTTTGTCTTTTTCATGCAGCCTTTTCAGCATTTCCAAATAGTAAACTTGGTTAACTGTCTGTCCAGTTGGCAGAAATTCATAATGAATTATCCCTCTGATATCAAAAAAGGTTAGCAACATCGTTTTGACTCTTGATTTGGACTGATGGAACTATTGGTCGTGAAGAATCGGCTGACTTCCGTTGTGCACTTTGACACTTTGTTTCTGGGTCATATTGGTACACCCATGTTTCATCACCAGTGATAACACAGCCCAAAACATCGTCTTGCCTCTCCAAAAGGTCTTGGCAAACTTTGACTCTCCTTTGCTTTTGTTCATTTGTGAGCTCCTTCGGGACCATTTTTGTACACACTTTTCTCATGCCAAGATTTTCGGTTAAGATTTTCCTGTTTCTCTATCAATGTTTACTTGGTCTGCTATGCTTCTCACAGTCAGCCGACGATTTTGACGCACAGTGAGACAAATTTTTGCAATAATTTCATCAGTTCTGCTCGTTACTGGCTACCCTGACCTCTCTTCATCAGTGATATATTCTCTCCCCTCAGAAAAACGTGTAATCCATTTGTACACCGCCGTTTCTTCATGGCATTATTCCCATAAACGTGGACTAACATGTCCCTGATTTCACTTCCACTCTTGCCAAGTTTAACAAGAAATTTAGTGTTTGTTCATTGCTCTAATTCAAGCTCAGACAGTCTTGCGACGGGACACAAAAACATGCAACAACAATAATGAACGCCACTCAGCAAGACACCGCCACACATTGACACGAACACTGCTGGGAGACACTGATATACCAAGGTTATGAAATCTTACTGAGCTGTTTGTACGGTGCTGCCAATGTAAGCACACTGTGGCAAGTTCACGAACTTAATTGTCATATCTTCACTCATATATATGTATATAATTGTGTATACATCTATGTATATATACACACATAGATGTATACATATATACACGTGTGCGCGCACACACACACACACACACACACACACACACACACTCTGGGGGTGCCAAAAATGTATGCAAGTGGACACTTTGGTCAGCATGGCTCAAACAGTAGTTTGCCGTAATCAGAAGTGTCTGGACGCTGATGGTAACCACTTTGAGCACTTCTTGTAATTGCAGAAGTCAAACGTGACTCGTATTCTTTTTTTGTTATCAGTATATATTGAGTATTACAATTTTAGTAGTTTTTTCCTTTCTTAAAATATGTATACATTTTTGGCACCCTCTATGTATGTACATATTTCTATATAGTTCTATATAGTTCTGTATATTTATATATTATATTGTATATTTATATAATTATATATATATGTATATACATATATATACATATATATATATATAATTTTTTTTTAAATAAGCCCTTCCTACAGTGGGGAGAGAAGTAATGAAGAGAACAGAAATTCTCATCCTGCCACACCTCAGTGACACCCATTTTATGGAATTATTGCCATGATTAAATAAGATAATGTAATATTCTTAGTGTACCCCTGGGAAGTAATAAATACTCAATAAATTGTAGTTATTACCACTTTCCCTTGCTGTGCTGAAAGCCTCTTTGACATGAGGTATTCATTTCAACCTTATTTATTCCTAAGTAGTGATAATTATAGCTTGAAATTGATACCCATTTGTCTTGTTTTCTCACATCAAACCCAGTTTTTCTGTGTTTAGTCATGAACATCAAACATCTTGAGATATCAATAATACTGATGGCCTCACTCATTTAAAATCCATTGCGACTAATGGTTATTACTTAGATGGTATAGGTTATTCTGCAGTAACAAAAACCCGTAAAATCTTGGCGGCGTACAGCGCTGGCTGATGTGGGCTGGAAGTAGCCCTTCAAGGACACAAGTGAACCTGGTCCACACGTACCTCTGTGATGACACAGGCCGTAAATGAGGATGTGGTGAATCACATGAATCATACACTGGCTCCTAAGGTTTCTTCCAAGTGATGTGTGTCTGTTGTGCTCACATTTCATTGGCTGAATCAAATCACCTGACCATATCCCACTTCAGATGGGGCAGGAAAAGGCAATCCTTCACGGACCCAGAAAGAGGAGAACCACAAATGCCACCGCTGTGTCACCTGTGGCCAAGCACTGAGCTATGTCCTTTGTAGGTATTACTTTTATTGACTCATTGCAACATCTGTGTGAATTGGGTGCTATTTATAGGCCCATTTTACAGATTGGGAATGGTAGCTGTGGAAGTAGCAGACAGAGAAAGGGTCAGAGCCAGATTCAGCTGTGCCCTAAGTAGGTCAGGCACAGGCAAATGCTCTTCCTAAGTGTGGATCTCTGCAGCCTCAGGGTCCCTCAGGTTACTTTGGCTTAGGTGGTTTTAGAAGGCTAATTCACTGCTCTTGACTTGTATAAAAATAACAATGTCACATTCATTTAAGGTAATCGAGTATCTTGTATGTAGCCTGAACCGCAAAGAGCATACAAGGAAATTTCTGCCAATAGAAAGTTCTCCACTTTGTTTCCTTATTACAGTTTCTCCATAAAGGGTGAGAGAGTGCTCTTTGAAAGTATTTTTTTTAGCTCTATGCCCCATGTTGAAAGATAGCAGTTTCTATATCTGCAAAAACCCCTAAAGACTCCTACATAACAGATTAACCAGAGACCTTACAAAGTAAAGAATATGAAAAGCAAGTGGAACTTTGAGCTCTGTCTCTATGTGCACCTTTGCAATTGCAGACACATGTAACTCGCTTCAGTTTTATAGCTGTCATTGTTGAGTGTGTCTGGTGACAGACACTTACTTGTGCCGTACTTTACAGACATTCCTGTGTAATCCTCACAGCAGCTCTCAGAGTTGGTCCTGATCGGTCCCCCATTTTTGCATGCGTCTCGGAGCAGCTGACTGCCTTGTTGGAGCTGGCTGCATGGTTGGAAAGGGAAGTGGAGGTTCGCTCCCAGATCTGCCGGCTTTGACACTGAGGTTCTGCATCGCTGTACTTTCATGACTCCGCAGTAGGAGAAAAGTGGGAAACTTTAAGTGTCCAGTATTTGTGGAATGATTAAGTAAATTCTGGCACCTCTGTGCAGTTGTAATGATTTTAGTGTTTTTATAACATTCAAAAAAATTTAAGGGCTTGAGAGAAATGTTTCAGGAAACAGGATACAGAAGTGCATACAGAGTTGAGATTGTACCGTATTTTTTTTTTTTTTGATGCGTAGCAAAGACTGGAAGGAAATCAGGAAAGACTGGAAGGTTCAGTATGTGGTGTTTATCTCTGGGTAGGATTATGAGTAATTTGAATTCTTGCTGCTTGTACTTTTTAAAATTTTTCAAGTTCTTTAAACATGTACTTTATTAAAAAACAAACAAAAAACCCTCCCAGGACTCAAAACAGAGGGAGCAAATGTAAAATGTAGCTGGAATTTCTTACAATGATGTTTTAAGTTTGGGGCCCTGAAAGGTCTAAAGAGAAGTGTTTGAAGTTCTCTTGAGCCTCGGTTTCAAACATGGGAAACATCTTGTCCTCATGCTCTGGGAGGGACATGATGTCAGATCTCATTTTAGAGAATAAAATAGTCTGCTATTAGGAGGTGATATACTAATAACCTTTTAGGGTTGCTGATGTTAAAGACACATAACATTTTGAAACGTGGTCTGCATGATTTGAAACTGAGGACTAGTGGTTCCCACGACCAGTTAGGGTTCTCTGCTTGCAACAGCAGACGTAGAGTCTGGCTACTCTAAGCAAAAAAAGAGATTTGAGAAGGATGGGGAGGGCTCCCAAAAATCAAAGGAGACCAGGTAGTGGCCCTGCTGCAGAGCCACAGGGCAGCCTCTTCAGAGGGGTTGCTTCCCAATTGTTTTCTGTCACTGGATGATTCCATCACTGAAGAAAGAGTCTAACTGGTTTATTTTGGGTCTTGTGACCCAATCATCCCTTAGGGACAATGGAAGAGTAGGAAACTCTCTGGATTGCATGTTCACAGAGACTGCTGTGGGGGAAAGGCAGTTCCCAAAAGGAAAACCAGAGGCTTTTGCCCAGAGGGTGGCCATTCAACACACCCAGGTGCTGCCCAAACTCTAATCAATGACATCAAAGACCCTACCATGATCAGTTTGCCAGGGATCTGTGAACTTAGCGGTGAAGTAGGGAACGTGATTCCTGGTATTCAGAGAAGTCATTTCTCAACACTACCTATCCAGTCAATTCCTATGAATTATATTTGATCTATGCTCCTTTTTCATTTCTGATTCTTACATAGAGTCTGTCTTTCTACCCTTGACCATTACAGTGTCCTCCTTATTTTCATTCTTGCCTTGAATCTCTTCTCTGACTTCCTACAACGCAGGCCAGACTATATTTTTGAATACATGGAAAGAAGAATGTCATTTTCCTTCTTTATCTAGTTTTGCTCTGTGGGGAAAATAATCCTAAGACTGTGGGGAATGCAGCATACAATAGACTCATCTTAGAAATTTACAGTCCATCTTTGTATTTAAGGCTCTAAGAGGTTCTGCAGTAAACAAAGCTGTTGATCATTTGTATCACCAAGAATGCTCTTAATTATAGTACGTGATGTCAATTCAGAGTGGTTTAAACAATAAAGAAACTTTACTTCAGATGACAGGTCGTCCAAAGGTAGGGAGAGTTCAGGTGCCTTGTGATCTTTCTTTCCATTATCCTATGTTTTGCCCTTATCTGTGTGTTGGCTTTTCCTCAGACTGGCTTCTTTCATGGTCACAATACAGGTACCAACAGCTGCCATGTTTAAAAACCAAAAAGGGGTTTTGGCAGGGTGTTATGGTCTGAATGTTTGTGTCCCCCCCCCCACCAATTCATATGTTGAAATGCTAATCCCCAAGGTGATAGAATTAGGAGATGGGGCCTCTGGGAGGTCATTAGATCATGAGGACATTACCCTCATGTATGGGATTAGTGCCTTATAAAAGTGGCCCTGGAACGCTCGCTTGCCTCCCCCTTTCACCGTGTGAGGACACAGAGAGAAGGCACCATCATGAACAGAAAGCAGGCCCTCTCCAGATCAGCTGACACCTTGATCTTGGGCTTCCCAGACTCCAGAACTGTGAGAAATAAATTTCTGTTTTTTATAAATCACCTGAATACTTGTAAGGTATTGTGTTAGAGCAGCTCAAATGGATTAAGACACGAGGAACAGCCCAAATGGTCCCAATCACGGGATCAGAGTCCATATGTTGGAGGGAAGGGATGTGGTGGGCTGAGTGAGTGCCAGCCTGCATCTTTGACCTTGCCATTGGCAGGCGAGGTGGGATTATGATGGCTGGTTTAGAGCCATCAAGACCCTTTAGGAGTTGGGGTGAGGAAAGCTACTTCTAAGTCAGGAGACCTTCACAGAGGAGGGATGGATACCTAAACAAAATCAGAGTTCTGTTAGAAAGAAGAAAGAGGAAAGCATTCTGGGGGGACGTCAACAAGTATCTGCTGTAACGCGAACCTAGCATTTTGAGTGTGGAGACCGTTTTCCATGGGTCACTCAGTCCTCACACTGGAGTTTGTAGAATGTATCATCGGGAATATTATTAAGTTCAAGTATGACTTTGGCAGTGTTTTCTCCTTTCGTCCAGCTGTTGCCTCTCATTTCTGTTTATCAGAAGCATTCTTCTGTATCCCAGAACACTGGCTCATATTGTAAAGCTTGCTGTGTTGTGTTACAGAGTTCTGCATACATCTCTCTCTCGTAATCTCGTGCTCTGTAGATCCCCATCACAGTGTCTGGAATATAGAAGGGACTCAAGAACTGTTTGTCAAATTCATTCTCAGAGTTCAATCCAGATGTCACCCTTTCCTGTCTCTCCCTCTCCCTCTGTGTGTTCATAGCTCTCTGCTTGTTCTCTTATGTCACTTATTTCATCCTGCTTTGGTTTCTAGTTGCTGTTCATTCAGTGTTTTTCACTAGACTGGAAGCTGTGTGTGTTGGCAGGGCTCAAGGCTGACTCCTTGAGTTGTGTCCGGACTGCGTTGTCCACAGTGCTTTGCAAACAGCAGAAGCAGGTCCCGATCAAGGGTGTGGAGATGAGGCTATCTGTGCTGCTCTAACAGGTCAGAAGTGGTTTTTTTATTTGCCTCTGCATTGAGGTTTCCTGTGCTAAATATTTAGCTGTAGGCTTGTAATCATGCCTTCATAATCTCCCAGATTTTACTATACTAACAAAAAATATGACATGGCTTTAAAATTAGTGCCTAGTAAATTGTCTTTAATTCAATTCGTGTGATTCTCCATTTGTAAGCCATACCTATGCCATTGCATAGTCAAATATGCTAAGAGGAATGTGTAAATCAGGACAACTTATCTAGTAAAGAAGTTATTCATTAAACACATATCTATTGACGACTTACTGTCACAGTTTGAGTCCCTGGGAAGTAGATAATGAGAATAACATGCAGACTGCTTATTAGGGAGTTCTCTTAGCATCAGCACCTGTGGGAGGGAGTGAAAGGAAGCAGGTCTAGGCAGAGGGAGAAGTTAAGCTGTCATGTTCCAACGAAGGAAGGCCCCAGCTGATTCTGTGTTGGGTCCTGCAATGTGGGTGTCTCATCAGAGTTGTCCTGAATTGGGGAGCAGGGACAGAGCCTTTATATCTCCACCTTGGTCAGTCATTGGAATCGGGCTTCCCCTGAAAAATGGCATGACCTTCAGCCAAAGCAGTGCCAAAGGGTGGACAGCTGATAATGGACATCTGGCTGCTTCCTTAACAGCTGAGGAGTAAGTGTTTCATTACTGAAGGGGAATCTGGGTCTGCCATACCTACTGTGTGCCAAGTCCTCTGCTAGAAATGTGAGTGTGAGTAGGAAAGCAATTAAACAAGTCATTTCCATGAAAGGTGATGTGTTTGGTAATAGGTAGGTTGTTCATGTTACTGTGAGACTATTACTGAGTTTGATTGGAGTGGACTTTGGAAGTCTTGAGACCTGAAAGGTGAGGCATTGCTAGCAGGCTAAGGAAAGTGGGAATGACATGTGTGAATGCCAAGGGGTGTGGAGTGTGGCTCCTTCAAGGAAGTAAAATAAGTTCTCTATGTTTGGAATATCACTGGGAGCAATTGTGAGGCTCATAAATATGATGACCATCAAATTTACTGTCCAACCAGGATACTTCTAAGTGATTACATCATTAATAGTGCCAGGGACAGCAGGTGAAAACCTGGGCAAATTGTACGCTCACCCTATGTATAAGACACGGTTCAGCAGATTTGGATTTTATCCAAGGACAGTGGTAAATGATTGACCTCTCCCAATCATTTTGGGGTTATGAGCATCAGTTCTAATGTCAGATCCCATGGGTTTATATCTTGCCTCCATCACTTATGAGTTGCAAAATCACTTAGGTTTTGTAAGCCTTGGTTGTCTTATTTGCAAAATGGGGCTATTAATAATTTCTTCCCTATGATATTTTAAATTAATACCCATAAAGTACTTAAAATAGTTTCTGGGACAGAATAAACCCTCAGTAAATATAAGATACTGCTATTATTTTAAATGGGAATAGCAAGGTCAAATTTGGGTGTTAGAATGATGATTGTGGATGCAGAGTGGAGAACCGAATGGAGGGGAGCCAGCAGGGTGCAGAGAGACTAGTTAGGAGATGATACTGTTGAGTAGGACACTGGCTAGGTAATCCAAGAGAGATGATGGTCATTCGGATCAAATCTGTGGCCAGGAGGTGAGACATGGGGAGGTCCCGGAGACATTTAAGGTGTTGGATCGGGGGCCCTTTGTAGAACTTGAGGGAGCAGCAGGAACTAAAACTACTGCTGAAGTTTGACTTTGAGCAAAGGCTGGACAGTCATGCCAGGGTGAACTTGCCTGAGGAGGAACCTGTGAGATATGCAAGGGGAGAAGTCCAGGAGGTAGCTGGGTAAGGATTTGGAGCTGTGGAGAGGTCTAGGAGATCATGGACTTAGGAATCATGGACAGGTGGTGAAACTGAAGCACTGAAATGGGGAGAGTTCTGAAAAGAGGAGGGCCGAAGAATGGCCTGAAGGGGTGTTAGGAAATACTAGATAGTATGGAAACAAAGGGAATACACCGGTAGCTTCCATTTTGATTTATTTGTTACCCATAAGAAAAAGCCCTGCTCCACCCACTGTGTTAGTTTCTTACCACTTCTGTAACAAATTGCCATAAACTTGGTGGCTTAAAACAACAGAAGAGTATACTCTGACAGTTCTAGAGGCTAGAAGTCTAAAATCAAAGTGTGGACAGGGCCATGTTCTCTCTGAAGGCTCCAGGGGAGAATCTGTACCTTCCTGTGATATAATAAAGAACATCTCGTCTTCAGTTTCTGGCACACAGCTTCAAAACTCTTTGGGTTTTCTTGAGTGATAGTTGTGCTTTGTTATGCTAATGAGGGACTAATGGTGGGTCCCTAGATAACTTCAAGATGGGAGCTGGTCACCAGAAGGACCAATCCCATGATTAAAGGGTTAGAACTTCGGGCCAGCCCAATATCCAGGGAGGTGAGGGCAGCTAGAGATGGAGTTCAGTGCTGTGGGCCATGACTTCATCCATCATGCCTACGTAATGAAGCCCCACATAAAAACTCTGGACACCAAAGCTTAGTAGAGCTTTCGGGAAGGCTGAGAAGGCACTCCAGTTTCATGAGAGGTCATGGAAATGTGGTATCTCTCCCCATCACACCCAGATCTTGCCCTGTGCATCTCTTTTATTCGGTTCTTCCTAAGTTGTAACCTTCATATAGACACATACACGTAAAACTATAATCAACTAGGTGTAGTGCTTTCAGTGAGTTCTGGAGTTCTAATGATTATTGAAACTGAGTGAGTTATGGAAAGCCCTGAATTTGTAGCCAGATGGGCAGAAGTATGGGTGGCTTGGGGACACCCAAACCTGTGGGTAGCATCTGAAGTAGGGACAGTCTTGTGAAATGCTTTGTCCTTAACTTGTAAGGTCTATGCTAACTTTGGGTGGTTAGTATCAGAAAGGAATCAAATTGTAGGGTATCTGGTTGGTATTAGAGAATAGTGTCAGAGCTTTCTCTTTGCTTTTGGTGTTGCCAATAATCCTTGGTGTTTCTTAGTTTATAGAAACATCCTTTCAATCTCTGCCTCTGTCATCACATGTCCTTCTCCCTGTGTGTGTCTGTCTCTGTGTCCCTTCTCTTATTATAAGAACACCAGTCATATTGGATTAAGGGTCCACCTACTCCAGTATGACCTCATCATAATTAATTGCATCCGCAACAACGCTGTTTCCAACTAAGGTCACATTCTCAAGTTCCTGTACTTAGGACTTCATCATATCTTTGTGGGGGGCAGGCACAATTCAACCCAGAACACCCATGAAGCACATATTTCTCATTCAACAGACAGTATTTATTCTGCTAGTTTTGTGCCATGCTCAGTGGTAGGGATCATGAGGCAAACAAAGATAAGTCAGACAATCTTGTCCTCGAGGGGCTTATGTTCTGGTATCGAGAAGACGACGTGAATACATTGCAGATATTTGAGGCTGGTTTTTCCTGAGGCCCCAAGGCAGTCTGAAATGTTAGAATTGATTGGGAGGACAGAACAATCACTTTCGGCTTTAGGAGTCAACCAGGATTTAAGGAGCAAAAGGTGATTTAAGTTGGACCGTGGAAGGAAGCATGAGATTCTGACAGATGGAGATGACAGAACAATATAAATGAAGATTTAATATAGTAAAGTTTACTGTGGCAAAGGGGGCATGCAAATCTAAGATATTAATTTGGGTGTGTATAGAATTTATTCTTCAAAAATTATGAACTGAAATGGATTACGAGACACCTAGGTGGAATACTATCTGAGTCAAAAATGCATCAATATGCAGCCTTCTCCAAGATACACTGACACGTGAAAAGAACGAGATGCAGACCTTGTGCAGGGTATTTGATCCAGTTTCTCTAAAAGGTGTATGGGAGGTAAATAGGCTCCCGAACCCAAATAGTTAACACACTGATAATTGCGTAGAACACGTCTGGAAGAATAGACAGAATTGCCAACGGTGCCTCCTGGTGGCTTGGGAACAGGAGAGGGAGGGAGACTGCATTTCTCATTGTTTGCGTGAGCAAGTCTCTGCTCTTTTTAAACAAGCTACTACAGTCATGCGCTGCATAACGACGACGTTTCGGTCGATGGCGGACTGCATATACGTTGATGGTCCCATGAGATTATGCTGGAGCTGAGAGATTCCGATCATCTAGTGAGCTCATAGCCATCGTCACATTGTAGCATAATGCGTCACTCACGTGTCTGAGGTGATGCTGGTGTAAGCACACGTACTGCGCTGCCAGCCATGTGAAAGTATCCTGCGTACAGCCGGCAGTCGCCTCCTGTGTCCCGTGTTTACTGCGCCACTTGAATGTATCGTGTTCTCTTGCATTTGATTTAATCTCATGTTGTTTGGTAACTTGACGTGCTGGACAGGCTCCTAGCCTAGGAGCAACAGGCTATACCATAGAGCCCAGGTGTGTAGTGGGTCATACTCTTTATGTTTGTATGAATACACTATGATCTCACAGTGAGGAAACAGCCTAATGACGCATTTCTCAAATGGCATGTGACTACATTCTAACCTTACTTTTGCATTTGGAAATACCTTATTTCTCTTAACAAAAGCCACCGACTGTGAGACGTCACAGCTATACTGTGTTCTATAACAGTCCCTACGTATCCAGAATATTACTTTTCTCGAACCACTCATTTCACAGCGCGGGTTCCATGCAAGCATACCAGAGTCTTTGGTTAATTGGACCTTAGGCTTCCTTACCTCTCACTATTGGTGAAAACTGTGATCAGAACAGTCTCCTTAGCTGCTCTGCTCACTCTATGGCTTACAATATGAATGTGCCTTACGTGCTATAAGCACCTATGGAAATCGTCATTCACAATTCAGTATGAGGTTGGACAATTAAGTTCACGAACTCATCCTAGAAAAAGTGCTACATACCTCACAGCTGAATATCACCACGGTCACCTTCGAAGTCCTCCTCTTGGGAAGCTATGCACCAACACCATTACCTATTCCACCCTTCAAAGCAGTTTGGAACTCTTTCTGGAATGACCATTAGAGCTGTCATCATATTAACCCTTGATGTCCTGAAAGTTATCAAAATGTCTTCCTTTCAATATTTCCTTTATCTTTGGGTAGAAAGAAAGAAGTCATTGGGGGCCAGGTCAGGTGAGTAGGGAGGGTGTTCCAATACAGTTATTTATTTACTGGCTAAAAACTCCCTCACAGACAGTGCCGTGTGAGCTGGTGCATTGTTGTGATGCAAGAGCCATAAATTGTTGGCAAAAAGTTCAGTCATCTAACTTTTTCATGCAGCCTTTTCAGCACTTCCAAATAGTAAACTTGGTTAACTATTTGTCCAGTTGGTACAAATTCATAATGAATAACCCCTCTGATATCAAAAAAGGTTAGCAACATTGTTGCAACAAGTTTGCAAATTTAATTGTCAGACTTTGTATGCACAATATATGTTCACAGGAGGACGGGTCACCCTCCACCAAAACCCATTCCTGAACAAGTTCGTCCCAGAATGCCGCAGGGATCCTGGCCCAAGGTCAGTGTCAGTGTGGAACTGGGACTCCTTAAAAATCTCTCCCATCTGAGGTTCTCTAGCGGCTTGGACCTCAGCTCTTTGGTATCAGATTTTGGGATTTCTTCTCAATTTTCAGAGGAGCAGTTGCTCTATCAGAGTTATAGATTGTGTTTTGTCTTTTTATTGCTGACTAAAAGTGTAGTTATCTACAGCAGTGTTTGTCAGATTTTCTTAATGCCTCTTTTTGATCTGTGGTGTCAGATTTTGGGATTTCTTCTCAATACTCAGACGAGCACTCACTTCCTTCTCTGTCAGGGTTATTGACTAATGTTTTGTCTTTTTATTGCTGGCTAAAAGTTTAATTATCTGTAGCGGTGTTGTCAGGCTTTTTTTTATGCTCCTTTGTGACAAGCCTAATATTCGTATACTGTCCCTATTGGGGACTTTCAGGTTCTAATACGCCCTCCCTTGGGTGGTGGGGGGCACACCAAGTCACATAACCAATCCTGTCATTGTGTATAAACTTACTAACCTTGTTTTTGTAACTTTTCTGTACCTTGGGCAGATCCTTATTTGAAATGAAGCTGGAGTGAAAGACAAGGAAGCTCATATGTATGTATACATGTATGCATATGTGTGTGTGTATACGCACACACATACACACATATATGCATACATGTGCATATATGTGCATACTAATCAATTCTTCATGTCTATCTGGTTCTCTCCTTCACCTAGGTACTTTTCTTATTTTCTCTAATACTTTTATTATTTTTGTCTACAGCTCTTTCCTTATTTTTATATTGATTTGTTCTTTCTCTTTACCTTTAAAGAAAAATCCTCCTTTACTTTCCACAAATCTTTATTGGTAGATATTCTGAAACCATAGTTAACTGTTAGGGTCAGATTGCTGTGAAAAAAACCATCCAACTTCCCTCCCCACTCCACCCACTGACACTACACTGGAAACTGGTTGCATTTCCAGGCAAACCCCTCCCACCTGCCCTTACTTCACATTTCTCCTGGTTTTACAAAGAAGTGAGGATAAAAGGACTCTGCAGCAGGTGGTTCTTTGTTTTTTGAAAAGATCCTTGCCCTGCCTTTCTTGATTCCCCCTAGTCTCCTAGATTATGTGGAACAAAACAGAGGAGGGAGGGCAAGCTGTTCCCCTAGTGGTTATCTTTTAGGCATTTAAATGTGAATGGTTATACACAAGTGCCTATTATATTCCTTGCAAACACACCCCTCTATACCTATTCTGTGAGACAAATAAACAGTTTCCCCTCATATTAAGTTAACGTTTATCGTGTTCAGTATTGGGGAAAATACAGAAATAGTCCTGGAGGGGTAGAAAAGGAAGGGATAGGGAATAGGAATGGGTAGCTTGTAACGAAGAGGTAATGAGGTAAAGATCAGAAGGACTTTGGCTGGGAGAGTGGAATGATCACTAAGGCCTATGACACGTGTAAACTCACAATGCAATTAGAGTCCCCACGGCTCCATTTTACAGGAGAGTGAACCGGTCAAGGGAAGGTAGGAGATTTGCCCCAATTTGGCAGACTAGAACCCAATTGAATCCAAGCACCGCCCAGGTCCCAAACTGGCCAGTGGGCGGCACATACATGGGCCATACATGGGCCAGATACAAATAGCACCACAAACATACTGAAATTCTCTTTTCTCTCCTTTTGTTGTTTGAAAAGCTTCATGGAGGAGGTAGAACTTGACGGTGAGCCTTTAAGAATAGTTCAGAGATAAATAAATGGGAAGGGAGCACGTATAGAGAGGTGGGAATAGAGGTTGCATTTTCACAGTCAGTGGGACTCGTGCAACTGTTGAGAAGGAAGTGGACCTTGAGGTTGATGGAAGGTCAGATGTTGGAGAAGACGACTCAGGAGAGCTGTGGAAGCCAAGCACAGGGCTTCAGATGTGATCTGTTAGGCAGTTGAAAAGGGGGAGTTGAAGTTGTAGGCGTGGTTATTTTGGAGCAGTACTTTAGCTGCTGTACGTGGGGTAGACCGTCAAGGGGCAGCCTGAAATGAAGAAAGGAGGCCAACAAAGAGAATGTCAAACAGAAGGCAGATCTGGCTGAGCTTCTGGATTTGTGGGTGTATTTGGACAGCTAGGTAATGGTTTTCCTTGTTTCTCACTGTTCTTTTATTTACCTTGAAGCTATGAGTTTGGGCTAGGAGTGCAACCTTCCCCAATTGAAAAGTGATAAACATAACCATCCACCCTTTGCTAAAACTGCTGTATAAACCTTTAGGCTAAAAGAGGAGGCCATTTTAAATTAATTTGAGTAGAATCTGATGCGAGATTGTATTAGAGTAGCAATGGCCCATTTCCATCCTTACTGTTCTAAGGAGAATAAATGTCATAAAAAGTTCCTGAATCTGATAAAAAAGGTATGACAATTGGGAAGAAGCTTGAAACTGTCATGATTTTCAGGTATGATTGTTTATGTATAAAACCCCCAAACCCTGCAAAAACTCTTAGAATTCTTAAGAGTTTATCAAGGTTGCTTCATTCAAAAGAAAGAAGGTGTGACTATATTAACATCAGATACAGTAGACTTTAGGAAAATTACAGGGATAAAAATACATTAAATAATGATCAAAGGTTCAATTTACCACAAAGACATAATGAACCTAAAGGAGTATGCACTTGGAAACAGAGGTTCAAAATACAAGCAGCAAAAAGTGATAGTATTAAAAGTAGACAAATCCATAATTACAGATTGGGACTTCAACACTCATCTCAGTTATTGATAGAATTAGTAGACAGCAAATAGCTAGGATCCAGAAGAACTGAATGACTCTATAAACTAACTGAATCTGATTGATATTTATGTCACACTTCACCCAACAAGAGAGTGCATATTCTGTTTAAGTACCCCTGAAACATTCACCAAGGTTGACCTGCACCATAAAATAAACCTTAAATAAAAAAAAATTTCAAATCACACAAAGTATATTTTCTGACCATAATGGAATTCAACCAGAAATCAATAACAGAAAGATAACTAGAAAATCCCAATGTTAAACAATGTACTTATAAATAATCCATGGGACAAAGAGGAAATTTCAAAAATATTGAAATGAAAATATAACATCAAAATTTGGGGGATGCAGCTAAAGTTTAGATGGACATTAATAGAATTAAATGCTTACTTGAGAAAAGAACAACAGTCTCTAATCAATAATCTAAGCTTTCATCTTAAGAAAATAGAAAAAGAATAAAATAAAACTAAATCAGAAGGAAGGATGTAATAAAGAGATGAGTGGGAATTAATGAAATAGAAAATAGCAGAACGGTTGAGAGGATAAATGAAACCAGAAGCTGATGTTTGGAAAAGATTAACAAAATTGATGTAACCAAACTGACTAAGGGAAAAATAAGAGAAGACACAGATTTCTAATATCAGGACCAAAGGAGAAGATACCACTACAGACATGACAAGTCATTAAAAGGATTTAAAAAATACTGCAAACAATTCTGCAAATAAATTGGACAATTTAGAAAACAGCCACACAAAAAAAGCCTTGAAAGCCACAAATTACCAACACTCACCAAGGAAGAGACAGATAATTGGAATAGTTTTACATCTATAAAGAAATTAAATGCTTTCCCAAAACAAAACTCCAGGTCCACATGGTTTCACTGGTGAATTCTACAAAACATTTAAAGAAGTAACATCAATTCTACACAGTTTCTTTCAAAAAATAGAAGAGAACACCTTTCACCTGGTTTGTGAGGCCAGCATTACCCTGATAACAAAACTGGACATAGATGTTATGAGAAAACTAGACCAACAGCCCTTATGAATGTAGATCCAGAAATCCTCAAAATATCAGCATATCAAATAATACTGCATAAAAAGAATGCTACACTATGATCAAGTGGGACTTATCCCAGGAATGTGTGGTTGGTCAAGATTCACAAATCAATCAATGTAACTTCCCGTATGAAATGACTGAAGAAGAGAAAACAAATGCTCATGTCAACTGGTATAGCAAAAGCATATAACAAAATTTAAAATCCATTGATAATAAAATATTTTACCAAACTAGAAATATTAGGCACTTGAATCTGATACAGGGTATCTACTAAGAAAACCCTGTAGCTAACATCTTACTTAATGGTTAAAGACTGAATGCTTCCCTTAAAATTGGAACCACGGTCAGGATGCTCTCACTTCTATTCAACCTGGTACTAGAGTGCCCACTTAGTGTTAATAAGGCAAGAAAAATAAAAGATACACAGACTGGAAAGGGATAAAACTGCCCTATTTGTAGATGACATGACTGCCTATGGATAAAATATTAAGGAATGTATGAAAAAGTTCCCAGAACTCATAAGTGAACTTATACAAGTTTTAAGATGCAAAGTGAACATACAGAAGTCAATTGTATTTTTATATACCTGCAGTGAACAACCGAAAATGAAATTTGGAAAAACTTACAGATAAAGCTAACAAAACATGTATGCTGAGAACTATAAAACAATGATGGAAGAAATTAAGGAAGACCTAAATAAATGGGGAGACAGATTGTATTCAAGATTGCAAGACTCGATCTTGTTATGATGTCAGTTCTCCTTGTATTGATTGATAGGTTTAACGTAATACCAGTCAAATTTCTGCAAGATATTTTTGTAGATAGAGACAAGCTAACTCTAAAATTTGCATGTAAAGGCAACGGAATTAGAGTATTGAAACCATTTTGAAAAAGAATATCATTGGAAGCAGCACACTACCTATTTTAATAATTACTATAAACCTACTATAATCAAGACAGAATCAAGATATGTATCCTTAGAGTAACTGAACAGAATAGAGAGTCCAGAAAAAGACACAAATATGGTCAATTGATTTTGGACAAAGACTCAGAAACAATTCAATGGAGAAAGGACTGTCTTTTCAACAAATGGCATTGGAACAATTGGAATTCATGTAGCTCAAATCATATGGCATGTGCTCTTTTTGTCTGGCTTCTTTGGTGTATTATTTTTGAAATTCATCCATGTTGTCGTATGTGTCAGTAGTTTATTCCTTTTTCTTCCTCTTTAATATTCCATTACTCAGGATACCCATGTTTATCCATTTACCTATTGGTGGACATTTGGATTGCTTCCAATTTTTGGCTTTTCTGAAAAAAAATAATACTCTGAACATTCTTGTGCAAGTCTTTTTGTGAACGTATGCTTTTGTTTCTTTGGATACATACCCAGGAGTACAACTGCTGGCCAATTTGATAACTATTAAACAGTTTTCCAGAGTGTCTGTCATTTTACGCTCCCACCAGTGACCTCTGAATCTAGTTTTTCCACACCTGTGTCCATACTCAGTATTGTCAGTCCTTCTCATTTTTGTCACTCCAGTGGGTGTGTCGTGGAATCGCATTCTCACTTTTTGCATTTCCCTAACAACTAAAGATGTTGAATACCTTTTTATGAGTTTATTGGGCATTCAAATATCTTCTTCTGTGAAATGCCTATACAATCTTTTGCCCATACTAAAATTAGATTCTATGTCTCTTCATTACTGATTTGTAGGAATCCGTTATATATTTTGAATAGAAATTCAGTGTTAGCTATATTGTTACCAATACTTTCTGCCAGTTGTTGTTTCCCTTTTCACTGTTTTAATGTCTTTTGATGAACAGAAGTTTTTAATTTTGACAAAATTCAAGGTATTTTATTTTATTGTTAGCAGTTTTTAGTAGTGTTGAAGAAATCATACTTGCCTACTCCATAGAAGAAAATGCTTTTCTGTATTTTATTCGAGAGGCTTATTATTTTACATTTCTTTTTTGTTTTATTTATTTGTTTGTTTGTTTGTTTATTTATTTATTTGTATTTTACATTTCACACTTAGGTCTATAATACACTTTAAATAAGTATTTGAGTATGTTGTAACAGGGATCAATTTTATCTCTTTTCCTAGATACATACCCAATTTCTCCAGTGCCATTTATTGAAAAGGCTCATGCTTTTGCAATTGTATTTCAGTGGTTTCTTTGTTACAAATCAGCTGACAGTATATGTGATTTTGTTTCTGAATTGTATTTCTGTTTCATTTTACATCTTTTAAATGTTTTAAATATTTTTGAAACTACTCTGTATTTAATAACACATTTTAAAAACTTCAACTGAAGAAGAAAAAAATAGTTACTGGTTATGGTAGGTGGCGACTGTTTCCACATTATCACCTGGGAAATGGATGTGGTAAACGTTGTTGGGCGTCTACTGTGTACCTACCACCATCATGAGAATACAAAATGAATAAGATGGTAAATTATAAAACTAGTAGAAGATAGTATGGGAGAAAACCTAGATGACCTTGGGTGTGACAATGACTATGTAGATATAAAACCAAAAGTACAGTCCATGCAAGAAATATTTGATAAGCTGGACTTCCTTAAAATTAAACATTTCTGCTTTGGAAAAGACAAAGTCAAGACAATGAGAATACAAGCCACAGACTAGTAGCAAATATTTGCAAAAGACACATCTGATAAAGGGACTGTTATCCAAAATGTACAAAGTGTCTTTCAAATTCAAGAGGAAAATGACGTGACTAAACAATGGGACCAAAGATCTTAACAGACATCTCACCAAAGAAGACACACAGATGACAAATAAGCATATAAAAAAAATGCTTCACATCATGGGTCATCAGGGAAATGCAAATTAAAACGATGAGATACAAACCTATCATTATAGAATGGCCAAAATCTAGAACAGTGACAACACCAACTGTTGGTGAGCATGTGGAGCCACAGAAACTCTCATGGCTGATGGGAATGCAAAACGATACAGCCACTGTGGAAGGCAGTTTAGCGGTTTCTTACAAAACAAAACATACTCATACCTTATGATCTAGAAATCAAGCTCCTTGGTATTTATCCAAAGGGGTTGAAAATTTATGTCCACACAAAAACCTGCGCATGGATGTTGATAGCAGCTTTATTTATAATTGCCAAAATTTGGATGGAACTAAGATGTCATTCAGTAGGTGGATAAATAAACTGTGGTCTATCTAGATAATGGAATAGTATTCAGCACTAAAAGAAATGAGCTATCATGTCATGAAAAGACATGGAGGGAACTAAAATGCATATTATTAAGTAAAAGAAGTCAATCCAAAAAGGCTGCATACTGTATGATTCCAACTAGATGATGTTCTAGAAAAGGCAAAACTGTTGAAACAGTAAACAGATCAGTGGTTGCCAGGGATTTGTTGGAGGAAAAAGGGATGAATAGGCAGAGCACAAAGGACTTTTAGGGCAGTGAAACTGCTCTTATGATACTATAAGGATGGATGAATGTATTTATGCATTTGTCCAAAATCATAGAATATACAACACCAAGAAAGAACCCTAATGTAAACTATACACTTTGGATAATAATGTGTCAATGTAGTTTCATCAGTTGTAACAAATGTACCACTCTGATAGGGGATGTTGATAATGGGGGAGGTTCTGCATCTATGGGGGTACGGCTGTATGGGAAATCTCTACCTGCCTCTCAATTTTGCTGTGGACCCTAAAGCTGCTCTAATACACATATGGGTGTTTGTGTATTTATATATGTATACATGTATATACATATCTATCATCTGTATCCATCCATCCATCCATCCATCCATCCATCCATCCATCCATCCATCTATCTATCTATCTATCATCTGTCTCTATCTATCTATCTATCTATCTATCTATCTATCTATCTATCTATCTATCTATCTATCTATCTATCTATCTATCTATCTAGTGATTTAAAAAAGAATATGCTGGATCCTGCCCTTGGGGAACATACTGACTAGTCAGAGAGACAGGCCTTGGTAAGTCTTTGGTCTTTTGGCGCCACTTGAGTGTGTGCATCGAGGCCCTGTACGGTGTGGTAAATCAGCTGACATGACTACTAAGCAGTCAGTATTAAAAGATAGAGTGGGGAAGAGGATTGAGAGGTAAGATTTTATATTGTACCAGTGTAATGGTTAAGAAGATATGAGCATGTATCAGGAGAGGAATCCTTGTTTCCTTCCCTTGGGACAGGCGGAGGTTCTGAAGATCAGAGCTAAACCCTTGAGGAGGGATGCATGTCTCTTGGCTGGAAGGACGAAGAAGGAGTCATAAAGGTTTAGCTGTGGTTAGCTGCCCTCATCTTTATGCTCTATCCAAATGTGCCCATTAGATTTCAGTTGAGGTTAAGAAAATGTTCAGTATTGACCAGAGTTTCACTGATTTGGAGGATTTAGGATTTATTTAAATAGCTGGCCAAGATAGAAGCAGCGACATTGTGGGTTAACAGAAGGCGCTGGTCAAATCAGACCCAATCACAGCAGGGAAGGTATGCAACTCAACAAGGGTTGAAAGCAAAAAGCCAAAATGGTGACTTAGTGATGATGAGGAGGGGTGTGATGCCTTAAGGTGCTTCCATTTACCTCGGTATCAGTGATAGAGGATGGCATTCATTGTGCAGCTCCGTTCTGACACTGGATTCTTTTGTTTGTTAGTTTTTGTCCACAACCCAGTTTAGATGGTTGTTCACAAAGAGCTCTAAACGTACCCGGAGCCTATATGCAGCTATCTCAGCCTTAGTACCCTTAAGGCAAACAAAACTCATTTCATTGTATGTTATGCAATGTTAGAAAGCCAGTCTCATTACCATAAAATGAGACGCAGACGGAGCTGGACAGACAACCCTGAAGAGGCACAGAGCTTTCCCTGGACTGAAGCGCTGTCACAGTAGGTGTCTGACAGTTTGTCTCAAAAGCTGATCCCGAAACACCAACTAGAGAAGATAGAAAAACAAAAGACAGGAAGCAAGGCATTATCTTTCTTTCCTATTGGATGTTTCTGAATAATATGAATCACCTGTTTTATTTCATGGTCAGTGTTGCTTATTAAAATAATAATGAAAATAAACTCACTCAACGTTGTATTATAGAGCTACTGATTTCCTATAGGGAAAGGTAAGTGTAACCTGGTTTTGGCTTTGGCTTGGCTTATCAGTTTCCAGGATCATTGTAACAATCTGAGTAGGATTTTAAGTCACAACTTAAAGATTTCAAGGCCAACGCACATGTTAGGACCCGAGGTCTTGGTGCAGGGATGGCCCTGGGATTTCATTAGCTCTAGGGGCCAATCCATCCCAGTTGATTGCTAGTTTGCTGGGACACTGTCCATAAAAAGATTACGAGTCTGAACCTGGATTTAGTTTAGGAAGGGTGCAATAGATGGGGGGTCAGCAAACCTTTTTGTACATGGCCAGATACTTTATATTTTAGGTTTTGTGTAAAATTATTCAGCTCTTCTGCTGTATGAAAGCAGTCATAGACAATATGCAAATGAATGAGCGTGACTGTGTTCCAATAAAACTAGTTTTGGGCACTGATATTTGAAGTTCATGTAATTTTCACATTTTATGAAATATTCTTCTTTTAATTTTCTTCAACTACTTAAAAGATTAAACTCATTCTTAGCTTATGGGTCATACAGAAATAGGCGATGGGCTGGGTTTGGCCTATAGGCCATACTTTGCCATCCCCTGCAATAGATTGTCACTGACTTCCCTTGGTTTGGGAGGGAGAGTGGTGGCATTCCTTCAGGCACCTGTGTTAAAACTTCCATTTCTCAGGGAGTTGAGTGCCAGGTGGTCTGTGAAGCACATGCTCTATTTAATAAACCATTACTGTTAATTATTCATGGAAAGAAACCAAAGTCTAGAGTACAAACCATTTGTAAACCAGGATAGAGTTGTCTTATCATCTTAGGCCTTAAGTGGAAGTGAGGAGAGCTGAGCAAAGACATCTGTGTATAGCAATTGAACCAGGAAGAAGATACACTGAATAATGAAATGTTGGTTCTCCTGGCTGCCTTCCTTGTCTGGTGACTCTACCATGCTCTCTTGACCAAGGAGCATCTAGGACTCTGAGACTGGACGTAGGTAATTAAACATTAACTCTGTAAAAGAAGCAGTTCTTCTGCTACACGAGTTGATGTCAAAACCAACACAATGTTGGACTGACTGTGTCTTGTTAAAGTATTGAGATGGTGGTGGTCCTGGATAGACCTTTCTCCTTATCTGCTGTGCTACACCAATAGATTTTGCTTTCTCTCTTCTTTTATCCAGAGTCTCATAGCTTCTGAGATTTTACCAAGGCAGATTTGGCCAAAGCTAGTGTATGTAGACTCTGTAATCTAGAGTAATGCTCTGTCTAGCAGTCTATCTTGACAGTGGATATCATCCCGTTTCTTGGGAGGACGTGATGATCTTTATGATAAAATGAATCTTAAGAGTCCCACGTTCCTTTATTACTTTTAATTAACTTGCTGACCATTAAACCCTCTTGAAATATCACCCACGATCTTTGTGCCTACACCTGAGGAGGTAAACCTTGTTGGAGGAAGTGATGACAAGGCAAGTTAGTAACACTATGAATTCGTTACCCAACTCGAATGGGCCCCTGTTGCTGTCTCTGAATCCTACTGTTTGGCAGGTCAGCTTGTTCTTTCATTCTCCAAAACAATAGTATTTCTTCTCTTTTCTACTTTCCTCAAACTTCTGCCTCCCTAGCCCCTTTCTCTCAATGCCAACCTCACTTTCTATGGCTGAAGGAAAATTGAAACTCAATTAGATGGTTGGGATGACTTTACCTTTTCACTATGAAGTCAAAATATCTAGGTCTGACAATTAAGTTCATGAACTCATCCTAGAAAAAGTGCAACATACCTCATTTCTGAAAATCACTATGGTCACCTTCGAAGTACTCCCCTTGGGAAGCTATGCACCCATGCCAGCACCTAGTCTACCCTTCAAAGCAATTTTAGAACTCTTTTTCTGGAATGGCCGTCCGAGCTGTCATTGTATTACCCTTGATGTCCTAAATGTTATCAAAATGTCTTTTTTTTCAATATTTCCTTTATCTTTGGGTAAAGAAAGAAGTCATTGGGGGCCAGGTGAGTAGGGAGGGTGTTCCAATACAGTGATTTGTTTACTGGCTAAAAACTCCCTCACAGACAGTGCCGTGTGAGCTGGTGCATTGTCGTGATGCAAGAGCCATGAGTTGTTGGTGAAAAGTTCAGGTCATCTTTTTCACGCAGCATTTTCAGTACTTCCAAATAGTAAACTTGGGTAACTGTCCAGTTGGTACAAATTCATAATGAATAATCCCTTTGATGTCAAAAAAGGGTAGCAACATTGTTGTAACAAGTTCGCGAATTTAATTGTCAGACCCCGTATAGCTAGTCCTTTCTTCCGTTGTGGGGAGGAAGGTGTTCTAATAGAGGAGGAGTTTTTCTTTCTCTCTTCTTTCTGTCCTTCCATCTGTGCTCTGGGTCTTACCTCCTCCTGAACCTTTTTATGCTACCGAGTATTTGTTCTCTGTCCTATATATTAATCTATTCTTTCAAATAGTTGGTCCCATCCACCTTTGAATGTGTTTGATCCCTCCCAGCAACGAGAAAGCCTCCCTTGACACTCCCCCTTCGCCATTTATTTCTCTTCAAACTTTTTTTGGAAATACTTGTTTGTATTCACGGTCTCCATTTCTTTGCCTAACATTCACTTTATATCCTAACTTCTGGCCTTATTCCTTACCCAAACCACTCTGCCTGAACTCAGAGGTACCAAAAGTATTTGGTATTGTTGGTTATTTTCCTGAAAGGCTTTTTTCTCCCCCTTGGCTTCAATGATACCATATTCTGCTGTGTTCTTCCCGTTTTTCTGGCTCTTCCTTATCTGTCTCCATTGCAGGAAATAATAGATTTCCTCATGGATCATTCTGTAATCTCTCCCTATACAATTTCCTTTCTGCCCTTGGCTTTAGTGACCATTCTGTTCAGATGACTCACACTTTTCATAAGCCCTCTTTGAGCTGCAAATGGTAGATCCACAGGTCCATAGACACCATGGAAAAGAATTTGAATTTTGAAGAAAGGAGTAATATGATTTTACTGACATTTTTAAAAGATCACTCCTGCTATGTGCAGAATAAACAATACAGAGGCAAGAGTGGATGTGCAGAAACCTCTCATGAAGCTCATATCCAGAAATGAAGTCATGGGGGCCAGCTCTAGGTAGGCGCTTCCAGTTAGATGTTAAAAGTTACCTCAGAATTAATATTTCCAGGGCCTAAACTCACGATCTTTTGCCTAGGTTTCCCTAGTAATGTCTGCTATCCAGTTAGACAAATTAGAAACTTTGACCCCCACCTGTCTTTGTTCATTCAGGCTACTATAATAATACCACAGACTAGGTAGTTCATAAACCACAGAATTTTTTTAATTAAAGTTTATTGGGGTGACAATTGTTAGTGAAATTACATAGATTTCAGGTGTGCAATTCTATATTACATCATCTATAAATCCCATTGTGTGTTCACCACCCAGAGTCAGTTCTCCTTCCATCACCATATATTTGATCCCCCTTACCCTCATCTCCCACCCACCACTTCCCTTACCCTCTGGTAACCACTAAACTATTGTCTGTGTCTATGAGTTTTTGTTTCTC
The DNA here is from genome assembly GCF_964194185.1 of Rhinolophus hipposideros. Classification (NCBI taxonomy): domain Eukaryota; kingdom Metazoa; phylum Chordata; class Mammalia; order Chiroptera; family Rhinolophidae; genus Rhinolophus; species Rhinolophus hipposideros. The sequence continues at coordinate 6,086,343 of NC_138066.1, read as the reverse complement.
ATTTGTTTGTCTTTCTCTTTTGTTGTTTTTGGTTTATATACCACATGTCAGCGAAATCATAGGGTTCTCTGCTTTTTCAGTCTGACTTATTTCTCTTAGCATTATACTCTCAAGATCCATCCATGTTGTCACAAGTGGCCCGATTTCATCTTTTCTTACCAACGAATAGTATTCCATTGTGTATATATACCACAACTTCTTTATCCATTCATCTATCGAAGGACATTTTGGTTGTTTCCATGTCTTGGCCACCGTAAACAAAGCTGCAATCAACATTGGAGCACACCTGTCTTTATGTATAAATGTTTTCAGATTTTTTGGGTAGATACCCAGGAGAGGGATTGCTGGGTCATAAGGAAATTTTTTTTTTAATTTATTCGGGTGAATAAGGAAATTCTATTTGTAATTTTTGAGGAACCTCCACACTGCCTTCCATAACGGCTGCACCAGTCTGCATTCCCACCAACAGTGTATGAGGGTTCCTTTTTCTCCACAGCCTCTCCAACACTTGTTACTATTTGTCTTGTTGATGATAGTCATTCTAACTGGGGTGAGATGATATCGCATGTGGTTTTATTTGCATTTCTCTGATGATTAGTGATGTTGAGCATTTTTTCATATGTCTATTTGCCATTTGTATGTCCTCTCTGGAGAAATGTCTCTTCAGGTCCTCTGCCCATTTTTCAGTTGAATTGTTTGTTTTTTTGTTATTGAGTTGTATGAGTTCCTTGTATATTTTGGATATTAGCCCCTTATCAGAGGCACTGTTTGCAAAAATCTTCTCCCGTTCAGTCGGTTGCCTCATTATTTTGTCTATGGTTTCTTTTGCTGTGCAGAAGCTTTTAAGTTTCATATAGTCCCATTTGTTTATTTTAGCTTTTACTTCCATTGCCTTTGAAGTCAAATTCATATAATGCTCTTTGAACCCAAGGTCCATAAGTTTAGTACCTATCTTTTCTTCTATGCATTTATTGTGTCAGGTCTTATGCTTAAGTCTTTGATCTATTTTGAATTAATTTTGGTACATGGTGACAGATAACAGTCCAGTTTCATTCTTTTGCACGTGGCTATCCAATTCTCCCAGCACTATTTATTGAAGAGGCTGTCTTTTCTCCATTGTATGTTTTTTACTTCTTTGTCAAAAATTATCTGTCCATATTTATGTGGTTTTATTTCTGTGTTCTCAGTTCTATTCCATTGGTCTATGTGTCTGTTTTTCTGCCAATACCATGCTGTTTTGATTATTGTAGCCCTGTAGTACAAGCTAAAGTCAGGAAGTGCGATACCTCCAGTATTGTTTTGTTTTCTTAAGATTGCTTTGGATATTCGGGGTCCTTTGTGGTTCCAAACAAATCTGATGATTTTTTGTTCTATTTCTTTAAAAAATACCATTGGGATTTTGATGGGGATTGCATTAAATCTGTGTATTGCTTTGGGTAATATGGCCATTTTAACTATGTTGATTCTTCCAATCCATGAGCACGGAATGTCTTTCCATTTCTTTGTGTCTTCTTCAATTTCTTTAAAAAATGTCTTACAGTTTTCAGCAGATAGGGCTTTTACATCCTTGGTTAAGTTTATTCCTAGGTATTTTTTTATTTTTGCTGCAATTGCAAAAGGCATTGCTTTTTTATTTCTTTTTCTGAGATTTCATTGTTAGTATATAGGAATGCAATGGACTTTTGCACATTGATTTTGTAGCCAGCAATTTTACTGTATTTGTTGATTGTTTCTAATAGCTTTTTGGTGGAGTCTTTAGGGTTTTCTATATATAGCATCATGTCATCTGCAAAGAGTGATATCTTAACTTCTTCATTCCCAATTTGGATGCCTTTTGTTTCTTTCTCTTGCCTGATTGCTCTGGCAAGGACTTCCAACCCTATGTTGAAAAGCAGAGGTGATAGGGGACAGCCCTGTCGTGTTCCTGAACGGAGAGCCAAGGGCTTCAGTTTTTCACTGTTAATTATGATATTAGCTGAGGGTTTGTCATATATGGCCTTTATTATGTTAAGGTATTTTCCTTCTATACCTATTTGATTAAGTATTTTAATCATAAATGGATGTTGTATGTTGTCAAATGCTTTTTCTGCATCAATTTATATAGTCATATGATTTTTGTCCTTTATTTTTTTTATATGATGTATCACATTGATGGATTTGCAGATGTTGAACCATCCTTGTGTCCCGGGGATAAACCCCACTTGGTCGTGGTGAATAATCTTTTTAATGTATTGCTGCATTTGATTTGCTATGTTCTCACATGGCGGAAGGGGTTAGGGATCTCTTTGGAGCCTCTTTTATAAGAATATTAATCTCATTTCATGAAGACTCTACCCTCGTGATCAGCGCAACTCCCAAAGTTCCCACCTCCTAATACCATCATCTTCGTGAATTAGGATTTCAACATATGAATTGGAGGGGGGCACATGGACATTCAAACCATAGCACCACCTTTTCCTTTCAATCCACCATTGTGCACCCTGACCCTCTTCCACTCTTTCTTACACAGTAGCTTGAATGGTCTTCAAAATGCAAATCTGCTGTCACCCCAGGCTCATTTCTTTCAGTGCTTTCACGTCTCTCTAAGGGTAATAACTGAAACCTTGATATGTCCATATAAGCTTCTTCACAGTCTGGCCTTGTTATAGCTCTCCAGCCTCCTTTCCTCCCTCCTTCCTCTTGCTACTGCATTCCTCTGCCTTCTGCTTGCATTGCTCCCTGCACCTGGTCACTGTTGCCTACCTAGCTCCTGTTCTTCCAGAATCTTGGCTGAAGTGATAACTTTTTGTGAAGATGTCCCATAGCACTTAATCCCAGTTTAGGTTGGAGTCTCTTATTTTATGTTGTTGAAGAACCAGATTTCTTTCTTTTTGTAGGCTTACCTTAGTTTCCAAATATATACTCATTTATAGAGTAATTTGATTACTAATTTTTTTTTTGACATGAATGTCTGTTGTTCTTCAGAGTTCTCCAGAGAAACAGAACCAATAGGATGTATATCTGTAGACAAGAGAGATTTATGTTAAGGAATTGGCTCATGTGCTTGTGGGGTCTGGCAAGTGTGAAATCTGTAGAGCAGGCTGGCAGGTACAGACCCAGGGAAGGGTTCATGTTGCAGTCTTGAGTCTGAAGACAGCATGGAGGCAGAATGCTGTCTTCCTCAGGGGACCTCAGTCTTTTCTCTAAAGACCTTCAACTGTCTGAAGGAGGCAACTCCCATTATGGAGGGTGCCATAGACTGAATGTTTGTGCCCTCCCAAAATTCACGTGTGGAAGCCTATTCGCCAGTGTGATAGTATTTGGAGGTGGGACCTTTGGGAGGTGGTAGGATCATGGGGACAGAGCCATCAGCAATGGGATTAGTACTCTTATAAAAAAGACCCCAAACAGATCCCTCTCCCTTTCTGCCACTTGAGTACACAGTGATAAAAGACAACTCTCTGTGAACAAGGAGGTGCGCCCTCTCCAGATTCCATAATCTGCTGACACATTGATATTGGACATCCAGCCTCCAGGACTGTGAGAAATAAATTTCTGTTGTTTATAAGCCATCCAGTCAATGGTGTTCTGTTATAGCAGTCTGAATGGATTAAGACAGAGGGTAATTGGCTTTATTTAAAGTCTACTACCATGTTTCCTCGAAAATAAGACCTAGCCAGACCATTAGTTCTAATGCATCTTTGGGAGCAAAAATTAATATAAGACCCAGTATTATATTATATTATATTTTATTTTATTTTATTTTATTTTATTTTGTTTTATTTTATTTTATATTATATTATTATATGAAAGACCCGGTCTTATATTAAAATAAGACTGGGTCTTATATTAAATTTTGCTCCAAAAGACTCATTAGAGCTGATGGACCGACTCGGTCTTATTTTTGGAGAAACACGGCAATTTAAATGTTATTCACATCTAAAAAAATTCCTTCATAGCAACACCTAAACTAATATTCGACCCCAAACTGGATTCCATAGCCGAGCCAAGTTGACACATAAAGTTAACCATCACAGGGACCATGTCTGTTTTAGCCCATTACTGTATCCTCATTGCCTACCACAGTGCATGATGTATAGAAGACACTCAATAATGTTGATTGTATGGATTTGGGAGTGTTAGATTTCTAGATTTTCTACCTGCAGCCAATGTTAACGGGTTTATGGGGGTAGTGCATTTTGTGGTTGCATGCACTGTTCTTTATAGTCGTTCTTTGTGTTCATTCCAAAATATTTCGTTGCTAAATACTTTTCTGATTCAAGAGATATCTCTAATTGGTGACAGATTTGCTTCTTTATAATTCACTTAGTCCCTTTAGCATGTTTTTCTACAAACACTTTTAAGAAGTCTCATAAGGAAGCCTTATAAGCCATTTGTACTTAATCATTTGATTTGTTCTTCTCTGGTCTTCCTTTTTGTCTTTTTCCTATTTTCTTGGTTGTAGTAACCAGAGCCAACTTTGTTCCCAGGGTAATTGGACCATGACTTTATTTGAGGAAATAATTGCATTTTTATTTTCCAATGCTATTAAATTTTTATTGGCCATTTTGGCCTCAGCAGCACATTGTGCTGAATTTTCTATTTCTAAAACCAAACTTATCATCCTGGCCCTGTCTCCAGAGTTTTTTATTTCTGCCATTGGTGCCAGAAACTAAGACAAGAATGCTTGCAGTCGTCCTTGACTTTCCACCCCCACCATTCCCATTCAATTACAAGATTCTGTTGATTCTTTCTTGATAGGATTCCTCAAAATTGATCCTTTTATTTTTCTATTTCTTCCAACAAGCCTTCATAGACTTGTGCATGACAATAGATTTATTATTGGTGTTTTTACCATTAAACTCGCCCAACTTCAACCCAACGTAGCCAGCGATGCCAGATGAATCTAAGTATTACCATATTAGGCTGTGTATAATGTGTTCCCATGTATAATGTGCACCAATGTTTTCGGCCCAAACTTTCAGGGGGAAAAAATCTTTCCTTTTAATTTTTTAATTCAAATTTTATTTGTCCACATTTAGGTACTTGTTTTTTGTATTATAAAGGAATTTTGGCATTTGTTTTTTTTTAACATATTATGGTGCAAGAAATTTCATGTAACAAATAATTACAAAACACAAGAACACAAGAACACAAGAAATTTTATGTCCCGGTAACAAATTTATGATATATATGAATCATAGAAGGCCAAGAACTCTTCATCATTGCAAGTTCATCGTAAGTTCAACAAAACTGATTATCAGATTCCAGGGTATTATTTTGCATATGGATATAGTTATTGATTTCTAGAGCTACACTTTTAACTCAGAAGCATAAATACAAGAATTAAAAACATTTATATAAATATGGAATTAGTACTACCCATGTATAATGTGCATCCTTATTTTTCCCTCACAAATTTGGGCAAAAAGGTGTGCATTATACACAGCAAAATAAGGTAGCTTGAGTGCACTTTGTTCTCCCTAACTCCCAACACCCAATCTCTACTTTGAAACTTGTTTGGTGTCCTCCTTGCATACCAGATAATCCAAACTTTGTTTCCTTCCTTTATTGGACCTTCAGTACAGAGGGTGAAGTTAATCTAACTTCTCGGATCATGGCACATATTATCATTGGTCTGTGTAAGCCTGTTCTATTATTTATTTAATACCCTTTTTCTCTTTCCTCATAGAAACTATTTGAATGTATTATATCTCAGCTGTTCTTAGATAGATAGATAGATAGATAGATAGATAGATAGATAGATAGATAGATAGATAGATTGTCATTTTGGGTATTTTAACTTACGTGAATTATATTTTATATCTCATTTTTAAAAATGTATATCATTGCTCTTCAAATCTGTGATGTGATGTGAACATATAATCAATCCAATGCTTCTAATTGCTGTTTCTCTTTTATTTGCATGCTTATTTGTATTTACTAGAGTTTAATGCTTTTATCTGCAGAGATCTAACGTATTGGTTAAGGTCATTTCTATATATCCATGGTTTATATTGGTCTTGTGATTGATGTATTATTGTGCTACATTTTATAGTTGGATTTTGCTGCTGTAGAGTACTGAGATTGACGTGTTGTAAGTTATCCTGTATCATCAACCTTGATGAAGTCTTACTAATTCTTATAGTTGGTTGGCTTCTAACTTTACTTAATATCACATTGAACTATGTGACATTTCTGACATATCACCATTTCTGCCTACAAAAACTGATTTCACACGATTCCACCTAATAAATGATCTAATCTACAAATAATCATAGTTTTTTTGTCTTCTCTTATGCCTTGCATATTTTTCTTTCCCTAGATGTTTCAGAACTTCCAGACAATTTTGTATAGCACTGATAATGAGGATCATACAGTTTTCCTTTAATTATAATATTTGTTATAGATTTTTGGTTCAAATAAATACTTTATTAAGTATAAAAAGTTTCTTATCCTATTTTGCAATGAGATATTTTTATTTTTTAAGTTACCAATAGGTGTTGAATCATATCAAATGCTCTTTATCCACTGAAATAATCATATAATTTTTCTTCTTTACTATATATAGAGGTAGTTAATGAAATTGATAAATTATTTTTGTGTTGAATCATCCTGGCATTACTTACATAATACGACTAAATTATTATATATTTTTAAAATATACAGTTAGATTTGTTTCGCTAACATTTTGGGTTTTTGTATTATACTTGTAAGGAAATTGGCCTATAGCTCTATTTTCTTACAATCTTCTTGTGGCTTAGGAACAAGTTGAGTCTCATTAAATAAATTAGGCAAATTTCTATTTTGTGGAACAATTTGTATAAAGTAGTATTAACTGTTCCCTGAAAGGCAGAACTCCCCTGAAAACTATTCTTGGGTGTTGAGGTCCAAACTACCTGTCCATTCTAACCTGTTGTTTTCTAAATTGTGTTTCTGTATCACCCTTACCATCTAATCAAGTTGGCCCGTCGTTCCTGTTTCTATCTCAGCATGTTTCCTGTTGCTGTCCTTGACCTAGTGACTTCCTTTTCCTCTGTCTATCTCACCCTTATCCTCACCCTTATGTCCTTATGTCCTATACTCTAAGGCCCAGAGTATATCCAAAGTCTTTCTTGAGCATCACCCTTTCCGATGCTCCCAGCCTTCAGGTCTCCTCTTTTGGGCTTCCTATAGCATTTATTGTCCCTTTCACTTTTTTGACCCTACATTGCATAATTATTTATCTCCACATATGTGAGTGTCTGGGACCCCTCCACATTTCCGTTCCCCCAACCTGGATTTTAAGCCTCAAACATAATGACTAGGTTTTATTATAAGCACTAATTGTTGATGGTCATCATTTGATTATATGACACCCACCTTTGGTCAGACTGGCCTTTTCATGGTTATAATCACGCCAAACATTCTCACCTTAAGGCTTTTGCACTGTATTTTTTCTCTTTCCAGCATGTTCTTCTGCATTATACCTGCAAGCATTTCCCTTCCTCTTAGTAACTCTTAGCTCACATGTCACTTTCCTGGTGTAGCCTCTCTTGAACCCTATTTGAAATCACAATCTCACTGCCTCAGCATTCATGATTCTCACCCCATATCCTGCTTTAGTTTTCCTCCTATGGCACCTACCATGTTTCCCTGAAAATAAGACCTAACTGGAAAATAAGCCCTAGCATGATTTTTCAGGATTTCATCCCCTGAATATTAGCCCTAATGCAGCCCTAATGGAGCAAAAATTATATATAAGACCCGGTCTTATTTTCGGGGAAACACAGTATTACCTACTTGTTCTACATGTACATTATTTGCTTTCTCCCCTCCGTAACGGAAAGGTCCTCAAAGGCAGAAGTTTGGGTCTGTTTTGTTCACTTATGCATCTTAGTGTCTAAAACAGTAACATATTTGGTGCTCAAAAAATAGTAGAATAAATGAATAAAATCAAATACTCTATGCCAGCCTTAGATTAAGAACTTGTCCTGCAATTTGGGCTTCCTACCACTATGTGGCAGCAAAGAATACTGCTTGTATAGGCTCTGGGGCTTTGGGATTGCAAGAGGATTGAAGTCTTTTCATAAATGTGTATTCAAATGCTTCCCTTCTTTGCCTGAAAGAGCTCTGAGTCTTTTTGCTCTGATTGCTACTTTCTCTTAGGTCAAAGAAATTAAATTCTGTCGTTAGATGTTCTGCTGAGGAGATCATTTTATATGCTCTGTGGTGCTAGCGATAAGAGAGGTGCTTCCATTTTTACCCCTGGTTGTTCTCTGATTGCTCTGGGCTCAGCCTCCCAGTTCTGTGCCTTTTAGATTAAATTGGGGGTGGGGAAGAATTGATTTCTCAGATTCTTAAATCTTTTCAGATTGTTTTATTTAATGTCTCGTAACTCAACTTTCTTGTCCTCATTGGGGATGTCTTTTCCGTCTATGTTGGGTTTTCCTTTATATGTTACTGTGAGGAATCAGCAAGGTGTGGTGAGATTAGCTTCTAGATCGAGTCTTCTCACCAATTGCCTTGGGACTTGGGGAAGGCATTTTATCTCTGGAGGCTTATTTTATATCTGGAGGCTTTATCTCTCTCTCCTACAAAATGTGGGAATCAGAGTAGGTGCCCTGAAATTCTTTTTTTCAGCAGCTAAACAAACAAAAATCTATGAAATATGTTATTACTTTTTTTTCTTCTTTTGATAGGGAGCTATTCCAGACAGCTCTCATCTGGTGTTTTGCTTAATTTGCACACAATGATTAATTTACACACAAGCTTAGCCTGTATCCCTTGGCAACACTTAGCAACTGCCTGCTTTCAGAAAGTGATTCCATTAGGTTGTTTAAAGGGACATTATCCCACGTATCAGAGCAGAGAAGTGAGGATAAAGCTGCTTTCATTTGGGGATGTATCTCCTGGTTTTGCAGTTGTTTTTCTTTAAATATATTACATTCCCCTGTCTTAGGTTTTTGCCCACATGCATAGTTTTCATGAACCCTTTCATAGATTTATTCCTATTAGTGTTTTAAGGAATTACTTATTGAGCACTTGCTGTATTCCAGACATGATCCTAAATGCATGCCATGCCTTATCTCATTTCGCTCTTCAACAGGTCTTGTGAGTCAGCGGGTGGAGTCTCCTTTTACAGACTTAGGAAAACATCTTGAGGTTCCACAGCTATTCAGTGACTGATTCCAGCAGTCACACGCGGCTGCCTGGTCACTTCCTGCATTCTGTTTCCCTTTATTTCACCTAAGTATAGCAGTAAAGACAGATTTTAATCAGTTATAGACTATTGCACTAGAGAAGAGGATCCAGCCTGAATTGAACAGAACTTGGATTAGTATTGAGGTGACTGCATTTTGTAGGGACGATTAGGGAGTAGGGATGGAATGAGCAGGGCTCCATAGAGTCAGGGAAGAGAAAAATGACAAAGATTGGTCAGTGTAAGTGTTGATTAGGCCAGCTGGGTCTGTTAGCTGGCCGTGGTCGAAGCTGGGAGTCTATCCTCCAATAGAGACTGGGAAACTGAGGCCCTCTCCTTCCTCCTGATTGCATTTTAAAGAAGTGGCTTTCAGGCCCTTGAGGGAGACATTCCTAGTTGTGGGAGATACATACCAGGGGTGCCAAAAAACATGTATATAAGTGGACACTTTGGTCAGTGCTGCTCAAGCAGTCGTTCGCCATCATCAGAAGTGTCTGGACGCTGATGGTAACCACTTTGAGCACCTCTTGTAATTGCAGAAGTCAAACGTGAGTTGTATTCATCTTTTGTGATCGGTATATATTAAATATTACGATTTTAATACAGTTTTCCTTAAAATGTGTATTCTTTTTTTGCACCCTCTGTATACATCTTAAAGGGACAGAGGAAAGATTCACAATTGTAAACCCTTTCTAGGAAATTCTCTAAGAAAAGGTAGTCAAGGGCCTTTGGTCAGGTGTTGACTGGAAACAAACAGTAAATTCTTTTGGCAGCCTTGACCTTTCTCAGGCAGTCACTTTAAGGAGATTAAGGTCATCTAGGGAATGCGGCCTTGAGGTGTTAGACACTATGTTAGTGTTTGTTTAAGACATTTAATAAGGAGTGCTGAGGTGAAGTGTGGACAAAATCATTTGTGTTGAGAGTCTAGTTTCTATAGGCCAACATTGAGGCCTAGTTTAGAAGAGGGCTCAGTGGAGCCTGGCTAGAGTTTGGTTAAGTTGAGGGTCTTTGTCACCTCTATTGTTGATAAAGTTGAAGCATTGGGAGTGTGTAAAGATTATGCCTTTACTTGAATGAATTTGGTGCCAAGTCATAAAATCACAGGTTTTTGTTGTTCTGATGGAAACCAGGCCTTGCATGGCTGGCCTTTTCCTTCCCACATTTCCCTAATAAACTATGTTTCACTCTTGTTTATACTCAACGGCTTCTGTGCCTGGAGCCCACTACTACTTGGGGGCTCCCGTCTCCCCACTCTATTCCCAGGCTGTGGCATAGCTGGGGAGAGTGACCTTCCTGGAAATGGCTTAGGGTGGTCTTCTCTTTGTCTCTGTTCCGTCTAAGGGGGCTGTGCAATTGGATGGGAGCAAAGATAGAGGAGGGAAGAGGGAGAAATAGGGATTACCAAGGACGATGCTGAGCAGCCTGGAATAGTGTTGTGTGTGTGTGTAGGGGTTTAGCTCTGCAAAGGAGTTCATATCTGTGAGCTTATTTTAAAGTGTGTCTGCATGTATTCATCATAATCCTGGGATGGGCTGATGTGGGGGCATGATCACCCCGTTTGACAATTGGGAAGCTCATGCCCACCAACTTAAACTCACATCTTCCTTGACTCTCTTAACTCTTTTCTGTGTGTATTTTTTGTTTCTGTTTTTTCCCCTTTTTTACCTTACAGACCTTGCCCTAGGATGGGGTTGCACACCTGGTTACCTCAAAGAGGGTTATTTTGGGACAGACCCTGCCACTGGTCCCTCGATCACCACCTGCTTCTGTTCACCTTCCTCTTTGAATTCCTGTCCTTCTCACCTCCTTTCTAAAATCGTAAGCACTTACTAAACAGCAGGAGCTGTTTCTCCATCTCTACCCCCGCCACCCTTCTGGCTCCTGTCACTCAGCCATTGCTTTCTCACTCTGACCTCTTCCTTGCCCAATCTCCCGTATGTCCAATGACAATATGCTCCTAACTTTTTAAACACATAGGTGAGGTTTCTAGACTCTGCATAAGGAATAGAGCTGCTGTGAACTTGTGCAGCATCGGAAACTAGTCACAGGAAACGAAAATCCCGCACATTATGAGTTTCACTTAGTCATTCAACTTGTAAATGTCTACTGTCCCAGCACTATGCTGTTATTGGGGATAAAACCTAGTCCCTTGCCTTGTGGATGTTCTATTCTAGGAAAAGTGACTTTTCTCAGAAGAGCTATAACATTTTCATGTTGGAGAACAAGGTGAAATCAGTGAGAAATAGACAACTTAGGGACACTTCAAATACGTTCTTTTTCTTAGTTTATAATGCTAATGTGTCTCTATTAATAGTCATATAAATACATGATACATAATCTTGTTTTTTCCGATGATAATTTTAGTATATTAAGTTTTATAATTATAGTTTATTTCAAGTTTATTACCATTACAAGTTTAATTGCTTTTAATTATTTCAAGTTTTCGGTTGCTAAGGAGACTAAAAGGCAAGCATGCTAAAGAAGGCTGGAAAGGTTGAAAACCTGAATACGTTTTTCTTCATTCCAGATAAAGTGTAAGAGAACGAGAGATTCCGTGTGATTCAGAGAAAGGAAGACAGCCCATAGTAACACGGTGGCTTCAGAGTCTGGCCTTTTAACCAGTTTAATTTAGAAAGGACATGCCAAATTCAGGGAGAAGTTTATTTACTAAGGTATAAATGACCAAATTATGTCCATCGATAGAAATTTAATTGAAAATCTAAAGCTCAGTTGAGTAGACGCTTGCCCAAATCCTTAAGAACAATAAAAGAAAAGTGTGTGTGTGTGTGTGTGAGAGAGAGAGAGAGAGAGAGAGAGAGGGAGAAGAGAGAGATTGAGATTGGTTTTTGGTCATGTTCCAACAAGATGAATAACAAATATTTTCTGCGCTTCCTGATAAAGGGTAGAGAAGATAAATCAGCTCCTTGAGCTTGATGATATAAATTGGTGAATAAAGAGTGGAAAACAAAACAAGACAAAAACAGACTCATAGAAACAGAGACCAAAGAAATGGTTACCAGAGGGGAGGGGGGACGGGGGTAGATGAAAAAGTTGCAGGGGAATGTAGTCAGTAATAGTGTGATAAGTTTGCACGGTGACAGATGATTACTGGAACGAGTGTGGTGATCACATTGTAAGGTATAAAAATGTTGAATCACTGTATTGTACACCTGAAACTACTATAGCTAGTATAATATTGTATGCCAACTCCACTTAAATTTAAAAATATATATAGGAGGGGAAAAACAAAGCTCCTTCACATAAAGCCAGCAAAAAAAAAAAAAAAGGTGGAAAACTAGTCTCCTCAATTACTTTTTGTTTTCTATCTCCTGAGAGGAGTAATCTGATTTAAAAGGGTAAAATGAGCTTTAGTGATTTGGAGTTAAAGCCTCAGATGTTGTAAGAAAACATTACCTTGTCACCTGGCCTGGTCCAATTGCCAAACAGTGGCTGGTCAATTTCTTAAAATGAATTTTTTTTAACTGTGAAAAACACATAATATAAAAGTTACCATCTTAACCATTTTTAAGCGTACACAGTATATTTTACATTCTTGTGTAAGAGATCTGTAGAACTTTTGTATCTTGCAGAACTAAAATTCTCGTCCCACTGAACAACTCCCCATTTCCCTCTCCCCCAGTCCCTGGTAACCACCCTTCTACTTTTTGTGCCTATGAATTTAACTACTCAGTTACTTCATATAAGTGGAATCACACAGTATTTGTCTTTTTGTGTTGGGCCTAGCATTTGACTTAGCATAATGACCTCAAAGTTCATCCATGTTGTAGCATGTGACAGGATTTTCTTTTTTTTTTTAAGACTGAATAATATTCCGTTTTGTGTATTCACCACATTTTGTTTATCAATTCCAGCTGTCAGTGGATACTTGGGTTGCTTCCACCTCTTGGCTCTTGTGAATAATGCTGCTATGAACATGGGTGGACAAATATCTCTTTGAGATTCTGCTTTCAATTCTTTTAGAGATGGACTCAAAAGTGTGAATGTCTGATAACTTTTCAGAATTTGTGGACAAAATGCTTGAAGACCAGAGGGGAGCAAAGTCATGATAGTTTGATTATTTTTAAAGAAAAGAGGATTGATTTTTTTTAACCTACAGTTCATTGACATGCCTGACTCAAATCCTAAGCAAGATGCTAAGACAAATGATGACTGAGTGACTGACTTGTAGAAATTTAGAAAAGGAAGCAGTGGTCACCAGAGCTACGCTGAGAAGAGTAAGTTATGGGAGCCTAATCTTAGTTTTGAAAATCAGGCCGTTAGACCTATAGGTTGGGTAGACGGGAGAGCTGATGGCTCTTGCAAGGGCTGACAGTGACTTTGTGGGCAATAGAAGGAAATGTGTGGGATGATGGTAGTATCATTAGAATGAGTGGTACCTGGATACATAATGATGAGGTCAGACAATTAAGTTTGCAAACTTGTTGCAATGATGTCGCTAACCTTTTTAGATATCAGAGGGATTGTTCATGACGAATTTCTACCAACTGGACAAACAGTTACCCTAGTTTACTATTTGGAAGTGGTGAAAAGCTGCGTGAAAAAGACAAAAACGACCTGAACTTTTCGCCAACAATTCATGGCTCTCGCATCACGACAATGCACCAGCTCACACAGCACTGTCTATGAGGGAGTTTTCAGCCAGTAAACAAATAATTGTATTGGAACACCCTCCCTACTCACCTGACCTGGCCCCCAAGGACTTCTTTCTTTATCCAAAGATAAAGGAAATATTGAAAGGAAGACATTTTGATGACATTCAGGACATCAAGGGTAATACAACGACCGCTCTGATGGTCATTTCAGAAAAAGAGTTCCAAAATTGCTTTGAAGGGGGACCAGGCGCTGACCTCGGTGCACAGCTTCCCAAGGGGAGTACTTTGGAGGTGACCATAGTGATATTCAGCAATGACGTATGTAGCACTTTTTCTAGAGTGAGTTTGTGGACTTAGTCTGACTTCATATACCTTGAGGGCACCTTTGGGGGATAGGGGTGGAAATGGTTGATGGTATTCTGATATGTGAGCCCTGCCCTGTTTATGGATGATTTAAGTGTATAGTCAGGTGTATAATCTTACATTTGAAGTTTATTAATTATACTTCACTCAGAACCAATCGTCTGACTTTCCCAGCACCCCTCTCCCTCTCGTAGACTTTTCTACTTCTTCATTGCCCTACGGACTTTGGACTCCTCTTAGTTTTGCTCCCCTTCCATTTCTCTTTGATAATAGGTAAACCAGTGAATTTGTTTTTTATTGTTCATTTCCTCATCGCTATAAATATTTCCTTAACATTCTATTAAAAAACTGGATCATTTTGAATGTCTTATTTAAGAGTAATTCCTGAAGTTATGATTATCATTAAAAATGGTGTATTTACAGAATTCCTCCAGCCCTTGGAAAGATTTGTTTCCTTAGAAAACACTGAGAGAAAAAGTAGGATACACATTTACATGTACAGTCTTGTTAAAACTACCTATGCGTATGTATCAAAAAACTGAAGTTAAGTTTTGAATGTTTCAGATGTTTCATTAATTTCTTGCATTTTCCAAGTGGTCAACTTTCTTTTGTATATATCAGTCTTTGATTATTATGTCCTTCCTGCACTAGAAATCAGTGGTCTCCAATTATAAAAAGTACCCTAACTCTCCCTATTTTAAAGTAGATTTGTCCTATATTTGGGGATGAGGGAGGAGTTATAGTTAGGGTGCTAGGGATTTAGAAAATGTATTCACCCCCTCCTTCCCAAAACTAGTTTTCCATGTGCCAGATTACTTACCTTATTTCATTTCTAACAGGCTTCTTTTATTGTGCTCTATTAGAATTTTGCTTACTGGGGTGACAGCAGCAAAAAGATCCACCTCTAAACTCTTGATTTAACAGTTGAAAAGCTGGTATGTTAGTTAAAGATTGGCCATTTGCCATGGTCTGGTCCCAGAGTATCTTATTTCTTCCCAGGGGCTTAGCTTTTTAAGTGGGGATCTTCCTATCTCTGAAGACTGTTGTCATGCCTCTTTGTAGCATATGAGGTCTGACAATTAAGTTCGCGAACTCATCCTGGGAAAAGTGCTACATACTTCATTGCTGAATATCTCTACGGTCACCTTCGAAGTACTCCCTTTGGGAAGCTACGCATCCATGCCAGTGCCTAATCCACCCTTCAAAGCAATTTTGGAACTCTTTTTCTGGAATGGCCATCGGAGCGGTCCTTGTATTACCCATGATGTCCTGAATGTCTTCAAGATGTCTTCCTTTCAATATTTCCTTTATCTTTGGGTAAAGCAAGAAGTCATAGGGGGCCAGATCAGGTGAGTAGGGAGGGTGTTCCAAAACAGCTATTTGTTTACTGGCTAAAAACTCCCTCACAGACAATGCTGTGTGAGCTGGTGCATTGTCGTGATGCAAGAGCCATGAATTGTTGGTGAAAAGTTACGGTCATTTTTGTCTAACTTTTTTCATGCAGCCTTTTCAGCACGTCCAAATAGTGAACACGGTTAACTGTTTGTCCAGTTGGTAGAAATTCATAATGAACAATCCCTCTGATGTCAAAAAAGGTTAGCAAAATTGTTAAACAAGTTCACAAACTTAATTGTCAGACCCCGTATTCTCTTGCAGGTGGTGCCTCTTTGAACCGGTCCAGTTTTCCCTGGGTCACCCAGTGAGTCCTTCTTACCACATCCTGGGAGCTTAATTAGTAGAAGTGGAATCCAATGTGTTTAAAATTCTCTCTCCTTTCATTACTACACATATTTCATCCTTAACAAAATGAAGTGCAGTTGTTTGGTACATTCTTTTACTTAAACTCATCAGAGTGACTTGGTCCCAGACGCCTTTTGTTATCTCCATGTCTGAACTTGCTGGGAATTATTTGTAGATTTTTGGGTAGTTTATAATCCACTTCAGAGATTTTCAGACTGGATGTAGGGAAACCTGCAAAGATTTCATAGAGGTGTGTCACCGGTGACCCTAGGTTTAGTGTATTTTTTGTTACAGAGTGAAAAATTCAGTACTTTAAATTTAGAGGATATTAGTTTTTTTACTTTCTTTCTGGCTCCTCTTCTGTTTCCAAATTATACCCTATTTTTATATAGGTCGTATTTATTTCCAGATACAGTTAAGAGATTAACCCAGGGATAAGACCTGTCAAGTCTTATCTTACACTCGTAGGTAAATGGTATGTTAGTGTTGTTCTGTGACCCAGATCGAGACTAACTTAAAAAGGGAAAGAAATAACAACCATCATTCACATTCAAACATTTATTTTCTCAGTTGTAAAAATTTCAGATACATGCCACTCCAGCTCTCAGTGTTGTTCTCAGCTCCCTTATTGTACTTGAGCGAAACACCAACAAGAATTTTGACGTAATGTCATTTGCTGTGGATGTATTCATTAAAACTGGATTTCTTAATTACTCTTTTTCATTTTTAAAACAGGGACAATTGAGGCAGACTCACTTTTTCTTAGGTGTGAAGCTTATGTGATTGTTGGAGGCTTTTAAAAAATTTTTTTAACTGTTCTTTGGCAGATTTCACAAGTACATAAAACTATGTGAACACCCAGGGTAAAGGGAATAGTGTGAACAAACCAAGGGAGTTTGAAACAGGATAACCTCTCCAGGGAAATAAAATAATTCTGCCTGGTGTCTGGGGTAAGGAGAATACAGAGGGTGGTGTGGTGCGGCCGTGAGAATCAGAGGGGGAGCTGCCAGTAGTACCTGCAAAGGTTTGCTGTCGTCAGTACGTGGTGCAGCCTGGCCACTGAGGTTTATTTTTTATTTGTTTTTTGTTTAACTTTCTGTTTCTCCAGGACCCATCAGCTCCAAATCAAGTAGTTGTTTCAATCTAGTTGTGGAGGGCACAGTTCATAGTGGCCCATGTGGGGATCAAACCGGCAACCCTGTTGTTAAGAGCACCGTGTTCTAACCAACTGAGCTAACCAGCCGCCTAAATGACTGAGGTTTTTTAAGCCTCCCAGGTGATTGAAATATGTTGCCAAGGTTGAGAACACTGATTGGTTCCATGTCCCTTGGTTTTCCAACTTCCATGAGTGGCAGAATCACCTGGAGGGCTTGTTACAACTCTGGGTTCCACCTCCAGGTTCTGACTCAGTAGGTCCAGAGTGGGACCTGATCAATTCCATTCCTTCCAAGCTCCCAGCTAGTGCTGGTGCTGCAGGTCTGGGGCCACAAGGGGAGCCACTGGCCTAGCCAATGCAGGAAGCCTGTGATGCTGACTAAACTCTGAAAGGCCATCCCTGAAGACAGAAAAGCAGGGCAAGGCCTTAGAACAGGTTTAGAAAAGTAATTGTCCCCCATGTAACAGCCATTGGGAATTAATGTATATGAAGCCCTTAGCACATGACAGCCCAGGGCAGTGTTGTGGGTAGATACAGCCCATTCAACACTTGAATAACACACACCGTCTCACAGGCCGCCCAGGCTTTGGCTCACTTCTGTCAGCCCTAGATGCAGAAGGGCGGAATGTTCTCCCAACTCCAAGACTTAGCTAAAGCAATAGTTCTTACATGCTGAGGTTGGGGAGAATTTGGTGTTTCTTACATATATAGAGCTCTCCTCGCTGACCTCCGCATCCAGGTTTTCAGTAGCTGCCCCTTGTGGAAGCCTCATGTGAATAAATAATGTGTCTGCCGCAGTGAATACCCCTCTGCCCAACCGTCGCCGCTGGTTAAGGGAAGCTAGGCTGGGACGTGGCTGGCTCTGCGGTCCCCGCCCTCGTTCTAACGCTGACCCTTCTTCCTGCTCCCTGTGCCTTCCTGTAATGCCCCCTGGTCTCAGGTAACTGTCTGCTCCTTGCTGCCATAGTTGATGTCCGATATGTGTTTCTCCTTTGCTCTCATACTACTGTCACACTCACAACGCATCTGTCACCAGTTTGCTGTCCTATAGCTCAATTCTGACACTGTCCACCTAGAGATAGTGTCAGATCCCACCGGTTTAGAGCTCAGTCCCACAAGACTACACTCTTCAGCCACCAGTCCCAAGTCCAGATTGTCTCCTGTGCTTCTGACCGACCAGCTATAGATTGGAGGTTCTCATGACATCCTTCTTAGGTTTCATTAATTTGCTAGAGCAGCTCACAGAACTCAGAGAAACATTTTACTTACTAGATTACCAGTGTGTTATAAAAGGAAGTAACTCAGGAGCAGCCAGATGGAAGAGATTCATAGGGCAAGGTATGTGGGAGAGGGCTCAGAGCTTCCATGCCTTCTCTGAGTGTGCGACTCTCCTCAGATCCCTACATGTTCACCAACCCGGAAGCTCTGGAAATCCTGTTCTTTTAGGTTTTTGTGGAGTCTTCATTACATGATTGATGATAATAAATCAGTGGCCATTGGCAATCCATTCAACCTCAACCCCACTTCCTTCCACAGAGGTCCTGCTATGGGACTGAAAGTTCCAACCCTCTGAATCATATGATTGGTTCCCCTGGCAACCAACTCCCCTCCTTAGGTGGGGTCTAAAAGACACCTTCATCCGTCTCATCACTTAGGAAAGTCCAAGGTGTTTAGGATGAAGACCAAATATATATTTCTTATTATAAATCACAGTATCACCGCTTCCCACCACTCTTCAGACCTATGGCAGCTGCCCTAGTTCTTGTTTTCTTTTGAGATTTACTGACTGTTCATTATAAGCATTTTTTTCCTTTTGTATAATAAATAGGGCTATAATACCTGCTTAAAATCCTTATTTGCCAATTCCAGCAGATGCTAGTTCATCTTTTGGTTGATCTCAGTTATTTAACTTTTCTCTAGAGGTGGGTCATGTTTTCCTATTTCTTAGCTCTAGTAATTTTGATTTCTATCCTGGAGGTTGTGAATGATGCATTCTGGAAATTGTGGATGCTGTTATATTCTTCTAGAGTATTGCTTACTTTGTTTTTGTAGGCAGTCTTAACAGAACTCAAATTCAAAGCTGTGTCTTCCTCAGCTACAATTTCTATTTAGCTTATTTCATCATAACGGGGCTCTTTGGAGTCCACTATGTGCATGTATATAGCTCAGGAGCCGGACAGAAATTTGGACAGTGTTTGTATACAGACTCTTATGTGACTCTCGTTGTCTCCCTCACCTTTCAGCTACTGGGGTAGCCTTGAACTCTGGTCTCTGGTTCTTCAAGAATGCCACGCTGACAGTTTCTGTCAATCTTTGGCTGTCCCTTTATTGTGGAGATTGTAGCCTGTCCTTAAGCAAAAAGCTATAAAATGAGAAACTCACTGTGTTCCATTTCCTCCTTCCAAGTGTTAACCTTTGCCGTGTGGCCCTTCTTTCACACCTTTCCCAGGGCCTGCAGGTAGTCTTTTGTCTGTTCATTTGCTTTGCTTGGAGTTTATAGTTCTCTGTGGAAGGTGAGTCTGATAGGAGATACTACACCATTACCAGAAGCAAATCTGACATATACTTTTTAAGTAAGATTTGCCAAGGATCAGACACAGCTGAGTTGATGGCCACCTTTGCTGAGAGCTGGGTGTAGATTCAGTTCTTCATTCTAGTCTGAGTTCACTCTGTCCTCAGAATATCGAGCTTCTGTTCAATTCTGAATCTTCTCGGGTCTGTGGAAGATGGCCAGCTAAAAAAAGAAACATCCTCCCTGACAACCGCCACTTCTCTGAGTCTTATCTTGTCACCCACTGTTCTCTTCATAGCATTTGTCACTTTCTGACATGCGTGTGTATTTGTTTGCTTTTTAATCATCTGTCTCTCCGTGCTAGAACATAAACCTATACAAACAAGTATCTTGTTTGTCTTGTTCATCACAGTAGGCTCTCGATATGTATTGATTAATTAAGTTGGTTAAAGCTTCATAGTACTTACTTTCCTATTGAGTCACAGGGTATTTATTCCTTCCCTGGGAAGGTTGAAATTGGTTATTATCTCTCTATGTGTGACATTTTTATTCTTAATGTAACTATATTAACATCTGCCATTGCCGGATATTTAGACTCCCTTCTCCCCCAAACTCAGACACACACACACACACACACACACACACACTAAAGCTAATAATTATTTGGAAGCTCTCCTCTCAGTGCAGCAAATGTCAGTGGAGCACTTACTCTGTGTGAAGTATGAAACTAGTCCTTGTATATAGTTCAAGAGCCAAGGTTCAGAGGCTGGTAGGAAATAAATAGAAAGCAGGGTTCCTGAAGTTAAAAATCTAGAAATTTAGAAAACATATCTGAAAACTCATAAGTGAAAACTTTTGCCCTTGTTTCTAAACTCAGTCACCCTGTTGTTTTTTTCACCCTGTTTTGAGACTCATGGTGTGGAGAGAAGGGTGATTTCTAGGGAACATATTCAGCTGGCAAATGGATGGATGGCTTTGAGGACACTTGGAGGCATTAACTAAAAGAATGCAGACTTAGCTAGAAACTAGAATCCTCACCCCTTTTTTTATTAACTACTTTGACATTGGGAAACAAACACTTAACATGGAAACTTGTTTTGACAGTACAGATTAAACGTGTAAACGTCTTCCCTCTCCGTAGCTCCCAGGTCCACCTCCCAAAGGCAACCACCCTTAACAATACTTAAGACACTCAGTTCGCTATATAGACATGTGTGTACCCGCCCCCTTTTTGAAAGCCATGGATACATACTGAATACACTGGTGCTCTGTACACGTTTGTGTATATTCAGCCCATCTAGATGTGTGATGCTTTTTTATGACTGTAGTATTTCATTACACAGATATGTTACAGTGCAGGTAACAAGTCCCCTATAGAACATTTTATGCTGCAAACAGTCATCTGAGACTAGGAACACATCTGTCAAAGAGTAGTAATGAAAATTATTTTTTGCAGTATTTTGGGTAACCTTGACAACCTAAGGTAGCTTCAAAGGCCATGACATCTCTCAGAATGCCATTCTTGCAGGTAAATATATGAGTAAAAGAGACAGAATTGGAATTAACGAAAAGAGTAGATCAGGGGTGTCAAAACTGCAGCCCGCAGGCCAACTGCGGTTCGCAATCCATTGTTAATTGGCCCGCAGCAAATTCCAAAAATACATTTAGTTTATTTAAATAAACCAGGTGAGGCAATACGTACTTCACCTCGAGTGAGTGGCCCGGCTGTTTGTGTATTTTACCGCATATGGCCCTCGATGAAAAATGCTGAAAAAAGTTTGGACACCCCTGGACTAGATCATGCATTACTTAAAATGATTAACCCTTTTATTATTTGTTCCTTTAATTAGACACTTGAAATTCACTTCGACTGCACATCAATCATAATGTTGACTCGTACTACAAAGTAGTTTTAAATGATCTCATTTAGGGAAAACTTTTATGTGCTAGAGTGGAGCTGAGGATTCTCTATCGTGACATTTTTAGGTTGTTTGAGGTTAACCTACTAAGTAACACAGTGCCTACAGCGTCATTGAAGCGGCATCCATGCCAACTGGGCTTTGCCTTTTCACTGCGTTGATTGATTTCAAGTTTGTTCTCCACACTGTGTCAACAATCCACAGAAAATAGTTACAGTATTTATATTTTTAAGTAAATACAGTTAAGGTGCTACCTTTTATTGAAATCAATGATTACTTTAAAGTATAAAAATTTCCTATTATTCATTCTTGAGAAACACAAAAATATAGAAAAATGTACATCTGCTTTCCTACATTTCCTTTCTGGAACACTGAGCTCATGGGGTGAAGTTGAAGTCCGTAGTCAACAGCATGGAAATGTCATTCGACAGTAGACAAACGTTGCCTATGCGAAAATGTTAAACTCATTCGGAATGCCATCTTTTTTACCTGTCTTTAATTCTGCATAATATCTCACAATTTGACTTACCCAATTTGATACGTAAAGTTCTTCAATAATTAGGGAAAAGAGTACAGACTGCTCGCTACCAAGTATGTTTGAATACACTAGAAATGCTAATTAAGTCACACATGGAGGAATGATGTCAGTAGAAAGTGGAAGTTGCATTGTTTCAAAGGCAGTTTTCCCAGCATGTTACCATTTTCTTATATCAAGTAACTGGAGCTGAACACAGAAGAAACTGACACAGCTGAACACACCTAGGTGTGGAGGAATAAGCTACCGTTCACGATGCCCATTCTTTCTTTTGGCTGAGTGTGGCCAAGTGCTTCGTGTTAGAAGTGCTTGGGTGGGAGAAGTTGGGGCAGAGGATGGCCTCCTTCATCTCTGTGCATTTTGCTCTTATCTCCAGAACTCAGTAGCCTAAGTCCTCCCTCACTGTCACTTTTTAACTTTTTTTTTTTTTTTTTAGGTAAAGACCTAACTATTTTTTTTTTTTAAAAAAAAGAAAATAATCGGGTTTAACATGGTTTTGCAACTGTGCTAAGGTTTATTTATGAGATCTGACAATTAAGTTCGCAAACTTGCCACCGTGCGCTTACGTTGTCAGCACTGTACAAACAGCTCAATAAGGTTTCATAACCTTAGTATATCAGTGTCTCACAGCTGTGTTCGTGTTGGCATGTGGCGGTATCTTGCTGAGTGGCATTCATTATTGTTGTTGCATGTTTTTGTGTGCTGTTGCAAGAATGTTTGAGCTTCAATTAGAGCAACCAACAAACATAAATTTCTTGTTAAACTTGGCAAGAGTGGAAGTAAAATCAGGGACATGTTAGTCCACGTTCATGGGATAATGCCATGAAGAAAATGGCAGCGTACAAATGGATTCAACATTTTTCTGAGGGGAGAAAACACATCACTGAGGAAGAGAGGTCAGGGCAGCCAGTAACAAGCAAAACTTGTGAAAATATTACAAAAATTTGTCAGATTGTGTGTCAAAATCGTTGGCTTACTGTGAGAAGCATAGCAGACCAAGTAAACATCGATAGAGAAACAGTTAGGAAAATCTTAACTGAAAATCTTGGCATGAGAAAGGTGTGTGCAAAAATGGTCCTGAAGGAGCTCACAGATGAACAAAAGCAAAGGAGAGTCAAAGTTTGCCAAGACCTTTTGGAGAGGCAAGACGATGTTTTGGGCCATGTTATCACTGGTGATGAAACATGAGTGTATCAATATGACCCTGCAACAAAGCGTCAAAGTGCACAATGGAAGTCAGCCAACTCTCCATGACCAAAAAAGTTCCATCAGTCCAAATCAAGAGTCAAAATGACATTGATAACCTTTTCTGATATTAGAGGGATTATTCATTAAGAATTTGTACCAACTAGACAAACAGTTAACCAAGTTTACTATTTGGAAATGCTGAAAAGGCTGCATGAAAAAGTCAGATGACCTGAACTTTTCACCAACAATTCATGGCTCTCGCATCACAACAATGGACCAGCTCACATGGCACTGTCTGTGAGGGAGGTTTTAACCAGTAAACAAATAACTGTATTGGAACACCCTCCTTATTCATTTGATTTGGCCCTCAATGACTTCTTTTTTTCACCTGAAGATAAAGGAAATATTGAAAGGAAGACATTTTTATGACATTCAGGACATCAAGGGTAATATGATGACAGCTCTGATGGCTATTCCAGAAAAAGAGTTCCAAAATTTATTAGAAGGGTGGACTAGGCACTGGCATCAGTGCATAGCTTCCCAAGGGGAGTACTTCAAAGGTGACCATAGTGATATTTAGCAATGAGGTATGTAGCACTTTTTCTAGGATGAGTTCGGGAACTTAATTATCAGACAATAAATTGTAGTTATTAGGGTTTATAACCCAAATCCTTATTAGCGTTGTCATTGCTTTTGTTAATGCTCTGGTTATGACATAGAAGCTTGCCTGAACCCTACTTTTCTTATATCCACATTTTTACCGTTTTCCCTTTCAGAATGCTGTGTTACGTACTACTTAAGTTTCAGGAAAACACATACCACATTGTAGCAGAAATGTCTGTATCGTATAGATATGAATAACATTGAGGTGTTCAAACCAGCAGACCAAAAATCACTTAGAATGTGTTCCTGAATAAAGACATATATCAGCCTATTTCTTCTTATCTGCTGCTTTCAATAAGAATAGAATGGAAACTGCGAAAACTGATGTTCATGTTTTTTATGGAGCATATAGCCTAGCTGTCTTTCGGTGATGTATAATATTAATAATAACTGAGTTAAAGGGTAGAAGTGCCATTTTTCACGTTGCCGTCTCTCCGGGACTTCCTTCACTGCCTTGTTTGGTGTAGATTTCCAGCCTTGGAAATTACGTGTTACTTCTGCATGGAAACACGGTACTGCTTCAAGCACATCATCAGCATCAATCCCACGTTTCTCACTTTTTATTAAATCTGTTGATTGGTATGAAACTTGAATACCCTTCAAGTATTACTGCTAAGACATTTTTTTCCTGTAATCCATGCCAAAGCCTGCTTTTTTTTTTTTTTTTTAAAGTTAGAAGATGCTTTTGGAAATTATCAAGTTTCCTCTGAATGTTTGTTAAACCTATACGAGAGCACTGATTTGCCTCTGAAATCCCCCATTTATTCTATCATTTCCACCAGATTCTAAGATCCTTAAGGGCAGAGACCATTTATTATTGGACAGTAACCTTATGTTCTTAGAAAGAACGCAAAATACATGTTTGTTTATCTTAGTAAATGTTGACTAGATTCTGACATTCAGAGTCTAGGTGCAGAAAGCATGAAAAGTGTGTCTTTTATGTTTTCATGAGAAGGAGTCCTTTCCAGTCTGCCTGTGAGAGATCTTTTCCTGAGGTTTGTGTGTACGTGGACTTTTCATGTTCTGTATAATACACTGTTCAAAGTCTATTCGAACGTATTTGGGACAACAGAGCTCTGTAACCGAACATTTAACCTGCGCCTATGCCTTTTTCTCTGTTGTGTTTATCCCCTCCCTCAGCAGCCTGATCCTATACCAAAGTGTGGGTCTGTGCTTGCTGCTTGCCTGACACTCTTCCCATGTGTTTGTCACCCTGGCTTGGTTTGTTAACTTGAACCTGATTTTCTGTTTCTGGTTTGAATTGTGCTTGCTACCTGGAACCCAATCTCTCTGGCTTTTGACATTAGTCAAGTAACCTAGTCTTTCTTTCTGATTTTTGTCCTTTTTTGTCATTAGCCTCTATTATTTTCACCATGGATGAGTCTGACCCCAATTAATCCTGCTTTTGCTAATCAGTAGGATTGCCCAGACCCAGGCCCTAACAAGTTCTGATGATCAAGTTTAACAGTATTCACTAATTATTGGCTTTCTAAAGTATTCCTGCCAGTTCCAAAAATATGGGACTTATTTTAAAAGCAATGTAGCACTTTCTCACTTACAACTTTGCTTCCTTTTTCCAGGCAGCCTTTGATGCCATATGACTGTGTGTGACGCAGTTGTCCAGGAAGTGCTGGTTTGAGAAATGATTCTGTGA
This sequence comes from Rhinolophus hipposideros, assembly GCF_964194185.1. Taxonomy (NCBI): domain Eukaryota; kingdom Metazoa; phylum Chordata; class Mammalia; order Chiroptera; family Rhinolophidae; genus Rhinolophus; species Rhinolophus hipposideros. Next base: position 6,060,840 of record NC_138066.1, on the reverse strand, counting down.
TGATTCAGTCTGTCTGTCATAGAATTGTTTGTGTTATCCCAGACCGAAAAAGTTGCCCATAAAAGAGCATTCAGATTTTCCTTATGCTTCAATTCAAGGCATCAGATTCACTTTTGCCTGCCATGATAGAAGGTGGTAAGCATTGCCAAAGTTGAATATCACCGGCATATAAAGACTTGTCAAGGGATAAATCAAGTATAATTATAAAACGATCAAATTTTAGAGTCAAGAAAACGTCAAGAGAGCATGCTCCAGCCAGCTCCATTTTATAGACCAGGACACGCAGGCCCAGGCGGATGAAGGGACTTGCCCCAGATGCCACCCGGAGCTGGTTGATTCGGAGCTTGAACCCCGTCAGGTTTTCACAGTGACAAAATGACGTAGCTCTTTGCTTTTCACTGCATGTGTTATGTATTCACGGGCTCTGACTTTAAAATCAGCAGAGCACCATATTTTAGACATTGCAGTTGCCTTCCTCAGCTGTGTTGACCCCGAAGGGCTCTGTTGCTTTCCTGTGGGTAGTGGACAAGACCACGGTAGCACCCATAGTTTGTTACCTGCTGTCAGCCGCAGTCCAAAAATATTAAAGGGAAAAATCCAGACATAAACACTTCATAAGTTTTTGTGCGCTGTTCTGAGTAGCGTGATGAAATCTCACACTGTCCTGTCCCATCCTGCCCAGGATGTGAATCATCCTTTTGTCCAGTGTCACCATTAGTCACTTAGTTGATTTAGTTATCAAATCGACTATCTAGGTATCTCAGTGCTTATCTTCAAGTCACCTTCATTTTACTTAATGGCCCCAAAGTGCAAGAGTAGTGACGTGGCACTTCTTATATGCCAAAGAGAAGCCCTAACGCACTTCCTTTAGGTGAAAAGGTGAAAGTTCATGACTAAATAAGGCATTTTATCATCTTCTGTCATCACAAGAAGAGGAGTAGAGCATAGTAAGATATTTTGAGAGACACCACATTCATATAACTTTTATTACAGTATATTGTTATGATTATTCTATTTTATTACTGTTATTAATCTCTTACTGTGCCTAATTTATAAATTAAATTTTATCATATGTATATATAGAAAAAACTATAGTATGTGTAGGCTTTGGTACTATCTGTGGTTTCAGTCACCCACTGAGGACCTTGGAACGTATTGTCCATGGACAAGAGGGGACCACTGTACCTTTCTCTGAGCCCACACATCTACCGCGTTTCCCCAAAAATAAGACCTAGCTGGACAGTCAGCTCTGATGCGTCTCTTGGAGCAAAAATTAATATAAGACCCGGTCTTATTTCATAATATAATATAATAATACCCAGCCTAATGTAATATAATACTGGGTTTTATATTAATTTTTGCTCCAAAAGACACATTAGAGCTGATTGTCCGGCTAGGTCTTATTTTTGGGGAAACACTCTATGGACAGGGGTCAGGACACAATATGGACATGAGGGGCTTCCTTGTGCTCTAGAGAAGACATTTCTTATGGCCTCCACATCACCAGGGGTAGGCGTGCAGAGAGGGCCCTGGGGCTCCAGAAAGTCTCTTCCTCCTTCACTTGCCCCCGTCCCACCAGCACTCCCAGCTTCACCTCCACCTGTGCCCGCCAGGACTGGTCCTTGAGTCACCACAAAGTAAACAAAGAGCTGGTACTGCTGTGTCCCTAGGGCCTAGGTCAGTGCCCGATAGATAGCACCTGCTCAATAAGTATTTGGTGAACGAATTGATGAATGAATGAGAATCTAACTAATGATAGAAGCTTCTTCTAATCATTGAGAATCCTACATATCTGGGGCCTAGGTGAAAATAAGAATAATTAGATTTTATTTCCCACTTTGTCTTTGACCAGTTGTGATATTGTGATTCATAATTACACACACACATACACACACACACACACACACACACACACACACACACTGTATGTGTATTATTGTGATATATATATTTGGTTTCTATTCCCATTTCTGGCACAGAGTTCATAAAACCCATGGAATTTTCTAAGTCATAAGAGCTATAAAGGTGTCTTGATATTCAAAAGAAACTCCTTTCAGCTACACATGAGCTTATATTAATGAGGTGACTTTTGAAAAGCATCTAAAGATGGGGGCTGGTTGCCAGGGGAACGAACTATGTGATTGGAGGGTTGGAAATTCCTATCCCACCCCAGGACCTCCCCATCCTGGGCTGGAGGTTGAATCAATTGCCAGTGGTCAATAATTTGATCAGTTGTGCCTGTATAGTGAAACCTCCATGAAAACCTGAAAGGACAGGGTTTAGAGAGCTTCCGGGTTCGTGAACACGTGGAGAAATGGGGAGAGTGGCACACTCAGAACACAGAAGCTCCAAGTCCCTTTACATCTCTTCCATCTGGCTGTTCCTGAGTTATATCCTTTTACAATAAATGGGTAATCTAGTAAAGTAAAATGTTTCTTTTAGTTCTGTGAGCCTCTTTAGCAAACTAATCGAATCCAAGGAGGAAGTCACGGGAACCTCCAATCTGTAGCCTGTTGGTCAGAAGCACAGGCGACAACCTGGATTTGTGATTGGCGTCTGAAATGGGGGTGGGGCTGCAGTCTTGTGGGATTGAGCCCTTAACCTGTGGGACCTGATGCCATCTCCGCGTAGATAGTGTCAGAATTGAGTTGAATTGTAGGCCATCCAGTTGGTGTCAGAGAAGTTTCTTGGTGTGGGGAAAACTCACCCATACATCGGAATGGAATTAGTATTATATCAGAGTATCAGCTATTATGAGTTCTTTCCACTCTCCTCACCAGTAAAATGGGTGGGTTGGATGAAATGACCTGGACGGTCCCTCTCAGCTGCAAGTATCCTCACAATGTGACTGTGACCATCACAAGTAGCAGCGATGCCTTGGTGGGCAAGACTGCTAGCTACCCTGTCACCTCTCTATGGGTCCCTCATGCTTAACTGGCCCAAGTGCTAGCCTTTAGAGTTAGCTTGAGTTACATCTAACAGACTAGTCCTAAGTGGTAGAGCTGTAAACAAAATGAAAACCTTGCAGAAGACAATTTTTCATTTACAGAGCAGTCCAGCAGGTAGGAAGGCTACACCTGGTACTGAAGACCGAAAACATCATCACAGACCTCTTTCCTCCTCACTGCTCCCCCCACCCTCCAGGATATCAGCTTTATGTTCTAAAAAGAAGGGAATTATTCCAAATAGGTGAAGTCTGTTTGAGAAAACCTTCCAGAAATCAAGTTGTGCCTGCTTTGGTCCACATCTCATTAGCCCAAAGTAGGGACTGTGGCCCCATCTAAGTCAGAGGGAGGTTGGGGAGTATAATCGTTTAGTAGAGTGGCAGTGTGCCCTGTGGAAAATAAAAATGAGCTTGTCCTATCAGTTTCTCTATGCTGTCTTCATTTGATTGTGGTTTCAAGGAAATGAATTGGATACCACCCCCCCTCTTGTTGAGAGTACGTAGTTTGGGCAGATAGGATTGGAATTACTTGTCCCTTTGCTGGGTTTTCGGCTTCACTGCAAGATCATCGGAAACTACTGAATTGTTTTGCTTGATCTTAGGGAGCACTAATATTGTAGGGGATAGATTATAAATTGTGATTCAGTTTTTTTCACCATTAAGTCTTCACTTTTAAAGATTTTTTAAAGTCAATTTCAGTAATTTGTACCTAGAAATTAAAGAAAAACTCTCTTTTTTTAATTTATAGTATTTGTTATTTATGCCTTTTCTTAATTTTCCCAGGGGCTTGTCTATTTTACGTTGTTTCAAGGAAACTGTATTTACTTTGGTTAATTCCCTCTATTGCTTATATGATCTTTTTTCTTTCCTATACATATATACATGTTTATAAATAATTATGTCCTTTGTATATATTTGTTTGTATATATTTTATTTATGTATATTATCTTTTATTTATATATATTATCTTTTTTTCTATGCAGTTTGGTTTTATTCTGCTGTTTTTGTTTTGTTTTTAAGAGAGCAATAGGTATAACTACATGGTCAGGTGGGATTTTTTTTTTAAGGCAAAAATAAGTGTAGCACCCAGAGACAGACATTCTGAGTGTGAGGATGTTATCTCATTCATAAAGTATTCGATGGCACCCCTATGTTCCTGGCAGGGTAGTTAATAAGTGCCAAAGGACCTAAAGCAAGACAAGTAATGGGTTGCCCAGTGCCTGGCCCCCACTGGTGGTCCAGAAAGGGAGGGAGAGGAGATAAAACACAGGCTGCTAGAGCAGAGAAAAGGCACAATAGAATGGATGTCAAGAAGGTAGAGGTGAGCCACTCCTGAGAGAAGTATGGCAGTTACAGAGGACAGAGATGGACATGTGAGGAGGAGATGGGGACAATAGGGAACAAGATCAGACGTCCCTTCAGGACTTGTGTGACCCTTGACCCTTCAGGCCCTCGAGTCACTCAGGTGTTCTCAATTTCCCAGATCCACTGCATATAAAATCCCCATGGGAAGCAAAGGATGACTTCGGCTCCCTTTGTCCTCAAGGCCGCTTTGTTGCATGGCGGCGGACCTGGTCTCCCCCACAGAGCTGCTGGGCACTTCCTGCACACTTCCTGGATCCAACTTCCTGAGCGCTGTGCTGCTGTCTTTGCTTCTCCCAGTGGACTTGTCCTCTGGCTTTGCCTGGCTTCTCCCCCAACTCTTGTCCCATTCCCCAGTGTTTTCCGACCCTAGCTCATGTTGTACCCCCATTCCTGACTTCTCACCCCTCTTACCGCGGAGCCCCTCCTGCCTGGACTAATTGTGCCTCAGTCTCCCCAAGCCACACTGCCCTTTGGTGCCCCTCAGGGCTGCCCTATGGCTGGGCAAATCAAGGGGCAGAATGGGGAGGAGGCAGGGTCCCCCTTCGTCTGCTGTGGCAAGGGCAAGAGACTGGAGTTAGAAACGAATGCTGTGTGTCGTGGTGGCGGCAAGCAGGCAGGCAGGAGCCTATCCCAGATGGCCTCCGTCCAGATGGAGAACGACAGGAAAGGAAGGGGACAGGTTTTCTACAGCTTCTGCGGACTCAGCAGGGGAGAAGAAGGAGCGCTGTCAGCCACTTGTGAGCAGGGATCAGGGGTAAAGTCAGCATGTGTTTACAGTGCTCCGATTTGCAGTGTTTTTCCCCCACAGCATGGTGTATCCCTGAATGGGAATTTAGGGAGCTAATGGCTGGGGGTACTGGTAGGAGCTAAACACCTGGGAGTTGGTAAGGCAGGCTTGGTGGGAGGATGTTGAAGGTAATCGGAACCCGCCCCAGGATGGACACCCCAGGACATTCTGTGAGCCTCGCATCTCAGGACTCCTGGGTCCTAGTCTCCTTACCCCAGCAAAGCCCTGCCTGCTTGCAGAAGCGTCAAGTGGGGCTTCCTAACCTCTCATAGTCCAGCCACATTACACTCCAGCAAAATGACCTTGGCAAAAACCATCATTGATAAGCCACATCACCGGAACCTACCATTCAGAAGCTAGGGACAATCTTACCGTGCCCTGAACACCATCTTGCTTTACTGAGCACACGCTAAATGATAATTAGGCATCATCACGCACATGCAGTCGTTACTATCCAGGCCTGTGAGCATGCTCAGTTATCTCAAAGCCTCGGAGGGACCAAGGAGCTAGACATTTCTAGAGGAGAGGGAGTGGGGAATGGAAGTTGTGGAGTTTGGAGGTGCAGGAGCAGTGGTAGAGGCAGCTCTGATTAAACAAATACACCAACCCCAAAAGTAAATAATCAGTTGTCCACTTAATTATGTCCACATGATTTACATAATGGCTTATACCGCATCTGCAATCTGGCCCAGTAGGGCTGCTTCCTCGTATGGGCATACCTGGTATTGTGCTTTACAGATGTTCTGTTTTTTCACAAATTGAAGGCAAGATGCTCCACCAGCAAAACGATGATGACTCATTTATGGCAGTACTCGCTGTATTGCTGTGGTCTGGAACCGAACTAGCTATATCTCTGAGGTCTGCCTGTAATCTTATTGTCCTTTAGGGTAAGAAACAACGGTTCCCAGGAGACCCAGCTTCAGGAAAGCTTCCAGTGCCCTTTGCAGATCTTCCAGGCTGACTCTTGGCCCTTCAGTCTGGTCCTTTCTGGACCCTCAGCCTTGACCATTAATTTTGCTCAAAGACCATCCCACTGGAAAGAGCAGCCGTGCTCTTTCAGTTGTGACGTCCTGTGGTAACATGAGCATTAATATGAGGTGGCCCATCAGAGCTCCTCAATTCTTACCTTTTACAATATGTGGAAATGAACACAAGGATCCTGTTCTTACCCAAAGGCTGCTCGTTCAGTAACCTCCACCCTCTGGAACGTCCCAGTGATTGACATCATGGGTATAAACCAAAAGCGGTGCCTTCTGCCACCATTCAGAATTTATTAACACATACCAGAACTTATTCTTTTCAATGATTGAAATATAATATTCATTGAAGAAAAATTATAAACCCCAGAAGAGTCTAAAGGAAACATGCCACTTAGTCCAATTATCAAGTTGTATCCACTAGCAATAATTTTGGTGTGTTTGTTCTAATTTGTGTTCTCTCTACCTAAGTGTGTAGTTATTTTTAAAACCAAGGTAGGGTAATTTGATATATAGATGTGTAAACTTTTTTCCATTTGACAATATTATGACACATACACACAAAGATAAATGTACATATTTATATGTTGATGGTACATATTTATAAATGTGAAACACTGGAAACAATATAAATATCAGTTGGAAAAAAGGTTAAATAAATGGTGATACAATCAGTGGTATCTAACACAGTTGACAACGAAAGTTAGACCTAAAGGTAGATGAATAGAAAGATCTCTAAGACATGTTATGTGGAAAACATCAAGTCACACGACAGTATCAACCCAATTATGTAAATTATGTATGTGTATATACATATACATGTGTGTATGTAGGTAGACATATAGGAAAAGGACAGGAAGGGTAGATGTCAGGGGTTCCTTTGGGGGAGAGTTTCAGGCAATGGGTAGATGGGAGACAAGTCTTTCACATTTCACCATGTGCTTTATAAATGTCTCCAGAAACCTTTTTGAAGAGAAATTAGTCCTTTGTTACCTATATTGTATATATTTTCTTCGACTCTGTCATTTATTATTATGTCTTTCCTCATGTAGCAGTTTAAGAAATTTTTAAGAATCTTTTTTTAAGAATCTTTTTACATTATGATTTCTGAATTTAGAATCCTTCCTGGGGTTTCTCACCTTAAGATGATATATTGTTTTCATTTCTCACCCTTTAAAGCTAATTATTTAATCCATTTGATATTTATTTTTCTGTGTGTTCTGAGTAATGGCATGCTTACGAATGGATATCCAGTTGTTCCAACACCATTTATTGAACAGTCCACTGATCCCATTTTATTTGATATATTCTCAATTCCCAATCTGTGCTTGGACTGCTTATTAAAATGTTCCTACAATTGGGCTTCTCTTTGGCTACAGAAGCCTGATTAAGTGGTTCATTGATGTTGAACACTTGAGAGACACTTGTGTGATGAAGTATCTAGCGTAACCCTGGCATTAAATGGAAGCTGCTGTTACACAGAAATGTAAATAACAGAAAGACTGTGGCTAGGAGGCTTTGACATGCCTAGGATAAAAAAGCCTTACTTGTGTTAGAGCCCTAGACAGAACCCTGAATTGCAAAATGCAAAACAAAACAAGACCAAAATCCTCAAGCTGCTTTAAGGAAAGGGAAATTCATTGTAAGCATGTGACAGCAGGCATGCTCAACGATGCTGACCCTGAAGGATGGCCAAGTATCCTGGCAATGAGAAATGAGCTGCCATTGAGAATCAAAGGGCCACACCCTCATGTTATCCTGTCTTTCTCTGCCCTCACCACTTCTGTTCCTGCAAGTTTCTCTACAGATGGCCCATCAAACCCACTGGCCCTCACAGGTCCAGCCCCAGCTGACTGTCCTCTCCTATTTCACAATCCCAAGAGAATCTAATTAGTCATGTATCTTCACCCATCTCTCCCAATCAATTCTGGCTGCCGGGATGGGAGTTGTCACATTTTCTGTGGTGTGGCTGCTTCCAGAGATTTTAGGGCAGATGAAACCAGAAGTCTGTTGGATATGAAGATAAATGTCCTTCCTGTCTGCTTCCCTATATGTAGCCTGAGAGCTATGATTTTCTGTTTTTTTAAAAGCAGTAACACTATATATAGAAATATATCAAAAGCTACCCCTAAGCAATTGTGAAGTAGGTGAAGTTTATTTTTGCATTCCCATCCTGTCTTCCACAGTAGAAGGTTTTTATTTGGAAGGCCAGCATTTCTAAACTTTTTAAAAAGCTGTGATAATCTAGAGGTTATCCAAGTGGACTCTGAGCTCAGACTGGATTCGTAATCTGCTTCTTCGAGCTTTGTGACCTTGGGCGAGTTGTGTGAACTTGATAAACCTCAATTTCCCCATCAATAAAATGTTGTTATTAATAGTCTGAACCTCAGGGTTATTGTGAGAGTTAAATGAATGTCAAATTTTAATACACCACAGGGTACTTGGTGACAGCTTAATAAATGTTCGTTTTGGTGGTTTTTAATGAATAAAGATGCTGTCCATGATTATGCATTCTCTGTGCATTTTCTGCGTATCCCTGTGCCTTCCCCAGATTTTGAGATTTAATTTCTGTAATAATTTGTATGCTGAAAATAATATATCATTAGAAGTATAAGGAATTTCCTTTTTTTTTTAAAGCAAAATCACCTTCCCCCACCTCTTTTGAGATTATATTAAAAATAAGTTGTCTCACTTTTCTGAACCTCAGGGCCATGCTGCTAATTGGTAGAAAAGTGTTTCTGAATCCTTTCTCCCAGATCCCTGACAATCTACCTCCTGCCCCTTCCCTTGGAAGCTTGTTCTTATGCAAGGACCTAGTTAAGTCCTTCCTGTGCAAGCTTAAATGGTTGATGATGTCTAAGATAGCCTCTTAAGCCACCAAAGGATTGAATGTTTCTTTGTGGTTTTAGGCGTCTCTCCCCAGCATTTTTAAGAGGCGAGGAATGATCTGCCTTGGATTACCAATAGTCATCTCACATGGATTTAGGAGCTTAATTAAATGTGAATGCAGCCCTCATCAGGAAAGTCTGTCCTTTTACTAGGTTCTGTATCATTCAGAGCCTAAATAGACCACTTTGGTTCTTTTACTCCTGACTGAGAAAGATTTGGAGAACCTACAATTCAGGACACATTAAATATTTATTATTAATACTCAGATTAGGGAGTTAGGAAGTACTGTTTTTGTCAAAAAGCCCGAAGTATGGCATGGAGTGAATACCCCAGTTCCTAGTGTTTCTTCAGACCAGTGCTCAAGGCCATGTGTAATTCAGCAAAAATCTGGGCAATGCCTGATCCACAGTTCCTTGTGAACACTGGGGACCAGGCAGTGGTAGAATTAGCCACAGCCCAGGGCAGGATACAGTAGGTGTGGCCCTCCCCCCTTACACAGATGGTGCTATAGACTGAATGTTGGTTTCCCGCCAAAATTTAGATGTTAAATCCTAACCCCCAATGTGCTGGTATTTGGAGGTGTGGTCTTTGGGAAGTTATTAGGTCATGAGGGGGAAGCCCTCATGAATGGGATTAGTGCCCTCTTAAAAGAGACCCCAGAGAGCTCCGTTCCCTCTTCTGCCATGTTGAGGGCACAGCGTGAAGACAGCTGTCTATGAACCAGGAAGTGGGTCCTCACCAGACACCAAATTTGCTGGCACCTTGATCTTGGACTCCCCAGCTGCTAGAACTGTGAGAAATGAATTTCTGTTATTTATAAGCCTCCTAGTTTTTAGTATTCTATTATAGCAGTTGGGTGGACTAAGACAGATGGGGACAGATACCTGCCAGTGCGTGTCTGCTCTTTGAGTGGTTTTCTGTTAATAAGAGTGGATTTATATTCTTGTGGAGAAAACAGTGGCTTTCCCATGCAGCCCGCCTGGTGAGGATATTCTGTAATGGTAGAATGGCTTGGAGCTAACTGACTCTTCCAGGTAATGATGCGTGACTACGTTTCCTGTACCAGGATACCCTACCTGCTAACAAAGTTTATTTGCATCAGTTGTTCATGCTGTTCATGCTGTTAATATCCTGGCCCATGTAAAATGGGACTTGTAAATTTATTCAACAAATATAAGATGTTGCTAAAGATGTCAGATTTGAGGCAGATCTCCTTTTGGGGCTAGAGTCACAGATAAGCAAGATGGCCCCTGCCACTTACCCTGTTTGTCCTTGTGCTACCTATAGTGCTTGTGCTCGGAACCCCATAGGTTCTCACTGGTGTATATTTTGAGATACTAGCATTTACCCACATTCGGAAGGAGAAACAGGAGTAAGTCTTATGCCAAGTGTGTAGTAAGTCTTTGGCTAGGTACTAGCCCACAGCGTGTGGGCACAGGGATCGTATGAATGGAAAGTTCTGACCAAGTCTACTGTTCTAAAAACACCCAGGTCAGCCAAATAGTGGCACTGTGTGTACAGCAGCCATCTCTCGTTTCCTTTCTTTACCTGTCCTGCCTTCTGTTAGCTGTGGCAGAACTCTGAAATCCTCCAAGCAGAGCCCCTTACTCATCATCACTTCAGGCTTCCAGGAGGGAAGACTAGGAGAGCCAGCAGGTTGCTGGGTTTTACTTTGGAAGTAGCAAAGAGGGGGAAATTGAGATAAACTGGAAAAAAAACAACAACAAATGACAGGGAGCTCTTATGGGTTGAATTGTGTTCCCCCAAAAGAACCAGTCAGAAGTGAAGGATACAATAACTGAAATGAAGAATACATTACAGGGAATCAACAGTAGATTAGGTGAAGTAGAGGATTGAATCAGTGATTTGGAAGACAAGGTAGCAGAAAACACCCAATCAGCACAGCAAAAAGAAAAAAGAATCCCAGAAACTGAGGATAGTTTAAGGGGCCTCTGGGACAACATCAAGCGTACCAACATTCGCACCATAGGGATACAGAAGAAGAACAGAAAAAGCAAGGACTTGAAAACCTATTTGGAGAAGTAATCATGGAAAACTTCCCTAACCTGGTGAAGGAAATAGAAACTCAAGTCCAGGAAGTGCAAAGTCCCAAACTAGATGACCCCAAAGAGGCCCACACCACGACACATCGTAACTAAAATGCCCAAGATTACAGACAAAGAAAGAATCTTAAAAATAGAAAGATAAAAGCAGTTACTTACGTATAAGAGAACCCCCATAAGACTGTCAGCTGATTTCTCAACAGAAATTTTACAGGCCAGAAGGGATTGGCATGAAATATTCAGTGATAAAAAGCAAGGACCTACAATGAAGATTACTCTGTTTAGCAAGGCTATCATTTAGAATCAGAGTCAGATAAAGAGCTTCCCAAACAAGAAAAAGCTAAAAGAATTCATCACCACCAAAACAATATTGTAAGAAATGTTAAATGGACTTCTTTAAGAAGAAGAAAACAAAGACATAAATGAATAATGGCAATAACTACATACCTATCAATAATTATAGATGATTGGATAAAGAGGTGTTACATAGATACAATGGAATATTACTCAGCTATAAAACAGGATGAAATTTACATTTGTAACATGGATGGACCTAAAGGGTACTATGCTAAGTGAAATAAGTCAGACAGAGAGAGACAAATACCATGTGATCTCACTTATATGTGGAATCTAAAACAACAATAATAAGTGAACAATTAAAACAGAAACAAATTCATAGATACAGAGAACAAACTGATGGTTGCCAGATAGGAGGGGGGATAGGGACCTGGAAGAAAAAAGTGAAGAGATTAAGAAGTACAAATTGGCACTTACAAAATAGTCACAGGGATAGTGACTAAAGTATAGCGTAAGGAATATAGTCAATAATATTGTAATAAATATGTATGGTGCCAGGTGGGTACTAGACTTGTCGAGAAGATCAGTTCATAAATTATATGTCTAACTACTATACTGTCCACCTGAAATTAATATAATATTGAATGTGAGCTGTAACTGAAAAAAAGTACATATTTATTATTTTAATGGTTCCAGAGGTTAGACATCTGACACGGGTCTCACTGGACTAAAACCAAGGGTGTCAGCAGGCCTGAGTTCCTATCTGGAGGTTCTGGGGGAGGATTTGTTTCCTCCACTCTTCGGGCTTCTCGGTTGCACCCAGATTCCTTGCATCCTGGCCCCTTCCTCCATCCTCAAAGTCAGCAACAGTGGGTCGTGACCTTCTCACATCGCATCACTCTGACTGAATCTCTCTTCCTGCTCTTCCACTGTAAGGACCTTTGGATTACAGTGGATCCACCCGGATAACCTGGGATAATCTCTCCATCTTAGGATCCTTAAATTAATCACATCTGTAAAGCCTCATTTCCCATGTAAGGTAATGTGTTCACAGGTCTGGGGGATTTGGATGTGGACATCTTTAGAGGCTTATTATTCTGTCTAGCACAATGACTTTTGATAGGTCTTTTGGGAGAAGAACCTTTTTCGACAGAGATTTCTGAGAAGATAAGCTATAAATCATGAGCAGCTGGCAGCTATCTTGAATCTATATGAAGGGGAGTTTGCCAAAGAAGCAAAGCAGACCTGAATGATGGGATGAGCTGGCCATTTCCTGATGATGTCCTTAGGGCTACTAAAGCCCACTTAGAATTTTCAGTCATTGAGTCAACCAATTCACTGCCACCCTCATTATAGGTCTTCTCCTTGTGTGATTGGTAGCAAAGATCACACAGGCAGGACGTGAATGACTCCTCTTTTATTGAGAACATCTGGATGGATGCCTCATAAGCATATTGTTCCAGTGGTGGGAATTCTGTTTCTTCCTTTCCTCTAGCTCATAATCTCTCAAGTACCTATTAACCTCTCAAGTTCTCATCAGTTTATTCATGTGTGAAATGATGGGGTTGGGGGGACAGTATGTTCTTGGTATCTACATATGAATATTCATTAAAATTCTGCAGAATGGCCCAGCTGGCATGATCTTTTTAAAGGTCATTGAGCCCAATTTCCTCACTTAACAGATGACGGAACTGAAACCTGGAGAAGCTAAAATGCTTCACTGGAGAAGGGACAGCTTTGAAATAGCTCAAAGAAAAACCAGGACTTCTGATTACTAATCCCATTCCACCATATTTCTAAAATTCCTCGACCTAGTTAAGTGAATTCACTTATAGGTACTTTTCCCTAAAGTCTAATGTCATTCACTGAGATAACTCAAGATATTTAAGTCTCAGCCTGTGAACTGACATAATATTTATCATGTCTTCTTTTGATAAGTATTTTTATAAAATAGAATTATTATATTATGACAGTTTCCTCCCATTTTACCTCTCACAGTGATTTTAGTACCAAAGAATTGATGGTTCTAGAATATTCTCAAAGCTATCACAAAGACCAAGGAGAGATCCAGAGACAACACTGATTCCTTAGGACAATGCTAAATTCTGCACCAAAGTGTAAATGCTGGAGGATTCCAGGGAGAAGTTGTCCTGCATACACGTCCCTGATATTTCCTGTGGAATAGCATGGTGAACAAATAAAATGGTGGCTGTTGGTTAGCTAATGTTGTATAAGAAACCGTCCCAAAACTAGTGTCTTAAAATAACAGTGACATTTATTTTCCTTATGAATCTGCTATTTGGGCAGGGCTCAGAGGGGACAGCTCATTTCTCTTGCACTTGATATCGGTGAGGATGGTTCCAGTTCTGGGGCTGGTATCATCCGAAGGTTTGCTTACTCTCTCTGTTGGTCTGTGCTGACCATCCAACTGGGACCTTACCAGGAGTTGTTGGCTAAATACTCACAAGTAGCCTGGACTTCCTCACAACATGGTGGCTGAGCTTCAGGACTGAGCACCCTTGTGACCCAGCCTGCCACATTTTATTTGATGAGGCCGTCACAAAGGCCCTCTCAAGTTCAAAGGGCTAGAAATAAAATTCACCTCCTGATGGAGCAATGGAAAGACACTCATGGGGCATATGGGACTGGAAATACTGCCATTTTGACAATTATCATCTGCCATAGTGGCAGAGCTTCGGAGGTTGTGTCTGAAGCCAGTGTACTTAGGATTTTGAGAGATGAGAGACAGTGCTGGGCTCAGTTTTGTGTTTATGAGTTTGTTTGTGTGTTTATTTGTTTTCCTTTTGCCAATAGGCTGATCCCTCCTCAAGCCTTAGGATAAGCACTCTGTCTTGCAGGGGTTATTTCATACTTTTTACCATAAGAGATTCAAAGAGGACTGAATTGGAGGCGGAATTACTCCTTGCTCTTGTGATTAGGACTTGATTGGTATTTGCATCGAGTACCCTTACAGAACCTCACCTAACTCCTTCAACACCAGCCTATAAGAAGCTGTATCTTCCACCATCTGCTACTGTCCTACAAACTCAGCACCAACAGCCTAACCTGTATGGGTACTGAGGGAACACATAACTGTGCGTAGGAAAGAAACACCACAGCTCACTTACGAGGTCATGGTAACGTGAGGTTATGAGGGCGAACTCCAAACTAGGAAATAGATCTCCTATTGAAGTAGAATTGAATAAAGACATGGAAGAGGACTTTAACAAAATACAATACACTCTCAAAGAAATAGAGTGTGATTCAAAAAAAAAAAAGAAAAAGAAAAAGAAAACCTTATGGAACTAAAAGTATTGGTTCTATATTATAGAAAACTTATTTCAGATGTCCTAAAAAATGGTCACTATACTGGATGCTGAAAAGAAACAAATTCCTCATGCCACAGAGCAAAGACATCTAGTGGTGAGAAACACAGGGGAAAAGATAAGAAATTAGGAGATCGGATTCAAAACACTTAGTATGAATATCTGGAGAAGAACCCGATTGAAGAGGATTAATAGTTAAATAAGAGTGGAAGGCAGTTCTCTAAGTTGAAAAGTCTGGCAGGGTCAATGAATATTTCAGTCAACATGTGTAAACATTTCCTGGTAAAATTCTGGAATTTTATGGATAAAGAGAAAGTTTTATACATCTGGACAGGCAGAACCAAAAGAATTAGACTAATATCAGACTTCTTATCAGTAACTCTAGAAGGTAGAAAACCATTGAGCAATATCTATAGACTACTGGGACGAAAAGATGATGATCGGAAATCCTATATCAAACCTAATTACTGTTTATTTGCAAGGTTAACATGTAAAGGCCTCGGAGTGTATACTCATCTAACTTACCTGTTTATTATTCATGTGACTTGCTACTAATTAAGGGCTTGAAGGCCTTAGAGCTTATTATTCATGTCATTTAGCTGGAGAAAACACTTGGTAAAATGGTGAACTTGATAGAGAACTCTAAACATGGAATGTAAGAGGACAGAACTGCAGTGAGCAGTGAATTTTGTGATGAGTATCTAGATTATTTTTACCAGGAATCTGTGGTATATGATTAAGTAATGATTATTGCAACAAAATAGACAAACTGTAAGGGAAAACCTACGTCAAATCTTGAAGTCAAATCTCTACCAGTGGGGATGGGAGTTGGGGATGGGAGAGGGTCTCTTCTAAATGTTTCCTCTCACGGATCAGAGGAAAAAAGTGAGGGAGTAAAACATCTCAGTGGGGGGACGTCATTATCTTCTGCTGATATGTTAATAGAGAATAGGTTCAGTTATGATTTTAGGGGTGGGAAATTCCTTTAAGAATGATTTAGTGTTACCCTCTCCTCTTCTGAGTAATTGCCGTGCAATAGGGAGAAAGCTGTTTTTAGCACATATTTTGCAGGTATACATCTCATTGTCAGCCTTGATATTTTTGACCCCAGACAAACTGAGGTTTGAATTACTTTACTTGTAAAAATTTCCCCCATAAACCCTAACCTCAAGCATCATTAGCAGCCTTGCCCCTGCACCCCACAGCATCAGGCTGGCCCACAGTCTGCCTAGCTTCATATGAGGCTACACATCTCCCTAGGAGCCTTCATGGTGTAGCTTGGAGACTAACTGAGTCACAGTTGAGCAAGAATGTGGGGGTTGCAGGAAGTGGAAGAGTGATCGAGAATGTGCATCTCTCATCCACTAGGAAACATGACAGGTAACAGTTATAAGAAGGAACTAATGGACAGAGCAGTTGCCAGAAGATGCGTTTTGGAGATAGGGAAGGACACCAAAAGAGACATCACCGTTTTGTCTAGACGGGGACGCTTTTCCCTTGTCATGGAGGTAGTCAGGGTAGTCTCAGAAAAATAACATTTCATAGGTTTCTGTCTGAGCCCTGCCCTTTTAGGACCGCCAAGGCCTGCAGGTGAGTAAAGAAGTTCCTGTTTGTGGCCCTGGTCCTCTGCTATAGTACATTGTCTTCAAAGTCCTGCTCTGGAACCCAGGGCAGGCTTCCTGAGGTAAAATCGGCAAGTCACAGAGGCACTGTGCACAGGACAATTGGTCATTTTTGGTGTCTCAGACTTGCATCTTGGAGACCTATACTTACCAGCCACTTTCCGTTGGACAAGATCATAGGTTTATTTTTAAAACTGTGCCCAGAACCATAGACCAAAAAAGACTTTGGCAAGTCATTGAATCCATCCTTACAGCTCAGAGAGAATCACTCTTAAACTGCACCCCAGAGAACCTTTCTTCAGTGTCAAAAATCAAGAAAAATACCCTGCAGGAGGGTTTGGAAGCTGTTCTTCTTGGGGCATTATATCCCTTTTCTCTCAGGAAATATTTCTTGTGCTCACACATCAGGCCCTGTTCTTCTCGTCACCAGACCAGAGAAGCACTTGGGTCTCTGACAATCAAGGAACCAAATCCGTGAGCAGAGGGATAATGTGACATTGCATGCAGTGCTTCTTACTCTATTCTGTGGCTCCAAGATCAGGTTATAACCCACCCTTCAAACCACAGAGTTCCCAAAGCCCTCAGAGTTCACAACGACAGAGGGGCGTGAGGCGGAAGGTGAAGTGTACGCTCCTATGTGTTTCCTAGGGCGGCCATGACAGAGCACCACGGACTGGATGGCTTAGCAATACTTTTGTGTTTTCACGATCCATTTCAGAGGCCAGAAGTCTGAGATCAGAGTGTTTGCCGGGTTGGTTCCTTCTGAGGCCTCTTTCTTTGGCTTATGGATGCCTCTCTTCTCCCTGTGTCTTCACATGGTTGTTCCCTGTGTATGCCTGAGCCCTAATCTCTTTTTATAAGGGCACCAGTCATATTGGATTAGGGCCCACCCTAACGACCACATTTTAACTTAAATGCCTCTATAAAGACCCTGTCTCTAAATACAGTCACATTTCGAGGTATTGGGGTTAGTACTTCAATATATGAATCTGGGGCTTACACAAGTTAGCCCATAACAACACCAGAGATCAGATAACACCAAGACCACTGTATCTGCACCCCCAAACCACTTCCAAAGTCATGGGAAAAGCCGTATTCTTCATGCCCCTGGCCCATGTATGATAGATTGTGAGAGATTAAAGAAAAAAAAAAGACATTTAAGATAATACATATATGCATAAGACTATATTATATAATAATTACTAATTTCATATTAACATCATAATATTAATACATAATACATTACATATTATGCATATGTGTATTATTAAAAATATATATTCTTACTTTAAAGGAGCATAAAATTGCTTGGAGGACACAAGAAATATATACTTAAAGATTTACTATAATAGATTTCAAGACATTCAAGGTTTAAACATCTTTCTTTTGAGACGGAAGTATTAACCTTGGAGCTTGAAAATGCCTTTTGGAAAAACTGATGTTGGTGGAAGGACTCAAAGAAAGCAGGAAAGAATTGGTAGGATTTGGATTAGAGATTAAAATTAAAACTCCTCTTATAAATGTATTCGTTTGGTTAACCTCAATGATATGAAGATATGTTATTTGTAACTTGGTATGTTCACATTTATCACATGTGGCCTAAAAATATTCCAGCTTACATTATTTTGTAATACATTTTATTTTGAAACACTTTATTTTTCAGAGCAGTTTTAAGTTTACAACAAAATTGAAAGGAAGGCACAGAGATTTCCCAGACACCCGCTGTCCCCATATGTGTATAGCTTTCCCCATCATCAGTGTCCCTTACCACAAAGCTTCACTCTTGGTGCTGTACATTCTATGGGT
This sequence comes from Rhinolophus hipposideros, assembly GCF_964194185.1. NCBI lineage: Eukaryota > Metazoa > Chordata > Mammalia > Chiroptera > Rhinolophidae > Rhinolophus > Rhinolophus hipposideros. The sequence goes on along the minus strand of NC_138066.1, from coordinate 6,042,764 downwards.
TTGAACAAGTGTATACATACATTATGTATCCATCATTATAATATCATACGGAATTTTTTCACTGCCTTAAAATGTTTTTATTTTTAAAATGTGGTAACATATACACAACATAAAATTACCATCTTGACCTTTTTTTAACTATGCAATGCAGTGCCATTAAGTACATTCACATTTTTGTGCTACTGTCACCACCATCCATCCATCGTGCTCCTCATTTTGCAAAACTGAAGCTCTGTACCCATGAAACAGTATCTCCCAACCCCCTCCCCCAAGTACTTGGCAACCACCTTTGCAATACATTGTACAATACGTATACTGTCCATAGTAGAAGAAGTAGAATATTTAACGCAGCAAGGGGAGAGCATTACTCCATAGCTTCACCATTTTGAATTGTCAGATACGCAGTTTTATTAAACTGGTAGGTTTAGAATGGTATCGCTCTGTAGTTTTAATTCATTCCTGGTTACCGATGAGGTTGACCAAGTTTTAATATATTTGTTAATTATTAGAATGTACTCTTTTAAGAAGTGCTAATCCTTAGCCAATTTTTCTGTAGATTGTTGTTGTCGTTGCTGACTTGTGGGCATTCTTGATACAGTCTGAATGTTAATCCCGTGGCAGTTATATTCTCTTACATATATCTTTTTCCAGTTTCTGACTTTCTTTTCACCCTTTTTTTCAACTACCATAATAGTCATTAATTTTCATGTAACTATATTTATTTATTCTATTTATTATTTATATTTATTTATTATATTTATTATTCTTTTATTTTATGGTTAATCTTCGTTTTCAAAAGTCTCATGCCATGGTCACAAATATAAGATTTTCTATATTGATGTATTTTTTGTGGAAGGTTTAATGTCTTGCCTTTTACATTTAAATGTTTAATTCATTGGCACTTGAATTTTATGCATGATTTTGGGTAGAGACTCTGTTTCTTTCTTTCTTTTTTCCCCTCACATGGATAAACAATGACCCAGCACTTCTTATTGAATAACTCATTTTCTCTTCCCCCCTCCTTCCCAGTTTGGGATAACACCCTATAGTCTATCCTTAAATAGGTGTTCCTGGACCCAATTCAAATGTGTGGGAAAAGGGAGTTTCACACACAAACAATTGTTGGACACCAGCAGGGTGTCCGAGAGTTTTAACTCACTTGCAACTCTATCTACCTGGAGATAGCATCAGGTTACACATGGTAAGTGTTCAGTCCTACAAGACTTCACCTACACATACACCCAATCCCCTCCAACGCCAGTTGCAAGCCCAGGCTATTATCACCTGTGCTTCTGACCAACTGGCTATAAATGAGAGGTTCCCGTGACCTCCTCCTTGGGTTCAGTGAATTTGCTAGAGCAGCTCACAGAACTCAGAGTAACATTTTGCTTACTAGATCACCAGTTTATTGTAAAAGTATATAACTCAGGAACAACCAGATGGAAGAGATACATAGGGCAAGGTATGGGGGAAGGCCTCGCGTTTCCATGCTCTCTCTGGGTGTGCCACCCTCCCAGCACCTCCATGTGTTCACCAACCCAGAAATTCTCTGAACCGAGTCCTTTTGGGTTTTTATGAAAGCTTCATTTCATAGCCATGATTAATTAAATCATTGGTCATTGGTTATCGATTCAACCTCCAGCCCCTCTCCCCTCCCCAGAGGTCAAGGGGAGGGACTGAAAGTTCCAACCCTCTTATTGCATGATTGGTTCTCCTGGCAACCAGTGGCCATCCATAGGTGCTATTTGGTAGTCACCTCATTAACATAACAAAAGACACCTTTGTGGCTCTCCTCACAGGAAATTTCAAGGGTTTTAGGAGCTATGAGTCAGGACATGTGAATGAAGACCATATATATATGCGAAATATATTTTGGTCATCTGAATGACCAAATGAGTATTTCTTAGAAATCATTGTGAGAGACGAAACATTTTTCCTTTATCTTTCTAGGTTCTTCCAGCTTATAATTAAATGAACATGTGGCAGAGTAAGAAAAGAAAAATAACCAAATTTAATTACATACGCACATATGGGAATCTCACATACATGAGCGAATCAGAGACTACATATACATGAGAGGTTCAGAGACAGAAAGTTAAAATGAGGTATGTGTGACATCTTGAGCTAAGGTTGTCATAAGGTGTCTGAGGCTTCAGAAAGGAGGAGGGTCATTTGCAGATCAATAAGAAGAATAGATGTTCAATAATTAGGTATTTGCCCTGTCTTATAGGTAAGTCATAAAAAGTTATTTCTGGTGATAGCACTTATCATGGGCAAGGCCCCAAATTTAAATTATTTAAGGGAGAGGTAAAAGTTTCTCTTGAGCCTACAGGGTCTTGACTGCCTTAAGTTCAAAATAATCCACATGCCAAAGCAGCACACCTTGGGGAGGCCTGTTCTGAACCCCTTCATCACGATATAGCAATCATTTGTCTCCATTTGTGTGGGTCTGTTTCTGGGTACTCTTTATGCCAGTGTTCCATTTGAACATTAATATACTACTGTCTTAATTACTCTGACTTTAGTTAAGTTCCAGTGTTTGGTGGTGAAGCTCCCCAACTTATTCTTAGGGATAATCTTGGTTTTTTTCTTTAAATCTTTGCATTATTATATAAATTTTGGATTCAGCTTGCCTGTTAAATTCATTTTTTTAAAAATCTCTATTTGTATTTTTTATTGAAGTTGCATTGCGATGAAGAGAATTGATAGCATTACAAACTTAATTCTTCCAATCCATAAATGCAGTATATCTTTCAGTTTGTCTTTGTTAATGTCTTTTATTGATTTAAATTTTTTTTTCTCCATAAAGATATCACCCATCCTTTATTAAATTTGTTCCATTTATTTTCTGTGTTAAATGATTTTTTAAAATTAGGTTTTCTAACTGTTTACTGGTTATATTGGTTTTGTTATATTGATCTTATATCCAGCTACTTTTTCAAACTTTCATTGTTTTAATAATTTTTATAGATTATGTCAGTTTAGGGTCTTCCTTTTTGGCTTTTAAATCTTTTAGTTGCTTACTGAGCTTCGTAGGCAGTAATAGTAGGCATCACCTTATTCATCATTATGTTTCTTTTAAGAATAGTGTTTTATAAGTACTTATAAAAATCAATATAAGGATTTTCTGTATTTTTAAAATTTTCTTTAAGCAGATATTGAATTTTATTAAATATTTGTCTACAATTTGTTTGAGTCATGTTTTATCCTTTAATCTGTCAAACTGATCAATTACACTTACAGATTTCTAAAGTTAAATCACTCTTCCATTCCAATAGTTTATGTAACTTGTTCATAGCGTGCTAATTTATTTTGTTTAGGATATTTATATCACTGTGAATATGTAAGACTGGTTTATAATTTTCCTTATACAGTCCTTGTCTAGTTTGGGTATCAAGTTATACTTGTCTCTTAGAATGAGTTGCAGTGTGTTGCTTCTTTTTCTCTTCTTTTTAAGAGTTTGTATAATGTTAGGAAATAAACGTTTCTTGGAAATTTGCCTGTAAAACTTCTTGGTGTTCTGTTTCCTTTGTGGAAAGATGTTTAATTACTGGTTTAATTTCTTTAATATTTATAGGACTTTTCAGACTTCCTATTTATTTTTGAGTCAATTTTGGCTTTATTTTTCTAGATATTTGGCCATTTTTGACTAAGTTTTCAAATAAAGTTGTTCATAGCTTTTATCTTTTGAAACTCTGCAGCATCACTGGTTATATTTCATTTTTATTTCCTGTTGTTTATTCCTTCTCTCATTTTTTCCCCTTGATAAATCTTTAGAGATTTGCCATTTTGTTAGTCTTTTCAAAGAATTAACTTTGACTTTGTTGATTCTATTATGATTTTTTCTATTTTACTAATTCCTTTCCATTTTCTTCTCGTTTCTTGAGGTTTATTCTATTTATATTATACTTATTCTAAGTATTTCAGCCTTCTTTTCTAATATAAGCATTTTGAATTTCTGTATTTTTTAATTATCACTTTGCTATTTGACATGTATTTTTATTGTGTTTCAATTCATAATATTTTAAATTTCTAAGTTATTTTTGACCTATGAGCTACTTAGAATTGTTTTAAAGTTTCCATTTTTTAAAAATTTTAACTTTATTGTTTTTGATTTTAACCTAAATTGCATTGGGTGTAGAGAACATCATTTGTGTATCGTCTGTCATTTGATGTTTGTTGAGATGTGCTTTATAGGCCAATAAGTGGTTAAGTTTTTGGAAATGAATTATTGCATGCATGAGAAGAATTTGTATTCTATAATGATTAGATTTATAGGTGTCTCTCAAATTTTGTTAGCTGGTATTTTTCAAATCCTCTGTATCTTCAGTAACTTTTTTCTGCTTTATCTCTAATTAATTGAAAGAGGAATGATGACATCTTTTATTATGGGACATTTTTCAGGGCTTGTCTGAGGTTCTGTCAGTTTTGATTTATAATTTTGTGATTCTTATCACATACACCCAAGTTCAGAATTCTCGTTGCTTCTTCTTTTTTTAAGATTTTTTTATTGAAATACAGCTAATATACAATGTTATATTAGTTTCAGATGTACATCATATTTATTCAACAATACCCACCTAGCTCTATCCAGTGTTATTACCACACTATTGATTGTATTCCCTGTGCTAAAGAAGTGATCACCATGATAAGTCCAGCAGCCATCTGACACTGTACCACGCTGTCACAATATTATTGGTCTTCCCCCCTTTTTAAAATTTTAAATCAGAATTGACATTCAATACTATTATATATTAGTTTCAAGTGTACAGCATAGTCGTTAGACATTTATATAATTTAGGAAGTGATCCCCCTAACTAGTACCACCTGGCACTATACATAGTTTTTACCATATTATTTATTATATTCCCTATACTTTCCATCCCCCTGACTATTTTGTAACTACCAATTTGGATTTCTTCACCTTTTTCTCACTGCCCCCAATCCCATTCCTATCGAACACCCTCATAGATCTAATACCCATCTGGTACCATAGATAGTTATTACAGTATTATTGGCTATATTCCTTATGCTGTACCCTACATCCCCATGACTACTGTGTAACAACCAATTTGTACTTCTTAATCCCTTTCCCTTTTCACCCAATCCTAATCCCCTCCCTTATTAAAGAAGTCCCTCTAACATTCCTTGTAATACTGGGTTGGTGGTGATGAACTCCTTTAGCTTTTTCTTGTTTGGGAAGCTCTTCATCTGTCCTTCAATTCTAAACGATAGCTTTGCTGGGTAGAATAATCCTGGTTGTAGGTCCTTACTTTTCATCACTTTGAATGTTTCCTGCCAATCCCTTCTGGCCTGCAAAGTTTCTCTTGAGAAAATCAGCTGACAGTCTTATGAGAACTGCCTTGGAGGTAACTAACTGCTTTTCTTTTGCTGCTTTTAAGATTCTTTCTTTGCCTTTAACCTTTGGCATTTTAATTATGATGTGTCTTGGTGTGGGCCTCTTTGGGTTCATCTTGTTTCGGACTGTCTGCACTTCCTGGGCTTGTATGTCTGTTTCCTTTGTTTTCTCTTTGTTGCACGGATTACTTAGGAGTGTTTAGTGCCCATGTGTTTGGATATTTTCTTCTTATCTTTCTGTTATTGGTGAGAGAATACACTGCATATGATTTCAGTTCTTTCAAATTAGTTGAAATTTGTTTTATGAACCCAAATGTTTTCTATCTTGATATATGCACTGGAAAGTGTGTATTCTGCTGATGTTGGATGCAGTGTTCTATAAATGTCAATTAAATTATATTGGTTAATGGAATTGTTATGTTCTTATATATTATTGCTAATTTTTAAAAAATCAAGCTGAGCTGTGAATTGTTGAGAGGGGATGTTGAAGTCTCCAATTATAATTGTGGATTTCTCTGTTTTTTCCTTTCAGTTTTATTAGTTTTTACTTCATGTTTGTTGTTTAGTGCATACACATTTAATATTGGTATATCTTCTTGGTGAATTGACCCTTTTATCATTAATTATGGTCCTCTCTGTCTCTGGTCATTTTCTTCGTTTTGAGGTCTATTTTACCTAATATTAGTATAGCCACATCTGCTTTCTTTTGATTAATGTTTGCAGGATGTCTTCCTAACCTTTTACTTTTATATTTACTTTTAAATGTAACCTACCTATGTCATTATATTTGAAGTGAGATTTTTGTTGACAGTATGTAATCCACTCTGCCAATCTCCGTTTTTTTAATTGGCATATGTAGACCATCTACATTTAATATAATTATGGATATTTTAAGGCTTATGTCTGCCATTTTACCTTTTGTTTTGTTTATTCTTTTTTGTTTTTCATTGCTTTGTGTTCTTTTTCTTTCGTTTCTGTGGGTTAGTTTACATTTTGATTTATCTGTAGTGTTTTTGAGTGTATCTCTGTGTAGCTTTTTACATATACATAGATTACCACAGTCTATTAGTGTCACTATTTTATCAATGATTGAAATATATAAAATCCTCTCCCAATTATAATATAATTGTATTAAAAATTCCCTCTGCATACATTTAGAACCACATCACACAATGTTATGTTTTGCTCCAACCGTCAAACATAATTTAGAAAACTCAAGAAGAGAAAGACTATTGTATTTACCATGTTTGCTTACCATGTTCTTCCATTCTGATATTTCAAAGTTTTTCCCTTTATCAATTTTTTTTCCAGTTTAGAGCATTTCCTTTAGCAATTCTTTGGCGTAGACAGCTGAGACAAATTTGGGTAGTTTATCTAAGAATTTTTCGATTTCTTCTTCATCTCTAAAGGATATTTTCACTGGGTATATGATTCTAGGTTGACTGTTCTTTTTGTCAGCACTTGAAAAATCTTGTGCTACTTTTTTCTGTTCTACATGTTTTCTCATAAGAAATCTACTATAATTCCAAGTGCCACTCCCTCTCCCTCCCCCCAGTATCATGCCTCTGTCACTGTCATCAAGATTTTCTTTGTGTTTAGTTTATGGAAATTTGAATGTGAGTCTTGGTGTGAATTTCTTTCTGTTTATCCTGTTTGGGGGTTGCTTGGTTTCTTCAACATGTAGGTTTACGTCTTGCCAAATTTGGAAAGTTTTCAGCCATTATTTCTTTGTGTAGTTTTCCAGCACAACCTTCTTTATCTTCTTTTTCTGGGACTCTGATGATATAAACATCTAATCTTTTGTTATAGTCCTACAAGTCCCTGACACTTTGTATTTGTTTGTTTTGCTCTGTTGTTCAGACCAGAAAATTTTTATTGTGCTTTCTTTCAGTTCACTAATTCATTCTTTTGCCTCCTCCATTCTGCAGTTGAAACCATCCACTCGGATTTTAAAATTTAGATTATTGCATTTTCCAGCTCTAAAATTTTCATTTCATTCTTTTTTGTATCTTTTCTGAGACTTTCTATATTCTATTTGTTTCAAGTATGTTCATAATTGTTCATTGAAGCATTTTTATAATGAATGCTTTAAAGTTTTTGTCTGATAATTCTCACATCTTTGTCATCCTGCTATTGACATTTATTGATTGTCATTTTTTGTTCAGTTTGAGATTTTTCTGGTTCTTGGTATGATGAGTAGTTTTTATTGAAAGTATTATATTATGGATTATATTATATTATGGAAACTGGATCTTATTTAAACTTTCTCTTTTAGCTGACTTTCTCTAAAGCCAAAAAGGGAAGGAAGAATTCTGCTCTGTTACAGCCACGTGGGAGTAGAAGTCCAGGTTACCAACGTGGCCTTCCTTGTCCACACTTCCCAAGAATGGGATGCTGCTCATTACTTCTGGGTAGGAGAGGGAATTCTGGCTCCTGAGTAGGCCTTCACTGATTTCTCCCTGCTGACAGGGGTAGGAGTGCCTCATTATTGCTCCCCACTTGGCTTCCATTAATACCATGGAAGAGGGTGGCCTTGTTACCACTGGATGGGATGGGGGAGGAACATTTTGTTACCACTGGTGAGGATGGATGTCCAGGATACCCATGCAGTTTCCATTGTCACTACCCAGCAGTGACAAATGTCCCAGCTCCATGCTCATTCTTCTCTGACAATACAACCCTGGCCGGAGAAAGAGGGATGGTGAGTTGGGTGCCTTGTTATAACCTGGCAAAGGTAGCTACTCCCTACTCCCTATTGAGCCTTTGCTAGTGGGGGTTGGCTAGGAAAACAGTTTTTTTTCTGTAATGTTGGACTGGAGTGAGTAGTTACTGTCTATAAATAGTCTGTCTTGCTAAGTTGCCCCTTTCCTGATCCTTTGTCCACAGAGACCAGACTTTCATTGGGTTGTTATGTCTGCACCTATTGGTATTTTATGTCGCAGACTGTTAAGCTCCAAATCTGGAATATGTGAAGTAAAAAAAACCCACCACACCATTCCTTGGGTCTGGTGGTCCCCAGCCAGTTTGCCTCCTCTCCACCTTACAGTTTTCTTATATGTATTCTATGTATAATATCTCGGGGTTTTGTTTGTAGTTAGTGAGAGGATTGGGTAAATATGTTTGCTCCATATTCCCAGAAGCAGAAGTCTTCTTTTAATATATTATTTACTTTTCAGTATTTCATACATGTGTTACAATCTTGGATAATTGAAGTTCTTTGGGGTTTAGATATGTTGTTTCTTCTTTCTCTGTACTCTTAGTCTTGGTGATTTGTTTTCATGTGAATTTGTAATGTGTGCGTGTGTGTGTGTGTGTGTGCGTGTGTGTGTGTGTGTGAAGGAGAGAGAAAGAACACACCTGTTTGAGAGAGATCACTGGCTGAACCTTATCTCCTAAAATCTCGAGGCAATACATTGGGAAAGCTTTGTTCCAAAGAAGACTTGCATTCTCCTCTGATGTGAGGCTGGAGTTGCTAAGAGGTTGGGACCACTTCAGCCAGTGTCCAAGTTCTTTCCCTGAATGTCAGGTTCAAGCCTCTCACTTTGGGTGGGCCTGACACTGATTGCCAGGTCTTGGTGATGCCATTTACATTTGTCACCAGGACCTAATGCTGTCTCTGTGTTTGCAGTTTTTCTTGTTTGGGGTAGGAGGGGAACCTACTTAATTCTGTTACTTAAACAAAACAAAAAAATATGTCTGGGAACAAAAGCAGTGTGTTTGCTGTCCTTCATCTAGGTTTGTCTGTAGCAGGAGATGTCAGAGTATCTTGTTTGCTATTTAAGATTCCTGATAAATTCCAGTATTATCTATATTTTATCGTGTTAGAAATTCTTGCTCTTGATGTGTCCATTTTTCTAACTTATCCATAAGTGAAGAGAGTGAAGAATAACTATGAGACTATGTTCCCTTTCTTTCTTTCTTTCTTTCTTTCTTCTTTCTTTCTTTCTTTCTTTCTTTCTTTCTTTCTTTCTTTCTTTCTTTCTTTCTTTCTTTCTTCCTTCCTTCCTTCCTTCCTTCCTTCCTTCCTTCCTTCCTTCCTTCCTTCCTTCCTTCTTTCCTTCCCTTTCCTTTCCCTTCCCTTTCCTTCCTTCCTTCCTCCCTCCCTCCCTCCCTTCCTTCCTTCCCCCTGCCCTGCCTTGCCCTGCCCTGCCCTGCCCATTTTTTTCCTAATATGTTTCTCATTTTTTCCTTTAGGGCAGAAAAGACTGAAGTTCTGAGTGAAGACCTTCTTCAGGTAAGATTGTCACTGGTCTTTCAGCTGATAGACACGAAAGATGTCTTCCCTTTTAAAACCAATGCTGTTTAAACTGCCCAATTGCTCTTCATACAATTTATTTAGAGACACACTTTTTATCCTTAACAATAGTACTTTACATGTTGAAAGCTGGTTTGGGTACTATTTCTCAGGAGACATCTAAAGCCATTTCATTTCACGGTTAGCAGAGAGTCCCTAACCTGCAATCGCTCCCCATCCCATCCTCCAAAATTAGATGCTGTTTCCCGAGCAGTCCTCTCCCTGCAGAAACAAGGGTCAGTCTCTTTTCCCATGATTGTCCAGACCTCTGACCCCTGACCTTGCCCTCATTTGGTGATTCCCCCCACTGCTCTGTCTACAGGTGGAGAAGCGCCTGGAGCTGGTGAAGCAAGTGTCCCACAGCACGCACAAGAAGCTCACTGCATGTCTCCAGGGCCAGCAAGGGGCAGAGGCCGACAAGCGCTCCGTAAGTGCCCTCCTAGTACCAGGCAGCTTAAAACTTGCCTGCAAATGACAGGGGTCTCACTCCTGGGGCCGTGTGTGGTGTGTCTGTTTACACAGCCACTTCTATGTGTGAGAATCTACCTGCAGTGTGGCAGCCCCTCCCACCTCTTCCTGCTCTTGAACTCTGCCTGCAGAATCCCCCACCCTCACCAGGCAAGGTGCGGTCCCTCCCTCCCTTCATCATCCCCACCTGGGGCAATCCGGAGGCTCACAAGGTGCACTTGAGATCCCACCTTTAGGGAAACTTTAACTTTGCTTTTACCCCTGCTTCAACTCATTCATAGATTCCACTTGCCTCAATCGTATCTTATGTAAGAGCTCATGGAAAAAATTATACTATGGTTTTGGAGGTTCCATGTGACCTATAAAGGCCCTTGGAATTCGTTTTTGCTTTAATAAAACAATAAAGAGAGCCTGCTAAATGAAGGTACTCTAATGTCTTTGTATATAACCTACGTTAGTAATAACAGGCATTGCCCAATGTGATTCCATTGGACAGTCATTGGGGTAAATTGTTGCAGGCTTATATCCCTGTTGATCCCCATCCCCCTCAGCTCCACCAAGACTAAAAGATATTTTTAGATGTTCCCTTAACTTTATAACAGGGGATATGCAATCTAGGAGGTTTTTTCCTCCTTCCTTGAGTTTATGATCAACACATTTGGTGGCTGATTTTTTTCTGACCTGGAGTTACTGTGTATTTTTTGCTTCCTGGTGCTCTCCCAGAGCACACCACCACCCTCCCCCCCATGTTGGCCTCATTTCTATTGAATGTCATGTAATGTGCCCTGACACTTCATCCCATCTCAGTACAAGAACCTGCTCTACCTGCTCTATCAATCATTGCATTTTCTTCCCAGCTCTGGTTTCGTTTTTCTTCATATTCTCAGCAGGAATCATTTAAGTGTGCTAGAAATAAAATGTTCACAGCTTTGGAAAATGTCTGTGGGAATAATTCTGCATCTATCAGGAATTTCAGCAAAGGGAACCTGAACAGTCTAAAGGGAGAGTTTGCAAAATTGTTTTGGACATGAAACCCTTTAATCAAAGAAATCTATAATGTGGGGCTCCAGGAGCCGTACTGGGTGGGGACTCTCAGCCTGTGACCCACCTCCTTTCTTTTGTTCCTAGAAGCACTCTTTTTAAAAGAACTGGTCTATAGTACAATATGTTTTGGTATCAAGGGTAGCATCTGAATGTTACCGCCAGAAGCTTGAAACTGGCCTTTGGTGTTGATTATTACTAGCATTATTTTTCTGGGATAAGGTAAAGTTACCTGGGTTTGTAGAGTTTTAATTGGATTGAGGGTCTTGCAAATTATATCTGTTAGGAGGCACTTGGCTCCTTGACTGTTTTACAATACAGTGTATTAATAGAAAATTTGAGACTTGGCAAGGGCAACAGGTCAGGGAATGATTAGCACTGAAAAAATAGTTTGTTCCTTACGTTTCCCCAGAGGAGGGGTGTGTGCCATGCCACGTAGGGCCACACGGGGAAGCACCAGGGTCAGTCATGAAGCAGAGGGCAGAAAATGTGGGCAAGAGTTCATTGTGGTTTCCAGGGGAAAGCCCATGTAAGGCAGGGCGATCAGGCATAGAATTGGCTAGTCTGAATTATTTCACAGGGCTGTGGGACACAGGGGCTGTCCTTTGTTGTCTGGAACCTGGCCTTGAGGTGATGAGGGCAGGTGGATGGCGGTGTGGAATGTGGGAACTCCATAAAGGGGGTGGTTGGGGTGTGGGCTCTGGATTGGTTGGCTTGCATTTGAAAGACACATTCACGGGAGAGTTAGTTACGATCCCGAGGAATTGGCTAACCCTGGGAGAGGCAGTCCTTCCAGGGTTAGCAAGACCTCAGATGTCAAAGCCTCAGTATATAAAAAACTGTAAGTGTTCGTTTAATACACCGGTTAATAGTGACTTCAGCAAAAGCACTTACTATCTCGCTTAACAAGATGTCTGGAGTAGCTGGTCTCAAAGTTCGTTCATCATCTTTGGTTCAGAATTTCCGCTGTGGTCGGGCTTCCCTTTATAGTCATAATGTGGCTGCTGCGGCTCCAGGCATCACTTCTCACACAATCACAACAAAGGCAGGAGGGTGGTGAGAGAACGAACTGTCTTTGCATGCTGTTTTCATTTTTATCAGGGAGAAAAGGAAAATCTCGCCCAGAAGAATTTCTTGTATGCCTCCCTAGCTGCGAGGGAGGTGGAGAGGTGAATATGTGTCAGAGAGAAAGGTGTTTGTCATGACTGGCCCGATTCACCTGCTGGGACACATACAATTGAGCCTCTGTTAGCAGGGAAGTCACGCAGTGGCTGTGGTCAGGCCCTGAGGGCTACAGCCACCTTCCAGCTGTGATTAACATATAAACCGGGCACCTATTTAATTGACCTGGAAGAAGTCTGTGGTGGAAGGAGATGGTCAAGCATGTACAGATCAGTGATTTCACTACACAGATTTCAAACGCTTCATTTTTTTCAAAGATTTCTTGAGCTGACCACTCTTTCCTTATCCTCTTATGACTGAATAAATGACTTGACTAAAAAAAAAAGTCAAACAGCGATTTAAAATATTTAACAATCATAGACCTACAGGGGGGAAAAAAAGAATTCCAAGACTAAAACACTTTTTTTCTAAAGTAACACATCAAGAGATTTAATGGGAAACATGACGCTTATCAGTTGCCTTAAGTACTGAAATATGTGCCCATTTCTTTGTGATTATTAGGTAAGGAGATGTGTCAAGATCTAAGGAATGGGTGAAAAGAAAAAAAGGATAACAAGAGGGAAACAGAAAAACCAAAAACAGAACAGGAAAAGTGGGGGAGGGGGAACTAATGAACAAACACCAGCCGGGGCAGTTGGGTGTTAAGGAAAGGTCAGGAGATGGCCACTCGCAGAGCAAGAGTCCAGCTGCAGTGAGCATGTGAAGTCACAGAATCTGCCAGACTGTTCATGGAATCTGCATATGGGAAGGGACATCAGGTGTTTAGGCCAGTGTTTTGCATTGTATTTGAGCACATACAAGTTGTTGGCTTTTCATCATTTGTCTTTTAGCAAGCTCATTAATGCTTTAGCAGTTTTGTTACAGTTTCCAACACTAAAACCGTTATCATACACCTTTAACGGTTTGGCCCTGAAAGCTGGGGCTGGCTGCCATGTGGGGGTAAGCCGAAAAGTGGGGTTTGGTTGTCACTATCTCAGTGACCCGAGCAGTATTACCTGGTGGGTTCTGAGTTACACTGGATTCCTTACGTGGCGTGGAGAATAGAGGAACTTGAATTACGTTTCCATCTTGCCCTGTTTAGTTCAGGCTAACAGCTTGTTGATTCATAGCTTTTTAAGACTCTCAGTGTAATGAAAATGTTTTTTTACCCTCCTTGCATTCCTCATAGGAAGTCACATTGAACAAATACACTGTCACCACGTGTGAGGATTTCTCCACCTTACTCAACAAATAGAAAGTACCAAGTCTGGCATGCGGGGAGTGCACATGCCCAGGACCGAGCATGCTCAGCAGGCTTGCTGTCCTCTGGGAGCACACAGTCTGGAGGGAGGCAGGCATCACACACACACAGTACATCAGTTACTCAGCTCACGTCTTCGTGCTTAGATGGAGACTTGCTAGTAATTAAATAGTAAAAGATTTCCATGAGGGTGCGGCCTTTAACAACAAGCAAAAGGTAGTGGCACCAATGGCATAAGTGAGCCTCTGGGACAGGGGACAGCGTGTGCAGAGTTCCCAGAGAGTCCGGCGTCTCTGAGAAACGTGGGTGGCCGGAATGATGAGGAGAGGGTCACAAGGTGGGATTGCAGAGGACCTGATCTCACCTTGTTGGCCGTGGCCAGGATTGGACTTTATTCCCAAGAGCAGTAGGAAGCCAGTGTTTTAATCAGATTTGTTCGTGATTGTGTGAAGAATGGATTGATGGGGCAGGGCTGTGGTGGTGATAAGGCACAGTCCAGTAAATATGGGAGCGGTCCAGGTGAGATGCAAAGGGCAGTGAAGAGGAGAGAATGAGCACATATGGTGGCTCTTAGAGGGGGAGTATCTCGGACCTGAGAAATGAATGGGATCTGAGGAATGCAGAGGGATTTCAGGGTCTCTGGCCCGAGCGACTGTCGAGTCCATGTGAGTTGATGAGATCACCTAGGCAGACAGTACAGGGTGAGAAGACAAATGGGCCTTGAATCAAGAACTCCGGGAACTACAGTATGTTCAGCTCTAACAGGAGAACTGCATTGTAAATCCACCTGCTGGCTCAAATCTAAACCCCGACATCGCCCCTTCTTCTTCCCTTTCTGTACCCCTCACATCCAGCCTTTCCCCAAGTCCTGCTGGCTCTTCCTCCTGAGCTGTTCCATTTGCTTCAGTGTTTCCCATCCTAGTCCCTGCAACTGTCATCTCTCACCTGAACACAGCAATTCCTAGTAGGTGTCCTGCTTTCCCCTCGTACCTCCAACCCCTTCACAATCCATGCCCTGTACCAACCTGAGTGTTTAAAATGGAAATCTGATGATTCCACTCTCCTGCCTTCCATCCCACCAAACGATTCCCATTGCAGAATAAAGTTCCAGCTCCTTCCCTGGGCCCTGGGATTCTAATGAAATGTCTTCACTGGCGTCTTGGAGCTCAGCGTTTGCTCCTCTCCCCATCGGTCTTCCTTCTCCAGGTGCACTGACCTGTTACGACCGTGCCTAGCTCACATCCTTGGAGCCTCTGTAACTACTCCACCTCCATAGGGAACCATTTTACCCAGCGTTTCAGGCCAGCAACTCACTGTTTAGTTCTTAGCTCAGATGTCACCTCCTTAGCACTCCTAATGTGTTTGCTCCCTCCTTCCCCCAGTCACAGCACTCTATTTTGTTTCTTTCATAATACATACTATTACCTGACATCATTGTGATCATGCATTTGCTCCTGTGTCTGTTCCCCATCACTGATATGGGAGCTCCTTGGGAGCAGGGAGCTTGTCTCTCCATCATGGCTATACTCTTGATGCCCAGAGCAGGGCCTGCCATAGGTTGGGCAATGCTGAAAACAGATTTGGGTCATGAGCAGATGGCCTGTGTGTATTTCAGGCATGGAACCTGCCTAACGCATGCACAAGCCAGTGTGAATCCTTCCTGTTCTATACAGAAGCAATTTAGCATGATGGTTTTGAGTTTAAGCCCTGGGAGCTGACCGTCCCAGGCTGAAACCCAGCTCCACGGCTTCCTAATTAGCCTGACCTCAGGTGAGTCAGTTACCCCTATGTGCCTTGGTTTCTTCACTGGGAAAATGGCAATGACAATAGTGAATTCCTACCCAGTAGGGTTTTTGAGAGTTCAGTGAGGTAATGCATGTATTTGCCTAGGACAGTGAACAATATAAATAAATATTAAAGAAACATAAGCTGCTGCTGTTATTATGGCTTAACCATTAGGCTGAAATGACCACTGAGAACTACTGAGCCCCGAACGACAAATCTAGGCTGTCCTTTTTGGGGTCTGAACCACAGAAGAATTGGTCAGGCTTGGAATTCGAGAATAGTAGGCAGCAGTAGAGGCGGGGAGTGGGTGGGGTGTGTGTGTGTGTGTGTGTGTGTGTTTGGGGAAAAGAACAGATATTAGAATAGACTTTTTGTCTGAGTCATCCTACAAACTGCTGCTTATGCCCAAGATAATTTTAGAGAGAACAGTCATCTCCGACAAGCAGACTGACCACTTTCAAACCCTAGAGCATTCTGTCTTTCCTTCCCTTCATTCTTAAGTTTCTCTCAGCACTCTAGAATCAGGGACAGGTTTATTTTAATAGCCTCTCTTTGATCTGGAAAATCGCTGGCCAGGGTGAGGCTTGCTAACCAAGGTCTTTTTACCTGGGCGCTAATATTCACCTGCGTATTAGGTGACTCTCTCAGCCTAGATCCTTGTCAGTGGAGGGAAACAAGCTTCAGAAGCTTTTCTAGATCTTTGGGCAATTTAATCCCTCTAAGAATAATATCCTGATATGCAAAGTTGGTATGTGTGAGCAGAGTGTGGGGGAAAAAGCAAGTAACCACCGTGCTAGAGGCAGTCATTGGGTTCAGTGAGATCAGGGCCCCCCATCTACTGAGCCCTCCGTTTTTCTTTTATCTCGGATAATCTCTCTAGAAATAGAAATAATTTGCAGTCTATTGTGGGCTGCAGTCCATTAACTTCGCCTATTCTACTGCCTTTGATTCCAGATTGTCCCATCCTTTTTGGATATGAAGGTATACAACCTTAGTTCAGTTTTCCTTTCTCTTTCCTTTTGGTGGCTTCCTCCTAATTTCTTGATTCTTAAAGCATCTACACAAATAAAAGCTCTTCATGTATTATTTTCACAGACGTTTTACCCAGTTGACCTCCCACACCCACCCTTGGAATCCCAACACTCATATTCTCCTTGACGTCTCTCCTAGAGTGAATTCTTCCTATGAGAGTCACCCATGCCACAAGCACAGGCCCTGGCTTGTGACAGTTACACTATCAGTAGAAGACCAGTACATTTTGTGCTCTTCATTCGATGATCTATGTAGATTAGAAATAAAAAAAGAACAAGGTAGCTCTACATGTTGTGGCCAGAAATGACCTGAAAGATATCTCTACGTGAAAAGGAAAGCAAGTCTTACAGTGGTGTATATAGTAGGCTGACATTTGTGGGGGGAAATGTATCTACTGAAAATGGGCACACACACATATACACAATTGGATCTGCTGAGAATATTTATGGGAGGATACACACAAAATCTGGTCACCGTCCTGGTCTCCGGGGAGGGGAACCAGGTGGCTGAGAGTTAAGAAGAGGAAGAGTTTTGGCTGTAAACCGTCAAGCACCTTTGAGTTTTGTTCCATACAAATATATTTCCTACTCAAAAATTCATTCTTTCAGTTGTTTAGGTAGATATGATAGAGAATGAGGAAGAAACAGAAACGATACTTTCCTTGTTAAATCTAAAGAATTAAAAGGCAAATTGAAACAGGAATAACTTTCTCATTTTGTGGTACTTTGTCACTTAATACTTCCCTCTTTGCCACCATAGAGCAGCTCAGAAGCATTAGTGAGAATGTTAAGTGACTCAAGTGACTAGAAAAGAGTGTTGCTCCCCTGGCTACGGAGGGTCCCTCCACTCTCCCCACTTGAGGCTGGTTTCCCACCGTGGACTCTAGAGGACAGACCCTTGGTTGTCCCCTCCCCATCATCCTCCAGGACTCTGATCAGCCCGTGGTCCTCAGTGGCTCTTCTTGTTCTGTTGATCTTGTTCTTCACTTCTTGAGTCACCAACGGGAACTGTTTTTGCTCGACTCGCTGACAGCACTAATTGGACTAATTCGTTTCCATATTTGGAAAAAATGGCACTTACTGACTAGTAAATATATTTCGCCAAAAGATGTCAACTTTCAGGCTATTAGAAGTTCCCTTTGGTTTGTTCCAGGCAAGACCCTCTCTTACGGGGCTTCCTCGTCAAATTCTGAAGGACCTGAGAGCGGCAGGCCTGCCCTAGAGGTGGGTTCATGGGCTGTAGATGCCCAGCGTAAAGCGGACTGGCCTTTTCGTGTGAGCTGATCCCTCCCACGCTGTGCCCACATTTGTCAGGGAGCGGCTTTATTGGTTGGTTATTGGGATGTTATAGCAACTTGCATATTGAAGACCTTCCCTTAAGCCAGGTTTCTCGACTGTGGCACTCGTTATATTTTGAGTGATTCATTATTTTGGGGGGACTACCCAGTACATTGTAGGATGTTTAGGGGCTTCCCTGGCCTTTATCCACTAGTTCCTCATATTGTGACAACCAGAAATGTCTCCAGACATTGCCAAATGCCCCTCGGGGGACAAACTCACCCCTGAGTAGGAACTCTACTACTTTAAACCACGCTCTCCCTGTGAGTATAACAATTACACGTGCTCAATTCCTTTTCTCTTCTTTTTTAACCACTTAAGACATTTTTCTAAAAAGTGCTTGAAATACCTTTTTTTAGTAGGTGAGGTGGGAGTAGATGCTCTCCTAAGACATTGTTTCCTGTGCCTTTAAGTCTCTGGAAACTTGTGCCCAGTAGTTTTGTAGGACAACCAGGTGGTGTTTAAATTTGGATATGTTTCAGTACTGAGTTGCCTGGTCTAGTTTTCAGCAAGAAGAATGTCCCATTTTACTTGAAATGATGGGGTAGTACGTTTATCCCGTGAGGGAAAGGCATCTGACGTCAGTGAAGTAGACGAGTCAGAGGGCCAGGAGCGGGTATATTTTAGACCCTTTGAAGGCTTTATCCACACAGGTATCTTGGATTCTCTCCACCTGACCTACCTCAGGAATCACATGAACGTCTGTATCACTCTTGGGGCTTGACCTATCTTCCCTGGAGACGTCTTGGAGGACACAGGTCTCCTGGGGATGTTCAAACCAGATTCCTAAGTTCTAGTGGATAGAACCCTAAAAGTCTAGCTCCAAGTTGATCCCTCTCTCAAGTTGTCTGTCTCAGGATTGGAGTTATTTTAACTTGATCATGCTGTCCTTAAGGCCTCCAGTGGTCCCCAAATGCCCTTAGGATGAAACCGCAGCACCTGCTTGTGGCTGACAAGGCCCACACCATCTCACCTCTGCCCTCTGTTCCCACCACTCTCCCTGTCACTCACCGTGCTCCACCCACATTGGCCTCCGTGGGGACCGTCAGCTGGCCACGCTGTTTCCTACCTTGGGGACTTTCATATGCAACTCCCTCTACCTGGAATGTTCTTCCCCAAATCTACTTGAGGCATGGCCGCTCATTCTCTTACTTCAGACTGCATGTTCAATGTCACCCCCTCTGAGAGGTCCTTCCTTCACCATGGCTCCATACCCCACAGCTGCTCACTCTGCCCACCAGCCTGCTTTCTCTTGTCTGTAGCACTTCCAACTATTTGAAATGCTCTCCTTCGTAGTTTCTGTATTTATTGCTTGTCTCCCTCCAGTAGAATGTAAGTTCCACGAGAGCGGTGTCTAATCTCTTTCACCACTGATGTAGTACCTGGGTAGGCACTCCTTAAATACTAGATTAGGAAATGAATAATGGCTGAAGCTCTCTGTGTAATAATGCAAGAGGCTCTGGGCCGGACGTCGTTCTGTTACTTTCCATTTGAAGAGCTATCTGTGTAGCAGTGTGGACTGCAAGACCTGAGGATGTGCTAGCAGTTCTTAGCCTTGTTTTCAGCGTGTGTTGGATGGTTTAGGCTCAGTAAGGAGGGAATGGGTCATGCTACACTCCCATAGCAAATGCTTCTTCCTCCCCCGTCCCTCCTTTCCTACAAAATATACAATTTACCATTTTAACTATTTTAAAGTGTACAATTCAGTGACATTTAGCACATTCACAATATTATGCAGCTACCATCGCCGTCTAATTCCAGAACATTCTCATCACCCGAAAAAGGAAACCGCGTACTCATTAAGCAGTTATTCCCCATTCTCCCACATTCCCCTACCCCCTAGCTCCTGGAAACCACTAATTTGCTTTCTATCTCTTTGGATTTGTTTATTCTGAACATTTCATGTAAATAGAATCATACAATATGTGCCCCTTTGTGCCTGTGTTATTTGACTAGCGTGATATTTTCAAAGTTCATCCATGTTGTAGGATCTGTCCGTACTTCATTCCTCTTTATGGCTGAATGATATTCTATTGTATGGATAGGCCACATGTTTATCCCTTCTTCTGTTGGCAGACAGTTGAACTGTTTCCACCTTTTGGCTATTGTGAATAGTGCTGCTATTCACATTCATGCACGTGTTTTAGTTTGACCATCTGTTTTTAGTTATTTTGAGTATATACCCAAGAGTGGAATTGCTGGGCCATATGGCAGTTGTTTAACTTATTGAAATACTGCCAGACATTCCACAGTGCTGCAACATTGCACATTTCCACCAGTAATGCATGAAGGTTCCAATGTTTCCACATGCTCCCAATACTTACTTTCTGATTTTTAAAAATCTATATTGTTAATAGCTATCCTAGTATGAGGTTGTATCTCACCGTGACTTTGATTTGGATTTCCCAAATAATTAATGATGTTGACCATCCTTTCATGCTTGGCTATTTTATATCTTCAGTGGAGTGTGCCTTTATCTTGAAACTTATGCTCTGTGTTTTGTAATTGTATGTTAATGCTTTTTTCTCTCTTGACCATAAGCTGTCTCATTTACAAAATGGGGCTAATCCGCTTCTCAGGTGAGAGATTGGTTTTTGGAAATTAAAGCATTGTTCAAATTTTTGTTTAAAAAATTTGAAATTTGCTTTTTTTTTTCTTGCTGCTGTCCCACTTTATGTTAAAACACAGCATGTCCACTGTAGGCTTATTTTCCAAATTGGCAAATTTCATTCAGTTTTAATTTTCTGAATTTTGATGTCTCTGAGTGTAACCCATCATTAAATCCTATAAATTTTTAGGTGTTAAACATATTTTAAAGGCATTTTGTTTCCTAGCTAATATGGTTTCTAGGCTAGTATTTGACTTTTTGCTGTTTTGGAGTAAATAGGTGACTGCTGAAAGTAGTTTTCATTACAACCTTTTTTTCCTTTTCAGAAAAAATTGCCTTTGACAACACTGGCTCAGTGTTTGATGGAAGGGTCAGCTATCCTGGGAGATGACACCCTTCTTGGGTAAGGTGACACCATGTGTGGGTTTGCCAGCTCTGGTTAAATCCCCACCCATCCAGAGGGGACTAGAACTGTTCAGAGAAACACTGAGGACACCTTCCATGTGGTCGGGTAGAGAAGAAGAAAAGGTTGTCAGTGAGAAATCAAAACCGCAGTCCCCAAAGTTAGATTGATTGTCTGTGCAATGCGGCAACTCCCAAGTGGAGAAATTAACATAAAACTGCTGAAGGACAATTGAAATCCCCAGGGCTCCAGCAGAAGCAAATATGAATCCTCTCAATGTCACATGTCAAAACTTATGGGATTCCCAGAACAACCCTTGCTGGTTTTGAGCTCACAATAAAAACTAATTAAAAATAGAATCGTCATGAGAGAGAATCCTCAGGCACAATCAGTAGGAGAATCAGTACCCTCAGAACTAAAAATAACAGGACAATATGAAAGAAAATATAAAGTAATTATGTTTAAAGTGAAATTATAAAATGTAGTAAGGACAGTGTTTGCTTTGGCAGCACATATACTAACGTTAGAACGGTACAGAGATTAGCATGGCCCCTGCGCAAGGATGGATTTGTGAAACCTTCCACGTTTTTAAGGAAAAAAAGAATTGTAACTATGTATGGTGACAAATGTTAGACTTATTGTGCTGCTCATTTTGCAATATGTACCAATACTGAATCATTGTGTTATACACCTGAAACTAATATAATGTTCTATCTCAAGTATGCCTCCATTTTAAAAATTAAGTACAGACAAAATAATCCTTGACAGAAGAATTAAACAGTATGAAAAAAAAAAAAAGAATAGGCAGGATCAAAGAAAAATCCAATAGAACTTTTTTAAAATTCAAATTAAACTTACTATAATTTAAAAACTTAATTTAGGTAAACTGAAAATTTCACTGAAATAGAGAATTGGTGAACTTGTTAACAGATCTGCAGTAGCCTCCTAGAATGAACAAAATGAAGTACAAGAGATGAGGGTGTAGGTATTATTAAATGGAGAGGCATGGATGATAGAATACAAAACTATGTCTCATAGTGGTGCCTGAAGAAGAAAACATAGAGAAGGGAAGTTTCTGGTTGAATTTTTCTTTTCTAGATTTGAAGAAAAACATAGTCTTTAGATTTAAGAAGCACAAAAGTCCTGATTGAGATCAGCAAAAAGAAATCCATTCCTGAACACATAGTACAACTAGAAATGATTAACCAAAAAGAGAGAAATGTAAATTTAACTAGAGAAAAAGATAATTACATATAGAAGAGTAATTAGACCGATAACAGACTATTTATTCATTAGCCAAAATAAATGCCAAGAAATAAAGAGGAAAATCTTTTACTGTTGAGCAAAAATGTAAGAAAACTAGATTCTATTAATATAATAAACTAAACCATTACTGAAGAATAAGGGGATAATAAAAATATTTTCAGGCAAAGATTTAGAGAATTTACTACTCGTATATTCTCACTGAAAGAACTAGTTTAGTTTATGTGAAATAGGTTATGTCCAGAAGAAAGGAATGAAATGCAAGTAGCGGGATAGCATTAAAAAAAATAAATTAGTGAATGTGGTGTAGTAATGAAAAAAATTATTTTCTCCCCTCTACCCATTTTAGGTTCCTTCAGTGTGGCTCTGCAAATTAAGTTGGCAAAAGACAGATTAAGAAGAGAAAGACATACAGATTTTATTACCATGTGTAGTGTGTACACATGGGAGAACTCAGTGATTAGTAACTCAAAGGGGTGGCGAGAACTTGGGTTTATATAGCATCTTAACAAAAGAACAATAATTTTTAGAGATGTGGCAAGACAAAGGAAAAGAAATTAGAGTTTCTAAGAAGACAAATTGTGGGAACGAAAATATATGGGGGAACCAATGGAAGATATGGGCTAGTTATGTTACTCCTTTTCTGCCTTCTCCAGGTTGGTAAGAGTCTAGAGTTGTTGCTGGTGATTAATTTTTGTCCTTCCTGGTAGAGAGGGAAAGGGGGACACTTTCACCAAATTTAGGTCCTGCTTTTAGGTAAATGGTCGGGGTAGAAAGCTTATTTTTATATCTGCTTAATTGCGTTCAGCTCAAAATAATCTTTATGCCATAGTGGCGTATTTTGGGGTGGCATATTCTGCTACCCTTCAGTGTTAAGACATATAAATAAGCATTGAATTAACAGTAGCAATATAATGTTGGGGCCAGACTCATACTCAAAAGAAAAATTGTTAAAGTTTCTGCCGTTGAAATAAGTACCTCTGAGAAGGAAATCAATAAAATAATTGATTTATATTTTAGAATCATTTATCTTAATTGGCAGACAAATATATTACAGATATAAGGCTCTATTCTTGCAAAGGCAATATTCTCATTGAGTTAAAAAATTATCCCAAATTACGGAATAAAGTTCAAATAGAGTTTCCAAATTTTATGTCTCATTTACTAAAATTTAAGCAAAGTTCATCTTATTTCTTTTTGGCAATGTTCACTCTGTTGATGAGAACTGATAATTAAAGTAATTATTTTACATGGAGAAAAAAAGTAGCAATATAATAACGATTAATTTGGGGACTGTGTAAAGCAAAGTGAAACTAAAATACTAGAAAATGGTAACATGAAACATTGGAAGGAATTAGTGTTTTCACGTTCTTATATTGTTAGAAAGAAGAATAAAGATAATCACATTTAAATTTAAAATAGATGTGCATGTTACAAAATTAAGAGTAGCCATACACACAAAAAACAGAAATAGAATGTATAACTTCAAAATTAATAAAAGGATGAAGTGGGAAATATATAAAATAGGAAAACAAACAAACCAACCAACCATAGAAAGGACTAAAAGAGAAAAAAGTAAGCAAAGAAAAGCATAATAAATAGAAAACAGAAAATGAAGGTAATGTCAATTTCTGCATATATATCTGTAATCATAAGACATGTAAATGGAATAAATTCAACTGCTTATAATATAGAGAATCTCAGGTGGATAAACATGAAATTGTCATGTGCTGTTTCTAAGAGTCACACCTAAATCATGACATAGCAAGGCTGAGAGTAAAGGAATGGAGGACACCCAGGTAAAGACAACAGACTAAATACACACATTTAATTTTGTTCTCTTCCAAATCTACCACACCAAAGAGATGTTTTTTTCTTAAAGAACATAAATCCACAAAGGCAGGAAAAACAGCAAAGAAGGCAACAGCAACAAAATTTTGTGAGCTGTAGAACACATGATTGAGTGGGAACTGACTTAGCAAATCCCCGAAATCTGACTCCCAAGCAAGAGGAGGATATGCAGAGATCCAACATCCTTTACCCCTTGAAATACTTACAAGGCTCAGGATTGGTGGCACCAGGCAGCTCTGGACTAGTGGGACTTTGGGGGTAAGGAGGTGATTGAAATGATGAGTGTAGGTTAAAAACTAGTCAAGTACCACTTGGATTGCTCAAACCCAACACTTACCTCACCTCTGGGAGACTCTCATCCCCTCATCCCCAATCCCAGCTGAATTCTGGAACTTTATTCTCTGGAGGGGGTAAAACAGTGTCTTTATGCTGGGGACACCAGGTGAAAGTATCAGTCATTAAGGAAGAGATTTAAGTGACCTGATGTAGCCAGATGCTGAGATTCTTCAGCTGTCTCCCCCCACTCACGCAGCCCCCAGGCCTCTACTCCCGAGGCAGGAAATTAGAAGAGCCTGAGCAACCCAACAAGAATGAACTAAAGACCCAAAGACATTGAAGGAGGCAGTGCTCCAACAAATGGCCCGGCTCCGTTGTCCTGCAGACGAGCTTACAGCTGATAAGCCTCACTCACATTTTTGGAGCTGCTCAGTCTCCATCCTTCAGGATAGACAGGCACCAGAGATCACCAGACATTTGAGGAAGGTCTCTAACCTGAAGCCTAGACCCCACAACAATTGGGAAAATAATCAAGTAAAATCAAGAAGAAATAGATATTGTGTGAGGGGGGAGATCTCAGAAAAACTATCACTTATATTTTCAAGGAAGAAGAGAAAATAATGCATCCATTAAATTAAAAATAGGATGTTAATAAAAAATATGTATAGGAAAAAACATTCAGAGATCAAAAGCAAGCTCATAAAAAGGGAAAGTAAGACATTCTCAGTAAAAGATTTAGAAAATAAAGTTGAAGAACTCTAGAAAAGAGAGCAGGAAGGTGATGACATGGAAAATAGAAAAGTTGGAAAAGGAGAGGCATTCTTAGGCCTCAATGAGAGGAGTTCTGAGAAAAGGAAAGGAAAATAATATAATAATAATAATAATAATAATCTGAAAGAATGTTGCAGAACTGAAGGACATGCATTTTTATATGTAAGGGCTTACTGAGCTTCTAATACAGTGGAAAAAAATTTAACCTGTACCAGGGCTTACCGGTCGTGAATGCTAGTGACAAAAGATTCTACAACCATCTAGAGAAAAAAATTGTCCCATACAGAGGACCAAAAGTCTGAATGCTTCCAGACTTGCCAAAAGCAACAATGAAAGCTAGAAAATTATTGAGCAATGCCTTCAAAATTCTGAATGGATATGATGCTCTGCATAGAATTCAATATCCTACCTAGCTGTCAATCATTGTGAGGGTAGAGGAGAATGTTGTGGCATGCAAAGCCTCAAAAATTGACTTCCCACCCACGATTTCTCAGGCAACAAAAGCCAGAAGTGCTTCAGAATGAGGACGTGAGCAAGAAAGGTAGACATAGAGTATAGGAAACAGGACATTCAGCATAGAGCCGAGAGAAAGAATCCCAGGAAATGGAGAGGGAGGATTACAGGAAGACAGTCATGCCCAGGGGTAGAAGGCTAACTCAATCTAGACTGACGCACGTCTGGGAGAGACTAATTCAAGAAGATGAAGTTCATTCACGTCAAATGTGGTCCAAAGGCTTAAAAGACAAATTGGAAAAGTTGCAGAGGATTTTGGGTTCAATGAGGTCCATAGAAAATTAAACAAGCAAATCAAAACAAGGCAATTATTAACTCCAGAGAGACTGGATAAATGTTCAGGAAATACCAGTAATCATAATACATTACCCAGCATTATTCTGAATAGCATATGGAGTTAAAATGTTTATATAAATCCGGGGCGGCCGGATGGCTCAGTTGGTTAGAACATGAGCTCTTAATGGCAGGGTTGCTGGTTCGATTCCCACATGGGCCAGTGAACTGCACCCTCCTCAACTAGATTGAAAACAGTGGCTTGAGCTGAGCTGCTGGTTAGGGCCGGTTTGCTCAGTGGTTAGAGTGCGGTGTTCATAACACCAAGGTCGCCAGTTCGATTCCCACACGGACCAGTGAGCTGCACCCTCCACAACTAGATTGAAAAACGACTTGACATGGAGCTGATGGATCCCGGTAAAACACACTGTTCCCCAATACTCCCCAATGAAAAAAAAAAAAGGTGCATAAATACTAAATATCTACTGATATAAATAAATGGAGGAAGGAAAATGCAAAGATAGCCAAATTCTCATCTTCCATAGTTGACTGTCAATAACTAACACTTCATATTAATAAAAATAATAATAATAATAATAATAATAATAATAATAGAAATTAAGTAACATTGGAAATACAGAGGCAAGTATTAGGTTGGTGCAAAAGTAATTGCGGTTTCTGCAGGGTTTTTTTGTTTGTTTGTTTGTTTTTGGTTTTTTTAACCTTATAAAGTACAATTACTTTTACACCAACCTAATAACAAAGAAATCCAAAAAAGACACTATTAAAAAGCTACAACAATAAACCACAGTCAGGGAGTTGACATTTGCAGCAAATATGAAATAGAATTTGAATTCACTCTACATCCACACACATATCTGTAGGTATATAAAGATCTATAAATAAGTATATCCCCATACAAAAATAGCCAAAGAATATGAGTAGGCACTTCATGGAAGAGGGATCCTGAATAGCCCAAAACAGGAAAAGATATTCAGTCTCACCAGTAGTCAAGGAATGCAAATTAAAACCAGAATGCGATATCTTGTATCCATCAGTTCGGCAAAAACGTAAAGTCCTACCAGTAGTAAGGATTGGCAAGAGGGCAGAGCATTAGGAAGTCTCATTTGCACTGGTGAAAGAAGTCAGTGTTACCAGTTTCGAGAGCAATTTGGCAATCTCTGGTAAGGTTAAGGTAGGCACATCTCTCCTTTGCACAGAAAGGCCCTACACATGCAAAAAGAAACCACACATATACTTGTTATCATTGCATGTGATAGCCACAAATTGTTGATGATGGGGTCCTTAATAAATGGCATATTCATAGAATGGAATTCTATACAGCACAGTGATCTAATTCTGCATGTATGATGATGGATAAGCCCCAAAGATCACGATGAATTTAAAAAGCAAGTAATAGAAGCCGAGATTCAGTCTGAAACCATTAGGTAAACTTTTTAAACTGAGTGGTGCAACATTATTATATTAATATACTGTATGTGAACATACATATTTAGTAAAAAGTATAAAACATTCATCAGAAAGGCACACAGTACCCTTAGAATAACAATGACCTCTTTTATTGATTTGCAAAAGCTTGTACAGGTGATATTATAAAAATGTACACTTGAAACCTATATAATTTTACTAAACAATGTCACCTCAATAAGTTTAGTTTAAAAAATAACCCAGAAACCTTCTTTACATGAGTTTCACTTAAAGTGGTGCCATGCAAAAAGAGGGCTGCCTGTATACTATTCACGGGAAATTAATGTCTTTGAAATATTGTATTCTCTCATCTAGGAACATGGTATAACTTTCTACTCATCCAGGTCTTTTCTTATATGCTCATTATTAATGAACGTTTAGAATGGTTTTTCCATTCCCATTTTTTCATTGGATAATTGTATATTCATCCTATATTAAATAACTTTTCATGTCTTAGAATATTCTTTCTGTTAGAGCCCACTGAAAATGAGTTTTCAATAGGCTCTGATAGAAAAAAAAAGAAATTAAGTTTTTGGTATGTGTTTGAAAATGTTGTGCATAGATTTTAACTGATTCCTTCAGTGCTCTTGGGAGATAGAAGCACCTGGCTCTTTGTAGGCCTGTGGATTCTGCATGTGTGAGTCTGTTCTCTCCACTGCTCTCTTATTAAGTTTCCCTATATGTCCTCTTTAACCCAGGCACAGAGTAGGTACTCAGCATCATTTTTAAAAATTGATAATTTCAGAAATGAAAATGGACGGAGCAAGTTGGTCAGTGAGACGCCATGAAAATCACCCAGTTTATTGACACCGTCTTATGAGAATGTACCCACCCAGCCAGGAGCTGATAACAGTACGATGCAGGTGACGTCTTGTTTTCTAGGGTATTCAGTATGGATTTTTCCCTGTCTGTTGCAGGAAGATGCTGAAACTCTGTGGAGAGACAGAAGACAAGCTGGCTCAGGAGCTGATTCATTTTGAATTGCAAGTGGAGAGAGATGTGATCGAGCCCCTGTTTTTGCTCGCGGAGGTAAGAAGCGGAATGAGGCCTAAGTGAGCAGGGAAGGACAGAACAGTGGCCTTCAGTTATCCTACTCCAGCCTTACAACTGATTTTATCCCTGACTCTACTCTGTGACACTGCTTTTCATTGGGGGTCATGACTACACAACCACGTGGTCAGGACTGTCCAATATGGCAGCCCTTTCAGTGGTTCACTGCTCCATTCTCCCACCCACACTTTTCTCTGTTGGCATTCCAGTGGAGAAAGGGGCCAAGCTGGCAGCATCACCTCCTTCCCCAGCAGGGTCTCCCCTGCCACACCAGCCCATCACCCACCCATCCGAAGTCTTCAGTGAAATCACCAGCAGCCCCTCCTCACAAGGGACTGGTGCCCCACATCCAACAGACTCTGTGAGGCCTTTTAAGAGTTCGTGTTTATATAGGGCCCTTCTCTTGGACGTTAAAGGACACTAAACAAAACAATTTTGTTAAAAAGAAACCTTAATGTTGATGGGACAGTTTTGCTAGCTTCAAACAAGTGAAATGTTATCAGGTAAGAAAGGAAATGGCTGGAGGACTTTGTTTGCTCTGAACCCCCTTCACCTCCCCGTTGACTTTAATGAGCCGAACAAAGCCTAACGGGCGCTGTACCATAGAACTAACTGCCTGCAACACCTGCACAATGGTCATCACACCTGCACAGTGCTTGCCACTTGCCTCCTGTGGCTGTCGAGCTCTTAGAATGTGTTTAGTGCAACTAAGGAACTACATTTTTATTTTATGTAATTTTGGTTCATTTGAATTTAAAAGGACATAGCCACGGGTGGCTCTAGGCTACCGTGTCAAGTGTGGTTTCCTTTCTGGACTGTCCCCAGCACCTCTGTCTACGCTGGTGCTATTTCTGGATACATAATTGCCTAAGTGCCTAAAAGTATTCAAAGAGGAAATCCTAGCTATGGGGCTTTGATATAGACCAGCTCTAGACTCCTCGGAGGCCATCCCCAGCCTAGAACATTCAGGAGGGGCCCTGTCTTCTTCATACGGGTGGTCTGCCATTGCAGCCAACGTGAAGCAAACGCAAGGGGCAGGTGTGACCTGGGTGCTGAGCTCGCTGGTACCAGCAAGAGGCCCGTGTGACTCCCCAGCTCTGCCTGTGGGCTCTGTGGTGACTAGGGTGCCCCAGACAGTACCCTTCTCCTTCCTACTGAAAGTCTTTACACTGAGTCCAGTACTCACCCCTGCCTGAAGAGTGAATAGAAAGCATTTTGCAGAACTGGATCTTTCTCACATTTTTTCCTTCTATAAAAGCCACAGCCTGAAATGACTTTGGTTCAATTACGGCCAATTTTCCTTTTAAATTCTCACATCCTGCCCCACTTTTGCTGGGCCTGGAACCAAAATCCCTCATTGGAATGTTCAGTTAAGTCATTTTTAGAAATAAAAATATAAAAAGAGCATCCACATACAACCACTATGGAAGAACTTTTCATAGCTGAAAAAAGCCATGGCAATGTTTATTCATTATTTACTTTGGAAAAAAATCTTATTTCTATAAAAACATATTCTAACCACATTCCCCATCGCATCTCAGGTCTCCTGAGACCGATTCCCTTCATCCTTCTGCTGTCTGTTTTGAATTAGGTCTGTGTGTCAGATCTGCTTTTCTCTCCATTTTGGCCATTATGCACGTGGAGAGGGTATGATGGAGCCCTCCCTGTTTTTGTCAGCTGAGGTAAGAGCAGGAATGAGGCCTAAACGAGAAGGGGCACAGAGCCTCTGAGACGGCCTGGGTTGATGGGGGGTCCTGGCAGAGGTCCAGCGAAGAAAGAGCAGAGTTTAGCTCAGGAAACGGGATTAAGAATTTCATCTGAAAACAAGGAATGGGAGACCTCTGGCCAACTTGGTGGGTGGCTGTCAGTAGATCTGTAAGAATTTACCTTGAACTTCACTTTGTGTCTTTTATCTCCTGTAACCACAGGTGGAAATCCCAAATATTCAAAAACAGAGGAAACATTTAGCAAAGTTGGTGCTGGACATGGATTCTTCACGAACAAGGTACACTGGGACCTCTTTGCTTTTATTTTTGCTTCTTTGAAGGAACAGTGATCATATTTGGGGTGTGGGTGTGACTTTGTGTGTGGATGTGTGGCTGTCTTTATTCACCAAGTTTTTCTTAAGACTCCAGGCACTGGAGGTCAGAGCAGTGAGCGGAGATACCCAGCCCCCACTCTCATGGAGGCTGCAGCCCAGTTTGGGAGATAGACTCTAGCAAGTGAGCAAACACACAAGACAGTTTCAGGCACCATAAGTCGTATGAAGAAATAGCACAGGGTAATTTGGGAAGGGAATGATGGAGAAGGGGGGCAACAACATTAGGTAGGGTAACACAAAGAGGGCTCTTTTGAGACGACACTTGATCAGAGACAAACGATGAGTAGGCAGCTTTGCAAAGATCTGATGCAAAACTGTCCACAGCGGTGGGAATGACACATGCAGAGGCCCGAGGAGGGAATAAGGTTGACATACTCAGGTACAGCATGAGGCTAGCGTGGCCAGGGTAGAAGGAAAAAGGAGCAGAGACCAAAGTAGTAGAATGGATGATATGTCATGTCTATAATGAGGGCAGAATTTCAGATTCTGGGCACCAGAAGCCGGCTTTTCCTGAAGCTGACAGTGCACATATCTCCTTTCTGTGGCCATTCCCTAAACCTGAGACCATTATCATGGAAGTAAAGTTACAGCGGTGCTGCTGTTTTGCACCCGTCTCCCAGAATCCACCAGGGGAGTGCCAGAGACTTTGAGATGGGTTTGGCTGTGGCTGCCAAATGTCATGGTTGTGCATATGTGCCTTTGTATTTTTTACAGCGATATATGTGTCTTTATATAAGTCTGCAAATTGAAAGAATGCAGGGTCTTGAATATTAATATGGAAGTAACTCTTTGGTTCTCCTTTAGGTTCGTTGTAGGTCAATTTTAATAATCTCCACATCTTGTTTTAATTTTCTTGAAAAAAAGAAACAAAAACAGAATATACTGGGGCCAAGAGATGTAGGATAGCATCCTGAAGCAGGAGTCAGAGATGAAATACCAAGATTCAGGTCACCTATTTTCTAGACCTGTGACTTTGGGCAGGTCACTTAAACTCCCAGAATAGCTTGTTCACCTGTACACAGGTAGTAACAACATTTGTGGACTGACCTGGGGAGGTTGTTTTGAGTGTCAGATGAGACCATGTTTTTCAAAGTACTTCCCAAGTGCTTTATAAAAAGAAGCGGCTGCTGTAACTAGTTGGGACATTTTAATTCTGCATCTGGACCAATAAAAAGTAGTGGGCAGTCCCCCAAGACCAGAAATAAAACTTCAGTCAGCAGAAAAACAAAGGTTTCTTTAGTTAATTTAATGTTTCCCAAACTTCAGGCCACCTGAATGATTTTTGCCATGTGCTTACACATCTTTTAAAAATCGACTCACTTTTTTTCAAAATGAACCTATTTAAAAAATGTCATAGCCCTTTCATAAATTGAAGAGCAATGCCGTTTGCTACCAAGTAAACAAAAAAGTGAACAGGATGCAAGCAAAGCCAATATTATTAAATTTTAGATCCTGTTGCCTATGGAAGGCTGGGATCCTTGTCTCCTTTTGTTAAAAAGGAAGAGGCAGAGTTGGAAAGTTGCTGTGTAGCTCTGCTCACCCAGACCCGAGGGTCTCTCCTTAGCGCACTTGGAAGCATAGGGAGCAGGTTGCATGGGCAGTATTGGTTTGGTGTTACTTACCACCAGTCTATGTGCCACATAAAATTGCCTCTCATAAGGGTTTAAGTCCCATATTTAGGGAGGCAGGTAAGATAACTGAAGAAATGCTGACTGTTCCACTGTTGGGGTGAGAGTGGACACCACACTTCTGGGTTTGCAAAGTGATTTCCTACTGTGAGGACCTGGGTTTTTAGCTCTGAGATCTTTGCTTCTGTAAAGAAAACCCAAATTTTCAGCTGAGAGCTTCTGGTCAGAAGGTTCGATTCTAGCACCAAAGCTTATTGCCATTGTCACTTACATACTTTTTCTGGGTCCTTTTATGAGAAGGAGAGTTGTTACTCCTGGGTAACAGCCACGGTCAATCTAGTCCTGTATTACGTTTGCAATGGTGACGCCAAGTGGTGTGTGTATTCTGGAACCTTAGAGAAGTGTCATTAGTGACTCTCACCCATTATTTGACAACTTTTTTATATTTTCAGCTCATCTGTCTTATGTATTAAGATTTGGTAAGGAAATCTCTACCTCCCCTGTCCAAATTTCTATGCTTGTAAACATTAATTCAGACCTACAATCTCTTAGTTTCAGAGCAAGAAAATTCTTTTAGGTGATCCTCATATAAACCTGCTCCATCTCCTTTATCATACTGGTGGTTTTGCACAGCTCAGTCTGTGTAGTTGTGAGTTTGAGGATTGAGGATTGCTTTGAGGGGAGACTATTGGCAGTACAGCTCCTCAGAAACTTAGGCGCCTTCCATTCAGGTCTCTGCTTTAGTAATCGTGGTGGAAGATCCAACCCCAGGCCTCAGTTATGGATTTTCCATCAGTTTAGGTTATAGGCTTCAGAATGAAAGGGCTCTTTTAGCAAAGGTGTCCTCTTTCTTCCCACTTTAATCTCAGACCAGCCATTTCTAGCCTGAGTTAATGCGTCTTGGAGGACCTTGCTGGAAGCTACAAGAAAAAGCGAACCCACTCAACTTCCTGCCTTTTCCTCTAACCCTTCACTGTTAGGCAATATATGAGCACTGCATCCTGAGATACAGCTGTGAGAGTGAGACCAAGTGCAGTGCTCTTGAATAGCGGGGATATCCAGCTCCTCTCCTGGAATGGTTGGGTTCTCACTGCTCCCCACCCGGACCCCCTCTACTTTCCCATTTAGCTGGTTTGCACACGTTAGATTGTATTCCTCGTGGTATCCTCCTTTGATTGCCAAAGCTAACTTTAGTCCTGTTCTATCCTTCATGATTTACACTATCCAAACTAAACAGTATATTCCAGGTAGAGATAACATGCTGCCTTTTAAGAAAGGCAGGATCTTTTTCTCTATTATCGGTACATCTTGATCAATAGTTCTGTGGCTGGATCTTTGAATTCTACCACAACTCTGGTAGCCACTACCAAATCCAGCAAATTTATCCAGTGTTTAATTAGGTCTAACTCCAATGTGTACATTTGTCACTGTTCAGGTAAATCTGGCTTCTCTGCTTCAAAAGCCAATTATATAAGCCTTCGTATCCTCGGATAATACTGAAGCTTAGAATCCCAGACAAGAAAGAAACTGAAGGAGTTCATCACCCCCAAACCAGTATTATAAGAAATGTTAAAGGGATTTCTTTAAGAAGAAAAAGAAAACAAAAATATGAATAAGAAAATATCACAAAGAAAAAAAGAATTCTTACCGACAAAAGCAAACGTATAATAAAAATAGTAGATCAACCAATACTAAAGCTAGTACAAAGGTTAAAAGGCAAAAGTAGGAAGATCATGTGTCATTACAACAATAAATTAAGGGATACACACAAATGCACACATACAAAAGAAGTAAAAGGTGATGACGAAAACATAAACATGGAGGGGTGAGGAAAAATGTTAGTGATTATAGAATGTGTTTGAACTTAAGTGACCATCAACTTAAAATAGACTGCTATAAACATAGCTTGGTATTATGAAGCACATGGTAACCACAAGCCAAAAATATACAAGAGGTATACAAGAAATAAAGAGAATGGAATCCAAACACAACACTACAGAAAGTCAACAACATACATGAGAAGAGAGCAAAAAACTAAGAAAGGAACAGAGAACTACAAAAACAATCAGAAAACAATTAATAAAGTGGCAATGACTACACACCTTTCAATCATTACTTTAAACATAAATGAATTAAATGCTCCAATCAAAAGGCAAATGGATAAAGATGTGGTACATATTTACAATGGAATATCACTCAGCCATAAAAAAGAATGAAGTCTTACCACGTGCGGCAACATGTATGGACATGTATTATGCTAAATGAAATGGATGGAACAGAGAAAGACAGATACCATATTATTTCACTTATATGTGGAATCTAAAAAGCAAAAATAAATGAACAATCAAGACAGTAGCAAACACATAGATGCAGAGAACACACCGATGATTGCCAGATGGGAGGGAAGTTGGGGGAGCTAAGAGAAAAAGGTGAAGGGATTAAGACATACAAATTGGCAGTTACAAAATAGTCATGGGGATGTAAAGTGCAGCTTAAAGAATATAGTCAATAATATTGTAATAACTATGTGTCAGGTGGGTGCAAAACTTATCTGGGAGAATCACTTTGTAAGTTATTAAATGTCTACTTTGCTTTACACCTGAAACCAATACAATATTGCATGTCAACTGTAATTGAAAACAATTTTAACTAAAAAAAATAGAGAGAGATACTACTGACCCTTCCAGGAAAGACCCATGGACCGAAGAATCTCAGAGATCAAAGGAGGAAGATACAATTATGCACAAATGGCATAAAATCTTAAACTATACAGTTTCTAGAAGAAAATACTGAGAGAATCTGCAAACTTGGGGTAGGAAAAGATTTCTTAGTATACAAAAAACATGAATGATAAAACAAAAAAGTTAATAAGTTGGACCTAATCAAAAATTTTAAATGTTGCTCTTTGAAAGACACTATTTGAAAGATGAAAAGTTATGCCATAGAATGGGAAAAAATATTTGCAATACACATAACTGTCATAGGATTTATATCCAGAATATATAAATAATGCTTACAGCTCAATATAAAAATACAGAAAACATAATTTTTAAACGGGCAAAAAATTTGAAGTGACACTTCACCAAAGAAGATATGAAAGGCCAATAAGCACATGAAAAATGCTCAACATCATTTGTTGGTGTTGAACATTAGTCATTACACTAATTTTAATAATAATGAAATACCACTGCACACCCATCAGAATGGCCAAAAATTAAACATACTGACCATATCAACTGTCAGCAAGGATATGAACCAAATGAAACTCTCCTACAATGCTGTTGGGAATGTAAAGTTGTACAGCCACTTGGAAAAAGAGTATGGCACTTTTGAAAAATGTTAAAGACTGTCATTTGATCTAGTCATTGAATTTCTCTTTATCCAAGAGAATTAAACGTAAAAGTTTGTACATGAGTATTCATAATCAGCTTCAATCAGAATAGACCAAAGTAGAAAACACTCAAATGTTTCTCAACAAGTAGATAAAAAAAAAAAATCTGATATAGTCACACAATGGAATACTATTTAGAATAAAAAGGAATAAATTATTGATATGCCAGTAAAAAATACTGAACTTAGAAGATGAATAAAAGATAATAGATAAGAAGGGTGGAGGTAAACTCAAGGAAGCTTTATGCTAAATTAAAAATTGTAAATCAGATTGAATTGAAATGAATGTGAATGATACACAAACATCTTTTCTGCTGTAGGTTTGTTTTGACAAAAGCAAAGAAGGAGCCCCATTTCTTTCAAAAGTCAGCCTCACTTTGGGGGTGGGGGACATGTATCTCAAGGTCAACCTCTGGGTCCAGGACACTCAATGTTTCTGCTGAACAGCTATTTCTGGTTCCTACTGCTATGGACTGAATTGTGCCCCCCACCACCAAATTCATATGTTGAACCCTAACCCCCCATGTGCCTATATTTGGAGATAGGGTCTTTAGGAAATAATTAAGGTTAAATCAGGTCATAAGGATATGGCATTAATCCACTAGGGTTGGTGGCCTTATAAGAAAAGGAAGAGAGAGTGTGTCCTCTCTGCATGCATTCAGAGGAAAGGCCCTGAAAACAGAGCGAGAACCTTGATCTTGGACTTTCAGCCTCTAGAACTGTGAGAAAATAAATGTCTGTTGTTGAAGCCTCCCAGTCTGTGGTGCTTTGTTCTCGCAGTCCACTCACACTAAGACACCTACCTTCTTTGGAAGCGAGAGAACTAAAGAAGTGGATAACTAGAAGTGGAATTCTGGAGCTGTGTCCATGTTAAGTAACTCTGGGACGGCAGCAGAGCCTCATTTGCATCAGGAGCAGTTCCTCATCTCCCATCTCTGCTTCTCTCCACATATAGGCATCTTTCTCTTAGCTCCATTGTCTCCATGGTCACTGGATGTCCCGTGGGCTCATTCTCCCCAGTATGAGCCCTCTTTCTTTTGTCTCACTCCTAAATGTACAAAGGAGGGTTTCCACGTGTCTAGATGTTGCTTATGTGCCACTTCCTTGGCCTGTCAGTTGGCCAAGGTGACGAAGGATGGCACAGGCTTGGCTTACATCAGGGACCCTCATCTGGATCATTTACTGTGAGAGCCACGCAAAACTGGCAGCTCCTTTTGGCCCACACATTAGAGCAGCAGCAGGACAGGACCTCAAAAAGTGGAGGCTGCTGGTGACAGAGGAGAAAAGACTGCATAGATAAGACAATAAATATCCCACTAAAGAAACTTCCCTGTTTGTTTGCCTTCCAAAAATTTTTCTGGATTTCCTATTTCCCTCCACTTACCTCGCACTTGCCTTTTTCCCTCTTCTCCTGGTCCTTGAAATGCCATACTTTTATTTCTGGCCGTTTTCTTTCTTCTAGCCTTTGTTAAAGCTTATACAGAGGGTGCGAAAACAATGTATACAAGTGGAGACTTTGGTCAAAGTTACTCAAGCAGTAATTCGTTGTAATCAGAAGTGTCTGGACGCTGATGGTAACCACTTTGAGCACCTCTTGTAATTGCAGACGTCAAACGTGACTTGTATTCATCTTTTGTTATCAATATATATTATTACAATTTTAATAGTTTTTTCCTTTCCTAAAATGTGTGTATATTTTTTTGGTACCCTCTGTATTCTGTCTTTCTCTCCCCGGGATCACACAGTGATAGCTAACCTCCTTCCCAGAGAATGATGGTGTCACATCAGCTACTTTAGTGGGAAGAAATGGACTTTTCTGCTCTTCAAATTTGAAAGTTCATGCTCTTCTTGAATAAGAATGCTTGTTTACTCTCTTGTTCCAGAATCCGTTTTTTCCTCTTAACAGAGCAGGACAATTCTTAAGTTTATTTGTGGAACAGCTGACTGAGAAGACCACCAGACCTTGAAATCCATGATTAATGTCACTTTTCCCAGCAGATCACCACCTATACAATGCTTTCCAAGCTTCCCTTACAATTGTGTTGTTCCATTTCCACAAAGGGACCATTTGGGGGCAGCTTATCACTATTTTATAATATCAAAATAGATCACTTATATATTGCAAATAAAATTTCCTACAGAGGGAGGGTAGAGTGTATGACTTCAAACTACCAGGATTTTGACTAAAGTACAGAATTTGGGGTGAGGGATGGAGGGGAATAAGGAAGAAAAGAAAGAGATAACTTTGGAAAATGTCATTATTTTAATATACATATCGTAAGTATAATTTGGGTTTTTAAAAACTCTAATCCAGATCTATAAAACCATAAAATCAGCATAGTGTTGGTGGTCACTTTATTTTTTATAGTTACAGATTGGTTAGTTTTGTGGTTTTTCTTCCGGTAGCATGAGTCAGCTGGCATGTATAGCCTGACCCCACAGTCTATCGTGGAGATATATTCATTATCTGAGATCTAAATCACAGACACGGCATTTCGTATTTTATTTGAGAAAAGAAAACCCACAATATTTTAACACTTTATTTAAAATGGTTAAACCTGGGAGGTATCAATTAAATATATCATTTCTGTAGAGCAAATATTTATAAGAAAGAATTGGTCAGGAATTTTTACTAATTCTAATCTGTTAGCTTAGATTTCAAACATCTTTGAGTAGAAATTTTCCTTTCTAATTTTCCCTGAGTTCTTATCTTGCATATGGAATCTTTCCCAGGACATGTGTCTATCTCTAGAGTTTCAAGCCAGTTTGATGTCCCAAAGCCTTTTTAAGTAATTTTCCCATGAATGTAGTTTTGAAGTGACAAAGAATCCTTAATTTGCTACTCTTTGCTAATAGCAAAAATAACTTTAGTTTCCCTTTCTTGTATCATAGAGTCTTGCACTCTTCTGTTTGTCTTGCATGTAACAAAAGAGAAAAGAAAAATTGTGTAGAGAAAACACCTAGAGATTAGATTCTTAACTCTCAAAGTGAGGGGACTATTTCACTCTTTTCCTGTACATTGGATGGAGCCTGCTGAGCTGTCTGGTTTGATCTGTACACTGTTGGCCAGCATGGTGTTTAAAATAAATTATTAAATATATTGCCATATTGCATCAGGAGAGTTCACGTGACAATTTTTGGCTTCTCCTGTCAATGGAAACATCTAGCAATGCACGACCCACCCTTCTGCCTGGGCCCCATCAGCCCCAGGAAGAGCAGCTGCCTTTTACACAGTGCACGCCCCACCCCACCCCACCCCACCCATCCCACCCAGCGCCCCATCCCCTTCCGCTCGCTGTCTCTCCTGACTTCCTGAGACTGCAGCCAGGCATCAGTTATCATCCTGCTTACACTATTGTTTTTCTTACAGCTGAGAGGTAGTTTTATACTTCATAGCGTTGTTCCAAGTAGGAAATAAAGGATTGCATGGACTAGTCTTGGAGTTAATAGCCCATTTGACTTACTTTTCTTACCTACTGGCCCCCAGAAGCCATTGAGTTTACAGACTCAGTGGAAGAGGAACCCACTGCCTTTCCCTCCTGTGGCTCATACTGTCTAGTGTAATTGCAACCTTCCTTCAGGACCTGTTTTTGGTAATTCTCTGATAATGACATAGCAACCAGAAATACAGAGGGTGCCAAAAATATATATATACACCTTTAAAGAAAGGAAAAACTCAAATATATGGTGATGGAAGGAGAACTGACTCTGGGTGGTGAACACACAATGGGATTTATAGATGATGTAATACAGAATTGTACACCTGAAATCTATGTAACTTTACTAACAAATG
Source organism: Rhinolophus hipposideros (assembly GCF_964194185.1). NCBI lineage: Eukaryota > Metazoa > Chordata > Mammalia > Chiroptera > Rhinolophidae > Rhinolophus > Rhinolophus hipposideros. Next base: position 6,003,619 of record NC_138066.1, on the reverse strand, counting down.
TCACCCCAATAAATTTAAAAAAGGAAAAACTATTAAAATTGTAATACAGTGAATGACACTAGCATTCATTTATTACTGCCATATTTTGAGAGAACATGAAACTACACATTGCTACCGTAATTCAGCTTCAAAAAGTAATACATAGATAACATCTCTTTAAAAGTATAGATGTTTTGGTACCCCCGGTATTTTGTACTTCCCTATAAAAGTTTCCCGAGTAGCTTCCTCAGATGGTGAGTATTCTCTGCACAAAGATGTTTAAGAAAACATACATGAGGTATCTAAGCCTTGATAGGAAGTTGTTTTGTGCTTACCAGTGGAGATTTTTGTCTTCAGATTTGTTTTCAATCTTACCTGCATGTCCTCTCACCTGGCACACCTGATTGGCTTCAGTGAGGTAGGTAAATGTTTCCAAACTCAAATGCCCACAGGATAGGCAGGAAACTTAAAGGAATGACATAGAAAGCAGTGGTGATGTCATTTGGGCTTAGTGTTCAAAAGACAGTAGGGAAAATGGTGGCAGTCTTGGGAATGTTTGCCCCGTCTGAAGGGGCAGCTGATCCTCAGCTTCCATCACCAACTGCTGAGTGGAAACTCGAGCCCCCATTCTCCTGCTCTAGTAGTATTTGGTACCTTTTATTATGTCTCCTTTCACATGTAGGGGTGTCGTTCTCTGGGTAATACTTGTAACCAGCTATTTTCTCAGCCTTCCCACAACATCCCTAGGGTTCTACCTATCTCACACCTCTCCTCTTTTTCTCCTATTTTCCATCAGGTGGCAGCAGACTTCCAAGTCTTCAGGTTTGTCCAGCAGCTTACAGCCTGCGGGTGCCAAAGCTGATGCCCTCAGGGAAGAGATGGAGGAGGCTGCCAACAGAGTGGAGATTTGCAGGGTACCCCCCTCTTTGCTCCTCTCTACCAGCACAGATGGGGGAGCCCTAAGGGAGTCCCTTTTTGTTCACTGGAGTTCTAGTAAAACCTGAATAGTGAGCCTCTGCTTGAACTAATTGGCCCAAACCTTGCCTGCTGGCATCTCCAAAGAACCCAGAGTTGTGGCTTTGCCAGTGATATAGACAGGGGGACAGCTGTGGGTGACCATTGGTGTTCCTGCATGTAGGCAAAGAAGAAATGACCTTGGTTTCTGCATGAAGCTTTTATAAGTCATCTGAGTCCCAACTAACAGTTTCTAAGCCACACAGAACTGTTAAGAATTTAGACAATACATGAGCCTTGACTCACCGTTGATACTAAATTATCTTGTATGTCTTTTAATATTTCCTGAGTCACTTTATCAATCCTTTGCCACCTGGGAGACATTTATCTATGTTGTTGAAATGCTAAGGAGATTGTCACAGAGGAGAACACTTCCCACTAGCTGAGAGGAGTGCCTCCTCCTAAGAATGTGCCTGTACACTCAGGAATGATAGAGACCCTTCATTACACGTGGTCAAATGTGTCCCATCTCCTTTCCCTACAGACGTTTTACAGGGCTTAATTAGCAGTGCACCATCCACACCACTCTGTGTATATGTACGTCTGCATACATGCAAATCTGTCAGTATTGGCTGAGATCCAAGGGACAAAAAATCTCATGTTCTGGAACTATGCTGGGTACCCATTGTCTTAATCACATAGTTCTAAAGGAGAGTAGCCACTTTGCATGCAGACGTCTCTGTTCTTTGTGGCTCTGTCTAGTTTCATTAGCTTGTCCATTGGTTTATCCTTTTATGATCACCCTGTGCATGTGACTTTGACCTTGCAATCAGGTGACATTCAGAGTCAGATAGAATTTCTCTTAGAATCAGAAACACTGAAAGAAGGTTTAAGGAATTCATTATCTCCCAGCCTACAGCACTGTGGAACCAAGTCACGTAAAACCAATGCTTCAGTCTGGGATCCATCCTGAGTAAAGCTGACTGCTCATTTGAGCCCCTGTGTAAACGCAGATACCTAGCCAGTGCTATTCATGAAACACAACTCTTCTCTCCTACTGATTTCACTTTTACGCTGTGTATTCTCTTCCTATGTACCATGGATATTTGTTCTTCAGTTAAGAATTTTGTTTCTTACAAAATTACTTCTTTAGTAGATCAGGAGGGTGGTGTTAAGAGGGGCTCTGAATGTGATTATCCAAGTACATCAGAATAAAAGTTTAACAGCTTCATTCGTTCTTGTGTAGCTTCTTACATTTGCTGGGTTTACCCAAAAGAGTATTACATTCCTCTTCAAAGATTATAAAAGTAATACATGTTCACCATAACCAGTGAAAAAATATGAAACTATGTCAAGAAAACACCAATAATTCTCCCCCTTCTTGCCCAGCAACCAACCGCTCTGTTTGCAAAGAAGGTGCCCAGTTTGACCTGCTCGCCAGTATTCATTTAAGTATCTGTTGTGAACTATTCACTGTCACATTCCAAGTGGCCACAGAAGTTATAAGGATAAGGAAGCCAGTGTTCGAACCTGTTAGATAGCCTTCCACCCACTTCTTCACAATCATACGAACACACACTCATGGATAGCATTCTCCGTTACTTGTTTTTTGTATGTTTGTGTGTGTCTGTGTGTTTATAAAACAGTTACGCTGTTTGTATTCATCCACCACTTACTTTTCTCAATTAACAATACATCCTGGACATCTCTCCAGGTTAGTAGCTATAGATCGAACTTAGTCTTTTTAGTAAGGTGCACAATATTCAATAGTAGGGATATATGTCTATATACCACGTTATTTAACTATTTTCCTAGTGATGGGTATTCAAACTAGTGTGTTTTGTTTTTTGTTTTGTTTGGATTTTGGCATCAAAAATTATGCAATCAGCATCCTTCTGTGTATGTTTTTATACACTGGTAATTTTTTTTCTGTTTAGGATAGAGTCTCAAAAGTAATATTTTTAGGTCAAAGACTATGTATACGTTTTAAATTTTAATAGGCCTTGACAGTTTACTTCTCTCAAAAAAGAAGTTGTAATTCACATTCCCACTGGCAATATACAGAATTGCACATTTCCCCTCACCTTTCACTGTAAGGTATGTTTCTTCTTTCCAGTTTTTGGCAGTCTGGTGAGGGGAAAACACTACCTATGTTACTGTAATTTTAATTGCTCTGAATATTAGTAGTGATGAGTATATCTTCATGTATTTATTGGACATTCTTCATATAGACAGGCATTTCCAATTTGGGAAATTGCCTATGTATATTGGCAAATGGACTGCTATTTCTACTTCCTTTAATATCAATTTATATGTTATCTGTATACGAGGGATATTAAACTTTCTTCTCTCTGTTGTGCTACAGATAGTTTTTCTAGTCTTCCATTTATCTTTTGACTTTGCTTCTATTGCTATCTACCATTTAAAACTTAATCATATGCATGTATTTGCTTTGCATGGGAAAAGATCCCAGGGGATCCACCAAGCATCATCCACTGCAGGGTTGATAACTTGTTCTTTCATTTCTTTTTAATGTTTTTAACACATTTTATACGCCTATTTTGTGCATTTTAATATACCTGAAACTTACTTTTATACACCACCATATGAAGTAGATTTCTTTTGTTGTTTTCCGGATGGATAGCCATTTATGGCAGCACTTACTTATTATTAATTTATTTATTTATTAAATAAGCCACCTCTCCCTAAAGTGAAATCCTGTCATCTAATTCCTCAAATTCATTTCTGCAATCTATATTCCATTAATCTGTTTATTAGGCTATTTCTGGGATAATACTGTACAGTTTCTATTCTAGTGACTTTGTAGCAGTTGTAATATTCAGTAAGATAACCCCCACTCTCTTTCATCATTATCTTGGCTAGGCTATGACCGCTGTTTTATTACAATGATCATACTGAGTTATTATTATGTTGGTGCAAAAGTAATTGCGGTTTGAAAAGTTAACAATTGCAAAATCCACAATTACTTTTTGCACCAACCTAATAAAAGTACACATTATGCTCTAGGTAGCTTTATTTGTGTGCTGAGCTGATCCCCTTGAGAGCACTTGCTGATGCTTTGGTAAAAGTTCTCTTCTGACTCTTTTATTTCTACTTCAGTGGTTGCCAGCTGTTCTAAACATCCACTGTGATCTTCCTCCTTCCCCTCTCTGGGTTTCCCTAAATGGGTCATTTAGCCTTATATCTTTGTGGTTTTGTATTTCCTCAGTAGGCAAGACAAATCTTTAGCATCTCTTACATTATGATAATCCAGAAAAAAATGAAAGCATGTGGGCCAAGGGTGAGTGAAGTGGCAGTCTGCTGCCTCCTTCTTTAGGTACAGAGAGGACCAACCAGAGCTCCCTAGATCTGTGGGACCCAGAGAGAGAGTTAGCCCACCAGGAAGCCCAAGCCAGGTTCCCTCAGATGGAACCTGCTGAGACCTCAGGCAGATGGGCAGATGCCATATTCCTTGCCTACGTTCCCATCCAGTCTCTGTCTTGCTTCCATGTTTCAAAAGAGACAGACCCCATTCTTCACAATTCATACCTGCTTTCTCTTTTCTTCCTGAGGCCCCTGTGAAGACCCCTGAACCAGTACATCAAAGGGGGTATAAGTAGTTGGTGGTTTTTCAGTAAGAAGAGAGACAGTGAGGAAGAACCTATGAACCATGAAATAACAATAGAGGAGACAACGACTAGAAAACTAGTCCACTTGATGACCATCGGTTTCATTTTGTTTCATTTCTCATTCAAAGTATAGTTTAGGCCATAGTGCTAGGTTTTTCACTGGAAGGTAATTCTTCCACCTTCACCTTTCCTGCTTCTCTCTCTCCTTGAGATGTATCACCCAACATCCTGTCACTTGTATTCTTATCCTTTCTCCACCCATGTTGCTTCACTGTCTGCCCCACTAACCCTCAACATCTCTTTTTAAACTTGTGTCTCTTATTTCCATCTTATTCTTTGCCAATGTCCATGTTGCTTCACTGTCTGCCCCACTAACCCTCAACATCTCTTTTTAAACTTGTGTCTCTTATTTCCATCTTATTCTTTGCCAATGTATAAACTTTGCTCTTTGGAATCAAGGTTGAATCCAGGAAAGATGGCAGCTGAAAAACAGATGTCTCGCCCATTTTGTCCTCCTCACAATCAGACTTAAATGAACACTTATTGTCGGACCAAAAGACAGCACTGAGCCTTGACCCATTGCTCCTCTCATTAGAAAATTAGTTTAGTGTTATCATAGGTCAGTAAAGGAGATCCTGGCAGAACCCATCACTACCTTCTAATTTGGAAGGCTGTGGTATAGTTGAGGAACGCTTAAATTAATTGGATCCCTTCTGCCCATAGAATGTACCCCTATGAGATCTAAGGACAAGTGCGGCCCAATTACAAACCAGCTAGTGGCAGAGCTTCCACTGGTGTGACTATTCCTGACACTGCTGAAATCGACTCTGAAGTGCCAGCCAGTGGTACTACTGAGGCTGGGCACAGCCATATCATTTGCCCCAAATGGAGGACAGAGCATATTATCAACAGAAAGACGCTCCCTGGCCTGATAGCTTCACCAAACTCAGAGAAACAATAATCATGGAGAAGTTAACTGCAGGCATTCTCAATGGCAGCAGCTCTCCGCACCTCGCCTCACGGCCTGCTGAGTCACTGAACTTAGACAGAAGGGAGGTTCTGAGAAGATTCTATCAGAGTGGGCATTATGGTACAAGAAAGGGCTGCTGGCCATCTTAAGGTTAAAAAGAATAGTCCTGAATCAATGATTTTCTTACATTCAAAAAAAATAATAATAATGAAGTACTCAAAAATTAGAACCTTTCTGAAGACTGACTGATGGTAACAATAAATTTCAGACAACATATATTGGTCACTAAAATATATTTCAAGGGAATACAGACCTTAAGTAGCAAAAGGTAAAAGTGAGATAAAGTTTGCCAAGTAAAATGGAGGAAACTGAAGAAGATTTGCAATTACTTTTTTTAAATTTAAAAAAAAATGCAGGTAAGGGATTGCTTTCATTCGAAGACAGAATTGACACTGAAGAAAACTGAACCAATGATGTAGAGAAAATCTTAACATTCCCATATGCCGCTTCCCCCAACTCATACACCCCCACCAATCAACATCCCACAGTGATACATTTGTTACAATCAATGAACCTACATTGACACATCATAATGACCCGGAGTCTAGTTTGGTATACATTCTAGGGGTTTTGGACGATGTATAATGACGTGCATTCACCATTGTAATGTCATACAGAATAGTTTCGCTTCATTAAAAATCCTGTGCCTAATCATCCCTTCCATCTCCCTAACCCATGGCAATCAGTGATCTTTTTACCGTCTCCATTGTTTTGCGTTTTACAGAATGTCATATAGTTGGGATTATATGGTGTGTAACCTTTTTATAGTGGCTTCTTTCACTTAGTAATATGCATTTAATGTTCCTCCATATATTTTCCTGGCTTGATAGCTCATTTCTTCCATTGTCTGCATGTACTACAGCTTGTTTATCCCTTCACCTATCGAAGGACATCTTGGTTGCTCCACGTTTTGGAAGTTAGGAATAAATAAAGCTATTATAACCATCCCTGTGCAGATATTTGTACATTTTCAGTTCATTTGGATAAATGCCAAGAAGCATAATTTCTGGATTGTATGGTAAGATTATCTTTATTTTTGTAAGAAACTGCTAAACTGTCTCCCAAAGTAGGTCTACCATTTTGTAGTCCACCAGCAACAAAGGCAAGTTCTTTTGCTCCACCTACTTGTCAGCATTTGGTGTTGTCAGTGTTTTGAATTTTAGCTATTTTGATAGGTGTTTAGTGCTAACTCATTGTTTTAATTTACAATTCCCTAGTGTCATGACATTGAACATTTTTTCACATGCTTATTTGGATCTGTATATATTCTTTGATGATATGTTTGTTCAGATCTTTTGCCCATTTTTTAATTGGGTTATTTAGAAGTGGGTTGTTTAATCCCCAAGCACTTTAGAATTTCCCAACTATCTTTCTGTTTTGTTTGTTGTTGTATTTTTATTAAAGTTTATTGGTGTAACAATGGTTAGTAAAGTTACATAGGTTTCAAGTGTACAATTCTGTAATACATGACCTGTATATCACATTGTGAGTTCACCACCCAGAGTCAGTTCTCCCTCTATCACCATGTATTTGATCCCATTTACTTTCATCTACCATCCTCCTCCGCCTTTACCCTCTGGTAACCACTAAACTACTGTCTGTGTCTATGAGCTTTTGTTTATTTGTTTGTCTTGTTCCTTTGTTGCTTTTCTAGTTTAATTCCATTGTGGTGAGAGACCAGGTATTACATGATTTTGATTGTTTTAAATTTGTCAAGGTGTGTTTTATAGCCCAAAATGTGGTCTGTCTTGGTGGATGTTCCATGTGAACTTGAAAAGAATTGAATATTCTGCTGTTGTTGGATGGACTAATCTATAGATGTCAATTATATCCAGTTGATTGATTATGCAATTAAGTTCAACTAGGTCCATACTGATTGTATGCCTGCTGAATCTGTCCATTTCTAATAGAAGGGTGTTAAAGTCCTTAACTATAATAATGGACTCATGTATTTTTTCTTGCAACTGTTTCACTTTTGCCTCACATACTTTGATGCTCTGTTGTTAGGTATGTATACCTTAAAGATTGTTACATCTTGTCGAATGACCCTTTTATCATTATGTGTTATCCCTCTTTATCCCTGAATAACTTTCCTTGTTCTGAATTCTGCTTTGTGTGAAATTAATATAACTAATCTTGCTTCTTTTGACTAGTGTTAGCATGGTATGTTTTTCTCTATCCCTTTACTTTAATCTATATGTATCTTTAAACTGAGTTTCTTGTCGACAGTATATACTTGGGTCTTTTTTTGGGGGGATTCACTCCGACAATTTCTGTATTTTCATTGGTGTATATAGACCACTGATGTTTAAGCGATCATTGATATTTTTAGATTAATATCTATCATATTATTGTTTTATAATTGTTGCCATTGTTCTTTGCTACTATTTTTGTCTTGTATACTTTTTCTGCTTTTTGAGGTTTTAACTGAGCATTTTATCCAGCATTTTATCCAGATTCTATTTTTCCTCATTTCTTAGCATATCAGTTATATTTCTTTTTTTTTTTACTTGTTTTTAGTGGTTGTCCTTAAGTGTGCAATACACATTTACAACTAATCCAAGTCGACTTTTGAATAACACTATACTGCTTCACATGTAATACAAGTACCTTTTATTAACAAAAATATTACTAATTCCATTCATTTCACTTATACATAAGCATAGATAGCATAGATATATGTGTGTTCGCATACATACATATATTATTGCTATTATTTTGAACAAACATGTTAGATAAATTAAGAATAAGAAAACCAAAAGTTTATTTCACCTTCATTTATTCTTTCTCTGCTGCTCTTCCTGTCTTTCTGTAGGTCTTCATTTCTGACCTATATCGTTTTCCTTTTCTCTAACGAACTTCTTTTCACATTTCTTTGAAGGCAAGTCGACTGGCAACAAATTTCTCAATTTTTGTTTATGTGGGAAAGTATTTGGTTCTCCTTCATTTTTGAAAAATGATTTTACAGGATACAGAATTCTAGGTTGGTGGGTTTTTTTGTTAACACTTTCAATATTCCATTGCTCTCTCTTCTTGCTTGCATGGTTTCTGAGATGTCAGATGTAATTTGCTTCTCTGTTTAAAACTTTTTTCCCTGTGCCTTTTTTCAAGCATTTTTATCTTTGATTTTCTGAAGTATGAAGATGGTATGCCTAGGTGTACTTTTTTTTTTTTTTTTTTTTTTTTTTTTTTAATCCTGCTTGGTGTTCTCTGAGCTTCCTGGACCTGCAGTTTGGTTTCTGACATCAATTTTGGGACATTCTCAGTTATTATTTCTTCAAATGTTGCTTTTTGTTCCTTGCTTTCTTCTCCTTCTGATATTCCTATCATGTATATGTTACATGTTTTGAAGTTGTCCCACAGTTCTTGAATATTCTGTTCCCTTTTGTCCAGTCTTCAGTCTTTTTTCTCTTTGCTGTTCAGTTTGGGGATTTTTGTTGTCACATCCTCTAGCACAGAGATTCTTTCCTCAGTCATGTCCAATTTACAGATGAGCCCATCAGAGGCATTCTTCATTTAAGTTACAGCACTTTTGATCTCCAGCGTTTCTTTTTGATTCTTAGAATTTCTGTCTCTCTACTTACTCATCTGTTCTTGCATGTTGTCTACTTTTTCCATTAAAGTTCTTAGCATATTAATGTACACACACACACAGACACACACACATTCGTACCCTGATAATTCCAACATTCTTGCCATATCTGACTCTGGTTCTGATGCTTGCTTGTTTCAGTTCTTCAGTCTGTGTTTTTCCCGTTTAGTATGCCTTGCAATTCTAACAAAAAGGTGGATGTGATGTACTGGGTAAAAGGAACTGTGGTAAATAGTCCTTTAGTAATGTGGTGAGGTGTGGGGAGAGGGGAAATTCTCCATAGTCCAATGAGTAGGTTTCAGTCTTTTAGGGAAGCCTGTGCTCCTGGACTGCGAACTTCACTGGTGCTTCTCAATTGTTGTTTTTCACTTTCTCAGGTTTATTTGTTTGTTTGTTTTTGTTTTAGGTAGGACAAGATGGCTAGAAGGGGCTAGAACTGTGAATTTCTCTTCGTCAATGAGTGGAAGGCGAGGCACTGCTAGAATTCAGAATTTCCCTTCCCCCAGCTCAATAAGGCTCTGATAAAACCCCAATAGGTTAGGTTAAAAAAATAATAATTTCCCCTGAGAATAGGCCTTGTTATGAGGAATAGAATACTCAACTGTATTTCAAAATGGTTGTTTTTCTGTGACCCTTGCTAAAAGCAGGAGAGGATTTTTCTCTGATACTCACTGTGAGAACTTGGTAGAGCTCCTGGAGGTAAAACTCACAAAAATGTGGGGCCCCCAATGACTAGGTCCCCTCAGAGTGTTTAATTCTCAGGCATGTCCACACTGAGCCTCCAGCAATTTGTCAATTACAGCGCAGGGTTTTCTTACCCCAGCACTGATTTCTATGGCAGTTTCAACTCTGATAAGTTGTGATTCTCACATTCAACTGTCTGTCTCTCCACTTTGGGAGCAGTGGTTTGCCATGTGACCTCACTTCTCTGAGGAATCAGAAAAGAGTTGTTGATTTTTCAGTTTGTTTAGCTTTTTGTATGTTGTTAGTTGTGACTTCTAAGCTCCTTGCATGCGAGACTGGAAACCAGAACTCAACAATAAAAATCAAGGTTATGCTTTCTACCAAGAAAAAGTATTTAAAAGACCCAATATTTATATCTCAGGGATTTTTTAACAACAGAAATATTCAAAATCCTACAATAACATCATGCAATATAAGATAATTATAAAACATGACTGAGGAAATCAAAGAAGACTTTATAAAATTGAGAGATGTTTCTAGATGAGAAGAGTCAATGTTATAAAAATTTGAATTTCCCCAAGTTAATTTGATTAGAACTATGGTAAATCGATATAATTGTAATGAATGCTTCAAAGGGTGATAAGAGGTTTCTAAAGTTAATGTGGAAGAATTATTGGAGCTTTGAATTGCCATCTCTTACAAGGTATTATGAAGTTACATAATTAAAATTTAGGTGCTATATTTAAAAGAAATAAAATAGTATGTGTGGGGGGGAGGGGGGAGACATCCCAGCCAGAAGAAAATCCAAAATCCAAATGTATGAGAAGTTTTATCTGTGATATTGCCAATCCATAGGGATAATCTATTCATGAAAAATTCTGAGACATTTGGTTAGCTCTTACAAAATAATTCTGTATCTGATACAAGTACCAAAATAAATTCCAAATGTATTAAAGATTTAAATGATATAGTCTCTATTGAACATATATATGGATATTTATACTATTGGTTGAGATGCCGTAAGCCGATTAGCAGAGGAAAACATCAGAAAGAGAAAAATTTAATAGATACTACTACATGGAAAAGCCATTTAAAAAGTACAGTACCAAAAAAAGAATTGTAAATAGTATCAAAGGGTAAATGGAAAATTGGTCAAAATATTAGTAGTATTTGATAAAGTCAATGGTCTCATCAATCTAAAGAATTCTAACAACTCTTTTACATAAGAAATAGGTGAAGACTCCTATAGGAAAAGGGGCACTTAATGTTGACAAGGAATTGACAATGGATGACACTAATAAACAATAAATCTAGAAGGAAGTTAAACTCTTGATAAAACAAAATACAAATTAAGAACATATTATTTAAATTTCTTCTATAATTTGATTGAGAATTAAACAAAATTAAAAGGTTATTGTGGAAAACAAAACACGGATTACTTCTTAAAACATACATGATTTATTTTTCTGATGATTATTTGACGGTATTTGTCAAAATCCCTAATGTCCCAACTCATTATTATTATTATTCTAAATTTTTAACTTTAACTATAAGGAATTATATATCCAGAATTAACTTTACAGTTATCCTAAGGACATAATCAAGAGATGGGTGCAAATCTGTATAAACAGATGCTTATTCAAATGTCGTTATAATTTGAAAAGTTAGAAACACAATATCCAACAATAGAAACATAGTGCATCCATAGATTAAATATCATGTCCATTAGAAAACATGTTTATGTAGGAGTAAATGAGCTATAAAACATTCTGGCCCCATTTCTTATAAGCCTGGCAATCATACAAAATATGTGCCGATTAAAATAGACGCATCATGGCATTTATAACTGCTACTTCTGCTATTGGGATTACAGGTGAATTTGGTTATTTACTTTGTATTTTTCTGAGTGTGGATTAGTTGCAAAATCAGAAAGCAAACGATTTTTTTTAAGCACATTTTGCTTTGGTGATTACTAATGAAAGTTTGTTTTCTCTTTGTAAAGAAAAGTCACTAATGATTTAGATAAATGGAAATTTGATATATAGTTTCCATTTTTATTTCTCACTGGCCGTGTGGCTTATTTGGAATTCGTATTGTTAACTTAATAAGGCAGTCATCTAACTGTACCATTAAAAATCCTTTAATGTTCCTAAGGACACACACCGTCTGACTTCTCTAAAACCATCTGTTGGTGAAGCTCGAATGCTGAGTCGTTGAAGGTGTTTTTGATGTGGGATTTAGGGGTCCCCTCCTTTCCCCTGCCTGCAAAGCCATTTCTGTCACTCAGTCCTTTGTTTTTCCCTGACGTGAACTATCTCCCTTATGACTGCCAGGCCAGTGACAGATGTCTCCTGAATATGCTGATGCAGGGATGGCAGACGAGGTCGATTCCTCACCAAACTGCTTTCTCTCGAACCTTTGATAGACTTCTCAGCCCTGCAGAGGCATTCATTACAGAGATACTCTGGTGAGAGAGAGCTGAGCTGGGTGGGCTTAGAGCCCATTTTATTTTTGGGAAGTTACCACTGCTGAGCCTCCATTTCTTCCTTTGTTCTTTCAGCAAATTAAGCCCCCTCCTATGAGAAGAACTTTTGAGACAGCGGAGGACAGACACATAAAATCCTTGAACTCTTGGTAGCTTCTCATCTGAAGCTGGAAATTCAACACTTACCTAGGATTTAGATGAGAATTCTGTGTGACATTGTTCCTGGCACCTAGACGGTTCTGAATGAATATTAATTCATTGTTTCCCCTTTCTTCCTTATTTGAAACTGGACCAAGTGTAGCATTGACTAATCTGTACTGAAAGCTCTCCAGAGAACAGATTTCCCCTTTAACTCTGCCGTGGTTCTGTCACCTGGTGTACAAGAACTCTAAGGATGTCCCCGCAATGACTTGCCTGTCAAGGATACCAGAAAAGGAAACAGATCGCTCTTGGCATCCCATCACACTCACTAAGAATAGGCTTAATTGGCAGCTCGAGGGAGGGGCTGGATGTTACAGGGTTGGTACAAAACACTTGAGGTTCCACACCTTCTTCCCTGAAGTGTGGATTGCTTGCTTTAATTCACTCAGCACCTGGATCACCTTTCCAGGTGTTGTCACGTTTATCTCAACCCAAATGTTATAGACTCTTCTCTCTTCAACTTAGCATTTGTTCTAAAGATCTCCTGCCTGAGGCTACCAAACAGGGAGGGACTTTAGAGAACATATATATATATATATATGACACACCAACGAGTTTGGAAACTATGCTCACATAGGGTTAGTGACAGAGCCTGTATCCTGCTCAAAATGTATTAGGTTGGTGCAAAAGTAATTGCGGTGTTTGCAATTATTTTTGACCTTTTAAACCACAATCACTCTTGCACCAACCTAATACTTTTATTGTACCTTGCTATGGGTGTTCCTATAGAACTGAAACTCTTCTTCTCGGAGGAGATCGCATTCTGGAGTCAGACAGCATTAGCTCATGGCCTGTAATCTCAGGGAGAACGGAAAGGCTTGGGACTGTTAACAGTATGAAATTTGGGTGTGAAGTTGGATGAGTCCAGCCTTTGCCAAGTTTTGAATCAGCAGCTCTTCCCCTGCCCACCTGTCTTACCAACTACCTCCAAATCGGTGGGTCTCTTCTCATATGTTTGTGATCAACCAATCCATATTGAGAATGAAGGAAAGCAAAGCAGTAGACTAAGCAAAGAGAAGATACGACTGAATGAACAAAAACACAGTTTGTACTTGGACATTGCTTCACAGTGGTGGCACAAACTAGTGATATATGGAAGTAATTTGCACATCACTGCCCCAGACCAGCTTTCCTACTCTAGACGTGGCTCCTGGGGAAACCACTGGCACAGGTGTTCTTTTCATGCTTACTCATTCTCCAGAGCTGTGGTTGGGAAACACGGAAATGTCCATGGCAAAGTTTGTAATCTGTTGTTTTATTTAAAATGAGATTAAATAATGGTTAAGGCTCTTTCTTCTCTGATGTCTAGACCCATACGTTAGCCATTCTTTCATGTTTTATATTTTACCGTGGTTGTACATTTTACTTTCCACAGGACCAGCTCTCGGCTGACATGTACAGTTTTGTGGCCAAAGAAATTGACTATGCAAACTACTTTCAAACGGTAAGAGTCCAGAAAGATGAGACTCCTTATAGTCTGTTTGCAAGAGTCATGGTGTGGACAGGAAGAAATGTGGACCTGGAAGTGAGGGCCCCTTGGTTGAGCATGTCACAGGAAATAGTGGGGGTTTGACTGTTCTACCTGTGGGTAAATCCCGCCTTTTATTTCTCCTTGTATGGACTTCCCCAAAAACCTAAGAATGAAAATTAACCTCATCCATGAAGGTTATTGTAACTCAGGGATCTATGGCCGTGGTTCTCAATCAGGGGTGATTTTGCTCCCTCTTCCAATAGACATTTCTCAATGTCTGGAGACATTTTTCACTATCACCTTTGGTGGTGGAGTGCTACTGGCATCGAGCTGGTGGAGGTCAGGATTGCTGCTAAATATCCTACAAAGCACAGGACAGCGCCCACAACAGAGAATTATCCAAAATGGAAGTAGGGCCAAGATTGAGAATCCCTGGTGTATGATAAACAGGAAACTGGAAAGAGGATGATAACCCCACCCCCAGCACATATTTGTTTTTAATCTAGACTTTTGCCAAAGATTATGACAGGTAGGTAAACGATGATTGATGTGACCTGTTTGCCTTCCTCTCATCAATGAAAGCGGATGTAGAGAGTAGAAAAACAATATCTGAGTCGAGAAAAACATACAAATTAAAAATAGGGAAGTGATGGAATGATAAGGAAGGAAGACAAAGAAAAAGGAAGGGAAATCCCCAAAAGTTTAAAATGCTCTGATGAGTATGTGGAATAGCTGTGGGCTGTTAGCAGTCTTCCAGCACTTTCATGCGTGGACCAGAAGTGCACAGAAGTTCCTTTTACCCTAAAAAAGAGCTGATATGCATTCCTTCCAGCTTAGAAAGTTTATTTTAAAGTAGTAATATTTTTTCAAGTATAGTCCATTGGTTTTGTTTGAGAAGGCCATAGTCAATTTTAGAGTTTTTTCAATGAATGAAATTATTGACACTCCAAGCCTTGTTAGATTGCCTAATTGTCATTTGTGTACCATTTATTTCAATATTCTGATTTTTTTTTTAAATCCATGTTAGTCTTACTTGGACATGATAGTGTCTTACCCTCCATACCAAGCGTTTAAACAATGATTCACTTCCCTTCCCTCATAGGTGCCTATTTTTGAGGGGAAGGGTTCAGAAAAATAAATGAAGCAACTACTGTTCTCAAGTTTTCATTTGCTGTTATCAACATTTCAGCAGCTTTTTTAGTAGTGGGATGGCCAAAATAGAACCTATTGAAAGAATGTGTTCTTTGGGCTGCGTCACTATAATCAAAGCAATTTTACCTCCAAGCTAATTGAGGATTGTGAATCAAGCCACACATTTTCTGATCGGTGATAGCATACATTCACTTTGCATAAAACAGTTTGTATGTGTGTGTCTACACACACACTCACACAGACCAATGGCATTTAGCTCTTATAGGCAAATGAATTTCTAAATGTGTTTTCCATGTCTATTTTCCTATCATTGCTCCTCTCACTTTTGCCTTTTCCTTTGAGGAGGGGTTGCTCAGTAAGTTAGGATGTCCGCGAAGGCAAACTCTCTAAGTCAAGCCCCAGCCCTGGGGTGGTTCTCCTAATCGGTCATGGTTCCACCTCCCAAACTCCCACTTATGGTGACTCCTTTGCTGCAGAGGCTAAGGAGGAAGTATGCCCATGACTAAGTGAAGCGAGGAGGGAGCAGAGGCCTCCACCACCTTCCCTGTGACTCAGGCAGCACATTCATGCCAAGCACCCTGCATGGCACAGCAGCCTGTGCACCCCACCCTTTGGCAAAGGGTAACGCTTGTCTTGTGTTTTCTCAGCTCATAGAAGTACAAGCCGAGTACCACAGGAAGTCACTGACACTCTTGCAGGCTGTATTGCCTCAGATAAAAGCACAGCAGGGTAAGTGCAAACCTTACTTGGACGGGGAAGGCGGGGAGCCTCCTTGTCTTCCCAGATGAGTCCAATGCCCTGTATTTTACCCACCTTTATGTTCTACCCAGCAAGGTCAAGGTTAGATGAGCTGCTAGAACTTCCCAAGCTGTTACCTTGGTCCAGTTGCAGTGAAGCCAAGCGCACACACACACACACACACTACCCACTCAAGAAGATGAGTCGAGGGGGTGGGGTTGTGCGTGGACGTATGTGGAGGGGTGTGTGTGTGTTACATGAAGCCCAGCAGCTCTGGACACAACTAGTTAGCTGCAAAACTACAAGAATAGAGACTCAGCTGGGCCTCCAGGTCTTTGGTAATCTTGGGAGAATCTGTGTGACGAGGAACAAAATACTTCAGCATGAGTGACCCTCACGAACCCTTTTCATTGACCCTTTTCTTGCTCCACCCCTCAGAGGCCTGGGTGGAGAAGCCTTCCTTCGGGAAGCCCCTAGAGGAACATCTCATGATCAGTGGCCGAGAGATTGCCTTCCCCATTGAGGCATGTGTGACGATGCTGCTGGAATGCGGGATGCAGGAGGAGGTAGGTCTGGGCACAGCCAAACCCAGCCTCTAACAGGGCCCCTCTTCCATGAGACGCAGCCTGAGGATCTTCTCCTCTCCTATGACCATGCTCACCCTGGGCCCCACAAATCCAAACATGACAAGATACTGTACAGCCCCCTCTCCTGCACAACACATATTGGTCCTACTCTTCCCCATGAGCCTACACTTTACAAGGAAAGTGGAGGATTGTGGGAAACCAATAGTGCTGGCCATGAGGAACTTAAGGCCACATTCCAGCCATTCTTTCTTCATATTTAACATGTTTAGGCATGCTGCTGCTGCTGCTTCCCCCTCCCCCTTACCCCCTTCCTTTTCCTCATTCTTCTTTGTCTTCTTCATAATATCCCTGATTTTAAAAATAGTCCTTTTAATCTTTTTTATCATAATTCTTTTATAGAGATCCTGAAAATATGATGATTGATGGAGACATTAGAAATTACTTCTTAAGAGCCACATGTTAAAAAAGGTCTATGAGAAATTGACGACAGTTGTTTTTATTGCTGTGTAAATCATTTCCTGGGAGAGAGACCTCATCTTTGGTTTCTTCTATAAGCTATGGGAAAATTTTTACTCCGTCTTCCTTGAATCTGATCAGCCAATCAATATTTACTTAGAGCATGCTATGCATTTATTACTGAGCAGAATATAAAAGAGGGAGATGGGGGCTTGTGAACTTACTGGGGGAGATGAGTCTAGCATCTACCAAACAGTCTTACGGCCTTGAAGCCAGCACCAGGGCAGTCATATGAAGCAAACTGTGAGAGCTTCAGATGACGAGGAAGCCAATGAATGTTTACATATGTGATGGCCGTCTCCTCTATGTCAGGCCTGCTCTGGATGCTGGCCATTCAAAAGGAATGAGAATGAACGTTCTGACTACTTTTAAGTGCCAGGCATTTTCATGTGTGTTATCAATTACAAGATAAAAAGATCTTTGCAGTCCCTGAGGGACAGTTTCATGAACCCTGAGATGAACTAGGCCTTTTCTTTCTCTATCATTTTTTTAATTATGGAAAAACTGAAACACTTAAAGATAAGATAATGAGCCTCATCACCCAGTTTATGTTCAATCCTGTTTCATCTCTACCTCCACTTCCTGGCGCCCCGCCCCCCGCCCACCAACCCCTGCCTTGGATATTTTGAAGCCGATCCCTGACACTATAACAGTTCATCTATACTTCAGTAAGTTTCTCTGGAAGATAAAGAATGTTTTTAAATACAACTATAACAATATTATTACATAAAGAAATACAAATCGTATATCAATATCTGTACATTTCTAATTAGTATAAACTGGTTCTTGAAGAACAGATGTCAGATGATCTGGCATCTCCCATCTTGTCACCTGACTCTTCTATCAGCTCTGTCCAGGCCTTTCTGGCTCTCGTCAGAACTCACTCTCTCACTGCTTTGCCTCAGCTCTGCTTTTTCCCTGCTTTGCATCAGCTCATTTCCTTTAGTAACAAATATACTCAGGTTTCCCCTAGCCTAGAAAAAAAATCTTTCAACCCAAGTACAGCCTCATATTCCTTCCCTAAGCTCTTTAGTTTTGTTTTTTTGTGCTACCCAGTTTCTTAAAATAGCTCTCAACATCTGCTGATTCTGCATCCTTGCCACCACTCACTTGCTCTGCTTTTTCCTGTGGTGTCACTTCTGCTCCCACCACTGGGCTAAAACAGCCCTCAGCCATCCCTAGGGACTCCCAGATTGCCCAGTCCCATGACTTAACCCAGCCACCTTGGCCGTGTCGCTGCCTGTGAAGTTGCTATTGTAGGCATCCTTGAAATTAGCACCACCGTCAATCCCCTGGTTCCCCCCACCCCACTCCTGTCAGCAGCATTGCGGTGATCTTTCCAGCACCGCCACCCAGCCCTGCCCTCTCCTCTCTCAAACCCTTCCTGTGGCATATACATCCTCTTCTAGAGCTTCACCTCCAATTCAGTGAGGATTCCGGGTCCTCACCCCTCCTCTGGGCTCCACTCCCATGTTTGCTGCCGTTTCTTCAGCATTTCCACGCAGATTTTTCTCTAACAGCCAAAAATCTGGACTCCCTAGCTATTTTAACAATCACCTTCTCCTTCTGGTTTTTATACGTTTCTCAGTGGAACAGCCTTCTCAGTTACACAGTCAAAGATCTCAAGGCTTATATTTGACAGCTCTACCTCCTTCTCTTTGGCATTGTTCATCACTGAATACTCTTGCTCTTCTTCCACGGCTAGGACATGTTTTTATGAGGATCTAACCCACTCCTTTAATGTGTGCTGTAGCTTGCTCTCTTTATCATAGCAGCCTTACTTATACACTAGTCCAAATATGTTTCGGGAGCTTCGTTACATATATGCCAAAGAGCTTTGGACATCTGTTTATCAGACATACCCTATACTGAGAAGGGAGTTAACAATCTTAGCAGACCCAAAATTCAGTATTCCAGACCAGGAACATTTTCATCTAAAGGAATTGAAAAATCTGAATGGCCATAAATGGTTAAAGGAGCAAGACATATTCTGCCAGTCTGTTTCTCAATCTGTGGGTTGCTTCACAGAATGTAAGGAGCTTAGAGGGTGAAACAGAAACCAGTAGGTCTTCAACTCATGTCTAACTTAGCAGTCTGTGACTTAGGGGTTCCTTTCCCACTCTGACCTGCAGTGGTCTCCTCTCCACACTCCCCTGTCCTCTTCTCTTTCTCTTCCTAATTCGATTTTGTACTACAAAATGTAGTTCACATGGAAAAGATGACAGTGATTCAAAAGTGACTTTAAGAATGGAACATGGGAGGCGTCGAAGACTTCCTCACAAACCACCCCCAGTCTGCCCTTCCCCTGAGGACACAGACTTCACTTGGTTCATGAGGATAGCCCTGGGCCTCCCAACACATACATGCCTTGTAGACCTTTTCACCTCCAACTTCCTAGACCCTCCCCCCCCCCCAAATCTCACCAGGTCTCAGTCAAATTCTTCTCTAAAATGTATCTTAAATGCACAAGAACAAGAAGTCAGAGTGCCCAAGTTCCATTTTTTTCAATGAATACTGAGACAGAACAATGAGTCACCCCCCATGAGGCACTAGAGACACAGCAGTTGGGTAAGGCCCGGTTCCTGATCTAGAGGAGGAGCCATTTAGCAAATAAGCAGCTACAGTGTTGACAACTGGCGTTGGGAAAACGCAATTAATAGAATTTGGAGGAAGCGAGTGGGTAGACTTCCTGTCTTCGTTGGTTTTGCTGTTGTGCCTTTGAGTTACAGTGCTGTCCCGTGACCCGCTGTCCTGTTGGTAGGGACTCTTCCGAGTAGCCCCCTCTGCCTCCAAGCTGAAGAAGCTGAAAGCCGCCCTGGACTGCTGTGTGGTAGATGTGCAGGAGTACTCGGCAGACCCCCACGCAATCGCAGGTGCGTGCCCACGGCCCCTCAGCAAGGTGGTCCCTTGTGCCATAGAAGCTCATGGGGAAGGGGTGAGCATGCAGGGTGTGTGACCACATGTCACGGACATTTGAGTATTGGCTTCCCTGCATGCGTCAGATGTGTTCACTTAGGGTCCCAATGGGAGGCCTGGTTGCTCTGGCCCCTTGAAGAAAGGTCTGCCCAGTGTGCCAACAGAAGGGAAGATGATGGTGGGAAATAAGAGGCAAGGAGGCCAGTGCAGTTGTCAGCCCAGGTCCCATTGCTGTGCCAGAGCCTTAGCTCCATTCACATGGGAAGCTGCCATTTGGTCTTGTCTGGGTCAGGGAGCTCATCCCAGATGTGACCCACGTGAGTAATGCTGGCTGCTGGAACTTGTCTCTGCCATGTCAAAGTGGCTCATGGCCAATTTGTATTCGTGCCCAGGAGCTTTGAAATCTTACCTCCGAGAGTTGCCAGAACCTCTTATGACCTTTGACCTCTATGACGAGTGGATTCAGGCTTCCAAGTGAGTATACCACATTTTGGAGTGTCTTGGGGGTTGGAGTTTATTTGAAGGTATTTACTGAAATTATAAAAGCTTGTAACCTCTGATCTAGCGGCTACATTTCTTGGTATTAGGGTGTCCAGGTGGGAATTCCCGCTCGTTCTCAGGAATTTTTTTCACTTTTCCGGTCCCGAATCCTGAGAAAAATTGGTTGGGAAATCGGGAAAATTGGCTCCTTGAACCCAGGTGGCTGGTAGTATCTGCCATCACTTTGTGGAAACGATTCATTGTGGAGAACAGAAAACAGTTTGTATCTCGGGATTCGGGAATGGGAAAGTGAAAAAAATTCCTGAGAACGGGCGGGCGGGAATTCCCGCCTGGAAATCCTATTTGGTATCTATCATGGATACATGCATTAGCACATACCCAAGGAAACGCGTGCAAGGCTATTGAATGCATCATTAGCTGGAGGAGCAAAAGCCTAAATGTTACAAAATATTCATTGGTGGGGGGTGTGGGGAGTGGATAAACAAACTGTGGTATCTATACTGTGACATACTCTGCAGCAGTTAAAACCAACAAAACATGGAGCTATTCACACTAACATGAAAAGGTGTGAAGATTTATTGTTGAGTGAAATAAAGCAAGTTAACCAAGACACACATGATATTCACTTGTTGTAAAAAGGAAAACACAAAACCACTCAAAACAATACAGTTTGGGGAGTACCTCTCTATATGTGTAAATGTATAAAGGAAAGTTCTGGAAGGGCTCACACAGTCAGATGGTAGTGATTCTTTCTGGAGAAAAGGAGGACAAGGGAGTGGTCACAGGGGTCTTTACCTATATCTGTAATAGTTAAAAATATTTTAACAACAACTACTTAATAACTAATATAAAAAGCTAACATTAGGGCTGTGGACACCGTTCCCGTTGTGAAGATAACCCTGAGGGAGAGGGCCTCAGCAGGAAAGGCGACAGGAACAACACCCAAGATGCTAGTCCTATGGTGGGAAGAGGGGAAATATGGAAAGCCAGCGAAGCCACAGCCATGTCACCTATTATGGCTCCAAGCGTGGTTTTGCTCTTTGATTCCTGGCTTCTTTCCTCACTCAATGTGTGCATTAGGCTTGGCCATAAGTAAATGCTCTTATTTAGGGGAATTGGTTTGTACTGGGTAAATGGGCATGGCCAGTAAGGAAACAGAATTGGCACCAGAGTGTGGGTGGTAGAGTCGATCCAGGAAAAAGAGATGAAGGAGGGAGAACATTTTATGAGAACAGGACTCAGCTAGGTGCCCATGAAAGGATGCTCTTTAGTCATGGGATTTAATCATAAAGAGAAGCCGGCTTAGCCTGTCAGAAAGAACACTGGAATATGTATCTGCTTCTGTAAGAACTGGAGGCTGAAAGAGAACCCAGCTGACCTGCAAGTAAAGCCAGGCTAGTATGTGTTGAGTTAGAGAAAGTAGTTCCAGTCCAGTTACATAATGCTATTTTTTTTTTCCATGATAGAATAGAGATTGTGCATTTTTAAAGGCTGGCTAAATATACCGTGTTCTTATATCTCATTGTGGAGAGGGAGCGTTGAGTTCCATGATATATTAATAATCATAAGTGATACCATTTGTTGAGTGTGGTTTTTAAACTTGGCATTGTTCTAAGCTCATTACATGTTTTTAACTCATGTAATTTCACAACAACCCTATGAAGTGGGTTGTGCTGTTTCCCCCATTTTACAGATGAGGAATTTGAGTCATAGGGCAGGTGTGTAATGGCAGGTTACTTGCCATCGAATAAATGGCAGAAGGAGGATCTGAATCCAAGGAGTCTGGTCCCAGAGCCCATGTGCTTAACGTGGCACTTGGTGCCTCTCTCGAATAGCACTGTGGTGGGGATGAAGATAAGTAAGAAACATATCCTTTGATGGAAACTGGCCCTTTTATTTACTGAATGGCCAAGTGATCTTGATGACATAAAGCTGGAGAAGGGGAGGACAGCCTGCTCCTTCAGGATCTATCCAGGAGACGCTCCTCCCACCTCTTTGCAAAGGTGCGCCTCCAAGAAAAAATAGCAATGATCCTAACACCACAGAGCTCAGGGTCTTGGAACCAAGGGAAAACAAGGACTTGTTTCTGCCCCTGGAGGGTATGCGTGTCGTGCCTGAAGACTCCAGCAATGACGGTGGCTGCCATGAAGGTCACAATTTTCTAAAGAAATTAATGTTGTCTAGAACAGCTCTTTACAACCCTCTGTGCACATCAATCTCCTGGGAAGCTTTTAAAAGATACCAATGCCTAGACCTTTTTTCCAGAGATTCTGGTTTAATTGGTCTGGGCTCCTTATTTCAAAGCTCCCCAGGCTACTACTGGGTTGGTAACTATTGATGTTTGATGACCCTGACTCTCAGCAAAGAGCCACACAGATGCTAACAGAGGATTGCCCTTCAGGCAGACTCCACAGGACCCAGCCAGCTCTGCCGCACAATGGGACATCCAGGAGTCGGAAGTGGAGCCAAGGAAGAGCAAGAACAGCAGTTAGGGATCCCCAGGACAGCGCAAGGTGGCCTGAAACTCAAAGAACGCATCTTTGTGAGCCACATACATTAAGTGCTTCCATGCTGGAATCATTCAGAATGAAGGCTCAGAATAGCCCAGAGGCCTAGAGATGGCTGAGGGAAGATGCAAGAAGACTGAGGCTCCAGTCAATCCTAGGGCGCCTCCCTTGGGACGGGAGTGCTTTCCCCTTTGCACTGGCCGTTCCTTCTGATGTGACTGTCCCCACAACCTTTGCCCCAGGGCTCCTTCTGATTATTTGAGCGCCACCTTACCTGGAACCTCAGAGAGACCTGCCTGACGACCCCAGGTGAAGCAGCTGACGTCACGATCTGTTGTGTCCACTGTGTTCACTCTCCGCTTAAAACTGAAGGCCTGGCCAGTGGCAGTCTGTGTGCAGCCAATTAGGCTGTGAGCTTCGACAGCAACGACCTTCTGACCACTTCCGAGCCCCTAGGTCAGTGTCTGATACACAGGACGCACTGGCACAGGTTTGCTGATTTTTATGGAATGAAGTTCTTGGCAGTGTCGACCCTTTCCCCTTCGAAAGGATTGTGGAGCAGGACAGCGAATAGACTTGGTGCCACAAGAGCCATGTCAGCCACTGGTGGAGGCAAGAGTGGAGGCAGCAGCAACGGCCGTTGCAAAGGCTGACCGTGATAGAGAGCTGAGCACTTTGGTACAGATTCTCTTTTAAACCACTCACACTGACGCTACGGGGGGAGTTCTCTTATTGAGCCTATTTACAGATGAGGACAGTGAGGTTTGAAGAGATTACATAATCGGCGCAAGATCACAGGTAGGATTCAGCTGGGTCTTCATGGCCCCCCGAAAGAAAACCCTCTTTGACCAGCCCTTGGTCAGATTATGACTACCTGACATCTCTAAATGGGAGGTTTGGTTTTCACGTCAGTTTCCTAGCAGATGTTCTGTTTGAACAATGCTTACCTCTTCCTTAAGGTTGAACTGAGGGAAAGGTTTTTGTCTCCCTGGTCAGGTTCTGTGGGAGGCCCTCTGGGTACCAGCGTGTGGGTGATGGCCCCCACCCTGCCGTGGGCACTAGGTGAAGGGTCAGAGCTGGAGCATCTCCCAGAGAGTGTTTTCCTTTCAAATTTTCTGGAGAAAAGGTTGTTTGAGTATAAGGCCTTAGTCCTTGATGTAGATTTTCATGAAAAGCATATAAAAAGTGTAGTCCTGTAAGTAATTTCTTTTCATTCTCAGAGGTCTTGTAAATAAAGAAAGTCTTAGAGCAAATCTTTTTGTAGAGGGGAGAATCCTTTGCTCCATGGGACTTACCCATCTCTGAGTTATGTCTGGAAAGGTCAGATTTCCTTATGTCCATATTGAGTGCATAGAATTTACTTATTCAAAAGGGATTTACTAAGCGTCTGTTAAATATCCTTTGAACTGGACAACATGCCACCACCATGGTGTAAAAGCAGTTGAACTCCCTGGCAGGTATCAAGCATCGTGGTTTCCGTGCCAGAATTGCCCTGCTAAAAACATCACGACCCTGCCTACTCAAAGCAAGTGTCTAGCCTCTGCCCTCCTGCCCCACCTGGGACATGTGACTTGTGCAGGGGAAGTTTTATTAAAATGACACAGGACAAGACAGAAAGAAAACACAGAGGGGGGAATAGTAGTAACCAAACATTTAAATAATCATAGCTTATGGATATGGTCAGTGACAAGGTGAGCGCCTTCTTCTCAAATATTACCATGACTAGTTAATACGATTGCCAGTGAAACTTCATTGATTCATGAGTAATCCGTGGCTTTTCCTATTAATTTCCCAGCATCCAGGAGCAAGATAAAAGGCTTCAGGCTCTGTGGAATGCTTGTGAAAAATTGCCCAAGGCCAATCACAACAACATTCGGTAAGTTGACATCGGAGACACTTGGGTCAGGGTTGTCGAAGCTCCAGACACATAGTTTCCTGGCTGAAGGTCATGGTAACTATCATGCACAGCATTTTATGCTATCGCAAGCATTGTTAACATGCTTAGTCTCTTTTCATCCTCAAACAACCCTGTGAGGTGTTTAATTACCACTTCGCAGATGAGGAAACAGACTGAAAGTAGCTAATGACTTTGGAGGCTGCCTAACTGGCCATCAGATAATTCAGTGACGTTCTTTGAATTGCAAGGAGCAAAGATTAATGCAAGATATTTCGAGATATTGGGGATTTGTGAGAAAGATAGGTGTTCACGGACACCTGGGAGAAGCTGACCAAACTTGGAGCTGGAGTTGGCAGATGTGTCCTTGAGCTCGTCCTCCAGAAGAGGAGGCCAGGAGAGTATTCTCTAGTGCTCCCCCATTCACCAGCTATTTTGCACACGTCTGTCTCGCACTTTTCATGCGACCATGCGAGATTTTATTTCCTGCTGCTCTGCAGATCTTTTCTCTACCCCGGCTTCTGCCCGTCACGCTTTCTGCTACTTCATCACTTCGTCTTGCCAGCACTGCTCCTGGCGCGGCCACCACTTCTCGGTGTTTCTTTAGGTACAGATTTTCAACTTCAGCTCCTGCTGCCATCTGCCTGATTATTTCTGTTTTCCTGTAAAAAAATCCCAAGAGTGACGGTAAGGCAGAGCCTCAAAAAAAGTTAAACATAGAATTAACCATTTGATCCAACAATTCCTCTTCTGAGTATAGAGCCAAAAGATTTGAAAGCAGAGACTTGATATTTGTACACTCATGATCATAGCAGCATTATTCACAATAGTAGAGAAGGGAAAACGGCCCAGATGTCTGTCAGTGGGTTAATGGATAAACAAAATACACATACAATGCAGTATTAGCCTTAAAAGGGAAGGAAATTACAACACATGCTACAATGCGGATGAACTTTGAGAACATTATGCTAAGTGAGAAAAGCCAAGCACAAAAGGACAAATGCTGTATGACTCCACTCATATGAGGCACCTAGAATGGTCACACTCATAGAAACAGAAAATCAAATGGTGATGGCTAGCAGCAGTGGGGACAGGATGAACGGGTAGGGGGTATCATTTAATGGGTACAGAGTTTGAGTTTGAGGTGATGAAAAAGTTCTGGAAATGGATAATGGTGATGGTTGCATAACAGTGTGAAAGAGCTTAATGCTACTGAAGTATATACTTTAAAATGGTTCAAATGGTAACTTGTCTATATATTTTACCACAATTAAAAAGAAAAATCCCAAGAGCGAGTATCAGATCGGTATAACACACTGAGTGTTGCTGCCTACAGCCTAGGACGCCGGCCAGCTGTGGCATGGCTGCTCTCCGCTGAGCTCCCACCTTCTGGTCCAGATGTGCGTGGGTTCTCAGAGTGAGACGTGATCGTGAGAGGCATGGCGACAGTGTTCGGACCCTGAGTCTGGTGGTCTTTCGGCGAGGCTGCAAGAAGGCGAGTCAACAATTCCTGAGGGAGCCACTTCACTATGATGTGAGCAGAATGGCATCAGAAACACAGCCTTCTGTAACTGAGAGCCCAGGAGAAAACATGTGCCCGGGGTCCTGGGGCCTCTTGTCAGAGCACGGCAGATTTGGGGTAGGGTTCTCCAGAACTGGTTTTTGTACTTCATTGGTGCACAGCTACCTCATGGGTTCTCTCTTTTATTTTTTTATTTTTTTTAAATAATAGTTTTATTGAGCTAGAATTCCCAAACCATTGTACCCTTTTAAAGTGTGTAATTTCATGTTTTTTTGTATAATTGTATAGAGTTGTGCAACTATCACCACAATCTAATTTTAGAACATTTTTATCACCCCAAGAAGAAACCCTATTCCCATTAGCAGTCACTCCTCATTTCTCCCAACCCAGCCTCTGGCAGCTACTAATCTACTTTCTGTTTCTGTCTCTATAGATTTGCCTATGCTGCATAATTCATGTAGATGGAATCATACACCATATGGTCTCTTGTGTCTGGCTCCTCTCACCTGGCATAGTGTTTGCAAGATCCATCCCTGTGGTAGCATGTATCAGAGCTGCATTCCTTTTTATGGCTGAATAATATTCCATTGTATAGATAGACCACATTTTATTTATTCATTCATTCGTTGATGGACATCTGGGTGGTCTCTACTTTTTATCTGTAATAAATAATGCTGCTATGAACATTTGTGTGCAAGTTTGTGTGGATCTAATTCTTTTGGGAATATCCTTAGGAGTGGAATTGCTGGGCCATACGCTAAGTCTTTAACTTTTTCTCCATTTGCTGTCTCCAGAAAGCCCTGCTGAGGCGGGGAGGGTTTCTGAAGGGACCAGGGGCTACCACCCTTAGCCTGTAGATATCCTGCCAGTGATACCTAGACACTTTGCTTCTCACCTCTGCACACAGGTAGGATGACAGGTGACAGGGGTTTGAAAAGAAGAAGGAACTTTAGGTCATTATATGCTGAAAGATGGACAATTTCTCTGGCCAGACGTTGACATACTCATATAGCGGAATAAGACCTGAGTCTGTTTTGGGAGCATTCCCGTGTCCTGATATATGATATGTCTTCATTGTGTTGTAGGATGTATGAGTGTCTTCAGTAAGGTGTGCTTCACAAGCGAAGTTTCTACCCCTTGCTTGGGGAACATGACTGGTGTTGAGCCTTTAGTTAAACCTGGCTCTTCTAACTTCCTTTCAGATATTTGATCAAATTTTTATCCAAGCTGTCAGAATATCAAGATGTAAACAAAATGACTCCCAGTAACATGGCGATTGTGCTAGGACCCAACCTCCTATGGCCACAATCAGAAGGGTGAGTACAGGGAGCAACAGGCATATGGGTATTATACGGAGCTGCAGGGGCAGGGGTGGGATGGCCAGGGCCCAGATATTCACCAACCTCATTTATTTGTCAAGTCATATTTCTGCCTTGGCCTGCTCCTTTTTTAAGTTCAGGAGGAGACCCAGAATCCTGTAGCTCTTTCCACTGATAGTCTCAGAGCTACAAGTCTGCAGTGAGGGTCTTCTCAGAGCTAATCTATATCAGTGTCAGAATGAGAGGGCAGGGGACATGACGGACCAGGCAAGGCAAACTCTCTCAGGCCTCCCTAACACACATGCCAGCATCACGATACAGAGGGACGGAGGGCTATCTCGAAAGAGGGAACAGAGTTGAAAAGAGGATGAGTCTGCCAGTTATGAGGCTCATACCTCCCACTGAAAAGTGCCGCATGCTTGGTGATGTGTGTGTCTTACTCATTTCCTTACTCATCCTTACGGGTCTCCTGTAAGGAGAACTTCTGTGATGATCCCCATTCTCTAGATGGGGAAAGAGAAGTAAACCTCTTCTTCCTCCCAAGAGAAAGCCTGTTCCCAGACCTAGGTCAGCAGCTTCCAGTCCAGGACTGGACTGGAGGGGTAGGGGTGCCTTTCACCCATCTTGACTGGTAACCCCGCCCTGCCTTCCTCTGCCCTGTGTACGCAGGAACATCACGGAGATGATGACCACAGTTTCACTGCAGATTGTTGGGATCATCGAACCCATCATCCAGCATGCAGACTGGTTCTTCCCTGGGGGTACGTGGTGGCATCCAGGTGTGGAGGGAGTGGGAGGGTCACTGTGACTTCTGAACCTTTGAAACCAAGTACCAGTGCCCAAAGATGTTTGTGGGTTTTTGTTTTTAATCCTTCTATACATATACTCAGGCATGGGGGTAGAATCATGACAGTTTCCTACTCTCTGACCTGAAGATGTCCACTGCCTATACCAGCCATGTCCATAGATTTTTCTGGTCTAACTTCCACACCATGGTTTCTTTAAATCTGTGAATCATGAAATGCTGGTAAAGGAAAGAGATCCTCCGTTTTATAGATGTAGGGGGAGCTGGAGACTGAGACCTGAGATGAAGGGGACTTTATTCAGGGTTTATGGACCACCTGGGTGCCACCTTTTTGTTATTCTAAGCTGTGTCTTTTGAGTGTCCCTCAACATGTAAAGGTGGAGCTCAAAGGCATTGAGATTCTTTCTTGTACCTGGTTCAAAGTTAGACTCTAAAGGCAGCTATTGAGAGGGAGTTACGTAAATGTTCTTAACCATGGAAACACCATTACATAAGTATATGTCTCTCAGTGGTGACAGCTTTGAAGAGACAGCAGTTGTTACACTAAATTCTGTTTTCTCTTTAGAAAGACAGGATACCATACCTTATGTTTAGTAAACAAAAAGGGTGTAATATTAATAATTCTGTGCTCTATCAAAGGTAATCAATTAGTGCTGATCTAACATCAAAGTGTTTGATTGTCTATATTTTGTTTCATGTGTTTTGACTGTGATAGCTTTAACTACTAATTTCATAAGAGTTCTATTGATGACATAAAGTTGGGTGGCAGTAAGAAATAAGGATAAAGAAATAAAGGAGATAGGAGTTGAAGGTAAGTTCTGTGGATACGCTGATGCATTACCATTGCAGACAAATAGGCAAAAGAATAGTTCAAAAGAATGAGATGAGTACTTCCACGTATCCATTTGATAGCAAACAAACACCCTTAGAAACCCTATTGAAATCTCTAGTTTTAACTCTTTTTAATTTTTTCCTTTTGGTTTTCCAGAAAGATATCATCATCTACAAATAGTAACATTGCCTCTTATTTTATTTTCTTGACTGATTCCATTGGCTAGCACTTTTCCAATAGTGTCAAATAACAGTGGTGAGAATGGGCATTGCTCATTTTCCTGATCTAAGTAAGATGGCCCTGGTGTTTCCCTCTTAATCAGGAGGTTTGAGAGAGATGATTTTGTCTTTCAGGAAATACCCATCTGCTCCTATTTAACTAAGCTTTGTTTTTAATCACAAATGAGAACTGCATTATTAAATGCCCATCATATTAATATGATAAGTGAGCACATGTGTTTACCTATAAATATAATGAATTATAGTAAGATGAATTAATATCAATAGATGACCTAACATTGAACCATGGGATAAAATTTTCTAGGGCTGAAGTGTAAAGGAGAGGCCATCTCTGCTCATCTCTCCCCTGCCCAGGAAGGGTGTGACAGACCAATAGATCATGCATACCCATTCTTTCTAACCCACAGAGATAGAGTTCAACATCACAGGGAATTATGGGAGTCCTGTGCACGTGAACCACAACGCCAACTACAGCTCAATGCCGTCCCCAGACATGGACCCCGCTGACCGGCGACAGTCCGAGCAGGCCCGCCGGCCCCTCAGCGTTGCCACAGATAATATGATGCTGGAGTTTTACAAAAAGGATGGGTATGAGCTGGTGTCCCTTTCTCAATGTTGGGGATTAGAGAAGGGAAGAGTTGAGATGTAACAAAAAATTGGATTGACAGGAAGGCTGCACTGACTAATAGCTGTTCAGGTGACTTGTCACAATTAAACTGTTACCTCAGTCTTGATGCTTTCATCTGTGCTCTTTGGGGTGAGTTGCTTGGCTCGCTTCCCTTGCTTCGGGCCAAAGGTAAGTGTAGCCTTCTGAGCTGGCAGTTGTGGTCACCATTGATTAGTTCTCATGGAAAAAAAGAAAAGTTGGTCAACAAGAGCAATTTTTTTAAAAATACATGCACTTTATTTTGATTCAAAGTTTATCAACGTATGCCAATTCTCAACTCTTTAGTGGTTTTACTTTGGTGATATGTCTGCTCATTTGCATTCTTCAGCAACATTAAACGACACCTTTTGTGCATAGTCTAACACGGCCAGTTCAGTCCCTTTGAAACAGAGAAAACCTAAAACTTAAAGCAATACAATTCATAGACTGTAAAATCCTTGTAAATTTTTAAGATTTTTCTCTCCATCTTTTATGATTAATAGTTACACCTTCTTGAATGCAGGTGTTATGAGACTCCTAAATGCGTTCAGCTGGGTTTGCCTACTCGTGACCCTGTCACACTCATTAAATCAGCTTACATCGTATGTGATTGCATAATATGATTCCCATAATAAGGAAAATGGGCATAAGTAGGTTACACAATAAGCACAGCTGATTCGTGGTAAGCATCAGCTCAGCTATGGCAAC
This sequence comes from Rhinolophus hipposideros, assembly GCF_964194185.1. Lineage (NCBI taxonomy): Eukaryota > Metazoa > Chordata > Mammalia > Chiroptera > Rhinolophidae > Rhinolophus > Rhinolophus hipposideros. The sequence goes on along the minus strand of NC_138066.1, from coordinate 5,972,712 downwards.
CAAAATATGTGGACTTCTGAGTGTTCAGCAAGCTGAAGGTGTCAGCTACCGTGTTTCCCCGAAAATAAGACCTAGCCAGACCATCAGCTCTAATGTGTCTTTTGGAGCAAAAATTAACATAAGACCTGGTCTTATTTTACTATAAGACCAGGTATATCATATCATATCATATCATATCATTAATATAATATAATATAATATAATATAATATAATATAATATAATATAATATAATATAATATTACACTGGCTCTTATATTAGTTTTTGCTCCAAAAGACATTAGAGCTGATGATCTGGTTAGGTCTCATTTTCAGGGAAACACGGTAGTATGTGTTTTAAAAGGAATGCATGCATTGCTTGGTCAAGGAAATCAGTTGAGTAAACTTTGGCTAGGAATTAAAAATGACTGCCATAAAATAAAATTTAGCAACTGCTGCTTCAAAACAGACAGGGCCATAAAGCACCAAATGGGAATATCAGGAATTCAGAAAACAGGAAGTAAAGCAACTACAACCTTCCACTTTCCAGTCAGACCACTAGGCAACCAGAAAGCTCCATTTATTTGAAAGGCCTAAAGGGCGTCAGAGGGAAGGTTGAAAAGCCAGGACTGCAGAGGTGTGAGTCTTTCCACCCTTCTCCTTTTCTGAGTGGGAGGGGAGCTGGCATTGGGGACCCACACTATGTCCTGTGATGAGGGAGCAGTGTTCAGAAGGGGCAGCGTCCCCATGTGTTACCTGACCCACCAGACACTTTACATGTGAGGCCAGTGGGAGTTGTTTGTCTGCTCCGTGCTGTTGTTTGTTGTTTTTATATCTACCAGGGAAAGAAAAACTGGAAATTCTTAGATGTTGAAGGGAGTAGAGGGAAATTTCTTAAATTTATAAAAAAAGAGCAGACTTAGAATCTGATCTTTGCATCACAAGGGAGTAGTAAGTCAGAGAGACAGAGATAGAGATAGAGAGATAGATGAGCTAACAAGTGCGTTGGAATTTGTTTTTAAAACTCAGTTTAAGCAACTCAGTTCCTTTGTGAAGTAGCTCACTGAGGGATGCCCTGGGGGTTCACTTCCAGTTCTGGCTGGCTTACAGAGAACTCCTCTAGTCCTAGGTGTTTGTGCTTCAGAAGTGTGCTCCTCTCTTCTCCTTATCAGACCACATTAGACTCCCAGTACCACCCCCCCCCCGAAAAGGAATCCAGATGACCTCTAAGAGTTATCACTGTGGAATCCAAGGCTTTCGAAGTCCGCTGCACCCCTGAATATGCTGCACCCCTACATCTGAATACGGGCAGATGTAGAAGTTTGAACAATGATATTTTAAGCAGATGCCTCATCTCACAAAGTTCTCTTAAGAACTTTGTAAATGATATGCCCATTCTGCATAACATTCTGATTTAAAGCTGAAACTGCTTTATATATATATACACACATATATATACACATATATGTGTATATATATATGTATATATATGTGTGTGTGTATGTTTGTGTGTATATGTATATATAAAGTATATGTGCACCTCCTATACCTTTAAAGTGTGTGTGTGTGTGTGTGTGTGTGTGTGTGTGTGTAGAGAGAGAGGGTGTCAAAAGAAATGTATACACAATTTAAGAAAGGAAAAAACTGTATTAATTGTAATACTCAATATATACTGATAACAAAAGAGGAATACAAGTCACGCTTGACTTCTGCAGTTACGAGAGGTGCTCAGAGTGGTTACCATCAGCTTCCAGACACTTCTGATTATAGCGAACTGTTGCTTGAGCATAGAGAACAAATCTCTTAAAATGTGTATACAGTGTTTTGGCACCCCTGGTATATATACTTTAAGAATATAGGAGATGCATAACAAATTATTTTTGTACACAAAATGAATATGTTTTATGTGTCTTAAAATTTGTATTGAACATTAAATTAATTGAAGGACTTACTGGCCTAGGGTGACTCTCACTGAGTTGTCTGGGTATCAGTGCCTGTGTTATAAAGTACGGAGAGCTTGTAGATAATCAATTCTTAACTAGCTTTAAGACAAACAGAAACCTAAAGTTGTGAGTAAGTGTTTTAGGGGAGAGAAAAGGAATTTGCATCAGTTGAGTCTCTGTGTTATTTAGCAATATTAGGGGAAATCTCTGCATGTGTACCCATTTCTGAGCTTTTAAAATCTTTGAAACACGTATCAAAGTCTTCAAACTACTCCTACCCCCTTGAAACACTGACAAATTAAAGCTTGCTTTATTGAGGTTTTTTGGTCAGATTAAAAAAAGAATATATTCAATGTATATCAATAAAGCTGTTACTTTTTAAAAAAGAAAATTTGGGGGAGAAAGATTGGATAGCATTTTCCCAAGCATCATGAGGGCTGTTATATCCTAGACGTCATATCAGGTAGTTTACCCCCAATCCCAGCTCCTAGCTTTGGTCTTGGTGCATTTCTGATTCATATTGACACAGGAAACTTTCTTTAGCAAGTCCTGGGGTCAGATTTAGGAGCTAACATACACACTTTTCATGATTATGGTAGGCAGAATAATGGCCCCCCCAAAGATATTAGGTCTGAAGCCCTCGAACCTGTAAATATTACCTTTTGGGGGAAAATGGTAACCACATTTGTGGATGTGGTTATAAGGATCCTGAAATATGGAGATGACTCTGGATTCCCAGAGTGGGCCCTGAATGCAATTCCGTATATCATAAGAGGGCAGCAGAGGAGATCTGACATACACACACACAGAAAAGGGGGTATGAAGATGGAGCAGAGAGTGATTAGAAGATGTGGCCACAAGCCAAGGAATGCTGACAGCCACCAAAAGCCGGAAGAGGCAAGGAAAGAATTTTCCCCTAGAGCCTCTGGAGGGAGCACAGCACTTTGATTTCAGCCCAGTGATACTGATTTTGGATTTCTAGCCTCCAGAACTGTGAGAGAATACATTTTGGTTGTTTACCAACTTTGGGTACTTGTGACAGCAGCCCCAAGAAACTAATGCAACCCTCCCCTGCAGCTACACACTAGGAGCTTCGTGGTAACATGGTACCAGGTGTTTAGCTTTTCCTCCATTGAGGATTAAAATCTAATGTGCTCCCTTTGACTCTGAGTTGGCTACAGTGACTTCCCTAACTGACAATGTAGCAGAAGTGATATTCTGGGACTTCTGAAGCTAGGTCAGAAGAAGCATTATAGATTATGCCTGGGTGTCTTGGAACACTCCTTGGAACCCAGCTACCTTGTCGTGTGGGATTCCAAGCAGATCCTTGGAGAGAAAGAAACTGAAGCCCCCAGCCTTCAACCCCAGCCAAGCACTGAGCTGATAGCCAGCACCAAGTTACTACCATTGTGAGCCATCTTAGAATCTTCTAGGCCACCTCAGCTAGTGCTGTGTAGAGTATACAAGCTAAGCTGTCCCTCTCTGACTCTGCCACAACCTAAGATAAATGAGCTGCCAAGTTTTGAGAGTGCTTTGTTGTGCAGCCAATGATAGCCAGAACAAGCTTTCAAAAAAGATACCGGAGTCAGGCATTGCTGTTTTTGAAAATGTCCCACATGATGCTCATGTACATCGAGGGCTGAGAACCACTGAATGACAGAAAAATTTTCCCATTCTGAATACATAATTTTGCAATCATACCGTGGGTTTTTTTTAATTTTCAAAACTGTCCTACTTTAGCCGTTGAATGTCAGCGTGACCTACAGGCCGTGCTACCTCTGCCGAGACCCTGAGTGTCACAGTATTAATACATCACACTAGTGCTCACTGGACGTTCCTCATCTCCCACTTGGAAATTTTAGGGTCTAGGTTATTACGTGTTTTTAATGTCTTGTTTATATTATCTTTTTTGGTTTGTTTTACGGAATAGTGATATTTGTTTCCTGGATCACTCACCCCAAATAATAAATGAAAGTAACCTTGCAAATCCCTTCTATTTTTTCTGACAATGGCAGAAGTGTTATCCCTAATCGTATCAAATATATATATATATATATATATATATATATATATATTTTATGCAAGACCCATTGCCTCTAAAAGAGCCAAGATGTCTGCAGGCGGTTACCCATTGGTCAGGACGGACTCACGGGCATGAGGAATTGTCATCTGCATCCACTGGCTCTGTCCCCAGCAGAGTCGGAACAAACTCAGGGGATTGGGGAGGCGCCCGTGCAGAAGCCCAGAGGCAAGAATAGGAAAAGCGTCAGCGATGAAGCCTCCTTGCTAGCCTCACATCTCTACCCTTCTGATGGGTGCCATCCTCCCCTTTACTACGCCTCGCTGCCTCCACTCCCTGCCCGATGCCAGCCTCAGACTTCAGACAGACCTCGCCAGTACCACCACTGCCCCTTTCCCTCCTCACGTGCCTGTTTCCTTGGTGCCCGCTTGCCCTGCTTCCTGTTTGCCCCTCCTGGCTCTGGCCCATGCTCTCTACACCTGCCCTGTTGGCTGACACATCTGTCCCACTGCCCCTGCTTGCTTCTAGCCTCTTGGATCCCTACACCCACAGGTGGCAAGGCCCTGACAGCATCTGTGAGGCTGTCTGCAGACCCTTGGATCCCAGTGGGAGGGCAGTCTGTCCACAGAGATACCAATGGTCTCGGCTCTTTGTCTTCAGAAGACCAACGTGCAGCTCTTCTTTCCACTCTTGAAACCTGACTTGCCTGCAGCCGTTTCACTTGCTTCACAGTGGTGTGGTCCTCAGGGTCCTCTCCCAGAGCCAGTTGACAGCAACCCCCCCAAAATCTATGAGGATATTTACAGCAGAGCTAGCAGTCTCCTTAGAACTCAGTTTGGTGTCTGACTCGTCTTCAACCTGTGCAGGAGAGCTGCTCAATGATGGGTCTTTTCCCACCCAGCTAGACTTGAACCTCAGTGATCAGTAGTTTGGAACAGTAATTAACTGGGAAGTTTCGAGATAAATCTGAATGATGCTTTAGGGAATATTGATGACACTGTTGGTTATACTGGATTGACGGGGAGGCTGGGAATCTGGAGTCTGATGAGTTCCTGAAATACATGATTCAGCATATTGAAATTAATCTCTTTAGTGTATGACATCTTAGAGTCTTTCTCTGTCTCCACCTTCCCTTGAGCAATTGGGCTAATTCTGCAAGCACAAACTATACTAAAGCCCAAATGGATTGGCCAGGGACAGTGGAAGGTTGCAGGAGTCTCACAGTGACATGGAAGACCTTCTGCAGGTGGGAAGGTTGTGGCCACTCCTGGCAGAGTCTCCCGCACCCTATCACACTTTGTTTCCCAAGGAACTTTGCAGCCAAGACAACCCATCTTAAGCTTTCCTTCTTTTCTGCCCTTATGACCTGAGCAGGACAGTAAGACTTAAGGGGTTTGTGAGGACCCCTTTTTTATTTTTCTGTTCCTTAATCCTAGAATCATCCAAGTAGGCTTTCAGCATCCCCTCCTCTGAAACCCACAGTGACCCTCCTAAGTCATAGATTCCTAGAAGACTAAGGAGCTTAGGGAAAAGGGCCTTTTACTAACCTCTATCCCTTGTTTTTTGTTCCCTTTACTTCGACCAGAGAACTACCCCAATATCTTTTGATATTTAGAGCCAGTGTTAGGAAGGGAAGAAATCTGATGTCAGATGCTATAAACCCAGGTTATATGACCCAGATGGGGTCTTTCCAATATCTCATCTCATACTGTACCTGATTTACTGACACCATATCCTCCTTTCCCCGTTCAATCAGCTTGTTTAAGGCTTGGGTTCACTCTCTTTATTTCTTTCTCCATGGGGTTTGTTTGGTGTTTTTTTTTAATTGTATGTGCTTGGCACCTACAAGGACAGAGCAGCACCACATTCAAGGTTACCACTTACTGATTTCTTAACAGGTGCTAAGGAATTTTTGCACACTGTTCTATTTTTTTTCTTTACAACACCCTAAGAAAGAAGGCGAGGTGGTATTACTCCCATCCTACAGAGGGTAATTAGAGGATACTAGATGTTAAGTAAGTCATCCCTAGCACACAGTAATGAGAAAATCTGGGATTCAGACCCCAAATCCTACGTCAAAAGTCCATACTCTTGCCCACAGGGCTGTGCTTCTCCCTAGAAGAATTGGGGTGAGCATGAAAAGGAGTAGGGTCACCCTATCCTTGTCCAAGGAGTGGGCATCACAGAGCTGCCACCCCAGCTCCACACAATCCAGCTACCAGACCTTTATCTTCCCTCCATCAAGATATTGTATGATTCCCTATATGGCCAACTGGTCAACCCCATAAAATACCATTTGCATAGCTAGACAGACCACTTATTGGGATACCCTGTGTTTCCCATCTCTCACATCCCCACAACCCACTGCATGACTACTTGGTGTCCTCCCCCAGGCAATGGCCCAAAGACATGCTAGATGTATCTTAGCACTTAATCATGATAAAATTCCTTCACGGAAATGCTGGAAGTGGGATGGGAAGTATCAGCCTTATTCTGTAGTTGAGAGAGCTCTACTGAGTCAGTGAATGGTTTAGCTGGGTCTTCAGGCTTGGATCATTCCAGAACCTATTCCGTGATACAGTCTCGTGAAAAATGCAAAGTGTGGCTTATGATAAATTCCATGCAAATATAAGGTCCTGGGAGACTAGGAGGAGTTAAATGGGAGATTGTGCATCATTGCCTTGCCAAGGTAAGGATGTGTCACCTGGTCTACCCCACATGGATCAGTAGTGAGTGGGGGAGAACTCTGCACACCCTGCTCCTCATCTCCTTGCCCTAACTATCCTTACCGTAACCCCTTGTCCTGACTTTCTGAAAAGATCAACTGTTATTTAATACATGCCCACTGTGAACGTGATGCTACCTCCCAAGAAAATAATTTCAGGTGGAGAGTGGTGATTCCATACGGCATAAAAGTGGAAGGACGTGTTCAGCTGTTACTTCTTTGTTGGTGACATTTTGCCGCTGATGGCAGGTCTCACTCTGTCCATACCCCATGGCCCAGCTGGCTCCTTCACTTGGTAAACTAGGAGATCACCAGGTAGCCTGGCACCTGCGGTTGCTGATGCTGAAGATGCCGTTGGAAGTAGAAGGCATAGCCCACCAGCCCTGACCCTGAAGCCCCTGCCTCCCCTCCCTTCACTTCCACCAATGTCTTTCTAAGTGAAAGAGAATCGGGTAAGAAAAACAGGTGAGGCTTGCATGCCTGCCATCCTCACCGACCATTGCAACTAGGTGATATCAGTTCCCTGCTCCTAGAGGAATAGTAAGCTTCTTGCTCTTTGTATCCTGATGGATTCTGAAGCCCAAGAACACAGTTTGATACTCCTTGGAGCCCACTTTAAATATCAGGGGATGCACCTCGACCCTGTGCCGGACATTTGAGTAGCCTCCAAAACGGATTCTGGCTCTCCTCTAGGTGGTGCTTATTTCTTGTCGGAGGCTCCTGAGACCCAAGGTGACTTGAAAGCTAGTGGATCCTGGAAAGAGACTGGCCTCTCCTCCCTACCCCCCGGGGCCTCCTCAGAGCCATCCAAGGAAGATGAGACAAAATGAACATTGACATTACACACGGAAAGGGCTCTGGGGATCCTACAGAGGAAAGAGTGTCAGGACGGCGTCTCCCTCCCAGTGTGTGCTCAGCTTTTAGCGCCATGTCTTCACTGTACCTCACTGCAGTCTCCATGCCAAGTTGTATTTCCTTAAAGGGCCTAAATCCCACCTGCTCCAACCAAGCTCTATACTTGAACCCTTTTTATTTTTTAATCTTGCTGCCCCTCTGCAAGGTAAATGTGACCTTTCAGGTGCACAGGGTTTCGTGGTGTACTAGCTTTGTGCTTCTGACCAGTGTGGGTGAGAGTAAGAGGTCAGAGCAAGCACACAGAAACCCTCACACCCACACCCCACTGTGCATATAGAGACAGACGCTGGCTCGGAGCACGTGTTTTCTCCCTGTGAATGTCTGTGTCTTCCTTGATATCAGAAATATTAGCTCTCGCCTTAGTCAGTGAAGCCGCGACTACATCCCACAATACAAGTTCCCACCTAGACCAAGGAAAAGGAATTAACTGCCTTCTAAATCGTGGCACTTAAAAGTAAGCAGGTGACTATTATTCTTCCAGTGACTATTATTCTTCCATCAATCTTTTTCCTCCCTTAGGATGCCCTCTAATGCCCATCTGTATGCACTGATATCAGCTCTTCAGCTTCTCTCTTTATTTACCTGTAAGCTTAATAGGATAAGATTTTTTACCCATGCAAATAGAAGAGTCACTTTAAGAGACCAACGAAATCGAAATCATTTTTTGCCACAATAAAAGCCCTATGCTAAGACCCTGACCTTGACGAGACAACCTGTATGTCCAAAGAAAGACGTAGTTTTTTTGACACTAATATCTGTATGTTTCTGTCCCTGCAGCCTTAGGAAAATCCAAAGGTACAGTATCCTCGGGTAGCTACAGGCCATGTTCAGTCTCTGAAAAGTAAGCGAGCTATGCCATAGTGAGCTCTGCCAGAGGGTGAATGTGCCGCGTCTGGTTGCTTGGCCCACTTAATTGAAGCCGACTGTAATCTCATCATTAAAATGGAATCGGAACGGAGAGTGACCCTAGGCATGATCAGCCCGTTCCGTGCAATGTAGACAAGCGGGTGTGGCCTGCAGAGGCGGTAGCTTGGCCAGGGTCCTGGGGCTAATGACTAGGCCCCGTGCTGTAAACCGCAAGTGACAAGAAGAAGGATGGATATTTAGACGTCTTCTGCTGGTTGGTGCCATGTTCTAGTCCCATGCTGCCCGTGTCCCGGTCCCGCCCACCTGCCTCTCCCACCTGAGAGGAGTGAGTGCCCCCCAGAGAGGCTGCATTCTGCCCCGAAAGATCAGCTGGCTTTGGCAGAGGGTAGACACCCCGCTGCCTGCTGTGCCAGGGCCACTGGTGAGGCCTGCCTGGGGCAATCGGGATGCTCCAAGCGTCGCCTGTCTGTCAGTGGAGCCCTGCTGACGCCTCGCTTCTCTGGGCCCAGGAAGGTGCTGAGGCTGCACTGCTGTTCTCCTAACACGGAGGTGCTTGAATGTGTCCGCTTCATGGGGGAGGGAGCCTGTCGCCTGTCATGCGTGGGTAAGCACGTGTCTTTGTGTCCCTCACCAGCATGGGCGTGAGGGTGATGGACACCTCCTGGGTGGCTCGAAGAGGCTCCTCTGCTGGCCGGAAAGGGTCGTGTGCCCCGCCCTCCATGCAGCCCCCTGCCCCGCCCGCCGAGCTGCCATCATCCCTTCCTGAGCAGCCCCTGGACGACCCCGCAGTACCCTCGCTTTCTCCATCAAGCATGGGCCTCCAGCCAGGGGCTGAACGGACCAGGTAAGCCTGCGGCGGGCTGCCTGCGGTGCAGGGTGTGGTGGGGTTTGCTGCACCCACTCAAGGCCTCTTGGATGCTGTCATTTCCCCCCATTTCTCAGCATTCGTGTTGGCTTTCTGCATCATGCTGACACCCGATAAATCATTCACAGCTCCCTGGATTATCAGATAAATGTCAGGCTTCCCAAGAAGAATAGCATCCCTAAGCAAACAGCAGAAGTGTCAGGTGGCAGCGCGCTAATGTGGTGTGAGGCGTCTCAGTTCCCAGCTCTCCACGTCCCCTTCCAAAGCCGGTAACATTTCCCCAGTTTGAAATTTAGAATGTCGGTATTTCTCTTTTCCTCCCCTCCACTTTTACATTCGTAGGGGCCATTTTCCCTGCTAACATGAGTGCAAATCAGGGAAGCAGTGGAGGTCATGTGGTCGTGCTGACCTGGTGAGCTTCTTGCAGGTGCACAGTTGTGTTTCCATTCTGTGAAGGGAAGGAAAAAGAACAAGCTTATTCCATCACTAGTTCAGTGAACATTTATGGAGGAATGTGTCCATCCAAAGATGAAAGATGCAATCTGTGCCCTTAAGACATACGTGTTCCAGTGAGCAAATACTCACAAATCATGAAGGCACATGGTCATACCCAGGGACGCAGGGGAAGGAGGCTGTACCTGGCCCTTCTTTGAAAGGGGGCTGTCGGAGGGGATTCTAGAAGTTGGAATCACACAGTGAAGCTACTTTGCTGTTAACAGCAATTAGGAAAACTATCTGCTCTCTAACAACTTAGGAGACCTAGGAAAGTGAGTCAAATCAGACACTGCTTTACATTCTGTTATTAGAAGATGCAGCATTCCTCCAGGGCCACTGCTGGAAAACATTTGGGGTTTGGGGAAGATGAATCTTTTAACCCAATCTTTGTATGCCTGCGCACATGAGTACATAGACACACCAACCCCTTACATGAAGGGATTGCAGGTTTTCTTTTTTCTTTAACGAGCAGTTCTCTTCCCTGTGAAATTGGAAAATGACAAAGGGAAAGGGGACAATCACAGAGTTTAGGAGGGGGAGGCTGACACTGCATGTGCGTGGGTTGTTGCTGTTGGCGCCAACTCAGAGACGATCAAGGAAGCCGGCACTGGCCGTGTACTCGCTGGGCTGCAGGTCCACTTGAGAGGTGCAGATGGGGGAGAGAGAGTTCAGTGGAGAAGCAGAGGCAATGGCTGAGGGCCAGAGACTGATGAGGAAGAGGTTTGGACGAATTGATTTGCTGGGAAGTTTCCCTTTACACACACTGGCTCCATCCTGATTTCCCATCTTATAACCGAGACTTGGTGCCAACAACATTTGGCACATAAATGATGTTTCTGGAAAATACCCCTCCAAGATGGATTTCCCCTGGCTCTGAGATGTTCCCAGAATGTTGCAGATGAGTGGCCTCACAGAGTCACACATGGGCAGGGAACATCGCCCACTCGTTCAGATGATATAAAAGGTCAGTCCCATTGCTGTACAGTCATACTGGCCCTTTTTCCCAGAGTAACCAGTCCTGTAGATTTCCTTTGGGTGTCAATGTCCTTATTTGTCTTGTACCACTCTTACTCTCCCCACATGGATTCCTCCCAATACAAATGGCTGTTCCATTGCTTTGTTTGTTTGTTTCTGTTTTCTGGACATTCACAGCCCAGACGATGTTTCTTCCAGTACCAGATTCCTGTTACTGCTCCCCCACCCCCAAGGATGGCAGGCCCTCCCCTCCCTGTGGCTTGCTCCAGCGTTCCCATTCCCCACCAGGTTAATTCCCTCAAGGCTGATGGTCTCTCCAGCCAGGCTCAGCCTCTGTACCCTGCTCATCTGCTTGGCATTAACTCCAACCCCAAACTCTGCTTCCTGCCCCTTTGCACCCAAGCTCACTGAGTCATACATCCCCACATCTAACCTGTCTTCAAGCATGCTGTAACTGTGCTTCATCCACCTCGGGCTCCTAATAGCTATGTTACTTACACCCCAGCTCTCCCCCCTGGGTCAGCTGCGTCTATGCTGGAGAGAGAGGATCCGGGCAATGTATGTAAATACTTGTTTCTACAGTGCGGGGAGTGTGCAGGTGGAAAGGAAAAGAAGAATGAGCTTCTTGGGCCCTAGATTCCTTAGACAGATGTCTATCCAGAGGAAAGAAGGAGCCTATTGTCCCACAAGAAGCAATTATGTTGTTTGCTAGTTTCGTGTTTTCTTCGGTTTTACCTTCCCCTTAATGGAGGCAGAGATGGACAGGACAGAGTGATATTTGTCATTAACACCTGAGTGCCTGGTTACCTTGGTCCTGAAAAGAATGAAAGAAGTTTTTGCCCAACAGGAGTGAGGGAAGGGTTTGCTGGGTTTTGTTGTTATTTTTCCATTAACAGAATAGAGAAAGGAACTGTTGCTCTTCTAGTCCTCTGATAAAATGGCTTTTTTCCTTGGGGAATTACACAGTGTGATGTAACACTCATCCTGAGAAGGATAGAACTTACTAGTACCTTGAACGTGGCCTTCCCTTCATTCCTCCACGTAGAGAAAATTAGTTGTACTTTGATCATGTTTGCTATTCCAGCCCAGGTCCCTCTCTGCCTCCCAGCCTTTCGCACTGTACCCCAGTGGAATGAGCAGTATATTCCTAGCTCTTTAATGTTTAGTTTCTAGACAAATTTAGGGAAGAAATGGGCTGTAGCTACTTTTTTGGGGAAGAAATAATCATTGCAAAGGATTTAGGTTTCTACTCTCTGTGCCCTACCTGAGGGGATCAGAATCCACGTAGGTTCCAGCAAAGGTGACAGATAGCTGCCAACTCCAAGGTCACCTCCCTGTTTTGCTAGGGGCTACCTGGAACATTATGTTGAAAACAAGTGAGAACTCTGTGGGGGAAATGTGGAGATGAATTGGTGATGTCTGCGATGGGTGGCCTGTTGGGGAGGATGGTAGGGAGTGAGGAGCTGACCATTTATTTGCCATTCCTGGTCTGTGGAGTGAAGTGGAGTACGGTGTCTTTTAACATATACCTCATCCTTAGGAGAATGCCTGAGAAAGAGCCAGCAGTGTTGGATGAACCCTCTTTGGGACCTCGTGATCCAGGGTATCCCTTTATCAATTCAAGGGACTCCAGAAGCCCTCACTGCCATTGACTCTAATCCTCCCTCCTTGCCTGGTGGACCGGGACTCAAACTGTCCCACATCTGGACATTGAAATCCTACCATTTGCTGAGATCTGCTATTGAATTTGAGGATGGGTCCCCAATTCCTCCCCTGCGTGGAGGTGTGAATGAGATTCAAGGAAAGCAGCTGGGGAGCCATGGCCATAAGGCTTGGCAGTGTGAGCCCAAGTCATCAGTCCTCGTTCAGCACACGGACCCTAAGAAGGTCTTGCTCTGGTCTTGCTCTGGTCTGCTGTGGATATAGAAGGGACAGAGCACTGAGGTTTTCCAGTTTCCGAATGTCTGAGAATGCCAGGGAACTGTCAGTGAGTGCCACACCGAGGAGAAAGTGGGACCCAGGCCATCTGAGCCCCCAGAAGGGACAGTCACCTCTGGGGGCATCTTTGAAGATGTTCAGAAGGGCCTGAGACAGACCAGGCTGGGACAGACTAGAGCTGGCCCGAGGCAGACGTACTGAAATCCACAATGCTGATGCCGGCGTGGCCTGAGTTCAGGGGTTCACTCTTATCCTTTGTGCTTACGTTTCAGCACTTCTAAAAGCAAGGAACTTTCTCCAGGATCTGGGCAGAAAGGAAGTCCAGCTTCCAGCCAGGGGGTTCCCAGTACAGGGACGCAACCAGGGGCACAAGCAGGCACCAGTCCAAGCCAGCTACCCGCAGACCAGAGTCCTCACACCCTCCGGAAAGGTATGTCACTGCCACGCTCCACGTTGGTCTCAGGCCAGACATCGCTGCACATGTGCTGCCTGGGAACTCGTTTCCCTCACTTAGCATGGATACTTAGAAACGGTGGCTTAGTGGAACATTCCTGGTCTGGGCATTCAAGGTTTGGCAGCTAACCAACTCCAAAAGGGATCATTTCATCACTATTCCTTCGTTTCCTCACTTGAACAGTGGGCTCGTTAGTGGCGTGTACAGGGTATTGCTTCCTGTGCCCTAAGACCTCTGAGCAGAATCACTGCTCAGGATGACGTGTGTCTCCCACAGACCCCGCCAGGCTCTGCCGCCATCATTTAAGATGTGTGGGGTCTTCTGCCTGTCAACCGGGGCCTCATACAGCTGCCTGCCCTGGGATTGTTTGTCAAATGTGACACAGAAGAGGGAATCAGATTGTTTCTACAGGAGTCCTGCCCTCCCATATTTCCATTTTAGAAGGTCTGAGAATTTCTTCACGAACCCCAGAGCTGCCCACTGGAACTCACTGTAAAAGTCCCAGTTATTCTCTCTGAAGTGACCCCCAAAATTTAGAGACATGCTCCGCGGTGCTGTTCCATACGTGGGGAACTGCAGGGAATGTGTGCTTCCCCAAATCTTTTCTGTTGGTTTTCACCTTACGTCACCACTTTGCAACGTCTTTAACTTGTTTAAAATAGCCTATTGTTTCATTTGTTCTCAATTCAGGCCTTTCTAGCTTGTAGGTATAGATTTAGCTCCAGGATTTGTGGAGCAGGGCTGGTTCACCTTATCCACACATACCTTCACGACAGGGAGATTTCCTGCCATCCTGGCTCCAGGCTGCAGTGGCAATCCCGTTATCCATGTCGGCTCTCAGCCAGTCCTTCCATCTTGTCCATTCCCCATTCACGCATTAGGCATCCTACAAGCAGTGACTGGGCCCCTACTATGTGCAGAGCTCTAAGGATGTAACAGCAACAGGCATAGCCTTTCCAGAAAAGTCAATGTGGAACTATAATACAAGGGTGGTGCCGTTCAGGGCAGTATGGGGTACTCGGGACACCCTTCCAGACATAAGAATTGAGCCACAGTGGTGGGGGTAGGGGGTGGAATTTAGCATTTCAGGGTTTTTTTCCAGCAACAACAGATTTTCCTTGCAGTCTAAATAGACTTCTTTGGCCATCTTTATGTACAAGGACTTTAGCCTGCCCCGCACCCTCTGAGCGGGGTGGCAGCAAGCCATTGTTTCGCCCAGTGGAGTCAGGGCTCCCAGTCCAGGCCATTCAGCTAACTAGTGCCAGTGGCAGGTTGGCCCTCTCAGTTTTCACAGCACATTGGGACTATGAGGTGGCGTAGAATGGTACAGGTCCCTTTCCCAAGTGGCATTCAGTAGCTCAGAGCCATCTTTTGAAAGGTACAACTTCTCCACCCTCCACCATTGCCCCCGTTGGCACACTTACCTTTTTTCTTTTTGAAGCCCTCAGTCTTTTGAGAACGTGCCTACAGTTGTACATTGAGGCTTCATCCTGTCACTACCAAGAACTGGTAAATGTCATCATAGACTACATGGTGATGTCACTGCATCCTCCCTCTTCCAGCTCATTTAGGACAAGACAGGCTCAAGCATGATCCCTGGAGTCTCCACTTGCTTCTCACCCACCGAGTAATTCCCACATTAGCCAGTAGGGCTGAAAAGTGGTTTTATTATAAGTCATGATTATCTGGTGCTTTATACACATGGTCCCATGTAATTATTGCAATCCTGCGGAGAAGAGGTTTAAATAAATGTCCCCTGGGCTTATAGTGGGTAAGATAGGGGAGGAATTTGAGCCCATGTTGGTGGGCCCCAGAAGAACATGTCATTTCCTTGTCGACACTGCACAGTGAAGGACCAGGGAAGTGCATTTTAGATTTTATTCCATGGAGGGGTGAGAAGTGAGGGGTGGGAGAAGTGTCCCTGATGCTTCCTTGAGGGCTTAAAGGACAATTTCTTCTAGAATTAATGGTACCCACAGCCGGCACTCACTTAATTGACAGATTAGTGATTGCTTTCTCAAGACCTTTGCCCATCAATGGGATCTTCTGAGTGTTTGAATTTGTCATCCTCACCAGTTCATTTTTAATTAAAAGTATAATTTATTTGTTACCCTTTAGCATGATTAAGTAAAGAAAAAGGAAAATAAAAGCACTGCAGAGGAGGTCGGGGCTTAAAACAATGTAGTAGATCTGTCTATACTCGTATTTGTACTCAGAGGGTACGATTCTTGAAAGAAAAGCACCTCAGAAGCAAGCATGCTGTATCAGGGGAAGGACGGGGGAAGGACGGATATGATGGAGGCACTGGGCTTCTGTGGCCAAAGTACGTGGTCATATGTCCTTATTATGGGAGCCAAGAGCCATTGGGCAGGTTCAGCCAAAAGTCAGAGTTTCCTATTCTAAGGACAGTCACCCCGAACAGGGTCCACTGTCATAGGTTGAACTCCAGTTGTCCTCTGTTGGACCCTCTGAGGGTCCAACAGAGTCCAACAGAGGACCCTCTGTCACTGACTCACTCTTCCTCAGCATACCACCCATACCTTTTACCACTCCGAAGTGGTGACAGGACACTGGGAAATCAGTCACTGCCTGTGGATGGGAAATTTGTGCTGCAGTTTGGCTGTGTGTGTGTGTGTGTGTGTGTGTGTGTGTGTGTTGGCAGGAATTCAGAGAAGATGAGGAGAAATTAGTGAACAGATGGGGAAATATGAAAACTTGCAGTACTAGGTGATTTTTTAAAAAATTGTATTGGCTGCTCTCGGGGTAGCAAGAGCTGGGGGTGGGAGTCAGGAGGTGGCAAGGGTTAGGAGGTGGGGAAGGGTGTGCTAATAGGCTACATAGACAATGGGCTTAATTTAATAACAACCTTATGTGTTGCTGTTGTGTTGTGTTTTTTCTTCCAGTTTCCAAGAAGGTGGCACCAATTCCACCCAAGGTCCCCTTTGTCCAGCCTGGCACTGTGACTGACCAGTCCGCCGGCCAGCCATCCCCACTCAGCCTGTCTCCTACCCCACCGAGCACCCCATCGCCCTACGGACTGAGTTACCCTCAAGGGTACTCCTTGGCCTCAGGCCAGCTCTCCCCAGCTGCTGCAGCTCCCCCTCTGGCCTCTCCTTCCAGCTTCACAAGCACTTTAACCAAATCACGGCCCACCCCTAAGCCCAGACAGAGACCCACCCTGCCGCCTCCTCAGCCTCCCACAGTGAACCTCTCAGCCTCTAGTCCACAGTCCACGGAGCCTCCCATGCTAGATGGCATGTCCCCCGGGGAAAGCATGTCTACAGGTAACCAAGCCGCGGCTCCCTCAGATTTTCTCATGAACCTTAGCGAAATGTGCTAAGCGGAGGGGCTACCGGTACCCCCCAGTTCATAGACCCCTGCTTGCCACAGGATGGCTGAGCGGGTGCTACTGTGGCTTCCAGGATGATCTCCTTTGACACCACCCTTAAGCCCGTGGAAAGCAGCTCAGGATGGATCCAAGTCACTCCGCAGAGGGGCTTCTTAGGGGATTCTCCCAACCGAATGCCTGCGGGCTCAGGGCTCTGATGCTGTTGATAATTTGGGCGTTGAATGCCCTGAATTCTTTGGAGTGGTGCTTCAGGAGAGGCTGGACGCGGGGTTGTGATTGCAGAACAGCACAGGTGAGGGGTGGAGGCTTTCCTTGTGTAGAGCCCAAGGGTCTAAACAGGTACAAACCTGTATCTTGAGAACAGACACTAAGAACCAAAGACTTTTTTTCCTATTACTTAAATAAGCCTAATTAGAAACATGGATTTCTAGCAATATATATTTAGAAAGGAGTCAGTTTCAGAAAAGATGCGTGTCCCCCTGTTCTTAAAGGAGCTAATTGGACAAGCCCTCAACTGCTAAATTTAGTTTTGCTTTAAGTTTAAAATCAAAGATGGAGCTCTTTTCCCCCCAAGGGAAAAAAATGTATAAGCATGAAATCACAAACACACACCAGAAACTGTGTGTTAGCAAAAACTGTGTGTTCATTAGAAGAGGACATTTTTGAAACATCTCTCCACTCTGACCACATGAGATTAGATCTGACCACGGGGCATATTTGTGGTGCCCACTAAAGTAGGCATAGCATTTTCCTCACGCAGGGAGGCAGGCCATGGCCTGGGCGGTGTCTTGGAACAGGGCCAGCTTGCCGTGTCACCAGGCGGCAGAGCGGTGCACACATGCTTAGTGTTGTCCCAAGTGGCAGAACACTAAGGCAGCTTGGGATGGAACACACACACACACACACACACACACACACACACACACCAGACACCACCGAGATACAGATACACACCCACACACAGTACACAGAAACACTGCCCAAATACACATACATCCATGCACACACACCACACAAGTACACTATATAAATATACCACGCAGATACAAAGAGCAGTGCAGTCCTAGGTGCACTGGGATTTCTCACAGGGATTGTGCTTTTATTCCTACATCCTCCTCCAGGAGTGATGTTCTTTTTCACTTGATTAGGTAGCGGGGGTGAGCCCGTGGGGTTCAGTAGCTTGCTGCCTATGCAAAGGCCAGTACAATTGGAGTGTTTGCAATGGGTCGAAAGATTTAAATATTGTGGGCAACAGCCGTCTGGTGATTTGGCTTCTTTATTTTGGGCTGTGATTACTGTCAAAGGTACAGCTGCTGTCATTTACCCTGAGGCTCATAAAAAATTAAGGTAATTCCTCTTTGAAAGACGACAGTGAGCCCCACTTCCCCCCGGGTGGTTCTTGGTGGTGTGTCCTGAATGAGTCCTGATGGAGGGGGGCACAGGCCTGCTGCCCTCAGAGCTCATGGCCACACCCCAGGAGCTCGTGGTCACCCCCAGGAAGCTAGAGGGGCTGCTCCTCCCAACGCCTCAGCCTGCCAACGAGTGCAGCTGCCCCAAGGAAGGGACACAGCATAGGGTTGATACTGGAAGAAACAGAATGAGCAGCAGGTATCACTGAGGAAGAACAGAGAGATAATAGAACGAGGAGAACTCGGGGGGCAAAAAGTAGGCAACAGAAAGCACAAAGAGGCAGCCAGTGTCCCCACAATCACATGAGAAATGTAACAATCCTCTTTCCATTGCACCAGGTCGCAGTAATAATGCCCTTGGCCCCCGTACCTGTTCTGTTTTCACGTTCTTTGGCAGCAGACTGTTGTTCTGTCCCGTGCGCACCGGCCTCTGACCAGAGTAGAAGCGTAATGACCTGGCGTGGCCCACCTGACTGTGATACTTGGCATAGTTTTTGTTACGTTCTTGTTTCATCATGTTTATTCCTTTCTCCGAATCCTATCATTGTGTTCTTGCAGCTGTGTGACATGAGTGCCGCAGTTTTGGATACGTGTGAGGGGGATGTTCAGGGTAAGCGGCCCCAGCCTCGCCTCCTGTCCACTCCCCCGAGCCAGCCAGGCCACAGCTCTCTGCCCCGCACTCTGCATGTAGCTCAGACCTGCATGGCGGCTTCCATCCTGGTGCCTTCCCCAGCCTCCGCAGGAGCTGCCGGGTCCGAGAGCTCATTAGGCTTTTTGGGATCACTGGCGGTTTTTTTCGTGTTTTTTTTTTGGTCTGTTTTTTCTTGTCCTTAGCAGATGGGGGAGACAGCCAGGCAGAAGCCAAGCTCATCTGCTCCCCACCCTCTGTCACCTAATCTCAGCTCCCCTGTGCACTCCCTGTGGTTTAGAATTGAAAGGGTAACAGGACTGCTCATGTGACGAACCTTTGTTATCACTGGAGGGCCTGCAGAAGATGTCTGTGCCCAGTGTCCAGAGACAGTTCCTCACATACACGTTGGTTTAGGGAAGGGTCGCAATGAAGCTGCCACCCCGGTGCCTGGATGCAGCCTCACCCCATGGCCGGAGCCTGTCCGTGCGGCACGCATGCGCCCCAGCCGTTCCCACTTTCTGAAGGAAAGTCTAACTTGCCTTCCCATGGGCTGAGACCGCTGGCAAATCCTGAAGACTCCACAGTAGTAGAATTCGTCCTGAGCTCACTTTTTCGTAGGGTATATGGCCAGCCAGATCCTGTCTATCCAACTCAATGAAATATTTTGCAAGCAGTTATACCAGTTTTTGCTGATATCCTCCAATAAAGAGCAGATGCTCAAAAGTAAAACCAAGTCAAGAACATGAAAGAAGCCAGATGAACCAGGTATTTTTGCCTCAGTAAGGAGGGGCATCCAGAGTAAACCAGGGGAGGGCCCCCCAGTGCCCCAAGAAAGCTGCTGTGCCTGTGGTCCTGTGGGGACCGATGACAGGCATGGCAGGAGGGCGTCCACAGACAGGTCTCCTGACAGACACTTCTGGAGCTTTGTCCAAAACAAGAAACAAGCTGCCCCTGCCGCTCCCCCTGCGCCCCTGCAATGTCACTGGGGCTTCTTTCCCTAAATCTTGCTCCCGGGTTCCTGCATTGCCTTCCTCCGCAGGGCTCTCTCTAAGAGAACAGCCAGGAGCACAGCTGAGCAGCTCATCTCAACCCCCTATTGGGGGTTCTTTACGTGCTCTTTCTGTAACTGTCAAGTAAACCCATCATCACCCTTCCCCTTTGACTGCTGGGACACAGGGAGGTAAGAAACCTGTCCAAGCTTATACTCCCCCTAGTGACAGAGATAGGATTTGGAATCCAGGCCTGATGGCCTGTGCCTTACCTAACAGAACATGGCACGACAGGTGGGGCAGGTCGGCCCCAGGCCAGGAGCTGCCTCCCACTAGGCACCAGGGATGGACCCCAGCAGCGAGGGCAGGACACAGGCAGGCCCAAAGGCCTGCACATGTCCTCTGGGGCAGGAGGAAGAGCCAGTGGCACTGGCTGAGCTAGCCTCAGACCCTCAGTCACTGCTCCATCAAGCAGCAGAATGAAGACAGGCTGGAACGACATTTTGAGGACTGTTTGAGGGGGTGGGGTGAGACAGAAGGACCCTTTGTTGGAGAGTTTTCATGTTTGTATGTCTTTTAGGGCAGTGTCCAAATGTCTGTGTGTCCACTTGATATGGCATTCTTTGGGTTGAATGTTTGTTTTACCAAAAAAATCAATCAAAAACACAACAAACACCCCACCCTCAGGCCTGGTCTAGAGCTGTTCCCTTCCTAGGTACACTTCCTCTGTCATGTGGAGTGCTGCTACGGGCCCAGATTGACAGCTAAGTGGAGGCAAAGACTAAGCAGGCCTAGGCATGGGTAACACGACTGAGAGTAAAGGATCTGGGGCCTGGGGTTTTGAGCTCCATTGCATTCCAGTCAGCCTGCTGCAGCCCCGGGACTCCTCAGGCTCGGCCTTCCCAGAGCGGTGTAGTCCCAGGCCCCCACCAGGAGGCCGTGCATATGCTGAGCCGCTGGCTCTAAGGATTTGTCTTTACTCGCAGATGCCCCGAATCCCAGACACTGAGCCTTGTTACCTCAGATACATTTCAGGTACATTCTTCCTGATCATCTCCCGGGAAGAATGACCTTTGAGGGCGCCCAAGAAGGCTGGACCTCTAGGTGAGCAGTTACCTAGAGCTGAGCAATGGAGCTGAGCAAATTTTGCTCCAATTACTGCCAGGGTCCTGAGGGAAACCCTTGGCCCTGCCCATCAGCCATCTGAACTGTACTGTTTACAGCCTGAGAGTGAGGGTGCCGTGAATCTAAGAATTCCCCAGTCTGATGAGAAAATGGGGTGTTTCCCACTGCCTCCTCCCATCCCTGCAGACTTTAGGGAATAGACACATTCCTGAAATCCCCCCAAAACTGTCCCTGAGACCGGCCCAGAAGGCAGTGAGTGTGTGGTAGCCTGGTCCTCTGAACCACCCCGGCAGGGGCTGGATGCTGGTCCTACAGGCTTGCTTGGTAGAAGCAAACTGGCCCAACCCTAACCGACCCTGCACTAAAACGCTTCAATCGGCCCCCAAATAGGCTAGCCCCCCAGTGGCCAGTCCACTGCTTCCCAATGCCGACTGTGACCAGTTACCTGCCATCAGTGGCTCCTTAGCTGAAGCCCCCTCTCAGCCACCTCTCTCTCTCTGGCCACTTTCAGATCTTGTCCACTTTGATGTTCCCTCCATCCACGTAGAGCTGGAGTCCACGCTCCGCCTGAGTCCCCTGGAACATGTGCAGCGACACTCGGTGACTGAGAAGAGGGACTCGGAGGAGGAGTCTGAGAGCACTGCCCTCTGACACGTGTGTACATACATGGGCCCAGACTGACACACGCCAGGGGCGCCCCTGGGCTGCCAAGCGTCTCCGTTGGCTCCTTGCTGTCACTGCCAACGGGAGGCTGGAGTTTTGCGGATCACTGTCATCTCCGGCCCGTGTGGCAAATGGTGGTGGTGCAGGTTTTGTATGTTCCCTTCGGGTGGTGACTTTGGCCTTTTGTTTGATCTTTGCCTTTTGACTTTGTGCCTATTTTGATCCACTTTCAGCCTCCATGCCCAGCAGCAGCCCTCTCCGCCCAAGGGCTTGCCTGTGGGAAATGTCCTCTGCGGGGTGGGGGTGTGGAGGGTCAGGTTGCCCCTTAGACCTGGGGCTGCCACCTGTACTGACAGTGAACACCAAGTCCTGCAGGACCAGCTCAGTGGCTACAGAAGGGAAATAGGATGGCGGGATCTGTCCGTACAGTGGGATTAGATCCTGGGCACCGGGGAGGGCCGGCGCTGTAAACACCTTTAAACCTGCCCTTTAATCCATGGGCTCAAAGTAAATGGCTTAAAACGAAATTTGTTTCACTTCCCAAATTTTGTTTTTCCGCACTGTGTGACTGAAAACTCCCATTACCACCTTATCATTTTACACTTAAGAATTAAACAATGATCTCGAGGGTGTCTGGAGGGCCCAAAGACAGCTCCCTCTGCCCCCCAAACATCAGATATGACAGTAATCCGCCCTGCCCCCACCCCCAGGCCCTCAGTGGCACTCAGTCATGAGGTCCATGGGGTCCAGGAGCCTCTTTTCTGGAGGTCACAGGTGAATACAATTACTCTATTACCCAGAGCATGTGGAGGAACGTGAGGCCGGCCCTCGGAGACACCAGGCGAGTGCCATCGGCCCTGTGGTGCGGCGCGTCCCGCTCACCGGCATCAGGACTTGTCCCTTCTCATGACCGCCCCATCCATTCTCGGGGAGGAGGGCTGGGAGGGCACTGAGGAGCCTAGTCACACTTGGGGACTGAGGGAGTGAGGAACAGATTCGAGTCATGCATGCAAAGTCAAATTTTATCCTTTTAAAATAGATATGATAGACCTATACATGATATAATATTTGTATATATGAAATCTCTCTATATTTGTTTAATTTGAGCCATTCAATCTAAACCAATGTACAGGTGTACAATGAGAAATTTAAATGCTTCGTTATTTTTCCCGACACAGTGTAAAATAACCCTTCTCAGACCACGGGATTTGCAAACTTTTGATGCTAACAGCTTTGCTCACTTCCTGGCAAGGACGCTTCAGTACCCAATTTGTAATGGAGCCCGGGGGTTGAAAGTACCATTAAATACATGTACAAATAGTTGTCAAAAGTAATCTTATTAAAATAGATTTATTATCCCTGAGCGTGGCCTATCCTCTTGTTTTAATAGAAACCTGTGGGGACATGGGACTCAATATCAGGTGCTGCCTCAGGAGCATTTCTGTATTCTTAAAGCATTTCTGTATTTTCCTGGGTAGGAAAAATATACAAATAAATATTAGATTTATCTTTAAAAATTCTCTCAATTTTCAAGCCAAACCTCAGTGTTGTTAAATGTCGTAAGGAGGGCAAGGGAGCCAACAACAGCTATTTCTCGGTACTCGGAAGGGCGATGAGTGACTCTCTCCTCATTACTGCCAAGGAAGAGCAAATCTGTGGTCTCCATCATTCCCAGCACAACAAATGGGAAGGTACTTTCCTGAGCCACCAGGTGTCCAGCACTATGAGTGCACGAACTACTGCTGTCAGCCAACACAACTCGACTTCTGTCAGAAACCTAGGCTACGAGGGCTGCTGCCTCCCTGCGGATGGGCTCCGAAGGTCCTCACTGCTGTCAGAGCTGGCTTCCAGGGCACACGGGGTACCTGGCAGCAGCACAAAGCTGCATAGGGAGACTCCTGCTCGGAGGTGGCACCAGGACGAAGCAAAGCACTCAGGTTCCAGATGGAATCTTTATTGTGTTCTGCGTCTTTGGAAATACTTGGATACTAGACTTCACATCCACGACCCCATTTCCTGTGACATGGCTTGTCTCTGGTGTGCAGAGGGGATAACTTGGCTGGAGCAGGCATGGGTGTGCTGTTTTTCCATGTGACTTCTTTAAAAATCAACTGGCACAAAGTTCCAGTTGTCCCCGCTTTCTTCCTTTCAGCAGCCTCCTGTCTGCAGCTTTGCCAGGCACCATTCGGAGGGGGCATCTCGCAGGCCAGGCCCTCCAGGGAGCCCAAGCCAAGGCCCAGCCTGACGCCCACCTACACCCTGCATGCCTCCCCTGCACTAAACGGTGCCCTCTGGCTCCCACCAGGCAAAGGGCACACACCCGGGGCCGTGTGCAGGGTGGAGGCCGTGAGCCTTCCGAGTTCAGGGTTTCTCAGATGTTCACTTTGCCCTGACCTTCTTGCTCTGTGGGCTCTGAGACGCCTCTGCATGGGCCCGTTTCTGCTGGGGCTCGCTGTCCTCAGGGCCCCCCGCCTGCTTCCTGGAGAGGAGGGCCGCCCGCACCAGCCGCAGCTCCCTCTTCTCCCTGCGCTCTTCCATCTCCTCAATGTCACCGGCGAACAGGGCTTTCAGTGGGGCAGTGAGCTTGGGCACCGTGGGGAAATCTCCAAAGCAGACCTGGAAAGCAAGATGGAGGACCAGGGCGTGCCTCAGAGGAGGTTGCCTTGGGGGTGAGGAAAGCCATGTGCTCAGATCGCAGGCACCAGCTCCCCCTCTTTACAAACCCTAGAGGCAACAGACCGCAGCTGGAAACAGAAAACAGGAAAGAAAATGCCATGGAGAGAGGTAGGGAACTCTACAGCAAGGCATAGACTCCCCACAGGGGCCTCGGAAAGCCAAAGCTCCTAGACGGAAAATTAATCTCCTCGTCACCAAATGGGGCCCAGGCCCGCCTCTTCATTCCAGAAGGGGGGGCAAGGCCTGGCTTTCCCCTCAGAGAGGGGGCACCCCGCCTGGAGGCCGCGGCGAGGCTCCGGGGACGCGATGGCGCGAAGGGACGAGCCTCTGAGAGGCGCGCGGTGATGCCGGCGAGTGATGCCGCCGTGTCCGGGAGGCCCGGGAAGGCAGGGCTCCCCCACACCCGGGACGGGTGACAAGGCACAGACGCCCTCCCCGGCGGGGACGCAGCGCGTGTCTGCGCCTCGGCCCCACCCCTCGCAGCCCACGCCGCGCACACACCTTCATGTGGTCGAAGGCAATTCCGACTTTCTCGTTGAAGTCAGGGCTGAAGAGGGGGATCTTGGCGTAGCGCTGGCTGAAGTGGTTCAGCATGATGAACTTGGCGTTCATGCGCATGCCCACGTCGATGGCCTGCGAGGTGGTGCTGCGGGCAGGGTGCGGGTCAGGGTGCGGGCAGGGTGCGGGTCAGGGTGCGGGCAGGGTGCGGGTCAGGGTGCGGGCAGGGTGCGGGCAGGGTGCGGGTCAGGGTGCGGGTCAGGGTGCGGGCCAGGGTGCGGGGCAGGGTGCGGGCAGGGTGCGGGTCAGGGTGCGGGTCAGGGTGCGGGCCAGGGTGCGGGGCAGGGTGCGGGCAGGGTGCGGGTCAGGGTGCGGGTCAGGGTGCGGGCCAGGGTGCGGGTCAGGGTGCGGGCAGGGTGCGGGTCAGGCGGAAGCCCGCCGAGGGCCCACGCGGCACAGGCCCTGCCCCGCCCCCCCTCCTTCCCTGACCAGGCTCACAGTGGCTTCTGGCATGTTTCTAATTTTTTCAAAACCCGTGCCTCCCCCAGAACCTTGCCTAGAGAGCTCGAGAGAAATAAAAGCGGAAGGAGCCCCCACGGCCCTTCGGCGGGAAGCAGCATCCCTGGTGGGCACGGTCTTTCCCAGGGTCACTGGGAGGCCGCTCATCTGTCACCAGGGTTGGCAGTGGGCGACGAGCCCCCAGAATTCTCGGCTACCTGTGTGTCTTTTCCATGGCCTCCTCTTCCAGCCCGTCTTCCAGTGTGGCCTCGTGTATCAGCACGGTGGCGTCTTTCCCTAGAGGGCAGGAAGAAACATTAAGCGGAGTCCCCTGCAGGAGAAGCACTTGGGCTCTGGGTCCACACAGCTGATTCCGGGCCCAAACTCTCTCCCCTGAACCTGCGGCGCGTCCCATCTCGGATGACAGCCACATGCTGTCAGGTGGGCCCAGAACTGGCTGCCGCTACTCACCCATCTGGACCAGAGCCTCACAGGGCATGGTGTCCCCCGAATAGACCAGTTTCCATCCGGACGTGTGGACAAGGGCACAGCCAAAAGCGTGCTTGCAGTGCCGGACCAGGCAGGTCTGAAACTGAAGGCGCAGGCATGGGCTCTGCAGCTGCGCTCCCCACGTCCCACTCCCTGCCTAGGCGCCCCCCCTTTACCTCTTCCAAATCACATGTTTCCAGCAGCAAACTAATCAACCTTTCAACTTCAGAGTTGGAGACCTCAGTTCCTTTCTGAAGGCATTTGGCAGGAATCATACTGTCAGAAATAAAACATTTAAACAGACGTTAAAAGAAAATTTAACTTGAATCAAAGTTTAAGTCTGGCTGGAAAACCCCAAAATCATGATTATAAAGAAACACAATAAAAAAATATATGTCTTTGACTGTTAATAAAGCATTTACATTGTATGTAAAAAACAAGAAAAGGAAAGAAACAATTTAAATCAGTCACTAAAACTGGGAAAGAGTAGTCAATTAAAAAGAGCCAAACCCAAACCCCCAGGCCACTGAGAGAAACCCAGAGGGCACGGAAGGCCCTGCCCAAGCTGCCCTGTGTGGACAGACTCCAGGCAGACCCCGTCAGCTGAGGCTGGGGCCGCCCCCTGACCTCCCACTCCTCAGGCACTTGGCCCTGCAACTGTCTTATGGAGAAGTGTTGGCAAAAAGTCTAGAAACTAGAACCAAACTGCAATGAGGGCTGAGAGGAAGTGCATCAAAGAAAAGAAACATGCCGGGAACCACCCAATGGTTTCTGCCCTGAGTCAAACCACTTCTGCCCTGCTTCTGCCATGTGGGGCCAAGTCAAGGGAAAGGATGCCGGGAGGTCTCAGCCCTGAGCTTGTGGAGGGAGAGGGGAAGACAGCCTGTGCGGGCAGCCTGCCTGGAAGCTCACCAAACGTGGTGCAGAAGCGGCTGGCACTGGTTGTGGTACTGCTGGAGCCAGGGCTTGAGCTGGGTGGGGGCGACCACCAGCAAAGGGTGAAAGGGCTTTCCCAGTGACGCCTGAAACAAAATCCATGTTGCATCAATGGCAGACATCACAGTGAAAATGGTGTGCGGTGGCAGGAGGTACAGCTGTTTGTGTGTAATCCAAAGGAACTCAAAATGGCAATACCAGCAAGTGCCACACTCACCAAAGCTCGTTCTCTCTGCAGCAGGATATTTAACAAGCCCTGGGAAGGAGAAAGGAGACACGGATCAGACACGTCCAAACTCGACCCCATGGTGGGGTCCTGGGCTCCTCATCTTGCAGGAAGTAGTTCCTTAACCCTCTATCAGCCACCCTCCTCTAACACTGCTGCAGTTGGGGGTTGGCACATGCTGACGCATGGCCCTGAAATGTCACAGGCAATGTGGCCAGGAAAGAGAGAGCCGTGGTCAGGGACACAGCTGCCGCTAGGAGACCAAGTCTCCTGCCTCTGACTGAAGTTTCCTCCGAGAAGGCTGTGTGTTAAGGCGAGATTCCAGACAAGCTGGGTGAAGACAAAACCCCTATTGCCACATGACAGCAACACAAACAGAAAGATGAGACATTCTTGCTGGGCAGAATCACTGGACTGGGCTCTATAAAAGGCCATTCCCCAGCGAGAGAGGAAACACCAAAGTTCTGGGCAAGACTGGGAACAGGAGGGAAGGGAAGCGGCTGCCGCCCTGCAGGGTGCACCTCCAGGTCCCACCCGACACTCACCGTGTGGTGATCTGCGTGCAGGTGGGACACGAACACCGCAGCGAGGGTGCCCAGGACCCTGTCCACGTGATCTCCGTAGTGACGGCACAGCTGCCCAAACGTGCCTTCACCACAGTCCAGCAGCAGGGACTTGTCAGAGCTACAGAGCGAGACATTCGTCACTGACAGGAAAGGCCTCTGGCAGCTCAGAGGGTTGTTACTTTACAGAGAAGAGCAGGAAGCAGTGGTGGCATTTTCTGTGTCTCCCATAATCGTCCACGCTGTTGCTCTGAGGAGCTTATACAAACGTGAAGGCAACTATAATGTCCATCCTCATTACACAGAACTGTCCACGGGACCCTGAAGCCCTTTGAAGTAGGTAGAAGGTACAGAGCTACACAAATGCTGGGCATCAAGAGAAAAAAAATGCTTACGTGGAATGCGAGGGTAGAAACACTTACTAATCCTAACCAAGAGTCTCTGATTATTCCGATTGAATATGGAGACACCCATTGTTGATAATACCAGAGACGGGCATTGTGTACATGTAAGATCTGGCTGCACCGGATGTTTCTCCCCTTTTCAAGCAGTTCTGACTTTCTCAGCCATGTCCTCAAAGCTGACTGGTGCAGGACAGGCCACAGATGTCCCTCCTGGGGAATGAGTTCATGCAGACACCCAGATGCCAGGCGGAGCTTTGCATTTAGTTGGTCTCAAGCAGGACTCTGGGAGCTCGGCTCCCACAAGCTCAGCGGGCTGTTTGGAGGAGCAGCCCGCTTCAGAACCTCTGCCCAAGGTACGAGGGTCCCCTGCAGGCCTTCCTCCTTCTCCAGGTGGGGCTGTGACTGGGACAGCGGCACCCATTTTTCAGCGAGGAGCCTCAGAGTACTGAGACATTACCTTTGGGGGATGAGGTGAAGTGTGGAAGGGAAGCCAGTGATGAACTGCAGCAGGGTCGAGAGGCTGCTCCTAGGGCCTTGTCACGGAGCATCTAAGACCCGGGAAAGGCCTGCCCACGCCCAACCACTTTATGGCATTTCCTCATTCCTAAGACAAACATGTCCCTAATTTGTGTATTTTTGATATCAGGGTGCATCTTATATTTGCGGTGTACATTTAGTGCATTATTTGGTTGCTTATCAGTCACCACTAGCATCTAAGATATCAAAGCAAAATTTTAAAACCTGGTACTTCAGTCTCACTTTCTTCACATGTATGCGTCACACACCATGAACATTTCAGAGTGCCCTGGATTAATCTCTCTGCAGACAAATGACACCAGGGAAACCCAGGAGAATCAACTAAAAACCATCCAGTAAGGGGCTGAACACAAAACAAATGCACACACCCAGAGGCCATTCCACATATCCGCAGTAGCTAGTTAGGGGCCACACAATGTAGCAATTACATAAGACACCAATTCACATTTGGATCTGTCACTTACCAGCTGAAGGAATTAGAGCCAAGTAACCTCTCTGAGTATCAGTTTACTTATCAATAAAATGGGTAGTTAGTCACTATTTCATAGGATTAATGTGAAAATAAGTGAGATAATTTCTTAGCACGGTGTATGACATACAGTACAATAAGCTATTTTTATCAAAAGACATAATGGGTGACGAGTTCTGGTGGTTCCCAGAAGTCTAAGTTAGCTATTGAGCCTATGAATGCACTAAGGTTCACTACTCTTCTTCGGGGGCACTCTAGCCAAGATTACAAACTCACGGGGTTGTATTTTCAAATTGGCTTGGTGGATGGAGTGTAACTTCTATTTAGAAAATCAGCATGCTCCTTGATGGATGGATGTTTCCTGGGAAAGCAGTAATACCTTATGTTGATAAGTGTGGAGCTCACATTTCGAATCTTCATCGGGATAGCAGACCCTGTTCCCAGGAAGATGATTTCTGGATACTGGCTTTTTTTCTCTGTGGAAAAATACGTATGAAAGAGTTCATTTCTTTGGGTTAAACGTGAGCCAGCATTGAGCCCTGAGATGAGAAAGTCCAGCTTCCCAGGAGGGGCTGGTGGTCCCACCTGGCAAATGCCCTTCTGGAAGGGCCTCAGTAAGAGGCGCCACAGGCAGTTTGTGAGTAAAGGGCTGTCTGTGTGGGAGGCAGAGCAAATGAATTCCACAGCCCTTTCTTCACGCCTTAAATTACAAAGGGGCTTGATGCCTCGTATCTGCATCTCCCTGGGGGGTGGGGGGCAGGTGTCCTCCTGCATCCATCTCTTACCACCAGACCTGCACTTCCTGCGTGCGCTCACATAACCCTGCAACGCCCCACTTTCTAGGGGCCTAAATGGGCTCAGGGCGTCAGCTCTCCAGAGAGGAAGAGGCAGAGCCAGGACTCAAATCCAGGGACGATTCTGACACCTCACCGTCCTGACAGGCCCCATGGACTCACGTGCAAGCATGACCTTAGTGGTTCTTTTAACACAGAGACTGCAAATCCAATCACAGACCCATAGGCAAGTGAGGCCAGGCTAGTGGGCAGTCTTCCCCACCTTATCCAAGAGGCTATGAGGAGGTGAGGTTTCTACTTGCCTGGAGCTGACGAGATTACAAACCCAAACCCACTTCTACTCCAGTGTTCTCTATTGCTAGCATTAGTTGGAAAGGACACTGGAAAACCAATCACTGAAGCAGAGGTCACAAAGTTCCCCCAACTACTTTTCCTCCTGGGGTGATGAAAGCACAGTAAGTGAGTGACGTGGTCAGAATATTCCGTGGATCCTTATTAGCAAAGCCAGGACCAGATCCCAAGTTGGCCAGATCCCGGTTCAAAGTGCTTTCCAGCACCTCACAGGAGTTCCCAGAACCGCTGTACTCAGTGTGTTCCTTGTAAAGAGTACCGGGTGCCATCACCAAGCATTCCAATTTAATTGGTTTGGGTGGGGGGCAGACACCGGTGTTTTCAAATAGAGAATGAAGACACACTGAATTCCATAAATAAGTGCAGTCAAACTACACCATGCTGACACTCAGGGCGGTGAAAACACCCGCAGGAGGGCAGAGCCCAGGAGAGCAATGCTGGCCTGTGGCCTTGCACTCACCCGCTGGGGCTGGGCCGTCCCGTGCAGCCTTCCTATATTCCTGCACGCTTTCTTGGAAACTGGGCAGCTCGAGGGCCTCAGCTATGAATTCATCAGGATTGCACGTAATGAGGGCATCCCTGCAGGGAGAAAAGGTGACAAAGCGGTATGTGGCCACAAGCAAACACCGCTGTGGAGCTCCAGAATCAACTTACGGACACAACCTACAGAAAGTTCTTTCAAATTAAGATTGTAGACTAAGGAGTAAGAGCTCGAGCAGTTCTGTCTCCTGCCTGGTAGGATTTTTCTCAGCTCAGTGGGGGTCTCCAAGCGCATTCTGAACTGCTCTAGCTCCTCAGATCATCTCCCAGCTCAAAGCCTGACACGCTTGGCACGACTGACCTTGGGCAAGGGCAGCATCTTTGACCTCTACTCACTAGATACCACTAGCATCGAGCGTCCCCTTGGAGTCGGGGGAAAGAAGGGAGAAATCACCCTAGTGACGAGCACAGCCAGACAACAGTGGCTCTCCAACTAACATGCACACAGCTAATCACCTGGGAACCTTGTCAAACTGCAGGGCCAGATCCAGTGGTTCTGGGTGCAGCCTGAGACTCTGCACTTCCAGCAAGCCTCCGGACAACGCTATGCTGCTGGTCCTGACCACACTGAGCAGCCAGCCTTGGATCCGTGGCTCTTCAACCTGACTGAGCACTAATATCACCTGCGAACTCATAAAGTGAGTCCCAGGCTTCCCTCTCAACATTCTAATTCAGCAGGTTTGGGAATTATATTTTTCACAGGTACAAAGCAATCTGGGTATTGGCTACGTCTGCTAATCACGGCTTTATGAGCTGCCTCTGCAGATGCTGACGAAGGGACAACAGGCTCTTCAACCTCTAGACACTATCCATGGGCCCCAGGCATGCTGCTACAGCCTCCTAAAAAGCCCCACCTATTCAACGACACAACAGCACACAGTCTCCAGTAATAATCTGGAGCACGGTCTACTCTAATACAGACATTAGGGAGTTGAAAGGAAGCTTCAAATTTCAAGATGTAGACCTTAAAAATGAAAGCTGTGAGGCAGTATGCACTTCTCATGTTACCGGTTGGGGTACAAACTGGTAGAGCTTTTCTGGACCACAAGTGATGTTTACCAAGTGCCTTAAGAAGTGTCACACTGACTCAGTAATGCCACATCTAAGAATTACCCTCAGGGAACAGAGTTTCACTGAAACATTTATGTGTACGACATTTAATGTTTCATTAAAACAGCAAAAACTTGGAAATGTCTCAAATTAACAAATATCCCTGTCTGGAATATCAGCAATACCTCTGGTTACTGATGACTATATAATGATACAGAAAACTCTATATAATGATACAGTATCCCATAATGAAACTGGGATGTCAGGCCACAAATCCAGAGATACATATTTTATAACATTCCCATATTTCTCAACATTTAAAAACACAAAATGTTAATAACCATTATTATCCTTCATCTTGGGGTGAAGAGATTATGGGTGGCTGAGTTTCTTCATCATACACTTCTTATTTTCTACATTGTAAAACAGTGAACATGGATCACTTTTATTATCAGAGAAAACAGGTACAGAAAAGGATAATCCCTGGCCCTAGTCTTCCCACCTCAACCACAGTAGAGTCAGCTTGTTTTAGCAAATGAATTTGTATCGGAACACAGCGCACCAATCCATTTACATACTGTGTCTGGCTCTTTTGCGCTACAGTGGTAGCTGAGTAGCTGTGACAGAGACCACATGGCTTGCAAAGCCTGAAATATTTACTACCTGGCCCTTCACAAAAACAAAACAAAACAAAACAAAACAAAAAAACACAAAACAAAAAATACCAACCACAACAAAAACGTGCCAACCCCCGACCTGGACCATTGCACAGGCTCAGAATCACACAGACCTCTGCCACTCCCTCCGGGGACGGAGTTGATACTTGAGGAGGCATTCACCGCGGACTGTGGGGACAGTGAATGGGGTACTTTCTTCCTGAAAGAGACAAAAACACGCTCCATGGAGAGAAAGCAAAGGGTAGGGAGCTGGCCATCGGGGACTATTCTGTGACACTACCTGACAGTGGAGACGGGCGAGTGCCGGGAAGATGTCAGGGTGGATGAGGTTGAGCTGCGTTTGAATCTTGTGGCTCCGGAGGTTGTGAACCGATGTGCAATTCTCGTTCAGGATCAGGTGCTGGGTGTCAGGCCCAAACCTACGACGAAACACTGTCCATTCACAGTGTCCTTTGGGAGCGTTTCCACCTGAGGGGTAGCACTAGAGGTCGGGAGTGATGATGTGGATGGAAATATTCAAAGAGAGTAAGTGATTTGTCCAGAAAGATAAATGGCCAAACACAGTCCTCCTTCTGTCTCAAAGTCTAGTGTTCTCTCCCAACTCAAATGCCTTTGGGGAGAATACCAGGAAAAAAAGAAAAGTTACAATGCTCAGAGCCTACAGCTATAGACTGGAAACAAAATGGAGTACAGGGTAAAAAAAGAAGCCTAAGGAGGGGAAAAGAGATAATGGGTGTTGAGACTCACACCCTAAAGGAACAGAGGATGGAGAGAGCTGAGGAGGAGTCTGCTAAGGAAAGAGATGAAGGGAGATGCCCAGGAAGAAACAGGAGGCAGAACTGTCGCCCAACGTTACTATGCGCTGAGAATTCAACACAAATCATTCCTCCCACCGGGTGCGGCGCAGCCAGTGACGGCCACGGGAAAGGCGACCTCTCCTTCCAGTTACTAAATTTTGGTAGACCAGCTATCTGCTTCACAGGGTCGTTGGGACTATTAAAGAAAATGAAATGAAACGTAGAATATTTAATATCCTGCCTGACACCTTGAGGGGTGTTTAAGAAACTGAAGCTATTACATTAGACTCGCAAGTCTCTTCTTCAGCATACACGCACAGAGCCGTGGGCACAAAGGCAGCATTTGTCCAGACGCTGAGAGTAGAGGGTGTAAGCTGAAGATACTACGCAACAGCCCCACACCAGCAGGACGTGCACACTGCGCCACCTAGCGGTGACAGTTCTTGACAAGAGTGGTACAGATGGACAGTCAGAACTCAGGGACAGCAGGAATCCCGCACAAGTTGAGGCAGGTGTGGAAGAAAGGGTAGGAAGGAGGAGGGGTGGAAATGTGCCACACGTGTGCGACAGGCCAGGCCCATACCTCTCCATCCACTGCTGGTATCTGCTGTCTGCCAGCACACGCTCTGGGGCTATGTGAACCACCAGGGCCACCGGGGTATCAGCCTTTCCTTGGTACCTGGGTGGAAGGAAGGGTGGGGCTTTGCTTTATAAAGTGACACAAACTCGGGACAGGCACAAACAGGACTGGGCGGCCAGGGAGGGGCACCGCTCGGCTCTCTTAGGATGGCAGTGAGCCCACAGCCTTCACGTCCAGACCAGGTTGCCCCAGCCACTCCCAGAGGTTGTCCCCAGTGCTGA
The DNA here is from genome assembly GCF_964194185.1 of Rhinolophus hipposideros. Lineage (NCBI taxonomy): Eukaryota > Metazoa > Chordata > Mammalia > Chiroptera > Rhinolophidae > Rhinolophus > Rhinolophus hipposideros. The sequence goes on along the minus strand of NC_138066.1, from coordinate 5,939,005 downwards.
CCTGCGATGCCTCTATTTGGCAGCTGTGGGCCTTCCTGGCAGCCTGCCTGAGCCTTTCTCAGGACTGTGCTGCAGACCGAGGCTCTCCTGTCCCCTCCTTTCACAGGGGTCAGACCTAAAAAGCCACCTCCTGCTCCCTCTCCTTTATGTCTCACAGGTATTTCCTCCAATCAATCTCTTGCACCTCCAATTTCACCTTGTCACCTGCCTTCCACAGAACCCAAGACACAGAGCTGGAAAATTAAAATAATCTAGAATTCCATTAACTAGAGAAACAACCACTTACTAACATGTTGAGGTGCTTCTTTCCAGTTCCCTTAAGATACATACGGTGGCTGTTTTTATTTACTGCCCTCACCCCTTTCCCAAGCACACATGGGAGTTCACAGGCCAGGCATTTAAACCTGACAGCAACACATGAGCACACATGGCTCTGAGCTCACACCCACTCACAGAGACTTGAAGCTTTGCTGCCCATGATTTGATTAAAACACAAAGCCCGTGCCACCAGAGAACCCAAATTCACCCAAGGAGAATAAAGTGGAGCTCAGGAAGAATTTCTAACATTCTTAAGTTAAAAGAGGTACAGCTGCCCAAAAGGATTTGTTGTGTTAAGTAGGATAAAATGATAAGTGAAAAAGTATAGATAAGTACAAATTAGGAAAAGAAAAATAGAGACAAAATAAACCATTAAGAATGGGAGAAAAATCAAAACACAGACACGTAGGTCAAAAGGTTCTACTCAGGATTAAAGCTGACTGTAAAATGGGCCAACTTTTTTGGAGGACAGAATGGCACGCAGGCACAGGAGACTGCCTCTGTGTTTCAAACCCAGACAGCAGACTTTCCCAGAGTCCCGGCTCTGTGCCAGGAGCAACCACAGGTGGGGGGTGGGGGGTGCCCTGTCTATGCCTCTGGGCTTTGTCAGCAGTGTGTCGGCTCTCCCTTCTCCCACCCCAGGACCTGTCGGTACCTCTGGAACGTAGCATTCTCAGAGATGGGTAGAATGAATCCTTCGTCTGGACATTCGACCACAACAAAAGCAAGACTGGGGTCCGGAGGAGTACAGATCTCTTCAGGCAAAATCTGCAAAATCACTGGTGTCATGATGCTCTCCCAGAGCCGTCACAGCTCAGCAAACATACCCCATGACCTTCCAGTCCACAGCTAACGTTATATAAGCTCCAGTGAGCAAGCACAAAGCCAACGTAAAGATCACCACCAACACCCTTCCTGCTCTCTCTGCTTATAAACAGGCAGGCAGCTGGCTAGCAGAGGGTACTTCCAACCTAGAGTGGCCAGAAAGCCGGGCATGGTGTGTATAGTTCTCTCAGGTCTGTGGCCATGGGTCGTAAAGTCCTCAGACGCCAGAGAAAACATCCTGGTAAAGAACATGGTGGTTTATTTTGGGTCGGGCACCCAAAGTCCATAATCATGGGGTCTGCCCTGAGCTCAAACACCAGGGAGAGCATCCATCTTATTAGGAGGCGGACCCCCAGATCCTAAATGGACAATCTATAGAAATGCCCCAATGCAGCCAGCACCGATATGCAGGGACAAGTCTAGCTAAGCAACCCCACTTTATCGCAGTCAAGAATGAAATCCAAAGCTGTTCCACTTCCCTCACAAGTGGTGTCTGTCTGAGCCAGACGGCGACTCTCTTCCATGTGCCAGGCCCTACCTTTAAATGCTGAAACAGGAAAATGGGGTATCTCACCTCTTTTCCCTCATAAGTGACACTTTTCCCGTCCTTCACAGCAGCAATGATGGGAGCAATGGCAGCTGTCCCACTGAAACGAAGGGGCAAGCCCTCTGTGAGATGAGGAGCTTTATGAAGCAAAGGGTACCTGTGGAGTCCCCAACAGCCTCCTCTCGCCACCCCACACACACACTCACACTGGGAGGCCCAGCTCCTTTGCTCTGAGCACCAAGAAGTTTCCTTTCTTCAGGTGAAGCTGTAATGAAGAGAACTGAAATGGAACTTCACTGATGAATGAAGAAGCTTGGTCTTAATGTGCTTGTAAGTGCATCCTTCTGGTTTTACTTTTGAATTATTGTTACTCTCTTACAAGTCATTAAAATGCAGGTTTTAATGACTCTTACAGGTCATTAAAATGCTGCTTTCAAATAAAGGATTCTGAAGAAGTCATCTATGCTTTAGTAATCAAAGCTGAATGGTTTGAAAACACAGTGCTGTACTTGCCAACATTAACTCCTTATAAATTTAATAAAATGTAACCCATTTTCATATTAAATACAAAGTATCCTTCAGGTATCCTTAAGGAGAAACAATGTTGTTTTATCATCCTGCACTGGCCCATCAGTAGCGTCACCAGAACACTGTCTGCCAGAGAAATGACCACACAAATCACCGTGTAACACAATACTGCAATGACAGTGACAGGGTAATAAAAGTGCGGACGCTTTTTCTCCTCTGTTTTTCAATATTCGGCAATATAATGCTGTTGCTTTTATACTGGAGGAAAGTTGTAAAAAAAACTTCCCAATATGCTGTTATTAGAAGGGAAAATAACAATCCTATTATAAACACTCATAATTATCATTCTATACTTAAAATTTGTCAAACATTTTTGGGATCTACTATTTCACACATACTAAGAGAAAAAAGACAAAAATGGCATGACATGTTAATAAGTCTTTGGGAATTAAATGATACTTAATTTTCATTTTCTTCTTTGGATTTTTATGTAAACGATTTGCATTTTCTTTTAAGTTTCTGAAGTTAAGAAATTACTCTTAGGGCAAAGACTCAACTGTGGATCCTAATGTCTTATTAGGAATCTGCAATCTTCTGTCTTAGAAAACATCAACCGAGAGGAAAGATTAGTTCAAGTGTGTGCACGTAACACAAAAATGACAGAGCTTGGATGATATCTTTAGGTAGTGACATTAACAAGCGCTGCTGTGACCATTCTGTACACAGACCCAAATGGGTCTGACGATGGAAACTAAATGTTTCTAATGTTTAACAGGAACTTGCAGACCTCAGGCAGGCAAAACCCATCTCTCTACTTCAGGCTGAATTCAACCCATGGAGAAAGTTGTTCCCACCTGAGGAATGCAGAGTATGTGGAAGACAGATGGGAAGCAGCAGGCAGGCTCCAGCGCCCAGGCAGGCACACAGCTGTCTGGGGCCCATGCTCTCCCATCAGACGAGAGCTTCTCAGGCCTTCACACACACAGCCTATTTTCTCTGACCTCCCAGAACTTGAAACTAGTTCAGCGATAGTGCCATCCAAACCCTTAGCAGAGACACAGCAAATTAATTAGAAGAGGGAAAAGGGGCTACACGCTGACCCAGGGAAGGCTGCTCTCAGAAGTGACAGCAGATAGCCAGGCAGGAGACAGCTGCCAATGTGGCTACTTAGCGTCAGAGCCTCAGCTCCCAGGACCGCTGCCTGCTGACAGCACAAGCGTTGGCGCCAGTTTGTAAGCATGCACCCCTATCATGCAGGACACATTTCCTCAAGCTCGATGTCATCTACCTGGGAAGGCAGGGAGGATCTAATACAACTTAAGGATTACCATGTAAATACCTTCCAAAACAGTATTCTGCTGCCTAAAACCTCAGAAATACACAAGTAATAGGCCTATCAGCAGTAGTACTTTTGTCAAAATTACTAGTATGATGCAAATAAATTTACTAGTGATATTGACAATGATCTTGCTACTAATAACTAATGTTACTACTGACTTTTCACTGCTTGGTGTCAGAATTTGGATGAAAATTGCAAAAGTATTTTAAAATCAACATCATTTCTTAAAAAAAAAACACACAAACAATCCAAGTCCACAAAAATGTAGTCTTACCACAGATTAGACAGAAGTGTTTATTGAAGATTATATAAAATTTTAATGCGCAGACTTATTAAAATTAGATCAGTCAGATCTGAAAAATACCTATTGTAATATTTTCATAGAATTTGGCAAACTTTGGATTTGCACAGCAAGGGCTTTGTGAATGCTAGCCAATATTAAAACTGATGCTAGCAACTTTAAAAGTACAGTTAAATGATATAAACTAAAACAGAGATGGAATCTGAATAAAGGCCTGATTCATTGTTTAACTTCAGAAATTTAGCCTTTAACTTCAGAATCATAGCCTTTAACTATTTCTGAAGTCCAAGAGGACCAAACATAGCCAAAGATAAACTAACTGAACACTGGAAGAGAATTTGAAATGTGTAGAACAGTATAAGTGGCATATTGAAAAACAGGGTATCTGTGTGTCTTCTTGGTACAGGTGACTTAGGAACTGCTACCTGGGAATTACTGGAAAAGAGCCAACTCAAGGTCACCACACGTGCTCACTTAAAGCCCACCAGAAAGACACTTACCTTACAGACGAAAGCTACGACCAAGGAGGGGTCCCTGCCACTCTTTCTCTGGCCAACACCTGAGGAAAAAAAAACACAAATCTGACTGTAACAAGGTATGTGAAGGTTTAGAGCAGGGGTGTCCAAACTGCGGCCCACGGGCCAACTGCAGCCCGCAATCCATTTTTAATTGGCCCGCAGCAAATTCCAAAAATATATTTAGTTTATTTAAATAAACCAGGTGAGGTAATACGTACTTCACCTCGAGTGAGTGGCCCGGCTGTTTGTGTATTTTACTGCATATGGCCCTTGGTGAAAAACGTTGAAAAAAGTTTGGACACCCCTGGTTTAGAGGCTTCATAGATCGATGGACATCTGATACGTAATTGGACTTCACACAAAATTAAATGGATATAAGTACCCCAGTACAAAGGTTGAAGAAAGCACTGGTATTCTTTTTCAAGCAAACCTTTTGTTTTCTTACTCATATTGAAATCTGAGTAACGAAAAATGCAAAACTCCAGAAAAACTTTACAATGGCAAGTGAAATGTATAAAACATGACACATTTTACCTAGAAAGGGAGAACAGAGAAAAGAACAAATGGTAAGGTGCTCTATAAACAAGTATAAGACTATGTGAAATAAAAGCTACAAGGCCTGCAGAGAAGGTCTGGGGGTCAGTGTCCACCCGTGCCATCCAAAAAGGACGCTTACAGGATCGGCCTCTTCTCAGTCATCAGACAGGCATGACCTCAGGGCAGGAAGAGGAACTTATCAAGCTTTGTCCAATACTGGACAACAGAATCCTTAAGCAGTCCAATTCCTCTGATACACCTACTCTTAGAATTTTAATTCAGTTTCCTAGTAGGCTGTCACTCTGAAAAGTGCAGATGCACTCACTGATATGACTCTTTTGTCATAGTTTCTGCATTCATGAAAAATTAATTTGCATTAATGTTGCATCAATGAAAAACACAAAAGCCTCTGTATGAATCAATTTGCCAGGCCCTGCTCTCCACTGGGGAAACTGAACACAAAGTTGGGGGCCCACGCAGGGCTGCGTGTTGGCCCTTAATATTTCACACAGCCATCTTTCCGACAACCCTCCTTCTCCCCACAGGCCAAGTCCCAACGTTTCAAGAAAAGGGTGTCTGTTTTACACATGCACAGAGCCTTCTTATGAGAAGGATTCCAATTTACAGCATTAAGAGGCAGAATTAAGAAAACAGAATTCTTTTGCAAGTGTATTGTTTTGTTTCACCAGCATTACCATCTGGAAGGTGCTGCTCATTTTCAGTGGATCCAGAGTCTGAAGACTGCTCTGGACTGAGCCTCCCTGGACTCTGTGAGGGCTGGTCTTTTCCACACCTCTGTTCACCTGGTTGGTATAGGAAACAATCAGATGACATATGATGCAAGGTAAGCTCCGAGCCAGGGTCCAGATGTTCACATGTGCGAATGCCAGAACGCCCATTGAGTCAGCACGCTTTCTCCTACAGCAGTAAATAACCAGTCACCTCCCAACTGGTCTCTGGGCCGTGTATACTTCTTACTCATCTTAACGTTTCTGCTCATCTCATCGCTTTGACTACAGCAGGAACAGGTTTTTTCATGAAAAAGCATGCAGGTAGTATGCTAGTTTATTCATTATCATCACTCAGTGAACAGACCTAGGCCCGGAGATTACCCATCTCCATGAGAAGGAGTATAATTTTGCAGTCAGTTAAATCTCAAGTTCAAATAATAATAATAATAATAACAAAATACTATAACAGGAAGCCAATGCACAGCTGCTGGTCTCCGAAGCCCGCTGGCCCCTCCAGCACACTCATTTCCTTAGTACCTGCTGGGCACTGGGCAAGCAATGCCAGCAAGCCCAAGTTCACACTGGTCACACCAATATAAAAGTAAACTGTTTCGTGCTAGGGAGGGAGAGATGGGGTGCTAGAAAGGAACAGCAGAGGGACACAAGTCAGGCTGGAGGATGGTGGTGGGGGTCAGAAAAGGAGTAAGCCAGGCAAGGAGAGTACTAAGGAGACTGGCCTATGAGCACATGAGCCTTTGCTTGAGCCATACCCCTCCCCCGCCTTCTATCCATGGGTCAGTGCAAGCCTCCTCTCCTGTCAGCCCTGGACTTCTCTGGCTTTTGTTGGGAGCTCTCACCTGTACTGTACCCTTTCACACTTGGCAAGCATGACACTAATTAGCAATGCCAAGGAAATGTCCCGACTGCCCTGCATTCTCCTGGCAGTCAGTAAAACATGACATGGAGTGTGTTTAGCCAGACTCAAGGATGACTCTGTCATGACAGGGCCGAATGTGCAGACTCTCTCTGTCTAAGTCAAAACCATATCATCTGGCCCTGGCACCTGAGAAGGCTCTTGCGACCTTCTGACCCCCTAACAGCACTTCTATTAGATTGCTGTGATCAGTATTTATTTTTAAACATTTAGCAGTGCAAACCTCTCCAAAACATTCTCATTTAGGAGGGAACTTAAATATGTGGCAAATAAACCCCAAGCAATAAATGTGCAATTCTAAGAGTGATATAGTTTCTGACAGTGCTTGTTATGTAAAATTCCAAAGTAGAGTCCCAATCATCATGCATGAGTCAAACATATTTGTCCATAAGATTATAAGCTCCTTAAGGGCAGGAACCATATCTTAATTCCTCAGCTAAATTTCCTAATGAGGCTCAAAACACAAAACTAGGTACACAATGCCATATTCAAGCATTTTCTATTCCCACCCACACTTTTCTTACCTCGCACCTAAACCCCCCCTCTTCCTGCTCCTAAGAAATGTGGCTTCATACTCACTGTATATGGGGATCTGGAAAACTGTCATGGTCTCATCCTTATATTCTGGTGCCGAGTGGGGCCTCACAGCTTTGTGAACAAGACAACAAGAAAGGGATTGCATTAGTACTAACATGGGTGTAAGTTAAGTTTTCAGATCACCAACCACAAGCAACTGTAGTGCCTTGAAATTTGGGTGAGAATCTGCATTAAAACCAGAATTTCTGAGTAAATTCGAATTGGAGGAAAGAAGCAAAATATATTTTCATCAGCCGTTCATCTTTACTACTGCCAAATCAAAAGACATTATGGTCGCTGGTGACTACGCACTAAAAAAACAAAAAGAAAAGGAAAAGAAAGAAACCCATACAAATGTAAGAGGCATAAGTTAACCCATAGCCTTGTGAGGCCAATCTATCATGTTATACTATAAGAGCTGGTATAGATTTTGAAATAGAAGGCTGGTGTTTCTACAGAAGAGGAGCATTAAGAAGCTGGAGATGTACACTGCCTCCAGGACATGGGCCTGCCAGCATCCTGCTAGGCCTTTCCCCATGAAGAGGTCACCTTGCAGCATAGCCGGAGCTAACGTTCACGGTAAAAGGAAGGCAAAAAAGCCTGTAGGTCCCTCTGCTCACATTCCTTCTCCCTACAGCAAGGAATTCAAAGCAATTCGACTCCAAAAACCATCTCCAGCCTATATCTGGGGGTCGTGAAGTGGGGACACAGAAAGTGTAACAGACAATATTTTGAAAATATATCTATGTTGACGGAGTACTCATTTTAAGGTTTAATTTAGGTCAGTCTTTCTGGATTCTGATTTGAGAGATTAGGGGCATATATGAGAAAGAAATAGCAGATAATGAGTCAGAGTTAGGGACATACCCAGGTCTATTCCTTTCAATGGACCAGAAAATATTTTGATAGCTTCTAGGTAATTTTCCTACAAAAGAAAAGAAAGAAGCGGGCAGTTATGGTTGTACAAATGCAACGCACAACAATGTATTCAAGTATATAAGAGGTATTGATAGGTATCAACATGACCTTTAATAAGTATGCTGAGCTTCCTTTACACAAATATTTACCAAGGGTCCACTATATGTTAGATGTCAAGGATTTAGCACTGAGAAAGAGATGGGGTCCTGGCCATCATGAAACGTAGAATCCAGTGGAGGAAACAAAAATGAAACAAGTGATAACACAAACAACAACTTAGTGGCAGTTCTGTTAAGTGCTCTGCAAGAAACATGAAAAATGCAGGGGGCTGGGATACATCTTGTCTGGAGAGTCAGGGATGCCACCTGAGTCAACGGCCTTTCAGCTGAGCCCCGAAGGCAGGAATGAGAGGAGGCGGAGGGAACTCGTGTATGGATGAAAACCGTGATATGGGAATGAGCTTCAGTGAGGGGCAGTGGAGCTAAGAGTTGGCCCATCTGGCTCCAGCTTGGTGACTGGGATACAGATGCAAGTGAGAGTGAGGGCCAAGGCCTGCAGGACTGTGGGCCATATTAAGGTGTGTGGACTGTCCTGGAACGCAGAACCCTTGAAGGGTTTTAGGATGGAAGAGACATGCCTGCTGCTAAGCCTTACAGAGGTCCCTGTGGCTGCTGTGTGGAAGGTGGATTACAGGGAGGCAAGAATGGATATGGAAAGCTATCGTAGCAGACAGAGATAATGAAAGCCTTAATGAGACAGAGACAAATGGATGGATTTGAGGCGTTATTTTGGAGACAGAATTAACAATACTTGGTTAACAACATGCACATAACTTCTCAATAGTGTAATAAGCAGATGTGAAAGGTAAGAAGATGTCTCAAATTTAATAAATAGGTAAGAATAAAAGCTAATATTTATTATGAGTCCAGTTGGTGCCAAACATGTAATAAATTGATTCAGTGCTTTATGTGTCACCTCATTTAATCTTTAACAACTCAGTGAAACATTATAGCCATTTTACAGATGAAGAAACTGAGGCTCCAAAAGGTAAAGTAACTTGTTCAAGGTCATACAGTTAATAGAGTTTGAAAGGTGAAGTGTTTAATCCACTATTAGTTATCCCTGGAGGGCAGAAGACTGATTTGCAAATATGAAAATTCTTGTTATTATAACTTTAAAAAAAGAGGAGATAGCTTTGAAAGCTGAGTCAGGAGAGACTCACCAGTTGTGGAGGTCCAGAAAGTACACACTTTGGAAGCCCGGTTTCCTTTAAAGTAAGAATCATTCCTAAAAAGGACAGTTGAAATCAGATCTTTCATCATCCCAACCTATAGCTCCTGTCACCCCAAGGGTGACAAAACAAACAAGCTGTTTTTACTTGTCCTTATTTCAGCTTTTAATGATCAGGGAACATATTTACAGCAGGAGTGATGTTAGCTAGAGGTATAAGGCACATGCAATATTCCTCAAATGCCTCTAGAATAAGCATGGCATATACTAGGGTGAGGCAGTGAGGCACATAGGGTGCAAAATTGTGCAAGTGAAGGGATGGCCTTAAATTTTGCATCCTAGGCACCTCCGTTCCTCACTCTAGTCTCAGTTCTGAGAATGGAACTGGTTCAACACTCCCCTCCTTCCTATCCACATCACAAAGCTTACAGAATTTGGCAGTAACACGATCTTGATCTCCTGCCCACCGATCTCCTAGTGGGTGGGCATGAACACTGGGGTAACCTGGACAGTGGGTATCTGTGTGTAGCTGCTGATGGTCTCAATGGTAGATATATTTACTGTAATCACCATCACCACAGTCTCCTGTCCATATCTGTCACATATCTCCAGCCCAGAAACTCAATAACTGAAGTGGATGGTAACACTCGAGGGCAGCATCCCTGTTAAACTCTGCTCTTCTGAGTCACAGCGTTTGATGCTCTGTGATGCCGCTGGCTGGGCTGGCATACAAAGAATTCCAGCTCCCCTGGACTCAGAACACGTGGGGGGAAAGGGAAAGGAAGGCACGTTAAAAATCCCAGAGACTTCCCTCCAGCCTATGACCCTGGCACGAATATACTCACCACACAATCCCCCGACATTACTCCAGTGCATTCGGGTCAGGAATATGTTGTCCAAACGAGACACCTTCAGCCTAAGAAAGAGAGAACGTTTGAGCAGGACAAAGCAGAGGGACCAGGGACGCTTTCTTCTGCCATAAAAACACTCCTGCGTCTCACCGCAGCCTTCAAGCCCCATAATCATCCCCACCCCACAAGAAAAGGGTTGACTCACTTGTGCTCCTGCATGAGTCGCTGGACTCCTTCTCCACAGTTGAAGAGATACCTACAGGGCGAACGTGACACACGATGCTCAGAAGACTCAATCTGTAAGATCTGGGCCACTGTTTCGACGCTCCATCGTGCACTCTGGGGAAAACACCCTGCACGTGCACGTGGCACTACCCGCCAGTGCTGCTAGCAGGACGCTGGGTTTGACAGGCTTCGGCGGAGGTGGCCGGGGCTGGGACAGGGGTGGGTCCTCCCCCATCGCCGGACCTGTCAAGCCCACAGCAACTCGGGGCCCCTCCCCTCGGCGTGCACGGGCGGGGGTGCGGCTGGGACCCCGGGTTGGAACGAGAACACGAGCACGCGAGTGTGAAGTGCTTCGGGGACTCCCGGACGCGCACGGACGGAGGATGTAAGGGATCGAGGATCTCCCACCCACCACAAGACAAAGACCGGCTGCCATCAAGAAACGCCACGCGTGCCAAGTGGGGGCAGCCGCAGCCCAGGGCCGGGCCGGGCGGGGCACGGAGACGCCGCGCAGTCCCGGCCGGACGCCCCCCGCGACGCACTGACCGGTTGTACTCGGAGAAGACGTACAGCGCCGCGCCCGCATCCCGGCCGCCGGCCGCCACCACCTGCAGGTACACGGTGTTCGGGCCCCCGGGCTCCCACGACGGGCCGCGCTTCTCCCGCGCGCGCAGGTGCCGCAGCGGGTCCTTGGGCGGCCGCTGGCGGCGGGCGGGTCCCTGCGACATGGTGCGCCCGGCCGCCGACCGCAGCAGCAAGGAGCGGAGCGCCCACATGCGCCAGTTGCCACCCAGGCTGAGAATGCAGCCCGTCACTTGGGTCCGCATGCTCCACGCCCCGCCCCTCCGCCCGCATGGCAGGCCCAGCCAATCCCGGCGCCGAGAGCCGAGCCGCCCGCCTACGCGAGGCCGCGCGTCCAATAGAGAGGAGCCTTGCCTCTAAGGACTTGTCAATTGGAGGTGACCATAGAGTGGCAGAATGCTAGAGCGCCCTGAACGGCCCCGCCCCTTGTCTCTCTCCGGGTTTCCCCGTGTCAATGCTGGCCGGAAAGGGTCCTTCGCCTGGGGCGGGGCTTCCGGGAGCGCGTGCACGGAAAAAAGCAACATTGGCAAAAAGAGTGAGGTCCTTGGAGTTTCCAGTGGCTGTTTTGCGGGGTTCGAGCCCCGTCACCACCAACGTGAGTTGTCCCCTTAGGCAAGTCATGCCCCTGGAGCTTTGGTTTGCTCTTGCGTATGGTTATGTTAAGTTTAATGGTGAGGAGGTAAATTATAAGGAGCCTTAGTATAGGAGCTTTCACTAATTTGATTTCCATTGTAATTGGTATGAATAGGTGTTTCTTACTGGCGTTGGGGAAGGAAAGCAAGAATAGTGAGGAGTGAAGAGCTCTGGAGCAAGAGAGTCTTGGGTCTATCATTCAGCCAGAATAATTAAGGATTTGCAACATCATGGATGAAACTTTATGGGATTATGTTGCAAACTAATGTAAACGGAGCCACTTTAAAATGGAGCCCAAGTGACCATCCCGGAGGTGCACCTCTTATTCCTCCAACCCTTGGAAAGTTGAAACAGAGCAAAATAACCTTTAGACTGGACCTAAAGCAACATTGTATCCCAAACAACTGCAAAGATACAAAGAAAGCAAATATGACTACCCGACTGATGACTGGTGGACGGAAATTAAAAACATTCTTTAGAATTAACATCGCTATTATCTGCACCTATCGAAATGTCTTCCTTCTATTGATATAATTGATGATGTAACTGACATAATTGTTCCCCTTCCCTTTCCATAAATACCCTTTGCTTTCTCCTAATTGGACCCTGTCGGGGTTTCTGCGTGAATCAGTGCTTTCTGAATAGCGAATCTTTTGATCTCAAATAAATACTTGCTGCCTCTCACTTTGGCCTTTTATTTTTAGGTTACCAATGCTAAGTGAAATAAGCCAGACAAAGACAAATACTGTATGATTTCACTTATATGTGGAATAAAAATAGGAACTCATAGAAATAGAGCAGATTGATAGTTAGCAGTGGCTGAGGGGTTAGGGAACTAGGTGAAAGTGGTCAAAGGGTACAAACTTTCCGTTATAAGATGAGTAAGTTCTGGGGATCTAATGTATACAGCATGTTGACTAGTTAACAAATACTGTGTTGTATACTTGAAAAGTTACTAAGAGAGTGGATCCTAAAAGTTCTGACCACCCACACAAAAAGGTAACTGTGTGAGGTGATACATGTGTTAACTAACCTTATTGTGGTAATAATTTTGCAATATGTAGTTACATAAGTCGTCACATTGTACACCTCAAAGTTATACAATGTTACATGTCAATTATATCTCAATAAAGCTGGGAGGAAAATAAAAACAATACTAAACTTTTGAAAATTATTAGGAAATGTAATGAAACACTGATTTTTTCCCTTGATGACAACTTTGATTCTTTTTAAAAAGCATATTAAATTCCATGCAACTATATATATAGTTTTACTGGTTCTCTAGGCTCATATCTGTCAGGTAATTCCAAACTACTTATACCTTAAAAATACAGGAAGAATCACTTTTGGTCATCTATTTATATAATATTCTGAGAGCTGGGTGAAGCTTGGGAAGGTCAGTGGTTATGAGGTTGTTTCTGTGGCACAGTATGACTTTCTGCACTCATGCTCTGGGTCATATTTTCATGCCTATTACATGATGAAGACAAAGACTTTCCCAATCTGAGATTATACTGCAATGTAAATTCTGTGAGTACAGGGCTTTGTTGGTCTAGAGCAGGGGTGTCCAAACTTTTTTCAACGTTTTTTACCAAGGGCCATATGTGGTAAAATACACAAACAGCCGGGCCACTCGTTCGAGGTGAAGACATATTGCCTCACCTGGTTTATTTAAGTAAACTAAATATATGTTTGGAATTTGCTGCGGGCTGCAGTTGGCCGGCGGGCTGCAGTTTGGACACCCCTGGTCTAGATGCTGTACCATTAGCTCCTAATGGGCTTGGCTTATGGCAGGAAATTAATATTAGGAAATTAGGAAGGACCCAGTGTCTTAAATGAGGCCGTGCCCTTGCAGTTGAACAGGACCCAAAATTCAATCAAGACTGTGGACGAAAAGAAGGTTCTATGGACAGTAACTTCACAGGGTGATCTGATCATAAATTCCTAAGTGGGCAGGTCATATTGGGTAGTCACGCCCAGGCATGTAACTTTTTAGTAAAAGGTTAATCTTTGCCTTAAGCAAGCCTGTCCATTGTTTCTATGCATCTAGGTAACACACCTTTGAAGTAAGCTTAACCACCCTCAAGAAAGCACATAATCTTGTTAACTATTCTGTAATGGAAGAGTCCCTGATTTCCCAGAACCCTCTGATTACCCCGTGACCTCCTGTGAAGATGGGACTACCAGGCAGAAAAGCTGGCTGTTGAACACTGGTTTAGGTATCTTTCCATAAATGTACAATTATAAATATGTAATTTATAACTTGGCTTTCTAGTATGTACACTTGTAAGCATGGTTGCCATGAGTTAGTCCGCTTATCTCAGACATCTCTTGGTGTGCTCATAAATCAAATTTCTGCATTCACAAAGCTGAGGCAGATCTTGGGCTCCCCAGACTCTTGTGATATGAACAAGGGACACCTGCTCTGGGGCCCTGTCTGAGGCACCCACTGGCCTTCCCCACACTTACATTCATCCATGTACTCATTCTGTAACACACCTATGGAATTCATATTAAGTTCTAGATACCGTGCTAAGACGGTAAAGAGATAGCAATAAGACTGACATCATCTTGCCATCAAAAAGCTCAGAAAACTGCTCTTTTGGTGGCTGGTATGGGGTGTGGCCCCAAGGCTCACAAGGAAAATGTTATAAAGAAATGCGGATAGTGATGCTCTTATCTTCGTTGGGCCTAACTCTTAGGTGTTCCAGGTTTCAGCCCCTAGAGACCAGACAACTCCAAATTTGCTGGCCACAATGCATCTGAGGGAGATTTTTTTCTTTTGGGGGGGAGGGTGCAAAACAAATCATATCATTTTTAAAGACAAATTACATTGCCCTCAAGTCCCTCAGCAAGTTCCAAAACTGCTATTCTTTATTACTAAGAGCTTGGAAACCTTTCAAGGAGTTTCTCAGCTTAGTGTGGTAGCTGGACTCTGGCAAGGCTGTCACACTTCCTCTCTCCTTTCATGCAGGAGGAGCCCTCTGCTGGTGCATGCCTGGCTTACTGATGTAACCTTTTGTGTACATTACTCCATTTAATTCTCCCAACCACACTGAGAGGATGTAATTAATATGCCCACTTAACAGAAGAGGAAACTAAGGCTCAGAAGCTTTGTAATTTGCTTATAGTCTATACAGCTGTCTGACTCCAAAGCCTGTAGGTTGAACTGCCTGCCAGACTTATCGCTGGTGGGGATCGGATTCGGATTTTTGGCCTAGGCTTCCCATTCAGGAAGGGACTCAAATTTAAACTTCATAGCGTTTCTCACTGAAGTTATACAGTTGATACATTGACAGGATCGAATGTGTCAATACACGTGACAGTGTTTTTCATGCAATTTTAAACTTCTGTGCCCTGTTGGATTTTACTGTCTACCACAGGTCAGCTGCCTAAGGCCTGGGGCCAAGTCCAGCCTAACATCTGTTTTTGTTAATAAAGCTTTATTGGACCACATTCATGCTCTTTGTTTGCACGTTTTTAGTGGCTGCTATGACAGCACAAGAGAATGGCGTAGTTGTGACAGCCCCTGTGGCCTAAAAGCCTGAACTATTTACTATCTGCCTCTTTACAGAAGTTGTTTGCTGAGACCTGATCTATATTATGAATTAATTTTTAAAACAAAGCTTGTCATTATCTTGAGCATGGCAACACTGTTCCATCACTGTTTGCGTTAAAAGTATGTTTGTGTTTTCAAGAATACCGTAGTTTTTAAAAACTTGGGTATATTTTTTTAATATACTAGGAGTCAAAAAAAAAAAAAAAAGTGGCTCAGCCGGCCTCAAGCTCAGAGAGGCTGCAGCTCTGCCACAATTAGTGCCTCCCAGGCTTCATTCATCTTTCAATCTTCAGTGTGAAGCACAGTCACCGAGACTTGGTGGGGGCCCCATACAATTTTGCTGGTGTCGTAGAGGATCTGCCTAGTATGAGCCTACTCACGCTGCACAACCTAATACCACAGACCGGGTGGCTTCAACAACCACACTTTATTTTCTCACAGTTCTGGAGGCTGGAAGCCTCCAGGGTTGCTTTCTTTCAAGGCCTCACTCCTTGGCTTGCAGACGGCCACCTTCTTCCCTGTGTCCTCATATGACTTTTCCTCTGTGTGTCCCTGGTGTCTCTGTGTCAAATTTCTTCTCTTACAGGGAAACCGATCATATTAGAGCCTACCATAATGGCCTCATCTTAATGTCATCACGTTTTCAAAGATCCTGTCTCTAAATACAATCACATTCTGAGGTTCTGGGAGTTAGGATTTCACCACATGAATTTTGAGGGGACACAATTCAGCCTGTAACAGCTCACTCCACCCTCTCCCCCTTCTACCTGGGATACCCTCAGCTTTCCCTGGGTCTGCTGCCCCCAGATAGTAGAAGGGAGAACTTTAGGGGCCCTCTCTTTTATGATCCCCACTGGTACCTGGACCAGAGTCTGAAACGAGGGTTCTGGGTCCTTCACAGACTTTTGCCAAGAAGTAGAGAAATAGGCTATGAGGCAATTCCTTCTTAACCTAATAGGAATAGAATTCTCCATGGAAGGGGCGCTAGTCCCTCACCTAGCAGGTGTACTCAACGGGCACTAGGCTGGAGCAGTTAAGTCTTCCAGGTTCTCAGTGCACATTCCAGTTCCATCTCACATCCTCCCTGAAGCATTGTCTGGGTGGCTCCTGCGATCTGCCTGCCCTGCGTTTGCTGCCTCCAGGTCTCTGGGTGAGAATGGGGAGACCTGGTCAGGGCTCAGGGTCCCATCACAGTGACTCGGGTCCCCAAGGGTTGCAACACGTGCCCTCATCCCTGGAGGGCTCTGTGGGTGGCAGCCTGGGGAATGCTGGGCCTCTAGGGAGGCAGCTCCTTCAGCAAGCATCCAGCTATTTTTAAAGCTTGTTTTTAATGCTACGAACTGCTAAGCACTGTGTTGCCAGTTAGAAAAAAAAAAAGCACCATATTTTATCAAGGAGTGTACAGGCTGGCAGGACACTGGCAAATGGGAACCTTAGTATTTTTCTCACCACTAATTTATACTGAAAAATTTCAAACATACATTGAACACCCATCACCCACTGCTTAGATCCACCATTAACATTTGCTATACATGTTTTATCACATATCTACTATCTATCCATGCAACCATGCACACGTATGTTATTTTTTATACATTTTAAACCAAGCAAGGCATATTATTTTGAGACATTTTCTTCTTCTTTTGGGTCCCCTCCCCCACTTCAAGCAGTGAGCGAGCTACCTTTCATGTTTCAGGAGAGGGATATGGCGGGAAGAGGGCTGAAGTAGCCCCAGAGTCATCCTTGCTTTTGTTCCCCAACTGTCATTTCTTGAGAATACCAGATTTGCTGGGCAGACACCCTGTCTGTGGCAAAAAGGTGAAAGGAGAAAGGCTTCCCTGAGAAATAGGGACCGATACTCTGGAGTGAGAAGTGGGTTGAAGTGCAGGGAGTTCTGTTGCCTGTGCCCTGGGGAGAGCCCCTTGAGGCTACCAGACTCTAGGGAGGAATGGCTGCTTGGGGCATCTGACTGTGCTGGCCAAGACGATAAGCCTCTCAGGTCACTGGGGCCCATGACTGAGGACCAGGTGCGCTCTCATTTGCCTTGTGTGTGGTTCTTCCTCTGTACCCCATTATGGACAGGATTATGTTCCTCCTGAATTCCTTGTTGAAGCCCTAACTCCTAGTAACCATAGGGTATACCTATATTTGGAGACAGGGCTTTTCATCAGGTAATTAAGTTACAGTGAGACCATTAGCGTTGGCCCTGATCCGGTTCCTTCTCAGAAGAGATTAGGACACAAGACACACCAGGGAAGCTCCCTCACAGAGGAAAGACCATGTGAGGACACATCGAGATGGCGACAGTCTACAAACCAAGGGGAGAAGCCTCAGAAGAAGGCAAACTTTGACATCACACATCCATTCTCCAGGACTGTGAGAAAATAAATGTCTTCTTTAAGCCCCCCCACCCCAACCTATGGTATGCTGTTACGGCAGCCTAACTAATGCTAATGCAGCCCACCCCCATGGTTGCTGGGGTACAGGGGATTCTGAAACAGAGGTCAGGATTTTCCATAACCTAGCCTAGTGGATCAAGTGAAGGGTTGTTTTGTTTTGTGTTTTGTTTGTTTTCCCAGCTGATGTTTTTGTTGAGAGTCATATTCAATACACCCTTAAACCACTGATTTGAGTATGTATGTTAATAGCGGTATCCTCAGGGTACAGAAAAATGGCATCAGGGAAGGCTTCTCACAGAACATATGGCATACTCGGGATTTTGAAAAATTAATGGATTTCTAGAATGGCAAGATGAGGAAAGTCATTCTAACTAGAGGGAACAGGGAGGAGCTAGGAAAGACAGGCGTGTCCCCGAAGAACCATACAGAGTGGTTGACTGAGTGCTGACTTCGCGATGGGCATGCGTCCAGGAGTTTAAATGTGTAAATCATCTAATCTTCACAACAATCCTGTCAGGTATATCCTGTAATAACCCCCACTTCACAGATGAGAAAACTGAGGCAGAAAGGGAGTAACTTGCCTGAGGTTACAAAGCTAATAAGTAATGGAGCTTGAATGGAAACACAGGCCACCTGGTTCCCCAGTTTCCATTCCCCACACTTCACTATTTCACTCCTCAAACATTTGCTGTTACTGGAGGATAAATTCAGGATTCAGTAGGACTCTTCTATAGGTGGGCCAGGAGCTGTATCTGGAAGTTGGCAGAGTCAGATGATGGAGGACCTTGGCACCTTCATTTTATCCTGCAGTCCAGGATCATTCGGGCTGGAGTTCTCAGATCCCTGAGTTTGTTGATTTACTCTTGGG
Organism: Rhinolophus hipposideros; assembly: GCF_964194185.1. Taxonomy (NCBI): domain Eukaryota; kingdom Metazoa; phylum Chordata; class Mammalia; order Chiroptera; family Rhinolophidae; genus Rhinolophus; species Rhinolophus hipposideros. The sequence goes on along the minus strand of NC_138066.1, from coordinate 5,920,586 downwards.
GATCTAAGGATTCCAGAATTCTTCAACACTTTCCGTTTTAAGGTACTCTAAAGGAATTACTACATTTAGCACAGGTCTCAGGAACAGCCACCCACTTGCATTTCTAATTATGCTCCTGCTGGTGTCATGACTTCCAAAGGGCTAAGGTTTACTAATTAATTCGTAAGTCAAACTGGAATTCACAGATACGCTCTCAGGGACTTCAGTGTGCATATATATATATATATATATATATATATATATATATATATTTTTTTTTTTTTTTTCATTTAATGGTGTTCCTTGTATTACTCACATTTGAGAAACACCACTGCAGGATTCTAAACTGGGATGGGGGTGGCAGGGAGAACACAGAGGCTGGATTCTGCGGTCCCTGGAGGGGAACCCTGGTGTGTCCTGTGTGGGGCCCACTCTTGGTCCAGGGAGTCAGGAGTTGCCCAGGGAGGAGGGGTGCCCGTGATGCAGCTGGCATCTATGCAAGCAACATGATCCATCAGGCATCCAGGGACTCTGGGGTCTCGGGCCTGGCCTAGACCAGCTAGGGAACTTTGGGCAAGTTTCTTAGCTGCTCCGAACCCCGCTTCCCAGGATGTGGTAAGGCCTAAAGGAGGTAGTAGAGGCAAAGCCCTGACCTAGAGCAAGCACTGGATCTGAGGTGGTCTTCCCCGCTCCCTCCTCCTTCTCTTTTCCCCTCAGGCTTCCTCATCCCCTCTAGGTGCAGACTGCAGCCCCATTTCTTTCTGGCAGGTGCCGCACTGAATTGTCACCCTGCACTTGTTTGTATTTCCTTCTAGACTGTGCCTTCCTTAGGAACACAGAGAAAGGTGTTTGTATCTCATTCTAAGGATGATGGGAAGCCAAAAAGGGAATTCAGCAGTGGGATGATCAGATTTTCTGTGGCTGCTGCTGGCTGCTGTGTGGAGAGGAGACAGGGCGGCAGTGACAGGGACACCGGGAGGCTTGTAGAAGATGGATTGTGGCCCTGACTAGGGTGGGAGTGAGGCAGACGGAGAGCCATAGAGCCTGGGATGGATCAGGACTCGGTTTGAAGTGGAGTCCTCAATCTGTTGATGGTTGGGGGTGGAGTAGGGGATAAAGGAAATTCAGGATCAAGGGTAATTCCACATTTTGAGGTGGGTAAGCAGGCAGATGGGGTACCTTTTGCAGGGATAGTAAAAGCCGGAAGAAAGCAGACGGAGGGTAAGAGCAGAGTTTGGTTTTCATCATGTTGGGTTGAGCAGCCAGCATAGGTGGGTGTAGCAAGTAGCCTGCTGTGTGCATGACTGCAGGTCCAGAATTGTTTAGGGCTGGTGATATGAAATCGGAATCCGCTGAATTCAGATGTCACTTAAAGCCCCAGGACTAGCTGAGATCCCATGGGGAGAGCATCTCGTATAATAAAGAAAATGTGACCCCCCCCACTCAATCAGGAGACACAGCAACATTTCCGACATTGAAAACTTGAGCAGAGGACCTAGAGCCAGAAAAGGAGGCTTAGAAGGAACCTCCATTGAGTCAGAATGAAACCTGTAGAATGTGCAATCACAAGATGAAGAAAAGTACTTAAGCAAAGAGGGCAAATGCAATCAGGCAAATGCCACTGAGAGGTCCGGCTTGGTAAGAAAAGAGAAGGGGCGGTAAGTGGTGACATCACATTGCCCTCACTCTGCATACTTCTGGGCTGATCATGGTACACTTTCCCCCTGGACACAGACACTACCTCAGAATCCTTCTCAACACTCTTTCTGGTTGCCACTCATAGATTGAAGATGGCATGTAAACTAAATCTATTTGCCATTTCTGATATAATCTAATCTCCCAGTTTTATAGGAGAAGAAACCGAGTCCCAGAGAGATTTACTCTTCCAATATTTCACCAGTAGGCATCTAGTATTCTGCCTGCCAGTCCATCAGTGAAGTGGTAGGGCCACAAGGAAAAACATAGTTATCTCGATTCTAGAATGTTTTTGTGGAATGATTGTGTATTAGTCAGGACTGTCCAGAGAACCAAGAGGATGTGTGTATGTCTCTGTGTGTGTGTGTGTGTGTGTGTGTGTGTGTGTGTGTGTGTAGAGAAGGATTTATTTTAAAGAAATGGTTCATGTGCTTGTGGAAGCTGTCAAGTGCAGTCTGCAGGGTGAGGCAGCAGGCTGGAGACCCAAAACAGTTGTAGTTGAGTCTGAAGCCCATCGGTTGGCAGAATTCCCTCTTCTTCTGAGTCAGTCAGTCTTTTATCCATTCAGGCCTTCAACTGATTGGATGAGGCCCACCCATATTATGGAGCCTAATCTGCTTTACTGAAAGTCTACTGATTGAAATGTTAATCTCATTTAAGTTATACCTTCACAGAAACTTCTAGAATAATGTTTGACCAAATATCTGGGTATCATGGCCCAGCCAAGTTGACACATAAAATTAGCCATCACATATCGGTTTAGATTGTTTCATTTTAGGAAACAGACTTAACAGTAGTCTTGTCTGCTGTTAGGAGGAAAGGTACAAAGCGGGTGTGGACCTGTGCTGGCTGTCTCATGCTGAGGAAGCATACATAGGAAACTTGGCTTTGGTGATTATAAAGGCATCTGAAATGTGACCACCCTAACAAAAGCAGTAACAGCTGCAGTTTATTGAGCATTTATTATGTACCAGACAGCCTGCTAAGTGCTTTCCAGGAATTCTCTCATTCGGGATCACTCTGGCCCCATCTGGCCAGACCTTGCCTACACGTAGCCACGCCCTGTCTAAGGTCTGTTACCTCCCCAGGACCCTAACCCAGAAAGTCAGCCACAGAACCTTTCTCCAGGACCCATTGATTGGGGGATGTTTTTCAAGAGGGATGGTGGGACAGAAATTCCTCCTCTCCTCCAGGAGCCTGAAACCATAGCCCAGAAGCTTCTTTGTTCTCTGCTTTCTGTTCTGCCTAATTCCTCCCATGAGTGAGCCTAGTTATTTCGATTGGGGAAATGCAAAGGTGGGAATCTCTGGGAGGAATTGTTAGTTACGATTTTAAAGCTATTATTCCACTTGGTTCATGATAGTCAATAGGGTCATCTTCCGTTGGTCACATATATTGGAGGATCGAGTAGCTGCATTCTTCCTTATAAAGGAGAGCAGGATGCATTCAGAGGATTGCAAATACCTGATTATCACTGATGTAAGACAACACTACTTTTTCTCTATTTTATAAGAGAAAAAAACTCACAAAAGATCTTGAATGCTGCTTTATGTTCAGATTTGTGTTCATTCTCTCTCTCTCTTTCCCTCAGTCAGTCTTTTATCCCTCCCTCCTTCCCCCCCTCCCTCTCTCTCTCCTTAACTAAAGGAAGCTGGTAGCAACCACTCTGCTTTGCAGCTCAGCTGGTAAAATGCCTGGAGAGCAGCCAGTGGCCTGGGTTCAATCTACTGATGAGTCATCAATTTCTTTCTCACCCAAAACATCTGGTTTAGGATCCTGAGTTATGAGCTAATATTAAATATAAAAGTTCATAGCATCACATATATAATACTGTTGATTAGAAACATCAAGAAAAGTAATTGACTGGAGGGGACTCGGTGTGACCAGCTGGTTGAACATCTGGATGGGATCCAAGGGGCCTGAATTAAATTCCCAGTTCATCCATTCTTTCTTGGCCAGAAATATCTGGTCTGGGATCTTTAAAGATTTTGACTCTCCTCCTTGGATATTACTTTTTCCAAATGTTTTATATACCAAAAAATGGGAATGTGTGTTTCAGTTCACTGTAAAAGACTACAATAAAATAACAATAGTTTTTATCCTCTCAAGCCTCCGTTCGTTAGACATTTATTGGTTTTCATTACGTGTTTCCTTCGCTGTGGCGTGGTACCAGCTGTGACCACTTGGTGGCAGTGTGCACTCATTTTTCCCCCCCATGGGTTGAGGTTTTAGAGGAAGAATGCAGCTACTCAATCCTCCATCTGTTTGGCAGCTGAGCGGCCCAGGAAGGGGAAGAAGACTTCCTAAAAGTCTGGGGCTTTGTTATCAGGGGGCTTCACTTGACATATATTACTTAGTTTTCCACAAAATTCCTTTGCCAACTGCATCCCTGTGACCAATAACTTGAAGTTAACCAAGCCTTTTGGTGAGACTTGATGTTTTGTTTGCTGAATAGTTGTTTCGCACCAAGACACCATGGATTTCTCCTTATCACCCCCTAATACTTTCAGGCCCATGATTTAAAAAGGACAGTGGCTTCTTTCCTGGAATCTTCTCAAGCAGCTTCTTTTTCCGGGATGTCAGGCAGAAAGTAAGTAGTTCCCATCGCAGGTGCCAAATCACATTGGTAGAGTAGCTGCTTGGGGTGTTGTGTTAAGTTGTGTTAAGAAGGACTCTGAGACCTCATGGTCCAGGCTCAGACAGCAAGAATACTCGCTCAGCTTTCGCATGAGAAGAGAAATGGGGACGTAGACCGTAAAACCAGAGTGAAGAGTGAAAGGCTAGAACCAAAAAATGTATGCAGGCAATTTTGAACTTTCCTTTTGCTGCTCTGAATCAGTAATCGTCCAAAACCACCTATACACCTCACCCAGCATCCTCTGAGGTGGTTTTGGGCTATTGGAGGGGCAAACTGTACGATTACAGAGGCCGGGCGGGTAAAGTGGATGAGTGACCAGCAGGGAGAGGAGAGGACCGGCGAGGCAGAGCCCAGGAGCCCTAGACAAAGGGGCTGTTCTGCTCAGAGTCAAGAAAAACTCGGTGGTTGCCCTGCGTGATGCAGGTCCAGACAGTGCCAGATCTTGGGATTGTAAGCCTGGAAATGTAGGTTTTTATGTGAAATTTCCCGGCAATATCTATAAACACGTGGGCCAAAAAGGAAATGCATGGAAGCCAAATTTGGGCTCTTAGGAACGTCCGGCCTGTTTGAGCACTTATTTCTATGACCGCCATCTAGTGGGAAAAGTGGGTTGCTGCGCCCTTTGTTCTACAGAGCGGAGGGAACCAACTTCTTCCTTTCCTCCCTTCCTAAATTTGGGGTTTGATTTCCAAAAAAAATATTGCTAGGAAAAGGTTTAGTGTGTCACCCTGATGGCCATTCTCCTCCTTCCCTTTCCGGAAATCGGTGAAACTGAAGGTGGGGCAGTGTTGGGAGGGTGCTGTTGAAACCCTGAGGTGGGGGCGGAATTGGGACAGCCAGGCTTGAGGACCCGCTTTGCTGCTGGGAACTTCGCACAGTGCTTCCAGACCACCGAATGAAATACTCGTAACACATCGACCTGGCTGGAGTCCTGATCCAAAGACCCTGAATGAATGAAAAGGATTCATGCTTATGCATGCCGGGCGGGCGTTCTCGGCCCCCATCCTGGATGCTGAAGGCTTTTCTTAAATGAACTTCATGGACGTCTTTGAACACCCTCCCCTCACCCCCGAAATTGTATGCAAAAGTCTTTGCTTGCATATTTTTCTTGGGCAGCGCTGCTGGCCCGAGTCAGGTTCTCGAAGGGGCCTGTAACTCAGAAAGGATTGTCAGACCTGAGCCGAGTGGATTCCTCTGGAGGGATTGTTAGAATGCAGACAGCCGACTCCTCTCCCAGACTTTCTCATTGCTGAGAAATTGCCCTTCTAAGAAGTTCCCAGGTGATGCTGAAGGTGGTGGTCCAGGACCACATAGGCACGTTGGGGACGACAAGGGAAGGAAGGAAAATCCTCCCCTCCTGTCCCTACTCCGGTGGATCCAAGGCCTGACCCGTGGCCAGTCTCCTCACCTCTCTGAGCCCCAGTTTCTACACCTGTCAAGTGAGGTCTCTGGGCCTGATTCCCCAATAAAGAACAGAGCCTAGCACTCTTGCCTTTCTCCTGGATAGGGAGAATTAGAGAAATTACAGGAAATTTTCTTTTTCAAAACATTTGCTTTCAAGTGTATTAAGCTATAATTTTGATAAAGAAAGGCACCCATTGTATCCACTTAAAGTGCAGTTCAATGAGTTTTCAAAGTATGCTCCTGAGTAAGCATTGCAGTCAGGACACAGAACATTTTCACTACCCCTAAATGGTTCTTTGAGGGTCCTAAATGGAGCCCCTTCACGGGACATTCACGCCTGGTACCAGGCAACTTTTGGCACGTGTGTGTTAAACTTCACTTCTCTTTTTCTTGTCTGGAAAGCTCTTTATCAGGTCCTTTAATTCTAAATGATAACCTTGCTGGGTAGAATACCCTTAGTTGTAGGTCCTTGCTTTTCATCACTTGAATATTTTGTGCCAATCCCTTCTGGCCTATAAAGTTTCTGTTGAGAAATCAGCTGACAATCTTATGGGAGCTCCCTTATAAGTTACTAGTTGCCTTTCTCTTGCTGCTTTTAGGATTCTCTCTTTGTCTTTAACCTTTGCCATTTTAATTATAATGTGTCTTGGTATGGGCCTGCTTGGATTCATCTTGTTTGGGACTGCACTTCCTGGACTTGTATGTCTATTTCCTTCACCAGGTTAGGAAAGTTTTCAGTCGTTATTTCTTCAAATAGGTTCTCAATCCCTGGCTTTCTCTCTTCTCCTTCCGGTATGCCTATGATGCAAATGTTATTACACTTGATGTTGTCCCAGGAGTCTCTTAAACTATCCTTATTTTTTTGGATTCTTTTTTCTTTCTGCTGTTCTGATTGGATGTTTTCTGCTACCTTGTCTTCCAAATCACTGATTCAAAGCTCTGCTTCATCGAGTCTGCTGATGATTCCTTCTAGTGCATTCTTCATTTCAGTTGTTGTATTCTTCACTTCGATTGGTTCTTTTTATCCTTTTATAAGCTTGCTATGTCTTTGTTGAAGTTCTCACTAAGTTCCTTGAGCATCCTTGTAACCATTGCTTTGAACTCTGTCTCTGGTAGGTTGCTTGCTTCCCATTCATTTAGTTCTTCTTTTGGAGTTTTCTCCTGTTCTTTCATTTGGATATCTATATTTGTTTCCTCATTTTGGCTGCCTCTCTGTGTTTGCTTCTGTGTATTAGGTAGATCTGCTCTGTTTCCCAGTCTTGGCCTGGTGGCCTGATGTAATAGATGTCCTGTGGGCCCTGGCACAATCTCCCTGGTCACCTGTTCTAGGTGCTTCAGGAGTGTCTCTTATGTGGGTCGTGTGTGCCTTCCTGTTATAGCTGAGCCTCGATTACTATTGGCACATCAGTGGGTGGGATTGATCCTCATGCTGATTGGCTGTGGGGTTTGGACACACCCACAGCTTGTGGGCTGCCTTATGGAGAGCTTACTCTACTGAGTTGGATTTGCCCCGACAGGCTCTGGTGCCTGCTGAGACTTCCCTTTGTGTGGGCCACTTGTGGGACTAATTGAGTAGTGCTCTACTGTGATATGAAGCCATTCTCCAAGTATGTTGGTTCTGGGGCTTCTTGCGAGGGGCTCTGGTACAGGCCTAGGTCACCCACTGTCTGTGACCAGCTGGTAGGAGCTACAAAGTGATCCGCAGTTATTTGCTGCCTGTGCTAAACCTGGAGGCATGTGGGAGCGGCCACATTGCAAACCCAGGGGAGCTGCCATCAGTACTGTGGTTGGGGTTTGCTCCATAAAAATCCAGGACACCCTGAGGCCTGCTGCCACTTTCCAGCTTCCTTAAGGTTCAACCACTGATAAAGGCTTGTGTGGTATAGGAGTTGGGAGAGGCAGAATCTCAGGGAGTCACTAGAATGGGAAGAATTGTGCTCACCAGGTTAATGTAGATTCTGGTTTGGTGCCAGTGCTAAGCCTGGAGAGACTCAGCAAAAGTCTCAGAGCACACTGAGGCCAGTCACCACCTATGTGGCCAGGGGACTCTGATAGTTTTCCAAAGAAGAGTGCAATGCCAGCAGGGCTGGCTGCTTGCCATAAAAGTACCTTGGGCATTGGGGGAGTTGGGTGCAGCAGAGTCCCAGCAAGTCAGCAGGGTGAAGCTGTAGAGATCCCCTGCCAATCAGATTCAGATTCAGCTTGTGGGGGTGGGCTCAACACAGGAAAGATGGTGCACAGCTGCTGGCTGCCTGGAAGGAGCACCCTTACAGGGAAAATTGCAACTGTTCTCCAGCTCTCACCCTAAGCCACACACCTCAGTCTGCACCCCCATATGCCTGTGATGCCCCTGAGACATCATCCCTCCACCAGAGCCCAAGATGAATGCTTATGAGAGTTTGCGCTCTGGCACTTTAAGAGGATGTCTGGGTTTCCTGCAGCCTTCCTTCCCCCTTGGATGGTCAGATTCCCCATTGTTTTTCACAGCCAGATGTTGTGGGGGCTTCTCTTCCAGGCACCAGTACCCTGGGCAGGGGAGACTTGGGGTTGGGGATCCTCGATCCTTTGGGGGAACCTCCATGTCTAAGATATCCCTCCTGATTCTCAACCTCTACATGGAGATTGTGGGCCAGCACGTTTTTCATCTCTGCCCCTCCTACCAATCTTGACATGGCTTTTTTATATCTTTAGTTGTAAAACTTCTGTTCAGCTAGATCTCAGATAGTTCTCTGGGTTGATTGTTCTGTAATTTAGTTGTAATTTTAAAGTGCTCATGGAAGGAAGGCACAGTGTTTATCTGCTCCACCATCTTGGATCTCCTTCAATCCATATCTAATTTCCTCATCTTTCGGTCTTCAATTTAAGTGCTTCTGCTAAGTCCCTTTTGCCAGGTAAGGTGACATAGTCACAGCTCCTGGTGGGTAAGATGTGGACATCTTTGGGGGGGGCACTGCACAGCCCACTACCTTCACACAGCACAGAAGGGACTTCCAAGCCCACAGCCAAGCTTTCCAGATCAGGCCCTCCATATGGGGCCCGTGTTCACCCACTCAGCCATATCTGCTTTCCCACTTCTACTATACAAGCAAAAGAGGTTTTATTTTCCCCCTGTTCAAATAAAAAATAATACCAGCTAATATTAATTCTGCATCTAGTATGTGCCAGGCACTTTCTCAAGCATTTTATATCCCTTAAGTCAACTTAATTCTCACAGCAATTATGTAAATTGAGTGTCATTTTTATTCCTGTTTTCTCAGTTAAGAAAACTAAGACACGAAATGCATAAGGAACTGCCCCAGGTCACACATCTAGATGGCAGAGCAGGGATTAACTCAAGGAAGTGAACTCTGGCATGCTTGCTGCCAACCACTGCATATGCTCATACTGCCTCTTCTGAACGCTCCTGCGTGTTTGCTCAGTGCTGCTTTTGGAACCAGTTTCCTAACTACGTCTAAAGGGGATCAGAACATATACCCCCAAAATATGCTGTGTTGGTGTATTGAGTATTTTGAACTCAAGGCAATTCAGAATTATCAGATGCAAAAAGTGCTCATTGACCTCCCCCTTTCTACCTAGAAGCCAACCATAAATATCCCATGAGAAAGTACAATTCTGACACCAATTCCCATGTGTGTGTTTTTCCACACCACCAAGAAATTCTCTGATAGCAGCTGGGTGTCTTATAATTCCATTCAGTTCTGATTACCTACTTGGAGATAGCTCAGTCTCATGAGACTTCCCTCTCCTGCCTACTTCAGATGCCAACCACAAGTTCAGGTTTTCACCAGTGTTGACCAACCAGCTACAGATCAGAGGTTCCAACAGACCTCTCCTTGGGTTCTATTAATTTGCTAGAGCAGCTCACAGAACTCAGGAAACAAGTTTACTTACTAGAGTAGTGGCTTATTACAAAGGATATTAAAACATAGTGTGAGGTCCCAAATGGGATGAAGGAACTTCTGTTCCTCTGGAGTTTGAGGCCCAGAATATGGATGTGTTCTGGTCCACCAACCTAGAGGCTCCCTGAACTCCTCCTTTTGGGTTTTTATGGGGACTCCATTACATAGGATGATTGATTAAATCATTGGTCATTGTTGATTGATTCAACCTCCAGCCCCTCTCCTCTCCTGAAAGGTCAGGGGATGGGACTGAAAGTTCCAACCCTCTAATCATGGTTGGTTCTTCTGGGAAACAACCCCCCATCTTTAGGGGATTCCCAAAATTCATCTAATTAACACAGACTCAATTGTAATCGAAAGAGGCTTGTGATGAATAAGACACCATTTTACCTGTATAGATCTGAAGCGATTTCAGGAACTGAGGACAAGAGACCAAATATTATGCTCCCATTATTTTTAGTGCTTAGGGAACTCAAAGGGTATTGGGAGCTGTGAGCCAGGAACAAAGAAGAAATTTTAAAAATCACAGTTTCTAGCTCAACCAATTGAAAAGTCCAGGGGTAGATAACTGAGGGTAAGAGGTCCTCAGTTACGACTGGATCTAGGTGTTCTAAAGGTGTCACAGAAACCTGTCCTACTCTCTACCTCTGAGCTCCATGCTTCTCTTTGTTGGCCTCATTCTCAGACAGGCTTTAGCCAGGAATAAGCAGATGGGCATCCATAGCTCCAGGCAGATGCTCAATCATCTTGGCAACCCCAACTGAAAAGAATGCCTGGTTTACAAAGGTTCCAATAAAAATCCTGTGGATCATGCTCGTTGGCTTTGATTGTCTCAGTTTCTGTCACATACCCAGCTCTAAGCCAAGCTCAGGGTTAGGAATGCTTCACTCTTATTCGCTAAGACTGGTTTACTTGCCCACATACAGAGTGAAGGGAAAGGGTCACCCCATCCAAAACTCATAGACTGATCGTGGGGAAGGAGCAATGGTCCTCCAAAGGAAAATCAAGAAGATGTTATCGTCAGAAGAGGAATTGATCTCTGGGCATCCAAAAATGGCAGATTATTATTCATACGCTCTCTTTGGAGCTGTCATTTTCGAGGCCTGCTGTCTTCTTTCTGGATAGGCCTTTGGTATATATCTCTTGCCAGGGGGGCTTGGTATATCTCCCTACCTAGGAGGCTATGTATCTCTTCTTCATACTCTTTTGAATTCTGTGTCCTTACAGCAAAGGAGTCATATGGGGTGCAGTTGGTCTAGCCTTGGCAAACATGTCCTGTGGCTCATAAGTGTCCCAGGCCAGCTCACCAGGAAGGCATATTCAGCAAAACCCATTAGGAACACAGAGCTGTGTTAGATCCTGTGGCACAGTGTCCAGATGTCCTTTTCAAGGCCTATGCACACATTTCCTAGCTCCTGGGAATATTGTTCATGACTATGATGGCTCATAGCTATGCCCCTCACTGGGAATTGCCCACAGGTGTGCTGTGAAGAACTTGCTTCAATCAAGGTTTAGCTCACAGTCAATGAATGGCTGAAGTGGGGTTGGCCACCCTAAATACAGAGTCCCCATTGAATCAGCCGAGGCTGCAGTTGTAGCCACATTATGAGTCGACTTCCCCTTCACACACACTGCTATCTTCCCTACTTCCTTAGAGACATCTCTCCAAGCTCTTTCCAGTAGACCTTCTACACACAACTCCCCGTCTCAAAGTCTGTTTCCAGAGAACCCAATCTAAGACATCTGGTTTTCTCTCGTTATTGTCAGTGGACTTGTTGCCCTAAAAGAAATAGGTATCTCTTTTTAAAGGCTTTACTGTAGAGGAACTGGTTCTCTGCTGTCCGGATTCAACCTCAATCTTAGGTAGTCCCTTAGTGTCTAAGCCTTGGGGCCATCTAGTTGGGACAATTTCACCTGCAACAAAATACCAATGCAGGTGTACAGCTAAATTGACTGATTTTGTAATAGTTTGGCCAATATTCGGCTGAATTTTCAGGGATAAATGAAGAAGAGATAGTCAGGGTTGAAGTTATAGGAACATGTTAAGAAATAGGGAGAGAAAGAGAAAAGCAGATTTGTTGTTCTGGCTGACAGCTCTGGTCTGGTGACAAAGACTCTTATTGACCAAACTTTACTCAAGCTCTTCTGAGCGCTTTTTCAACTAGGCCTTGATTTTGGATTTCTGTGTTCATCTTTGAATTGTCCATTTGTATCTAGAATCCTTCTAAGTCAGTTTAGCCAGAATCCTTCATTCTCCATATCTGATTACCCTCCATGATCAAGTATCTCATCCTCCACCATCTCCCAGGTAGTGTCTGATCACCCTGGCCTGCCTTCAGGGAGAACCCCGTTAGGTCAGCTTACCTGAATCCCCCCTTATCCTTGATGCTTCCTCTGAGTAACCCCCAACACTGCTCCCACTTTTCATCATTGCATTCAAAGTTGAGCCCAGTCTCTCCCCCCACCACCGACACACACGCCGCAAAACCCCATTGCAGTGGCTCCGATACCTGTTGTGATAGTCATGAATAATATTTTCATTAACCCTGATGGGGGCCTGCTCATCATTTAAGATCTAGTTCAACGTTACTTCTTCTAAGAAGCCTTTCCTTCCTGTTATGGCCCCTTTTTGTCTGGGCTTCTTTGTATGTTTTACAAGTTTTAGTCGAAGCCACACACATGGACACAAATCATTGTATATACTGTGTAATGTTTCTTCTAGTAAAGTGTTTTTCAAACTTAAAGAAAACATGAAATGCAGGATTCACTATAGGAATCAGACCTTACACATTATAGGAGGAGCCCCGGAAGTGAAGGTTCAGTAAAAGGAACTGAAAGATCTGAGAATCATCCACCCTCCTGACACCCAGCCATGATGGTGAGTCTGAGTTTACAGGAAAATCTGAGAGGCAGAATTTTTCATATTTTTCACCACAATCAATCAATAGTAAGAAATACCTTTTATATCAAGATCCAGTAGAAGAACATACACATACACATATATGAACAATTTCTACAATATAACAGTAATCTAGACTATGTGTGGCTGGTATAATGGAGCATACATCTGGTCTTTATCTTAGGTTTCTGGCACAGAGCTCAGAGAAACCTGGGAATTACCTGAAGGGTCAGAGTGGTAGGAGTAACTTTTGTTATTCACAATGAGCCCCTTCCAACCACACCTGAATTTATGCTAATGAGGTGATTCTTGGCAGGCCCCTAGATAGCTTCAGGATGGTGACTGGTCCCCAGAGGAACCAACCATTGGATGAAGGTTTCAGTCCCACCCTCTGACCTTTTGGGAGGGCAGAGGGGCAAGGGACTAGAAACTGAGTCAATCACTACTGGTCCATGATTTAATCAAGCATGTCTACATAATGGAACCTTGATACAAACCTCAGAACAACCAGGTTGGAGGAGCTTCTGGGCTGGTGAACCCGTCCAGGTACTGGGAGTGTGGTGCATACCAGCTCCTTGGGATTGGGGGGCTCCTGCATTTGGGACCTTCCAGATGTCTCACCCTATGTAACTCTGCATCTGGCTATTCATTTATAGCCTTCATAATAAATTGTAATAGTAAGTATAATTCTTTCCTTGGTTCTGTGAGTCATTCTTAGCAAATTATTGAACTTGAGGGGCATGATGGGAACCCCCAAATTTGTAGTTGTTCTTTAAAGTGCAGGTGCCTGGGCACCCCATTTGTTGGCATCTGAAGTAGGGGCAGTCTTGTGGGACTGAGCCCTTAACCTGCGGGGTCTATGCTGAGTCCAAGTATTTGGTGTAAGAATTGAATTGAATTGCTGGACACCAGTTTGTAGTCAGAGAGTTGGAGAACTGCTTGTTGTTGGTGGTGTATAACTGACACTATTCTATTCTATTCTTTTATATTTTATTCTGTTCTATTCTTTTAAAAACTTTCCTCCTGTTCTTTTTTGTTCTATTCAATTTTTAGAAAATGCTATTTGTAACCAACTAAATTGATCCTATAACTCTCTGCTTGATCACAACCCATAGATTAAAAAAAACAAAACTGTGTAATATACTGGAAGCTTCTCAAAAGCAAGAACATTGAAATTTACCTTTGCACCCTCCATGTCTAACACAATATCCAATGTAGAGATAGCACTATTACAGTTTCATGGAATATATGAATGAGTGAATGAATGATGTTGTCCGATTTTTGGTGTGGTCCTCACTGGCTCAAGTCTCAGTTTTGTTAACCTGAATTAGTATTCATACTTAATTATATAAATTTGTTCCTCAAAGTCAGGCAAGACACATCTACTGGAATGTTCACTTATTAGTTCATCATGAGAACCATTTTGGGTGGGGTAGCTGGTGTCAGTCAATGGAGATACTTGGCTTGCTGAGTGCAGAATTAATCAAAGGGTTGTTCCTTGGCATTATTTCCCTCAAGGTGGAATAACTAGGTGAATTGCCCTTCTCAATGTTGAGGTGTTTTTCTCAGGACACCATCTGCCAGGGGCATAGCTAGGGCAGCCCCTCCCCTCAGTTCTGAGAGCTTCACCATAATAGCTGCCATACATTCCTTAAAGTTTACTCTTCTTGACTGGCTATGAAGACCTTTCGGGTCTCCATTCTAGGTGGAGATTTAGGGAACACCCCAATCTCATCTGTAACACATTGCCAAGAGATGGTTTACCCTTGCAGATGGCTAATTGCTTCAATTTCATGTTACTTCTTATTAGCTTCAGTTTGAAAAGGTGACATTTCCTGACCTTGTCCTGAAATTCTGGGGCTGAACCCTGTCTGAAGCCAGGTGACCCTTCTGCACTGAATACACACAATAAATAGTTGCTGAGTGATTAAACTGATATTACCAACCAAAGTTTTGATTTTGCAGCTGACCTAGTCTGACCTGCAACATACTGGTCCCAAAGGATGTTAGGATGGTCAGTAGGGTTATCATTCGCCAAGATCGCTAAAGATCTTCCCTCACTAGGTCTGAGCCTCCAACTTCACCTAATATTCAATACAGATTTCCTGAAACCTACGAGTAATGCATGAAACACACCCTATTTGTTTTCCATGTGGAGCCTATACAAATGCATTTTATTGTCTCTTGCAAAGACTTGCACCCATCTGGTTTAAATTTGTGTGAATTGCTATCTGCCGAGAAAAGGGTTAATGACAACTGGGAGGGATAGCTCTGTTTACTTGGCTGGGCTTTGCAGGAGTCCAGTTTCTCCCAGAGGTTGAGCCCAATCAAAAACCATCCAGGGGGCTGAGGAGGACCGCCTGTTAACCCCAACAGAGCTCTGCATTAGCAGGATGGACGTGGTACCGAGATCTGGAGGTTTCGGCTAAAGCAGCAGCAGCAGCAGCAGACACAGCCATGCCGCTGGGAGGAACATCTGCGGAGAGTATGGCCTGCTAACAACAACTAGCACTTTAATAACATAATGAAAATCACATTTCTGTAATTGTGTCACATACAGGCCCAGGACTGTAACATCACTTGTCTAAATATGATACAAATTAGACACGGAAGCTGGGGCCTTCTGGTAAACGCTTATCCAGGGATCACTGTTTTCATAGAGACCTAATTTTGGACCCGACTTCAGCCTTATGAAGCCAAGCTTCTTTTTCAGATGTCCAGTTCCAAATATTAACACCTTCACATTCTCCTCTCTGGAGTTCCTGAAGGGTTCCAAGAATGTGACATCCTCCCACAAGCACAGAGGGACACTGGGAAGTGTTGGCGAGGACTCTTTCAGTAATTATTTCCTTAAGGGCTGACATTAGAAAGGAATTCACCTGAGGTGAAAGTGAACCATTTTTCAGAAGGTCCACTCTCTGGAGACCTTGTGTCTGCAAAGATTGGATTAAAGCTTGAATTAAGCAGGCTTCTATAAATCTCACGGTTACGATATCAAGCAAATGAGCCAGACTTTATGTTTGACGTGAATGCTGTTATGATAATACAAAGTCTTCTTTGGCTGTAAAAGCCATTATTATCTTGTAAGAAGGACAATAAAATGGGGTAGTATATTAAAATACAACTTAGGACACAGCAGCACTATGTGTGACAGTGAAAATGTTTGCAGCCTTCCTTATAAGAGGGTTGTCTTGCAGCCCATGTTTGCTAATACTCCACGGAGACCAAAGGGCATTGTCAATACTTTAGCATTTGAAATTGCGTTGTAATTTCCCATATTTTATCTAGTTTGATCTTCAAATCAGCCCTGTTAGGTTAAGTAGGGCAGTTATTATTTCTTCCCATTTTTCAAACAGTTAAGTGGCATGCTCAGTGCCCACTAATGATGGCAAAAGGTTGACATTCACACCATGTCTTCTGATTCCAAGGCCAGCGCAAGTTTCCACCCCATCACATGGCTGTCATTTCACAGAATTCCCTTTTGCTGTCAGTGTAATCGAGAAACACAACAAAGTGGGACCCACAACCCCTAACTTTAATATGATAACCGCAGCTACTGCACAAAATTCACTTGCATGAAACCATCACTAAGATGAGATTCCTACAGTGAACTGCCCACGCCCCCTCTCCGTTTCCCAGTGGATGACCCAGAATAACAGTGCCCTCCTGGTCTGGTTTCAGTGCATTTCCTATGATTCTCCACCACCGTGTTACCCAAAGCACAGATCCACAGACCAGCAGCAGCAGCATGACCTGAGAACTTGTCCAAAACGCAGAAGCTCAGGCCCCATCACAGACCCACTGAATCAGAGTCTGTGTTTTTAACAAGAGCCCCACATGATGCGTATGCGTGTCAAGGTTTGGAGAGCACTGCCTCTATAACTCACACTTTTGCTCAGCCCTGCCTATTTCATGCAGTGGGTTGTGCGGTTTATAAGTAAGGAGAGGAGAGGAGGAGAGACCAGGCCAAACATATCTCCCCACATGCTCACTTAATTCTTAAGGACTGAAGAAGTTAGATTGAAAATGGGTGCTGACTGTGGAGGGAAGAGCCCAGGAAAGTTTGCAAACACAAAGGAACTACCAGTAGCCGCCTGGAGACATCTGGTTTGCAGTCTCCAGGAAACAGACAGCGATATTGATTTTTTGAAATGACAGGCTCTCCAAGGGCCTCTTGCTCAGGAGCGCTTTGGGAAATAGCCTTTGAGAAACCTTAGTTTGCTCCTGAAGGGGGACGCAAGCAGGCTGACCATTCCCGTAAGCAGTGACCTTCCAAATGTGCTGTGGGCTGGAGGAAAACAGCCTTGTTTCTTCCATTCAGGTCTGGACTCCTCCCCTCTCCCTTCTGAGGTCCAGCCCCGGGTGTGAGACCTAAGACTCCCCTGTCCATCGTCAGGACCACCCCTCTAGGCTGTGCTAACTGGACGCCCCTGGGAGCTCAGAATGTGCGCAGCCACCCACCCCACTCCTTCTCTTTGGGTCTGAAACCCTCACTCCTCTCCCACTCTGCCCTTCCCCGCCTGCATCTTTGCTTTTTTAGCAGGAGCTGCCAGATGTCAAACTGCTCCATATTCTGTGGCTTCGGGATCCAGGCAAATGTCCATGAAGGAGAGGATTGTAGCCACCGAAACTCAGCGTGAACCCCCGGCCCTGGATTCTGTTGTGGGCAAGTACATTGAGCGATTTGAAATGACTCTCCTGGGAGGTGGTTGTCAAATTTTTGGTGTGTTCAGGAAATGTCTGCCACATTTTACATCAACATTTTCAAACTGCAAGTGAGTGAAGTGTTGAATTGTAACAATGAGCGAGTGAAATGAATGGATTGCCGTGCCAACGCTGAACTCGCTTGGGTAGTACAAGTAACTCATTTTTTAATTACAAAAAATTCTTTGGTATGGTACAACTGTTCCTGGTGCTTTGCCACATAGAATGTAGATCCCATCCTGATGTCAGGAAGCCACAGTATGTGGAAAACTGTATGTGGATCCTGGGTGGAAAGAATGGGGTGCCTCTTGGCTATCTGCCATCACTCGTGGTTCAGGGTCCAGAAGGGTCAAACTCAATCACAAGATAGTTAATACGCTTCTAATCTCTCCCTTACTCACCATCCCAGGGTTTGTTGCTCAAGGGTTCAAAGCATTTATGTTACTTCCACTATGAGTCCCAGCTGCTCAGGATCCTACTCAAATTTAACTTCCTCCCTGAGGCCTCCCTCCCAGCTGGAGTTAGAGTGTCCTTCTATCTGCTGCTATGTCCTGCCCTTACAAAGTATAGGTCAGCAGTGAGGTCTCTCTTTCCTATAGGCTTACTGCTCCATTCCATACATTCTCTCTGTTAATTCCCCCACCATGTTTACAAAAGAACAAACAGAAGCTCAGCTACCTCACACAACTTGCTCAAGGTCATGAGGCTGCAAAGAGGCACACCAGGGTTTTGTGCACCCGGAGCCTGTTCTTTTCTCCACACCAATGGTTCGCAAAGTGCGGTCCCTGGAGCTGAAGCATCATCGTCAACCGGGAAGTTTGTTAGAAATAGAAGTTCTCAGGTCCCACCTGAGATCTGCTGAGTAAGACACTCTGGGAGTGGGCCCACCGTCCACATCAAAACTAAAACATAGGAGGGCCCGTATTCTAACACACCCTCCAGGGCATTCTGGTGTATTCTGCTTTAGTGTCCTGTGATGTCTTACTTCAGCCACTAGACTGTAAGCTTCCTGAAGGCAGGATTCTGCTTTCTCCATCGCTGAGCAGGTACCATGCTAAATGCTGCTGTGGAAAGCTAATATGATGGAGCTTTTACTGTATGCCAGGTGGTGTGCTAAACCTTCCTGGGATCTATCTCACTGAATCTCAGGAAGGCATTAATATTCCCTGCCTTTTGTATATGAGGACACCAAGGAACAAAGAGAGGAAGGAGCTTGCTCAAGAGCCAATGTATTGCATGGGGAAGTCAGGATGTGAACCCAGGGTCTGACCCAGAGCCCAGGCTCTTCGCAGGAGGCTCTCTGGCATGGCACATGCTGATTGAACTGACTTGAACTCTCTGGACCCTTCCATGCACCATGTGGAGGAAAAGTCTGAAATGTAAAGGAGGGGAAGAGTCTACATACAGAGCAGCTTAGGAGGAGAAGGAGGGCTTGGATTTCTGGCAGAAAGGAAAGCGTAATTTTCTTATGGAAGCAAAAATGACTTCTAAAGCACCTTAATTTCATTCTTGATAGATCTGGTTGTCTTGACGTCTGATACAGGGGCAGTGTTGTATCTATATCTATATTCCAAAGGCACCTGAATCTCTGGAATTCTTGCACCAGATGGTGAAGCTTTCTGGGTAGTCAGGGGGAAGGATTAGAGAGGTGTCTACAGGTTCGGGCTCCAGTAGAGATGCTTGAATTCAAACCAGGGAGTCCAGGTGATGACCGTGCTGCTTAGAATCTGTGTGACATTAGCCATAAGCCACGCCCCCTCTCTGGGCCTCCGTTTCTTGTTCTGTAAAGTGATGATAATGACACTAGTTGTTTTGTTTGTGTGCGGCTCAGATGGGGGGGGGCTCTGAGAGTGCTTCATAACAAACAATGATGTCTGAGAAGCTCAGCATTTTTCGCCTCAGCCACTGGTGAGCTGTAGTGTAGGGAGGGCGTTGAGACGAGGCCCACCCAGTCTTGATTCCCAACATGGATGTTTTTCTACGTGTACTTCCTTCCCCTGGACACGCACATGTGTGTGACTTCTCGACACTTACGGCAGCATGCAAGTCTGTCCCTCCGAGGATGGAAGCGAGTTCATGGTCCTTTTGTATTAATAACAGGAGCTTTCTAAAGAGAAAGGGCTCGAGGACCTCGGAGACCAGGAGCGGAGACCCCCCCTAAGCATGCTACACTGTTTTACATCCCAACCCTCAAAACCATGGCGTTTCTCAGCCTGGGTTTAGAGAATCCCGTTTAGATATCTGGGTTTCTCCCACTGAACAGGCTCCCCCACCCCCCTCACCCATCCCTCTTCAGGCACCAAAGCCCTTTCTAAAATGTCTTCACCTTTCACGGGACACCAGCCCTCAAATCCCCCATTTCAAACAAATGAGAAAGAAACCTTTTTCCTCCAGGTTTTGCTTGTGCCCTGGCCACCCTAAGCCAGGATAAAATTTCCAGGCAGCGCATGTGTGTGTAATTGCTTCCTGAGAGGAAGACCGAGAGAGCCTGTTGCAAATGAGGTGTTAATGATGAGCGCCCCAGGATTTGTTACTGTAGCAAAGTCCCATCTGGATTGACTACATTAAGTTGCTTTTTATGTGGATGTGGCCCTTAATAGACTCCCTTCCCTCTTAGTTAGGGGGCATCCCCTCTACTGAAAACGAAACAATGCAACACAAATGAAACAAAGCCCACCCCCACCCCCCACCCCATTCTGCTGAATAACTGCCATCATGCTGGTTTATTGGGGTGTCTTGTATTAGGTTGGTGCAAAAGTAATTGAGATTTAAAAGGTTAAACATAATTGCAAAAACCGCAATGACTTTTGCACCAACCTAATAGATCTTGTGACCATATCTAGGGAGCTTGCTCCTTATAGGGGTAGAAGTTGGAGGCTTTCTTAGTGGATGCATTGCTTTCAACATCAACAATTGGGTCCTTGATGAAGAGTCAGAATATCTGGTGTTCAGTCTGAAATCTGAGGTTTTAGAAGAGACTAAGTAACTTGAACAAAATTCTGGAAGATCAATGAGACTAGGCTTTTCATCTGTAAATTAGGTTTAATAATTGCTCTTGAATGAAATATTACTCTGCTATGCTGCCAGTCCTCTCTCATTTTAACCTTACAAAGACTCTCTAAGATCGGAACAGTAATAGCACTAAAAGGAACTGTGGTTAAAATTTAGGTCCCACCTCCTCATTTTATTAACAAGGAGACAGAAGCTCAAAGATACAGTATCCTGTCCAAGGACAACAAATTGCTAAGTGGTTGAATGAGGACCGGAACCCTGGTCTTCACCTTTGAAGGGGATTGGCTGTTGGTTGTAATTTTGGCCAAAGTTGAACTTGACTCATTCCCAATCCTTCCCTTTGCAAATAACTCCAGTCTCACTTTCCTAAGGAGCAAAGTGATTTGGCTGAGGCCTTGGAATTCTCCCCTGCCTTAGACATTTGCTACACCTCTCTTTTAGTTGTCCCACGTGCCCAGCCAACAAGCTATCCTGTTGACTATATACATGGCCTTGGGGACCCTCGCCAGCCAGATAAAGCATCACTATACGGAAACCAATGCCTGGAATGCAGGATATGTAAGTTGAAGTAGCTGAATCAAAGTAAAGTTCTAAATTTTCTCAACCACAACATTTAATTTAGTCGTTTCCTTTATGAAGATAGGACAAGGAGTTAGATACCAAGGGGACCAGTTAAAGCTTTCCTGCGGAGTTGAGACCTGTTGGGGTGTCTTTGATACCAGCAGAGAAGTGACAGTCTTGAAGATGTACCTCCCCCAAAAGAGCACATTCCTGGTCCAAACTGGGATTCATTTCAGCCAACCAACTTTGCCCAAATAAATACAAGTTTCCTTTACCTCATTCAAAGGCAAAAAGAAATGTCTAGAATGTTTGCTGATGGGGCAGATGGAGATGTTAATGTTTTCTAACTGCTCTCAAGAAAGACCCGATGTTTGTGGATGTTCATCTCTATTCTGAGGAGGGATTTGGCTGTGGAGCATTGTGGTGAACACAATTGAATATGTTTCATTAAGACTGTACCTTCGTCTTTTAATTAACTTCTTGTTCCTGTCTTTGGTGAAATATTAATTATTTTTTAATCATCACTGGGATGCACTTTAAGGAGAAGCAGCTGGAACCATCCAACCTTAGTTTCATTATACAGATAGGTGTTATAATAATTAACTTAATTAGCTTGTCACTGCTTGCATAAAATATGACTGTATTTGGAGAACAGATATTGCTTTGCTGGTCCAAGGTTAATTAAAAAATAGAGTGTGCAAAAGGTCAGGTTAAATGGAGTTGGCGGCACCCTGATATCTGGCCAGTGTTACAAAGAATGTTTTTGCAGGGGACTGTGACCAGAGACCAGTCCCAGAGGAGTCCTGAAGCTGTCTGTGGGGAGACCCAACATCAAATCAGTGGGCTGCGGCCCATCTGTGTGTTCTCTTTGCTCTCTACATGAGGGGTACTTTTTCTGGGGGTCCATGAACCAGCACAGGTTAGAGGGGGGAATCAATGAGACACTGTCTTTAAATCGAAGATGGTTCTTTGTGGTCTCTTGAGATCTGGATATACCTGAGTGCAAGGTAATCAACCCAGGAAGAAATGAGCTGTGTGGTACAGAGCTAACATTTACCAAACCCTTCCCGTGTGCAAGGTACCAAGCTAAGTGATTTACATTAATAGCTCACTTTATCCTCACCACAATCCTGTGAGGCAAATAGTATTTTCCCTATTTTAGAGTTGCGGAAACTGACCCAGAGAGATTAAATAACTTGTCCAAGGTCACACAGCTAGTGAGTGGTAGAGCCAGGATTTGAACCCAGGTAGTTTGGCTTCAGAGGCTAATTGTCAATCACTAATCCTCGATAATTGCTTTTGAATGAAATATTACTCTACTATGTTGCCTCGTCATAATATTAATGAAAATAAGTCGTGTTTCTTGGGGAGAGGAGATTTTATACAACACAGACTCACTCCTCCCAAAGCAGGATCCCTTGCAATGAGAAAACTGATACTAATTCAGAATGTGTCGTTCTAATTAAAATGCTGAGGAACTGGTGTGGGCTTGGGAGACTAATTTTGCTCATTCCTTGTCAATATGTGGGTGTGTGTAATGTGTGTAACTGTTTTTGTTTTGTTTAGTAATTATACTGCAGTACATGAAAGGCTGATTGGGTTCCACAATCAGTCGAGCCTTCTAACAGCTCACTTGGGAGAGTAAAAGTGTTTTGCAGAGAAATTTACAGCTTTGGAGACATTGAGATAAGAGTACACTGCATCCCTTGAAAACGGCTCATCTAATAAGGGCTGGGCTGTCTGGAGAATAATGGAACTGTCACACTGAGGTGGTTATAGAATTGTGCGAAACATTGTTGGCATCAGCCCTGAAAAGTTAACTATGCTCTTTGGTGATTGGAGGGAAAGTCATATTCAACAGATGGTACCTGCATTAGGGACCGAGAACTGTGAGTGACCTGGAAGATTTGTCCACATTTCTAAGAAAATGATCTCAAAACCATTTGCTCTGATTCCTCATGGCCTCCTGGGTTTGATTTCACA
Organism: Rhinolophus hipposideros; assembly: GCF_964194185.1. NCBI lineage: Eukaryota > Metazoa > Chordata > Mammalia > Chiroptera > Rhinolophidae > Rhinolophus > Rhinolophus hipposideros. Next base: position 5,897,812 of record NC_138066.1, on the reverse strand, counting down.
TGATGGTTTGCTGACTTTCTCAATTGGAATGACTTAAAATTATTTCAAACTTAACTGTGTGCTCAACACTGCTATTATTTTACTTGAGGCTGTTATAAATTTGCCTTAGAGTGATGTGTGGTTTGCATTGGATTGTGCTGATGTGGTTTGTCATGTATGTGAGATGTAGGACAGAAGTTTGGAAAGGAGGAAAAGGAGAATGTGAACAAAAAAAGTCAGTTAATATTATTGTGGCTGTGAGTAATGTGTCATATGCTGCTACTATGTGGATCAATATTGTCCCTTTTTTGGATTACATGATCCAAAAGGTAGGAAGTAATATAGAAATAAGAGAAGCCATTATAGGATTCATATGTACAGGAACAAACATAGAATCCAGAAGCAAAAGGGATAAAGTGCAATAGTATGTACAGCCTATCCCCCCTCACTGTGGGAACAGCCATTAACTTCGCTAGGAGTCAGGCATCGTGGAAGCAAACTGTAGGGGTAGAGACAGCGTGACTCTGAGAATTGGACACCCGAGGCTTCCTATCTTAGTTCTCCCTTTGCTTGAACTGATAGGAGAAGCCAGATGGCAGAAAAAAATCATCACCTGGGCAGCAGGGGGCACCTGGAAGGATACCCTTGTGAGGTGGATGGATTAACAAACAGTGGTATATCCTTAGGATAGAATACTATTCATCACTAAAAAGAACAAAATGTCATTTCACACAAGAGCATGGGTGGGTTTAGAAGGCCTGATACTAAGTGAGAGAAACTAATGTCAAAAAGCAATGTGTTATATAATTTAGTTTATATGACATTCTAAAAAAAGACAAAACTATAGTAACAACAGATCCATGGTTGCCAATAGTTTGGGTTGAGGTGAGGATAGAAATGACTAAAAATGGCAGCCTGAGGGAGTTTTTTGAGGTGATGTACTCACTGTAGTGTTGTTTATATGAATATTTATATACATTCAGAGATTTGTACACAAATACACACACTTACTGTATGTTAATTGAAAAACAAGTATTGAGAGAGGTCATTATAATTTTAATTACATTTTTCCCATATTTCGATTCTAATGCATGCTTTAGTGTCACAAAGATATACTGTTACTTTTATGATAAATTGGTGCCATGTTATTTTGTGTCTGAGGTTTTGTGTCCAGGGTTTACCATGAAATAATAAAGGAGTCTAGAAGGGTTTGTGGTTTCTTGGGGGACTTCTGTCATTGGATCCCAGGATGGGCATACAGGCAAGTGTCAGTGGGGAGGTGGGGCGAATCTTAGGAGATCGCTCTTCAGCAATCAAGGCATTTTGCTAATTCACACCATGCCTCTGTTCTATGAGCAAAGACCATGCAAAGGAAGGGGGTGGGCCCATGCTTATTTTACTGAGACTTCATTTACCTCGAGTAAAGGGAGTTTATGAAAAGTGTGCACAGCACAGAATTCCAGGAAGAGCCAGACAAGAAGGCCCGAGAGGAACAGGAAGCGGTGGGTGAGCTGGTGACTCTTAGCTGTGTGTTCCACCACTAATCATCATAGAGCTCATTTTCTCCCATCTGGTGTTTCCTGTCTAATTGCTGACTGGCTTATTCTTTCCCTTGATTCTTCATATCCTCTTTCTATAGCTTCCGTTCACTCCTAGTGACTGCTTCCTTATAGCTTCTGCTAATGGATGCAGTTATACCTCAGCTCAACTACCACTGCTAACTGCACATTCCTTGATGCATTGAAAGTGGCCCAGCTCATGGTTTTGGGCCAGTTCACATCACAGGTTCCTGACCGCTCAGGATCTCGTTGTCCCTTCCTTCCACTCCAGGTCCAATTAGCTGTCACTAGGTATGGGAATAGTCGCCTGGCTTATATTATGCTGCATCTTCATGGGACAGTCTCACTTAGAAGAGGCTGTAGGCTTGGAGGCACCATGGTAATCCCATCTTGCATTGTGTTCCACCTCTAGCAAACCACATTAGATGGAACACAATGAAATGCTACATTTTGTCTAAGAGACAATATATACCAGAGACAATATATACCGGGGGTGCCAAAACAATGTATACAAGTGGACACTTAGGTCACGTTGCACAAGCAGTCGTTGGCCAAATCAGAAGTGTCTGGACACTGATGGTAACCACTTTGAGCACCTCTTGTAATTGCAGAAGTCAAACCTGACTTGTGTTTTTGTTATCGGTATGTATCAAGTATTACAATTTTAATAGTTTTTCCTTTCTTAAAATGAGTATACATTTATTTATTTTTTTGGCACCCTCTGTATGTGCCAAGAACTATAAAGTGTCTGGAGTTTATCCTACTTGTAAGGATAAACTATGAAGCCAATCTATTAGTAGTTCATGGATGTTGGCAGAAAACATGAGATTCCTGGGTCAGAGACAAAGGCCTTTATTATAGCACAGCAGGCATGATTTTTGTGTTCCTGCGAGTTCCCTTGATCCCCTAGTCCCATGGGGGTGATGCTGATAAGCCCAGATGGACGCTTTCATAAACACTGAGCTTCCCGGTTTGTCTAGTGAATGGTGAGCATGCCTCCTCTCTGGCCGGGAGCGGACAGTACTTGATGTCTCAAGGCCGTTTGCTGCAAACACAACCTGAGAAACAGACCAGGCAAAGAGCGGTCAGGATCTTGCATTCTTGGCATACCCAGCTAGAGCGTGCTGGGACACTCAGGGCCTGTAGTAGTGGTAAATGGCTCCTCCCAGCAATAAATTGCTCAGCCAATGTAGAAACAACAGAGGGTGCATTCAAACAATAACTAGGATATAAATAATCTCTACTTTCTACCACAAAGTATTCCTAGAAACTTCGTCATTATAAGATTACAAAGTTAAAGTGTTCCCATTTTCTTTCTACACTGAAGCCTACCGGCCTCCCTCTGGAACAAAAATGATTTGGCTAACTCTAAGACTGCAATTACCACTTGTGGCCATTTAATGGTATACTGTCAAAAGTCAAATTTTTCTTGGAGAAGATTCCATTCTTCCTGGCTTAATGCAGAGAGGAGGCAAGGCTCATTGCAACAATCCAACGAGAGCTGACAGTAATTCAAAAGTAGCTTACCTGAGGTAGTTATTGCACTCACACACCCCTCTGAGCCCAGTTTACTCCTGGGGTCTCAGCTTTGATCCCCTGAAGGTAATAGGCAAATCCATCCACCTCAACAGGAACCTGAAAGATGACTTCAGTGCAGGAAGCTGCTTCCTTGTTTGTCTATGATCAAATTCCCAGTACTTCTCTTCTGGGTGGTTTATCAGTATTTTAGGGAATCTATTTGGTGATTCATGGTGCAAGGATCCTCTGCTTATACTGGAAGACAGGTCATTTTTTCTGGGGTTGCTCTCATAAGCACATATAAGAACTGGACTGGTGATAGGAGCGTCCCTTCACAGAGTGTGTACTGTGTACCAGGCAGTGTACTAAATGTTATTTCATTTTCACAACTCTATTATCCACCTTTTATACCTGGGGTAACTGATACTTACAAAGGCTGAGCAATTCCCCAAGGTCACGCAACTGGTAAGTGGTGAAGCCGAGTTTTGAACCCAGCACTACAGGCTGACCAAGTGTTCACCACTCCCCTCGTATGTTCTCGGACACAGGCAGCCTGAGGTATCTTGGGACTTCTGGCTGTGGGCTGAGTGCAGCTGCACTGCCTTCTGGGGAAAGGACACTGTTTTAAGAGTCAGATGAGCTAAGATGAAGACCCCTAGTCATAGTGTCCCAACCTAGATTACTATGTTACCCTGGCGAACAAGTGCCTGCTTCTCATCAGGAAACGAAGACTGGTCCTTTCTACGTCACAGGATTATTGAGATAGTCAGATGTCCACGAGAATGCTTTATAAACTCTAAAGCAATTCACAGGTATAAGACAATAACAAATTGCTATTTGGTCTCCAATGAAGACTCTGACTTCAATGAGGGCTCTGCTATCACTGGTCAGTGAGACAACTAACTTTAATTTCTGAGGGCCACATGGCTTTCTTTTGGTGCATCGGTTCAGACTGATGGTTGGTGGCTGTCCTGTGTTGAGAAGGCTGCGGAGGCCACACTGGACTTGTTGGACTGATCACTGCAACAGTCAGGGTAGAGGCAAGAGGTTGTGTTCCTGCTTGATTGTTCCATGCTGGTCTTAGGGTGAAGCTGATACAAATGAAGATAAAAGGAGTATTATGTGATGGCCCTCAAGAGTTCTGGAGGAGCCCCAGGCATGGGCATCTGTCAGAACGTCTCTTGTGACAATTCCTTCAGTATCGGAGGTGTTCTTAAGGTGTTCGAACTACCCACAGTGGGAGAATCAGTTCTCTCACTGGACCAGCAGCTTGAAAAACTTGTCATCCTGGAGGGATGCCTAGGACTGACTCCTGGGATGGAGAACTGGGCTGGGAGCCATAATGAGACGCAAATCTCCGCGGATTGGGGCACATGACGTGATGACAAGCTTTGACAGTGGATGAGATAAGGAGTGCTAAATGGAAGCATGCATGGCTGATCCCATAACTTGCAGCATGGCTTCTATTAAAACCAGGCCTCCTGCCCCATCATTCACACAAGTTTTCCTTCATCTCTGCCCATCAGTTAAGAAAACTGTTAGGAAAGTAACATTGACCAAAGCCCAGGGCTGTGACTCTAGGGCAGTGATCCTTGGTGTACGGAGATATGGGGCAGCGACATCTGAAATGGTCCTCGGGAAAAAAAAATCGGAGGTTCCCATTAAATATGACCCAGTGTAGGTGGCCAGGCAAACCCATCAGGGACCTACGTGAGAGGGCCAGCGTTTTCACCACTCTTGGCACACAAAAGTGTTTTCAAAGCAGTCCATAGCACATAGTACTTCTATTTGTAAAGTCCTTTCACCATGTTAAAACAAATTTGAACATATTTAAACAAACAAAACACCCATAGTCCCACTCCTCTGAGATAACCAACCAATCATTGTTTATATTTTGGTATATATCTTTCCAATATTATTACTGCACATACATACTTGAATGTAGATAAATATAGGATCATACTATAGATCTGGTCGGTCCATTAGAGTAACCAGTAGCCACACGTGGCTGTTCGAATTAGAATTAATTAAAATAAATAAAGATAAACATTCAGTTTCTCAGTTACGCTAGCCACGTTTCAAGTAGTCATGTGCTGTATGTGGCTATTGGGTAGTACAGATATAGAATATTTCCATCAACATAGAAAATCTGACTGGACAGCACCAGTAATAGGGACAGTCCTATAATTTTTTTCTTACTAATTGTGAACATCTTTCATGTGATAAAATATGACTGCACAGTATTCCATTGGGCACATAGACAATCACTTTTTAAAACCATTTCTCTAAAGTTCACATTACTTCCAGTTTGTCACGACTACAGTAATGATTCAGTAAACTTTCCAAAGTCTAAAGGTTACTTCCTTACTGTTACTTCCAGAGCAGTTTGCAGTTTTTAGGTTTTTCTCATACCTGTTACAGAATTATCTTCTGGAAAGAGTGCATAAATTTATATTCCTCACAAGTAAGGTACAAAATCTAACCAAAAATTCAGAAGATTATTGTTTCTTTGATAGTTGAAGGAGCATTCTCTCAAAGATGTTTTGCTTTGCTATTCTTAGACTTCTAATAGGCTTTATTTGGGTTTATACCCACTTGTATTTCTTTTGTGACTTGCTTTCGCTGAGCTTTAATTGAAATGTTTATTCTTTTCTAATTGATGCATGCAAGATCTTTATATGTGAAGCATCAAGCTTTTACCTCATACCTTACAAAGGCTTTTTATTGGGTTGTCATTTGCTCCAATTTTATTTTTAAAATTTACAAACATTATAAAATTGTATTTAGTCAAATATCTTGGTGTTTTCCATTTAGAATTCTGCCTTTGGTAAGACATGTTAGCTCCACCTTGCTAAAAATTATATATAAATGTTTACTATGGTTAATAGTTTACTTTTTAAAAACCACCTAAAACTTTAATACATCTGGAATTTATTTAGAGTGTCATGTGTGTTTGATACTTACATTTACTTTCTAAATGATTAGCCAGTTTTCCCCAAACCATTTGTTGAATTATTTATTCTTTATATATATATATATATATATATATATATATATATATATATATATATATATATATATACATACTATGTACTTTGGTCTGCCATTATACTTCATAGTTTGTTTTATTATTCTGTCTTTCCAGTTTGATACAAGTAACATACTGCTTTAATTACTGTACTATATGTTACATGTTAATATCTGTGTGGTAAAAAGCACTTTTTGCAACTTTTTCTTTCCAAAACGTTTTTTGGCTTTTCTAGTGTACATTTTCTTCCATATGAATGTGAAAACCATTTTGGGAAATTTCAGAAAATAATCCTGTCAGAATTTTTGTTGGCATTGTTAATGTAAAACTAAATTTGTGAAAAAATAATATTGTATCAATATGGAATCCAGAAATGTGGTATGTATTTTAATTTATTCTCATTCTGGTATGTCTCTTAGCAACATTTTTCAATTGTTTTCTTCATATAGGCCCTGAATATTACTTATGAATTTCACTCCCATTTTGCCAAAAACTTAGCTAAGTTTTCATTATCAGGACAGCCTTAGCCCTGGCTTCTGGGTGGTTGAGGTGAGGGTGAATTGGACTGGGAGCCATACTAGAAAACAAATTCCCTGGACTGGGCACATGATCTGATATTTTAATTTTTAAAAAATTGTTGTGAATGAAATCTTTAAATACCATTGTATTTTGAACACATTATTGGGTATACATAGACACGGTATAGATTTTGAATATTTATTTTGTCATTAGTTTTAATAGTATTGTATTTTTTTATTAGTTGTAATAGTTTTTAGGTTGGATATCTTGGGCTTCACAAAGAGATAATTATATCATTTGCAAGAAATGTTTGTGAATATGTAGAATTTCTACTTTTTTATTATTATAGATCAATATTGTGGACTCCTGAAAAAGCATAATTGTTTCAGACAGACAGGCAGACCCGGGGTAAATTCCAATTGCACCACATACTAACTCAAACCTTCCTGTAATTTTCCCAATTTCTGAGGCTCAGTGTCCTCAGTTGTAAAAAGGGATAATGATATCTACTTTACAGGGATCTTCTGAGGATCAAATGAAATATATCCTGAAATATATACCTGGCACGTATAGCTGCTATTATTGCTTGTGTGATTGAAGTTGGCTGGAACTCCCAGAACCTGAAATATTAACTGTAATGGTGGACATCGGGCTTTAATGGTAATAGATTCTCTGCTAAATAGAAATACTAGACATTGTTGATGACTGTGGTGATGGTGGTGATGGTGGTGGCGGTGGTGATGGTGGTGATGATGAGCACGACAAACATTTATTATTCAGTACAGCTATCCAAAAGGCAATTACATAAAATTACTCTAACATCTTGCAGACTTGCTCCTAATCATACTGTTTTTATTCATTCATTCCATCATTTCATGAATTCATTCAAAATCATTTGTTGAACGTGAATTGAATCTCTCGCTTCATATACCTCAATTCTTACTACTACAGGGTTTGTAATGGGATAAAGAATGGGGTTAGCCTTCTTCTGATGAAAGATCATTCATTCAGCTGTCATTTACTGATGCTGGTGATAAAAACATGAATGAGATGAGGATCTTGCCCTTGAGTCATTCTAGTTAAGAAAATCAGAAGTGTAAGGAGCATTATCCCAGAAGAACACAGAAAGGTTGTGAGACCACAGAGAGGTAAGTGCTTGCACAGGGAGCCAGGCCTTGCTGGCGTGGGCTTGTGAAGGGGTGGGAAGGAGACAGGGCTATAGAGTTGGTGGGCGTTAGGACTGCGTGGGTCATGACTCTAGGTGGGTAAGAGAGCAAAGGCATGCCGGTGGTGGGAATAGCTTATGCAAAGGCACAGAGGAACACTGAAGACACTTACCTAACTTGCCAAATACCTTATTTTTCTACAGTGAAGTTGAACTGAAAGTAAGTGGACTTTGTGATGAAATTCAATTTGAAGTAGTCTGGCTACAAATTAGAGCTTATCTTGGATGGTTTAATGAGGCCAGCAGAGTAAAAAAGGGAAACAACGTGCCTTGTTAATATTCATAGTCATGATATCTCCTGGGGCTAAATAAAGATAAAGAAAGTAAATACAGCTTTCACTGGGAAAAGACTGGGGACAAAATGAGGAACTGAGGGAAACTACTACTTTTAAGTGGAAACAAAGGAGATATTACTTTTCTTTTAATTAACTCAGTCTGTTTTTCTCTCTTCATCCTTTTCTTTCTTTCCTCCCAGACCCTCATTCAACAGCAGGTTTCTAGGCTGGGTAGATTTCTTATAACACTGATGAGGAATATTAGCTAGAGGTATAGAAGAAGATTATTTAACTTTCCCCTAATATCATACAAAGATAGTGCACACAGGAAGGATGTACCCCCTTAGCCTCCGTTATCTGCTGGAGAATCCAGAATTTGGGGGACTCATTTGTCCTCCAGGATCAGCATCTCCTTTCTCTCTCCAGCCTGCTTCCTTCTCAGGTATTTCGGTTTGGCAGGCTATTAATGGGTGGAACATACAGACACAAGGAAATGATTTTATGGGCTTTCTTCTGGGCTCATGTACAATTTTTTAAAATTCCTTTTGATCCTCTAAGATCCCGGCAGCCAACTCTGGTTAACATCACCCAGAAGTTAGCTGCACCCAGAGCTTTCCTAGGAGCCTGGCTTTTCATGTGCCAAGCTGCAGGCAATTCTGTCTCCTTCCTGGAGCTGGAGGCAGAGGAGATGAGGAGATTCAAGCAAACAGAAATGGCAAGTCAGATTATTAACATGTGAATTTGATCAATATTTACATCTGTGCAAAGCGTTTTGTACCAGACAAATACCAAATAAATCTCTCAGAAATTTTATTGCCATCTCCCCACCTCTAGATTGAATAGCTTAATCCTCAGTTCTTATATATGAAATTCCTGATTCAGGGCCTAGTAAGAATTTAAGATTGATCTGTTCTGAAGCTTTAGCCTATTCTCCTGAAATTCCTTGGCGTTGATGGAACCGAGCTACTACCAGGGCACATGGATGGATTGCGGGAGATGCATGGAAAGTAGAAAACTGGAGAGAGACGAGTGCCCAGATTTTCAAAAGGACTGCTTCAGACAGTCACCAGACGTGTGAGCCAGCTCACAATCATTGCCTAAATAGGGTTTGTGCCAGGCTGGTAACCTAGCCCCAAGTCTGGCTTTTGATCAGGCCTACCAGGCAGGCCATTTTGATGACATTGGGAGCACTTACTGATACAAATGACATACATAAAGATAAAATACAATAAAATACAGGTAAATTGTATTCATTATGAGTTTGATTCCAGACTGGACCCATTCTTTTTCTTTCAAGGGATTACTAGGCTACTTCAATCAATGAAGTACTGTAATCCTAGGGTATCTTTTTTTTTTTTTTTAATTTGCATTAAAAATTTTTTCTGGCTTACCCCCTGCCCTGCAATTGTATTGAGACATAATTGACATATAACATTATGTAAGCTTAAGGTGTACAGCATAATGATTTAATGTACGTATGTATTGCGATATGATTACCACAATAAATTTAGTTAACATCCATCACCTCACACAGGTACCAGATTTTTTCTTGCAGTGAAAACTTTTAAGATTTACTCTCTTAGCAACTTTCAAATATAGAACACAGTTTTGTTAACTATACTCATCATTGTTATATATTACATCCCCAGAACTTACTTATAACTGGAAATTTGTACCTTTTGACCACCTTCATCCTATGCCCCCACCTCCTACCTCCTATTTCTAGTGTATCTTTACTGAACTCTTGGTTAACTAATTCACTGAATTTGACTAAGGTATTTGAGCTATCCACTTTCTCTACATAGACAGGTAAAAAATTATAGATTGAACGACAATGCAACTAGGAAGAATTGTACCTTATTGAGCACCTGGGTACAAAAGTTGAAAAACAAAAATTAGCTTCAATGTGGGACATTGTCTCTAACGGTGATGAACCATGGGGCTCTGCCCTAGAAGCAAACTTTTGCTTATGTCGAGTTTGAAGGCAGATTTTAGACTCATTACATTTGTGGATAACACTGGAAATGTTAAATAATGGAACTGAGCCCATCAAATGGGCTCAAACCATGGGTCGGATGTCTGTAGCTGGGAACAGTGGAAGCTGGCTTTCTGTTTATTTCTTTTTTTCCTTTCCCTGCACCCCCCCCCCCACCACCACCCTTCATCTTTATGGCATGTACAGGTTTATAAATCCCACACAGGGCTATGGAGAGATTAAACGCCATGAAGGGAAGTGGGTGAGGCAGTGTCATTCCACACATTCTTCAGTCCTGATCCACAAGTTCAGGGAGGTCCAAGACCACAGATGTCCTGAGTAGTCACAATGGGGACAGAACTCAGACCCTGGCTCCCCTTCCCGGGGTTTTATGCTGACATTCTCTAAAACTACTCTTAGGGAGTGACCAGGTCTGCCTTTCTGAACACAAGCGTTCAGTGCAATAAAACGATGTTTATGGAGATCTGCACATGCCCGATGAGTTCTTCTAATCAGGCAGCCAGGCCTGGGATAAAGCAACCACTGCTAACATGTGCTTCTGCTGAGGCGAGCACATCAAACAGACCACCAGAGCTAAAAATAAGCGGGACAGAAAATGCATTCAGGCCACAGTATTGAGAACCAGCACTTTAGATGGGTTACCACAGATGCTGAAAATGACTCAGTGCTCAAGACTGAAATGTTAGAGATAAAAGGGACTACTAGAAATCACACGGTCTAATTTCCCACGTGGATATGAGAACGTGGTGCAGACGGAGGGTAGCTGATGTCTTAAGACCGTCTAGTTAATTATTGGCAGGGCTGGTTTCTTGATGCCTGGTCCAGAGTTCCTTCTACCCTCCATCACATTGTTCTGATTGTAACAACAACAGCAACAACAACAACAACAACAACTATATTTGTATAGCTGTTTCCAATTTAAAAATTGAAATGATCTAATGAAGCCATCAGAATAACAAAGGGAAGCAACTATGTTTTGTTAATAATCATAGTCATGATATCTACTGGAGCAACACAAACAAACAAACAAACAAATAAGTATAGCTTTCACTGGAAAAAGATTAGGAACAGAATGAGAACTGGAAGATTCTACTACCTTTAGGTAAAAACAAAGGAGATACTCACTTTCTTCAGATTCGCTCAGTCTCTTTCATTTCTCTTTCCATCTTTGTCCTTCTCTCCTTCCAGACCCTCATTCAGCAGCAGATTTCTTGGCTGCATGGATTTCTTACAGCACTAATGAGGATGTTATATTTTATATTAAAAAGAGATAAGGCAAATACTATCCCTGTATTATAGATGAGGGATCTGATGCACAGAGAATCCAGGTGATTTTCTAAAAAGCATGAAGCTAATGCGCAATAGAGAGAGAATCAAACTGAGGCTTCTTGGCTTGCAGTCTAGTGCCCTTTCTTACTCAGCACGTTGACCTCTTGGCTGGCACTGAAACAGATGGGGTAGGTCCCTGGGAGGATTTGTTCTAAACTTTTTTAAAAAGTTCTACAGGTGGATATTGCTCTCCTTAAAAGACACAATTTAGGGCTTTCAATATACAATAGATACCTTATTCTGGAAAGTGAAGGAACTAAAATATTGTATCTAACATGGCCTTCTGCTTTGATAGAAGTGATGTGTCAATGTCCTGGGGCCTCATCTTCAGAAAACAAATGCAACCCAAGATCTATCTGATAAATAAAAATGGCACAGCAAGAAGCAGAACCTTGATTTGCTGTCTCCTGGTGAAGTCCATTTTGCAACACACCCCATCTGAGTCTCAGAGCTCCAGGCATAAGGAAAACCATCCACCACATACCAGTATTGTGGCGTGCTCAAAATGCCTTCCTAACACCATGGCAGTGTGGGGAAAAGCACTCATCTTTGCAATCGGATGGCTTGGTTTGAATCCCAGAACAATAGCTTAGTAACTGAGTGAACTTAGGCAGGTTACTTCATCTCTCTCTAATGTGTGCCTTCATTTGTAAAATTGGTATGTTAAAATATCTAACTCACAGAGCTGCTGAGGTAAAGACAGTCCACGCACGTTTACCTGGTAACACTGTGTTACCACCAGGTAGGCGTTCAGGTAAACGAGACGTTCAGGTCCTTTGGCTTGAATGACCATGATGCCCCTGAAACTAGCAGCACTGGTTTGATGCAAGCACTACTCGGTAGTTATCCAAGCAAGCCTGTGCCCTAAACCCTTCATCTTTCTCATATTATATGTTGGTCACAGGAAGCAGAGACTGAGAAGTAACCTATTATCCTCAATGGAAGGTAACAATGCCACAAAAATCCAATGCCATCATGCTGCCTGTAATGGTTAACTTTATGAAGTTGGACAATTATGTTCTCTAACTCATCCTAGAAAAAGTGCTACATACCTCATTGCTGAATATCACCATGGTCACCTTTGAAGTACTCCCCTTGGGAAGCTATGCACCAACGCCAGCGCCTAGTCCACCCTTCAAAGCAATTTTGGAACTCTATTTCTGGAATGGCCATCAGAGCTGTCGTCATATTACCTGTGATGTCCTGAATGTCATCAAAATGTCTTCCTTTCAATATTTCCTTTATCTTTGGGTAAAGAAAGAAGTCATTGGGGGCCAGATCAGGTAGGTAAGGAGGGTGTTCCAATACAGTTATTTGTTTACTGACTAAAAACTCCCTCACAGACAGTGCCGTGTGAGCTGGTGCATTATCGTGATGCAAGAGCCATGAGTTGTTGGCGAAAAGTTCAGGTCGTCTAACTTTTTTATGCAACCTTTTCAGCACTTCCAAATAGTAAACTTGGTTAACTGTTTGTCCAGTTGGTACAAATTCATAATGAATAATCCCTCTGATATCAAAAAAGGTTAGCAACATCATTGCAACAAGTTCCTGAACTTAATTGTCAGACCTTGTAGTGTCAACTTGACTAGGTCACAAATACCAGAGTGCCTCAATATTTCGCTAAACATTATCTCTGGGTGACTTTATGAGGGTGTTTCTGGAAGAGATTAGCATTTGGGTTGTTAGCCTGAATAAAGGCGACTGCTCTCCCCAATGCAGGTGGGCATCATCCAATCCATTGAGGGCCTGAATAGAACAAAAAGATGGAGGAAGGGGAATTCTCTCTCTCTGCCTGATTGTTTGAGCCGGGACGTTGGTCTTCTCTTGCCCTCAGACTGGAGTTTACACTGTCAGTTCCCCTGATTCTCAGTTTTCAGACTGACTGAATGATACCATCAGCTTTCCTGGGTCTCCAGCTTTCAGATGGCAGATCCTAGGACTTCTCAGCCTCCATAATCACATGAGCCAATTCCTCATAACAAATCTCTATATATCTAGCCTATTGATTCTGTTTCTCTGAGTTTTTGTTATTGATGACCTGAATTCTTCCAATCCCAGTTTTGCTTTATTTTTGTAAAGATTAACCTGATAGCTAGAGCAAATGACTAGCAAGTATTGGTATGTAGATATTTTCAGCTTACTGTAGTAGGCAAAATAATGTACCTCCCCCAAAAGATGTCCATATATTAATCTCCAGAACCTATGAATATGTTCTATTACATGGCAAAAAAAGAAAGAAAACAAATCCCCCCCAATTTTGCAGATACGACTGATTAAGGGTACAGACATTGAAATTAAAAGATTATCCTGGATTATTTGGGTGAGCCCCATCTAATCACATTAAAGTGGAAAACCTCTGCAACTGTGGTAAGAGAGAGATCGAGAGATATGACAGACGCAGGGTTAGAGAAATGTTACATTGGAGGCTTTGAAGATGGGACATAAAGCTGAAAGCCCAGGAATCCAGGCAGCTTCTAGAAGCTGGGAAAGATAAGGAAACTGATTCTGTCTTAGAGTCTCCAGAAAGGGACGCAGACCTGCTGATGCCTTGATTTTAGTTAGCCTGGTGACATCCTGTGTTGGACTTCTGACCTACAGAGCTATGTGATAATAAATTTGTGTTTTAAGTCACTAAATTTGTGATAATTTATTACAGCATGTTATAGATCCCCCTCAGAAACAAGGTGAACACCCACTCAAAATTTGGTTCAGATGTTGAAACTAGTGATGCCACATACACACACCAAAAATGTCTTTAAAAGTTTGTTACTCACATAATGAGATGTTCAGGGTGGCTCCCAAGTAGGTCCAGAAATGACTTGAGAAAGCAGGGAAAGGACACTGGCTTGAAGATTTTGTGGTGGTTAGGAGGTGGGGACTGGGTGAACATCCCTGTGAATAGTTTGTTCTTCCCATTGACACCAAAGAAGAGATCACCCATTCTTATCAGCTTGCCCAGGTGTGGGGCAGAAAAGGAATAGGGTGAATTATGCATAAATACTGTTAGCAGGCAAACATCAAGAAATGGAATCACATTCTATTTCCCAACAACAACAGAAAACCAGTACAGCAATCTTTCTCTAGTTCTATCTAAGCAACCATCCATCCATCCATCCATCCATCCATCCATCCATCCATCCATCCATGCATCCATGCATCCATGCAATGTTTTAAGGTGTATCCACTATGTGCCAGGTAGAGGCTATAAACACAGTTATGTCTCCGAAATGAATTTTTCTCCCATTTCGTTCATCATCTGGTAGGAGTGAACATTGAACTGATTCACAATTATTCGATTATTTGCCAAGTTTCACAATTGTAGTATATGGAGATGCCTGAGAGTGTACAATGGTGAAAGAGATATGTCTTCCTAGGAATTTTAGAAAAATTTTCACTGAGATGATAGTAGCTACCAAAGCTCTTGAATAACAATCGGGAGTTCAAAAAGCAGACATAGAAATGAAAGCATTTTAGACCTCTAAAGGGAACATCATGGAGAAAGGTATAAAGGCATGACGTTTTATCTGTGTGGCAGTAAATGGGATTAGCAGATGAGGGTTTTTTCATCCTCTGATCCCATGTGGGTTGGAGATTGCGGCATGGGGTTTTGTGAGATAGTTTGCAAGAAAAAACTGGACTAGTAGAAGGAGAGAGTAGGGGTAAAGATGACCAACTGCTGGTTACCTGCAGGTTGACATAATTTAAGGATGGGAGTTTGTTTTTAGCTGGAAGCCATAGACTCAGACCCAGTTTAATACACATGAAGGGAAACACTTGAGACCTATAACATGAAGAAGACTGGGAAAAAGTTTTCAAAAAAGGAAGTTCATCAATAATGAGCGTTTCTGTCACAGACGGCAGTGATGGTCTAAGCAAATGATGAAGAGTATGTGGCATTCTGAGATTACTTCCTGAGCGGAGTGTGTGATGGGGGGAAAGGGGGTTGGCAAAGGAATAAAGCTGCTCGTCAGAATTCAGAATGTGCCTCCTCCCCTTTGGGTCCTCCTTGCTGTGAGACCCCTAGAACATCACAGGACCTTGCTGGGCTTTGAACTGCACTCCCCCAGCCCTGAGGTCTAGCAGCCTGGACAGCAGCCACCACAGCAGACTCCACCCTCATGTGGGTATCAGCTGGGGTAGCCGGCATTTTTATAAGAATTCCAACATTAATGACTAGGTTCTGTTGGAAAGAGACATGAGTCTTCTCTCTGACTCCCACCCCCTGCCTCATGCTGCATCTTCACTCTTCTCCCTCTGGTTTGTATTTTAGACTTAAGAGGATCTTTCATATGTAGAACAAGTTCTTGCTTTGAACTTAAATATAAACATTATGAAAAAAAGTGTAGTCCAATCGTACTTGAAATGCTCAAATATGATTAGTATGAGACTGTGAAATACCTCTGCCTTATCTCTAGGAGCCAGCTGCTGGGAGCATTTCGAGGGATCAGTCTGGTTGTTGTGGTGTGATTATTATTTTTTTTTTTAACAAAATGTAAGCCCCAAATGATCTGTGTATAGACTTTCCACAAAATCCCCTTTGTCAAAAGCTCAGTTTCTAATTTTATTCCTTCAACATTTGGAGTGATCCCAATTCATGGAAGCCCATACGGGAGAAAGATAGGCTCCAGTCACAGGCTCCCTTTTACTTCTCTCTGTATTTCTTTCTTTTTTTTTAATTAAATTTATTGGGGTGACAATTGTTAGTAAATTTACATATCTACTCTTCTCTTTTCTAAACTTGCTTGGCTACATCTAAGGCTAAATGAGGAAACAAATTATTTGGGTCAGACAGGCCACCATTGCTATTTACGAGCCCAAACTGCTGCTTGGCATTTTGAAAACTGATTTATTAATACACACGGGGGGTCTTGCATATCAGCAACTGCAAATTATGGATAACAGATTTGCATCTTCTATAATTTCATGGCCTCATTCAGTGGGACTTTGTAGGCTAAGAAAAAAATACTCGATGATAAATTGTTCTTTTAAATCTCTTTGTGAAGTAACTGCCTACCTCTTTCATCAAAAAGAAAGAAAAAAGAAGAAAAGAAAACAAAATGTATGTTTCTCTTAACTCACTGAAAAGTTTAGCTTTAAGGCTTTAGGAGATTTTAAATCTATGAATTAATATGTGTATGATGTATGAGTCAACTAGAAAGAATAGGAAGTGGCTAACCTGTTCACATCGATCTCCAGCTAAACTGTGTTCAGGGAAATAAATTCAGAATTGAATCAAGCAAGGAGTTAGCATTCAGTTCCTTCCGACACAGTACTTTGAGAGAGTATTTGGGGGATACTAAAAGTGAAAGATAATGTGTATTTATCTTCAGTGAATGTGCACATTATTTGGGGAGAAAAGACATCAAAACTTGTGTGTTGATTTAGACCCAAGAGAGGCCGAACAGCAGAGGATCATCATAATATATAAATAAGCAACACCGATAATAGGTGCCACTGTTTGAGGGCAGTGGGGCATTACTGCAAGACTAGAGAGGTCCGGGAGGATTTCAAGTAAAATATGGATTTTTTTCCTGAATTTCTGAACATAATTAAAATCTTCGTAGGCGGGGAAAGCAAGGAGGTCATCTCAGAAGAGAAAGGCCAGGAAGACACGGAGAAGGTTGTCTTAGATGTGCTCAGGAGTCAGTGAGCAGAGCTGCTTTGAACTTTATATAAGTGGAATCATAAAGTATATGCTCTTTTTGGTCTGGGTTTTTTTGTGTGTTATGTTTTTTCCACTCACCATTATATCAGTGAGGTTCATCCATATAGTTACTTATATAAAGTTCAAAACCAGGCAAAACTAATTTTTGATGATAGGTCAAAACAGTGATAATCAGAAAAGTTTGGAATTTGGAGAGTTCATGCAGAGGTGTGGGGCAAAAGAGTATCAAAAACCTCAAATACCTAGGAAATGCCCAAAGAAAGAGATTCAATACTTCTACACAAAAAACTACGCAAAATTACTGACAATAAATTGAAGGAAATAACCAAGTTCATGCATTGGAAGATTCAACACTGTTGCAATATCTTGTTTTCTTGAAATCAATGAGATTGCATTTAATGCAATCTCAATCAAACTCAGCTGATTTTATTTTTGTGGAAATTCACAAGCTGATTCTAAAAATTATATGGAAATGGAAAGGGCTAGTCTTAAATAGCCAACAATGAAGAAGAACAATTATGATTAAATTTTATGATGCATTATGAAGCTATAGTAATTAAGATTGTGATTTGCTACCATATGAATAGGCACACTAATCAATCCAATGGAATAGAGTCCAGAAACAGATTCACACATATTCAGTCACCTTATTTATAACAAAGTTGTCAGTTACAGTGCTGTTTACACTGTGAATTGGTGTAGTCACTTTAGGAAACCAATCGTATCTAATAACATTAAACATATGAATATTCAATCACTCAGCAGTTCCAGATTTAGCTATCCCAACAGAAATGTGCACATATGTGCACCAAAAGACATGTACAAGAACATACATACTATTGTTAATTATCACCCCCAAATGGATACAACCCAAATACCTATCAACAATCGAATGGATAATAAATTATGGTATAGCTAATACATGCTATGCAGCACTATACGGTAGTTGTCTTAATGTGTTTGTGCTGCTATACCAAAATACCACAGACAGGTAGCTTATAAACAATAGAAATTTATTTATCGCAGTTCTGGAGGCTGGGAAGTCCAGAATCATGGCACTGGCAGATTCCATCTTTGGTGCGGGCTCACTTCCTAGGTGGCCATCTTTTTTTGCTGTAATCTCACATGGAAGGAGGGACTTGGGAGCTCTGTGGGGTCTCTTATAAAAGCATTAATCCCATTCATGAGGGCTTCACGCTCATGACCTAATCACCTCCAAAGGCCCCACCTCCTAATACCATCCCATTGGACATTAGGATTTCAACATGAATTTTGGGGGACACAAGCATTCTGACCATAGTAGCAAGGTTCAATAAACTTTTTCTGTAACTTGTTAGACAGTAAATACGTTAGGCTTTTGTGCCTATGTTGCCTTACAACTACTTGTCATCTCTGTTGTTGTAGTGTGAAAGTAGCCACAGACAACCCCTGAATGAATGAGCATGGCTTTGCTTCTAGAACTTTATTTACGGACACTGAAATTTGAATTTCATGTAATTTTCACATCACAAAATGTTATTCTTTAAAATTTATTTTCAATCATTAAAAAGCATCAAAACCCTTCTTAGCTTATGGGCTATACAAAAACAGGCAGAAGGAGAGAAATTAACAACTCTACACACTCAACAATCCTAATTGAGCCTCACAGATATAATGGTGAGTGGAAGAAAAGCCAGACCAGAAAGAATATATTCTTTATGATTCCACTTATATAAATTTCAAAAACAGGCAAAACTAATTTATGGTGGTAAATGTCAAAATAATGATTATCAGAGAAGTCATAATCAGGCAGGCTTCTGGGCCATGGGTAATGTTCTGTTTATGATCTGGGTGGTAGTTAATCAGATGTATTCATTTTATAAAAGTCATCAAGCTATACTGCAAATCCACTGTTTTTCTATAGAATAATAAAAACAAATTAATCTAGGACCTGTTTAGGAGACAGCATCACATGGTGGCTAAGTGCATGGATTCTCTAAACAGATTGCCAGGTCTAAACCTTAGTTCTATCATTTGCTGTGTGACCTTGGGTAATTTGCTTCACCTCTCTGTTCCTTAGGTTTCCTCAAATGTAAAATAGAGGAGAACTATGGAACTCAGCTTGTAGTATTGCTGTAAGAAGTATGAGTTAATCCATACAAAGCCACTTAGAACACCATTGGCATACCCCAAGGACTCAGTAAATGTTAACTACTATTATTGTGACCAATAACTCTTTTGCTTTGGATCTTATGCTTCAGCCTATTAAGATGTTTATACACTCTTGATTCTGCCACATATTATGTTTACTTTTACATAAGTATGGGGCCAGGAGCACAGAACTGGCTCAGTAGGACTACAATATTGGAGAAGAACCTAAGAGTGAAGGCTTGTAGTCATAAATAACCCTCGTCTTATTTGGAATGTACATACTGCCTGTGCAAAGTTGGAGTGTCAGGAGGTGCTAGTTGAATACTCTGAGATCTGGGATTCCAAAACAAATATATGTTTCCATTCTGAAGGAATCATTTTCAGAGAAAACAGAAGGGGCTTGTTGGAGAGATACATGAACAATATACTCTGTTGCTCGACCGTTCGTCTGTTCTCTGGCTCTTGCTGCTGAGGAGAGTCCCAGGCAGGGTCTCTTGATCTCCAAGAGCCCTTATAAGGGTTACACCCTGCTCATCCACTTTAACTACTTTTTTCTGGGAAAAAGGCTAAAAACAAAGACAGAAATAAACATTTATTACTCATATGTTCTGTAAATGACCAGACTGGGAGGCATAATGATCCATGACTTAAAAAAATGAAGCAAAAAACTTTTCTGACTATAAATGTTTATTTTCTGCTCAATCATTGGACAGATTTCATTGAGTGCTTAAAATATGTTGCATAACAGGCCAATGAAATTCCACATTTGAGAAATATTTTTTTAACTTTGTTCTTTGAGGTGATGTTTCTTTAAAATTTTGGACCCTGGAATGTCACAAACTTCTTCTTCTTCTTTTTTTCCTTTCCCGTCATATCCATTTATATTCCAGAACACACTTTGGGAAATGCTGAGTTAACCAGTCCTTTATTGCTGAATACAGAGGTGTCCCAATTCTTTGCTGCCATAAATAACACGTGGTGAACATTCTGGTACCTACAGCTTTACACACGTTAGATTAATTCTTCAGGATAAATTCCTAGGACTGGAATAGTTGAACTAAAGGCTCTGTTTCTTTTTATGTGCATAAAAGACCCTGTGTCAGTTTTACAAATCTTAGGTTCGTAATCATAGACTTGTAAAACATCCGTGTTGGAAGGGATCTCAGAGAACATCATCTCACGCCCTCCTCTTGCACTGGGCAGACCGGGGCTGGGAGCCAGGTCAGTCTTAATGCATTTCTCACCGCTCCGCGTGGACTCTCAGGACAGCTGTCCAGTTTAGAAAGACATATTGGAGGCAAGTCAGCGAGGCATCTCTAGAACCGGCATGTGTATCTGCAGTTCAGATGACTCCCTGCCTCTCTTCCTCATAGGCTTTCCTTTTCAAGCCAGTGTGTCGTCATGAGGTCTTTGCCCAGAATAAAATGTCAGGAAAACTAAGATCCAGTTTAGCACCCACTCTTTAACTACCCGTTAAAGGATAACCAAGGACCCAAAGTGCACAAAGGGCACATTTTGTGTGAGTGTGTGAGTGTGTGCACACCCTCATGTAATGATTGCTTTGAGGAGCATAGGGTGACACGCACATCCAAGGCCATGTGATATTGATTTCCCGGCAGCACTGCTGTGGTCTAGGGGCTTAGATTGCCTTAAGAAAGGACTAGGCTGGCAGTTGTCTGGGTTGTTTCCTAGACTTGCCTGCTGTTTCCAGGAGAACTGGCTGCCATGTGGTCAGCGCATGTGTTTGAAAGATTCTTGGTAGGAGGTAGCCAGCACTCCAGGTCACTGATCTGAGAAGCCTCAGGCGTGGGAGCAAACCGGAGACCAATGAAACCCAAACTGGACTCAGAAGCTGGAGCGCCTGCCATCCTGGCCTCCAGACAGGGACCAAGGACCTTCCCTGCACCTCCCTAAGTGGCCCTCTCAGTCTTGTATTTGATTTGAGGAGTATCCAGCTTTCCTCAAAATGGAAGAGGGGTGGAGTTCCAAGATGCCTCCAACTTTCATTTTGGGGGAAAAAAATAACAAATTTTCCCTATGGCGAGACATACTTCATCATATCAGAGTGAAGGCCCCTGGAGTTCCGTTCTTATTTCTGGCTTGGAGAAGTTCTCAATGTTCCGTAGGAATATTCCCACATCCTTCTGCACTTGCCTGGTTCCTCCACCCTGCTCCTGCAGCCTCTGCTTAATGACTGAGGTATTTTAATGGTGTGGGAAATGGGCTGACAAGCAAATCCTCATCAAGGGCTGGCCAAAGCTGTCCAATGAGACCTGCCCGGCTTCAGGCTGTCCTGGACCATGTGGGTCTGGGGATTCCTTGTTGGCACCAGATTGGCGTTCAGGCCAGGAAGAGTCATACATTGTGGTTCAGGACACGGGACCTTTCGTTTGTCCACCCTAGGGTCACACTAAGCCTGAGATCAGCTCTAGGGGCAGAGCTGGTGTAAGCACCTCTTCCCTTCCCTGGTGCCTATCCCAGCAGTGGGCATACATCAGGGATTCAACACATATTTGTGGAACGAATGAGTGAGTGACTTGGGATGTGGCTTGCTTCAAGTATAGGCTTTCTCAGTCCATGAGTGTGGACATAAAAGTATGTGCGTTGACCTTAATATGATAAACAATGGAAGATTTCACAGTGAAGCAGGACAGGGAATGGGATGAGATCTCCAACGTTATAGTAACTCCCTCCCTCTTGCGTGGTCCCCCTCCCAACCACTCTAAGGTGCATTAAAAAATGACAGACCAATGGCCGACTTGATTTCAGGCAGAGATATATTTCAGCCTGAGGCCCTTTGGGATGCAGAGACAGACAGAACAAGCTGAAAAGAGCAAGGCCAGGTACAAAGGTATAGTTCGGATCTGGTTCCCAGGCTTTCAAGGCTGCAGGTGTGCAGTTTGGACATTTATATAAAGTACCAGTGGAGGGGGTGAATTGGGGGTAAGATTTAGCCTACACTATTCTTGACACACATGCACTCTGCCGTGGGCTATATTCCCATGAGGAAGAGGCATCTTTTTCCTTGCCTAGGATAGTACCACTCACCAAGCTGTGCTCCTGCCCAGGGTGACTTTTACTAATTTGCACAAGTGTTATGTAGGGCAATGTGACCTGTGAACTCAGTTCCATATTGCTGGTTTAGGTTTCCTCATTTCCCTTTTTTAAATGTCCTGGATGTGTGAACAGTGAGTGAGTGAGTGTGTGTGTGTGTGTGTGTGTGTGTGTGTGTGTGTTCTCAGTGTGGCTTTGAGGGCTGAATGGAGTGGTTGAGTGGTTGGGGTTCAGTATTAAAATGAGTACATTTGCATCTATGCCAAAATGTGCTTTCCCTTCTCCCTAACGGTTGAGAACAGAGACAAGCTTCAGACCATGAATCTCTTCCCTCTGTTTTCTGCCCTAGTGTCATAGACGTGTAACCACTACTTGTCCAGTAAAGTCCCCTTGCCCCCTCCCCCCTTTCCTGACCTTGCATGGGAAGGAGGGGTCTCGCTAATGTGAACTGCAATGTCTTCCCCATGTTGAGGTCTGGGGTGGCTGAGAAGGAGTAGAAGAGGTTCGAGAAGCTCCAGGGGACTTCAGCTCCCCATTCAAAATGATCACGTCACCTCCACGACTTCTGACCTTCCTCTCCCAGCTTCTGGAAAGGCTTTTTGTTGCCCCTTTTAAACTGACTACTAAAGCGCTAGTGGCTTTAAGTTCTGGATTTAGCCTGTAGATTTAAAGCCAAGGAGACCTCATGCAGGTAGTTCGCGTGGACATTCCCAATCCTCAGTTTTTCCATCTCTAAAATAGGTGCGCCCACGGACATTACCCATAAACAGGAGGGTGAACTGGGAGAACCCGTGTCTAGTCTAAGGAGTTCCTGTGCTCTTAGGTGCTTCACATCACAGGCGCTGGGCTGGCAGGGCCTCTAGAAGCCCCTCTGGCTCTGTTCTTTTTTATTTTATAAGCTTATTTCTTATTTTATAAATCATCAGAGTCAGCACTTGATCCTTTTAAGACACCGGGACTCACCCTTTGTGCTCCCACCCAGATCCCTCTTTCCTCCTCAACTCTTCCTTAATTTATAGGCTCTTATGTAGAGAGAGCTATAAACAAACTGATGTTTCTGAATGATTTTCCGTTCCTTAACTTCAGGCCAGCAGCGGTATCACGTGATTAAAGGATAAGTCTCCCCTCGTGGTGCTGGATAGGGTTCAGAGGAGATTAAGTTTGTAGTGTGGAATAAAGCTTGATCCTTAGGTTCCCTCCTCTGCCTCCCCACATAATTTAAAAGCAACACCAGTTTCTTCTGGGTTTGAACAAAAATCCCTTTGATCTGCTTTCTTATTTATATTCTTCAGTTTTCAGTTACATGTGAAATAGGAAGGTAAATGATAAAAAAAGAACATGTTGGTGAGACTAAGACTAAGAATTCATGTGTCTTGACCTGATACATTTTGGTGACAGAGAGAGAGAGAGAGAGAGAGAGAGAGAGAGAGAGAGAGAGAGAGAGAGGGAGAGAGGGAGAGAGAGCGCATTTTCACTCAGTAACATATTCAGAAAAGTTTTCTTTACTAGCAATGCCCAGTGACTGGGGAAAAATATATTGAAAATTCCATATGTTAAAAAGAAAACACTTCAGAACTAAGATGTCAAAGTTGACTCATTGGAGAGAAAGACATACACATGAAATGTCTTATTTACTTTGTAAATTAAAGAAAGAGAATTGCATTTAATAAGAATAACACACGGATATATAGTTTAATTCTATATTATAGCCATATAAAGAAGGAGCATAAGGGGTAGGATGAGAAAGAATGCTGTAGAGGGGTGCTTGAGGGGAGGTGGTGAGAGAAAGAGGGAGAGCAAATGAGGCAGAAACAACAGAAGACACACAGAGATCCACACACCCAACACACTTACTGAGCATGACCGGTGCTTCATGTTGTGCTAGGCCCTTCCCCATGGGTATTTCTATGGCCTCTTTGCCCCAAAGCCATGGGCATGGATAAAAGAACTAGACCATGGATGGGGCAAAGTAGGGAGCTGAGGCTTGCAAAGGTTGAAGGGCGGCCATGGCTAGGATGGGCTCAGTCAGAGGGACTCTGTGAAGGAGCATTTCTGGGCATCGTCACTGTCTGCTGGAAGGTGCTCTGGGCCACAGGGAGGATGAGACGTCTTTGTTGGGATGTGAAGTCCCAGAGATTGCGCCGCTGGACAGACACTGTCTTCCCCAGCTTTGATGAAATGTCAAGTGACTGTTGAACTGCTGGAGGTCTAGGGAGAGCTGGGCTGAAGATTGGAAAGTAGCTTTTATCAGACTCATTCAGTGTTTGCTATAAATGCACACACCATAGCACCCACCCCCCAGATCCAAAATTGATTAAGTCTGGATTGGACCCAGGAATATTGATTTTGAATAGGTGTCCTCCAGGTGATGATGACTCAGGAGATGCTGGGCTGAAGATGAGAAAACTCTCATTTATTGGGTATTTCAAAGCCCAGCTTCTAGTAGTGGGTTCCATGCTCCACAGAACCGTGGCACTCTAGGGAAAGTCCCAGATGGGGTCAAGTTATTATGAGGTTATCAATGCCGTTGACAATTTAAGACTATCCCCTCTCCCTCCTTTGTTTCCTTGGTGTGCTAGCCTCTGTTCCTGCCCCTTCCATAGACCTTGGCCCACTCTGGAAATAACCACATCTCTGTCTGAATCTTCAGGGGGAGGTTCCTGTATAGCTTAAAGGCTTCCTCCTTAAGAATCTGCCTCTCTCTACCCTAGGATTTTATCTGGCTTCCAGAGTGATCTTGGTAATCAAAAGCACCAGGAAATGAAATCTTAGAAGAATCCTTGCAGTAGTGATGGATGGGAGTCAGTGAATAAACACCCCATGTTCTTTGCCTCATGATAGGACAATTCTGAGGCACCTTCTACACACTTTATAAAAGGTCCCCAGCTGGACTGAGGCCCGCTATCCATGCAGCAACACACTCAACTACGTACACATTATTGGGTTTTCTTCTTCCCCAGTCACACTTGCCCTACCCTCTCACAGTGCCTCTTAGAATCAACTCCCAAATAAACTACTTATACCCAAATCCTTGTTTCAGGTTCAACTGATGGGGGTGGGGTACCCAAACTAAGACACTAGTGCCTTTTTAAAAATTTTATTAGGAAATTAATTTATTTTCATTTATTTTGTTGAGGTATAACTGACAACTATTATATTTGTCTTAGGTGTACAAAATAATGATTTGATATTTGTGTATATCATGAAAGATCTACCACAGTAATGAGCACCAATCACTATGCATAGTTACAAATGTTTTCCTTGGGATGAGAATTTTTAAGATCTACTCTCCTAGCAACTTTCAAATATGTAATATCGTATTCTTAACCATAGTCACCATGCTGTACATTATATCCCCAGGATTTACTTATTTTACAACTGAAAGTTTGTACCTTCTGACCACCTACCCCCATTTTGCCTGTCCTCTTTTTCTTTTTTTTTTCTTTATGAAGCTCCTTGTAGCCTGGCATAAATTCTGAAATATAACCAGAAGCTCTGCCAGGAAAAGAAACAAAGTCAAGGCGCAATAGAAATCTACTGTACCATGAGTCAGAAAAAAATAAAAAGGTAAAAGGCAGAAGGAAATTTAGTAAAAAACCTATAATTTCTTGTAATTCTGATGCCCATTTGCTATATGCCAGACCAATAAGATTTCTTGCATTTTTTATGAGACCAATTCCTTTACATGTTATTAAACTCGATCCACCATTATTTGAACTTAACTCGGCCTTTGGCAATGCCATGAGCTCCCTTGGCTTGTGTGGTGACCAGTGTCTCCTGGTCTGTACTCCTTTTCCGCACCCTGAGCTCCGCCACCTCAGCAGTCAGCTGCCACAGAGTTGCACACAGATGCATGATTGCACTGTTACCTGTTTCACATCCCTTTATGTTCGAATTTGGCTTCATAGCTGATGGTGTAGTCCCATACACATTTTCTTGTTGGAGCTGGACAACCACCCTGTGAAGTAGTCAAGATATGTTGACTATTCCACGGTGAAGGAAATGGAGATTTGCTGCAGCACCAAACAAGGACAGGTCATCAACAGTCTTAGAATTCCTACAGTCTCCTTTCCCGCCTGGTGTGCTTTCCATAACATTTCAGTGTCCCTGCGAAGAGCAGTTTGCACAGATCCATTAATTTACTCACGCATTTGCCAGTCACTCAACCGTTATTTCAACTCAGGTAACTCACCCTAACGTTTCCCCACTACAACAACCTGATCTCAGCCTGTGCGAGGCTCTATTCCAAATTGCCTTCAAAACATGTTTTGTTTTTGTTTTTGCCTTTTGTTACATGGTTGACACCTTTTGTTATAACAAGTTCACTCCATGAAGTCCTAGGTCTTTGCATTCCTATCTACAAATTGGAGAGAAATAAATCACCTCTGCCCCTTGCCCTCCATTGTCAGCAGCAGAATTCCAGAGCTGGCGAACGGAGGAGCTTCTTCCAACAGGCCAGATCCAACCCTCAGCCTTTCTCCTGCCCCAGCCAGGGGCCTGCTAGTGTCCCCACTTCTTCTAAGCACTCCTGTCTTGGGGGAGCCTTCCTCTCTGGAGGAATTCCTGGAAATCCACTCCTAGCCCCACCAGCCTTCCAACAACGAGTGTTTATGGCTGCAGTGCTGCAGCTGGGAACCACAAGGCATGAATGACCATGTGTCCATATTTTGGAGCAGATTTTTTGTCAGGAATGTACTAAACACTTCATAAATTAAGTCCTTGGCTGTCAAGCTACCTCTGATATTAGATTAGTCATTGCTAACCATTCCCTACGCAAAACCCAGGGGACCGATACACCGGATGGTGCCAGAGTTTTTCTTACTTTTTTTTTTTAAATGGAAATGTGTGTAGAGGAATAAGTCACCCCATCCCACACTACACAGATGCGTGCGATAGACATTCCTTCTGGTTTTCCCAGCTCTCCTTTTTCCAATATATTCTGTGTGCTGAGTGCTTTTGGTGGAGTGCTGGCCAGGACCCTGGATACTGTGGGTTTCCCTCTGGCTTTGTGTGTGCCAGGCACTGTTGTCAACACTTTATATGTGTAGAAGAATTCAGTCCTTACAATGATCTTACGACGGGGCCATGGCCCCTTCTATCCCCCACTTTATGGCTGAGGAAGAAAAAGGACTTGAGTGACTTGTTCAAGGTCACATAATTAGTTCATAACACAACTGGGATTTGTAGGGAATGCCATGTCCTTTACCACCCACCGCCATGTCTCTGTTCCCCTTGTGTCAGTCCCATAGTGACAGCTACTTTGCTGGCACCACAGGCAGAAGGTGTTAGGCTGGGGCCTTAATCTCAGTCCTCAAATGTTTATCCATTCATCGATGAATGCAATGCACATTTACTTAGGGCAGAGCTACTGCTCTAGAGGGTCTTAAGAACTTTTCTTTTAGTAGCAGTTTCTTTTAATACATGACAGTATATTCTAATATATTAAATAATTGCATATTCCAATATATAAAGCAATTTGAAAAAGAGCTTCCCTCGTTGAACAAAAGGTGGAGGCACAGAAAACCAACATACCCTACCTTTTGAGGTATCCTCAGAGGTCCTCCTCAAACAGGTCTTCTTTGAAACATGTGAGCATTTTCAAATCAGTATTTTCCCATGTATATTTAGAAGAGGTGCTGATATTGCACGGAAAGAAGGGCAACAAACAATGAAAGTAGCACCAGAAGTTGGGTTTTCTTCCATTTTTTGCAACCACTTAGCTCCGGCCACAAATTTGCATGATTCTCAATGCATGACAGGTAGTTAAATGACAGTAAGGGTTAAAACAAAGTGTGTGGCACAAGACCATGGAATGTTTCTGTATGTCATTTGAACCACATGTGAAATGGGAATAGTTAGAAGAAAAAAAATGTTAGTAATTCAGGTATACTGTGTTCCTCTGAAGGGCTTTAATAAGAAATGTGCAGTTATAGATATGCACAGTCTATTGACAGCTGTTCCTAAAAGCAATAACATTGTGTTCCCCAGTATTTTTTTCTTGCAAGTGACAGGAACATAACTTAAGCTAACTTAAGCAGAACAGGAAATTTATTAACTTGTACAAGCAGGAAGTAGTGGTTGACCTGGCCTGGGCACCGTGAAGACAGAGGTGGCAGTTATAGACATCTCCTACCCCGTAACCCTCTCTCTTCCTCTCCCCCTCCCCTTTTTCTCCCCACTCCCCCGTGCTCTGCTTCCCAATGTGCGCTGGCCAATTTGCCTCAGACTATAGATGGTCTATGTGCATGAACATTGGGTCAGGTGGCTACCATCAGCTCCAACTGCCCCTCTTCCCCATGCCAAGATCCCAAAGACAAGACTTAGACCTGCTTGCTAAGCTTCAGCATAAAAGTCTCGTTGGGTACCTGGTGGGCCTGGATCAAGTCACATGCAGAGGCAGGTAACAAAATGGTTTCATAGGAAGTAAGGCAATTAAGTGAAAGATGCTGGTTAGAAGGCTGATTAGAAGACTGAGACTGTTTGAAATGCTTAAACTTATGGCAGTTCTTTTTCTAGTGTCCTGACTCTGCAATAATGGCAAAAGTTTGGAGTCTTTTGGTTTCACATAGGACCTCTCATTTGCTGAGTTTGAAAATTAAAAATCTTGGCAATCTTACTTCTAGACGGCTTGTCTAGAGTCTGGGCAAGGTGATTGGCCAAATTAACCAAATCTAGGGTGGACATGGCCTCCCAGTCCATCCTGGTTCTCTTAACTAGGATGGAAAGGTCTCTGTTCAGTCTATTGCCAAAGAATTAAAAGTTACCTGAATGGAATCAATATTTGAAGGAAGACCAGAATTTTCTTTAAAAACAGTTTGAAGTCTATTATAATAGTCATGAACAGATTCGTCAGACGTTTGTGACCAAGTCTGAATTTTGCTCCAATCAACAGGCTTTGGGAAAGCCTTGGGAACTGCTTGGTTTTTCAGCAAGTTCTCTAGCTTCTTCCCAAAAATTAGAGAGGTTTGCTTTTCTAAGACTTTTTCGGGACGTTCTCATCTACTGTGTTTCCCTGAAAATAAGATCTAGCTGGACAATCAGCTCTAATGAGTCTTTTGGAGCAAAAATTCATATAAGACCCGGTCTTATTTTATCATATTTTACTGAGCTGAGTAGAACGTCTCTCAATGAGATGGCACAGTCTATTTACTTATCTTATAGTAAAATAAGACCGGGTATAATATAATATAATACAATATAATATAATACCAGGTCTTATATTAATTTTTGCTCCAAAAGATGCATTAGAGTTGATGGTCTGGCTAGGTCTTATTTTCGAGGAAACACGGTAGCAATTCTCATCCAGTGTTGAGCCTGGCCTTCACAAGGAACATATTGATTAGCTGATACAACTCAGAAAACCCAGGCTGATGGGCCTGAGTAATAATATCAAATTCCTCAGTAAACTTGTGAGAGTCCTCAGTTACTTTAGGGGATTCCTTTACAATGGCTCGTAACTCAGCTTTAGTCCAGGGAATATAGGAGATGTGGGGTCGTTAGGATCTCTGAAGGGTTTAATCTTAAATGGGAAAGCACTGGTAAGTTCAGAGGAAGAAAATGTAGGACAGGATTCAAGGGAAAAGGGCACCAAAGGTGGAACTGAAGGTAAGGAAGGCCGTAAAAGAAGGCGAGATGGTGTCAAAGGTGGAGCGTGAGGCAAAAGAATTGGGGAAGTGTTTGTACAAGCTGGAGAAGAAGCCTGCAGAGAAGGATAGGGTGGACCTGAAGATGGAGCCTGAGACAATGGAGTCGGGGGGGGGACGGCAAAATTTCCCTAAAGTGGCCACTGATTTTCTGAATTATTTTTAGTTAGATCTGTCCATTTAGTTAAATATGAGCATGGAAATTGACCATGGCTTTCAACCACATGTACTCGGTGGGCTTGTACTCGGCCACATCCCTCGGGGAGGGATGGTCTTAAAATATTTAGATGGCTGAGATCCCATCTTCCAGAGCCTTTTCTTTAGAACAAAGGGCCCAAGACAATTTACAACAGCGTGAGCAACCTGCAAATCAGACACCAGCCAGCCTCACTCTAGAAGAGTCTAATCACAGAGGACCAGGTGAAGGCTAAAAGCCAGTGCTAGGAAAATAACTGACCCTCAGAGAGTCCGGTTGTAGACCGAGCTGAGCGGAACACCTCTCAATGAGATGGCACAGTCTAATACTGGGCCAAAGTGACTAACTTCAGTAGAAATAACCTCTGTCCCCACAGGGATCTTTAGGCGAAAGCCAGATTTGTCTCAAAGGACAACCTGTTCCTAAAGAAATCAGGCTGATATGCAAATCAAGTACTCACAGGTAGACAAACAAACAAGCAAGGCCTTTTTAACACAAGCACATACACCAAGCCTCTAAACAATTTCCAAAGAAACCCTGGAGAGCTTCAAAACACAAAAAGCAGAAAGCTCAATTCCAGGAGACTTACCCTAAGCTTCGGAGTCAGAGAGCCAGCGGGGAGCCAAAGAGGCACCAGCATCTGGTTGCTCACCTGCCCTGAAGCTGTCAGGGTGTTTTTCCTCTGGAATCCTGGATGAGCCCCCAAAATGAGGACTGAAAAATAACATCATCAGAAAGATTTATTCAGGAAAAGGAAAGTGTTGCAACCCAGTGCATGCAGACCTGGCAAGCCCTGTGCACACTCTGGCCTGTGTGCCAAGATGGAGCGGTATTTCTAGAAGGAAAATGGAAGTTAGAACCACAAAGCTTTATTACAAACATAGAGTTCTTTCTGTAGGGTTCTCGGGTGTAGGGTTCTCACCATCACATAGAGCGTGAGAACTTCCATAAGCCCTACCGCCTCCCATAGACATACCCGACTGATTATGTTTGCTCAAAGTTCCAGTTAGTCTTTATCAGTGGCATAGAATATAAGTAGTTATTCTTGCGAATCTGCAGGATTCTCAACCCAGAGCTATCTTCTGGGTTGGGCATAGCAGGTAGTTCTTCTGCCCTCACCTGGGCTCATTCATCATTCATGGCTCAAGATGGGAGTCCTCATTCTCAACTCTACCTTAAGAAAGTACAAACTTCAGGCTTCTTTTATGTCAAGGGAAGGGACGTGATGGGGCAGGTTTTGTAAAACTCAAACTGCAAGCAGAATTCCTCTAGTGAGTAGCATATTGACGTAGGTTTGAACAAGATGGAGTCAGAGAGAGGCCAAGCATTTCATTGTTACAGTTAGAGCAGCTCCACTCCATGTGTTGCTTCTTCTCCTAGTGCCAGTAGGCTAGCCTGGGCGTGTCCTTCCTATGGTAATGGCAGAAGTGCAAAAGTGAGCAAACTCAACTGTAGAAACCCTTCTCAAGATGCTGCTTACTGGGTTTCCCTGAAAATAAGACCTACCCAGACCATCAGCTCTAATGTGTCTTTTGGAGCAAAAGCTAATATAAGATCGATATTATTTTACTATAAGACTGGATCTTACATAATATAATATAATATAATATCATGTCATGTCATGTCACGTCATATAATACCGTTTATAATCTAATACAATATAATACCGGGTCTTATATTAATTTTTGCTCCAAAAGATGCATTACAGCTGATGGTCCGACTAGGTCTAATTTTCAGGGAAACATTGTATGATCAAATGTACTAACATTCCAATGGCTAAAACAAACTCAGAGGTGGGGAATTGTGCTCTGCACATCATGGAAGGTGACTGATAAGTTATATGGTGAAGGATGTGGATATAGGAAGAATGGAAAACAGGACTATTAATACAAGTATGATCAAGCCCATCTCCAAATACAGGTTAGAATTTGTTCCTAAAGTAATATTTAGACATCTTTGTAATTTACTCAATTATGCTGAAAATTGAAACCAACATAATTTCTTATTCCTGTGCTAAACAGCACAGATACCAAGCAAAAATAACCTAACTGCTCATTCTAGATAATACCTGCTCCTGCAAGGTAACACCGAGAACCAACTATATACAGTGTACTTATGTACTTATCGGCAGAAATAGTTTGCTCATCAGGACTTTCTTCAAGTCTCTCTCTTTGCCATGCCCACCAATCCAAAGTTCCACCCAATCCCAACCTGTTTCCCGTCTTGCAAAGATTCTCTTTAAAAACGCTGGCTCAGGCCCTAAAACTCTATACATATCCCTCCCTCATTTCTATTATTGAAATACTGAGATAGGGTGGGGGTGATAGGGGCCACTGAAAAACTTTTAAGTTTTCTTTCCTATAGGGATTTTAATTTCCCTTTCCTTAAGTTTCCTTTCCCCCAGTTTCTTAGCTCCCTTGTTCCTGATCTTAACCACTTTTCAAATCAACTTTTTAATCTTAAACAGAAGATTGTTCCTAGCCTGAATCCTAGGAAGTCCCCTGAACCCTGCTCCAGGCCATTCCAGGCCCAGCTCCTGGGTGAAGAATGCCACCTGAATGACCGGATTAACCAGAGGGAAAACCCCACAGGCTCCACAAAACTAAACAGAATTTCTATCACACAGCCGTGTTGCGTCGATGGCTTTGGGTTCTGCTTCTTGGGCCAACACTTTTAACTCTGCTTAACCAAAATCTATTTTTCCTCATTTAGGGGCTTTGGGGATACGGGTGATACCCCAGCAAGATTACCAGTCCCAACTAAAGAAGCCAACACGGTCTTCCAGCAGGATCTCAAGACCCCTTCCTCTCATCTGAGATCTGATAGGGTGAGAGTTCTATGAATCCCCCCAAAGGTAGGGACAGCTCTAGGCCCCTGCCCAACAGGAAGCAGATACAGAAGAAAAGACCTCCTGTCCTTCAACTTCACATAGAGATTTAACGGGGATCACTTCTCTCAAGGAGAAAACAAGGCAGGCAATTAGTTATGTAGGCATCAGGTCCCTGCATTCCTGCACGTCCAAGACAACCCATAGAATGCAACTGCCCAAAAGACCTCCCCTCTCTGCCCCAAACTTCCGCTTTTCATGGAAATTAGCTAACCCTATGAGTAAACAAATGGGTACAAAATACCCAGCTGGATTAAACTGATCACTCACGTCTGCACAGTAAAGGCCACAATGACCTTCATTTCATCTGGGCCTCATTATACCATCATTATAATATCATACATATGCCCAGAGGTTCGTTAATATTATTATAACAGACTGAATTCTGGGAAGGAACATGCGCAATCTAAAAAATGAGGTAATAGCCTCTTGTCAATCACAGGTGTCAATCAAGTGGTCCCATGCCTGGAAAGGAACAGCCCATTCTAGAGAAAAAAGGGATTAAAAACTCCAAGTCCTCGCCAGTCAGCACCTCTTGAGCCTTGCCTTTGCTCGGGGCCCACTTCAAACCCTTTGGAGTGTACTTCCTCTTCTAATACTAGCTCTTGAGCCACTGCTTTCTTTGAAGTGTACTTTTTCTTCTAATAAACTACTTTTTCACTACTTTACCTTGGTATCTCCTTCAATTCTTTGCTCAAGATACCAAGAACCTGGACACCACACCAAGGAGGACCCACTCTCTGGTAACAGGGGCAGTGCCTCCAAGAAAATCATTAACTGCCAGTCCAAGACAAAAGGCCAGTAAATCAAAATGAGACAAGGTGACCAGCCAGAATCAGCCAAGACTAAGACGATGAGAAGGATCACCTCCAAGTAACCTCCAGCCACATAATATGGTCATCATAATACACCTGCAGGTTAAATGACACTCCCTCTAGTGCCATGGAAACTCCAGAGGGACTATATAAAGACTAAAAAGGGGTGTAATTCAAATCTCCAGAAGAGCCACCTCTTCCAAGAAGTAATGAGAATATTCCTCCCCATTATTCCCATATTAAAAAGCTTAACTAGTGAAAACCACAGCTGTAAGGAGGATCTGGCTGCCTACAGGCAGCCTCTATGCTGCCTATGAAGTGGATCACCTCACAGCAAACTTCTTTTGTTCCTTTGTCTGACTCATACTTGAATTCTTTCCCATGTGAAACCAAGAACCCCATTTCCTGCAACAATCCTACCAGGACTCTGCACCAGATTTAATAAACCAGCTTTGCATAATCAATGGATTTTCCTAGTGAAAAGTGGTCTTTTAGGGAGTTGACAATTGACAATCCATTATGGTAAATGAGTCTGAAATGGTTTCAGTAGCAATGGAACGTCCTTATATGCTCAGTGTTTACCCAGAGCCATCACTTGGTAGATGTTCAGTAAATATTTGTTGAATGAATCAAATAAATTTGTACTTTGCTGGTGAAAGATAAGATAATCAAACTTTCTGGCTAAACTAGGAATTCTTAGTTTTCAGTCTTGAGCCAAAAGCATGCCAGATCCATAGCACATAGAAGGAATGTGAGGCTAAACCCTTTTGGCCTCACAGGAAAAGCTTTCTCTCTAGGCTGGGTGGAGAGGAAATCTCTCAAACCAAGTAAAGATAAATAAAGATATGGCTGCCCAAAATTGTTTTCTGTAGGACAGAATTTGAGAACACAGGCCATAGTTAATATTTTGCCAAGAATCTCGACTGAATATGGAAAGTCAAGTAGGCCTTCCTTTCAGTGTTTAAAAGTGTTTAAGAGATTTTCTCTCCCCAACGGGCAAATTACAAGCCTGATCCCTTTGGTTAGAACCTTTACAACTACTTCCATTAGAAGGGATGATGTTGATCTTAAATTCCAATCCAAATGTGACCCTCTCATCTTAAATGGCTTTGGTGGCTCCCCATTGTCTAAAGATTCAGATTTAATGGGTCTGGAAGGAAGCCCAGGAAGCTGCATAACAAATAGACCTTAGATAATTCCGATAAAGGCAGCCTTCTGAGAAAAAAATTAAAACCTGCTGCTGACCCACAGGATAAGAGCTACACTCATAGGCAGGACATACAAGGTTCTCTGTGATCTATCTGACTTGCTTCCTTTTCTATCTTATTTCTCATGCCTCCCCTGACACTTCAACCAACCCTAATCTTTATTGGGAAGCAAAAAGCTTTCCTTTACCCTCTTAAGGTCAGTTCCTGGGATCCTGAGAATTAAACTAACAAAAGATAGATTAACAGGAGAAAAGGCACACAGGTTTTATCAATATTTACTTGAATGGGAATTCACATATAATAAATGAAACTCAAAGAACTGAGTAGACTCAGAGGCTTATATACCTTTCATCTCAACAAGAATATTTGGGCTTCAAGGGATGACACATTATAGGGAAGTGACTAAGAAAAATACGGGACACCTAATGAAAAATAAGAGCTATTTTAATAAGGTTTATTTATGCAAACTTATCTTGGTGTCAATTTCTTGTCTTCAATGATATGAGTCACTCTTTTCTCTCTGGTGTGGGGGACATCTTACTCAAAGGGAGAATTATACCCTGATTTCGGGCAGATAAGGGGGTCAGAGAACTTTTCCTACATCCAACTATTCTCAATTACCTTCAGCTTAAAACAATATTTATGCCAAAATGGCATACTTTGGGGTGGCATATTTTTGATACCCTTCAATTCTAATCGGGATAAAAATGTCAAGAAAATAAACAAATAAATGAAATAATTACAAGTTTTGGCAGTCTTACAAAGAAAACAATAATAATATGGGAAATAGATGGAGAAAAAACAAGGGGTATGCTTTGGATGGGAGACCCTTTCTGAGAGGGTGACATTTAAGCTGAGACCTAAAAGATGGGAGGAACATATCATAATCAATGGGGCAAAAGAGCTTTATGCAAAGAAAGTGACATGTGCAAAGGCCTTGAGGTATGAGAGACTGAATACACAAATAGGCAATGGCCAGACCATATATAAAAACTGAACTCTGACCCACAGTCTGCAGCAACCATACCAGGAAACCAATCCCTACTCAACAGTAACCAGCCCAGGACACCAGCCTGCTATCTCTAAGTCAAATGTGTAGGAAATCAGACCACGTATTATCTCTAACAAATCATCCAGGAAGCCAAGCAATAATAATTGGTCCAAAATTGATTAAAAACGAATAGCATCCTTAATTTTTGTCCCCACTTCCAATTTAAGACCAACATGAGAAAGCCAAACATGAAAGCTTAACTAATCACTTAGGATGCCCCACTTCTAATTAGCTCTTCTACAGCTTCCCCATGCCAGCAGCTTCCAATCAGTACACCAGAGCCTTCCTTTTTTTTGCACTGTAAATCTTCCTACTCCTCTGCCTACCTTTGAGTTTTTGCCAAAATGCAAGTGATGGTGACCAACACCTTTGCAAATTTGAATCGTCTTTGCTTGTTCTGATTTTGTTGGTCTTTACTTCTTTCCAGAGGTGGGAAATAGAGTTGAGGGGTCAAGGATTTGAACAAGCAGAGGGACTGGGCCTAATGGGCTGGGGGTGAGGATGATGGATTGGGCTGCATGCAGCTGGAGAGTGTGGACAGATGGGAGCCGAATATGCAAGGCCATTGTAAGGGGTTGAAATTTTATTCTTAGTAAATAGAAAGCCACTAGAAAATTCTAAGCAGGTGGAATGTTCCAATCTGATTCATACTTTTTTCAATTTATTTTATTTTTTAAAAGATTTTTATTAAAATATAGCTAATATACAACATTATATTAGTTTCAGATGTACACCAGTTATTCAACACTTATATACCTAAAGAAGTGATCACCATGGTATGTCCAGCAACCATCTGACACTACCATTCTATCACAGTATTATTGACTATATTCCCTAAGCTGTACATTATGTCACCGTGACTTATTTGTTTTATGCCTGGAAATTTGGACTTCTTATTTCCCTTCACCTTCCCCCTCTTTAATTTTTCAATTACAGTTGGCATTCAACATTATTTTATATGAATTTCAGGTGTATAGCATAGTGGTTAGACATTTATATAATTTAAGAAATTATGCCTATGACTAGTCTAGAACTCACCTGGCACTATACATAGTTATTACCATATTATTGACTGTATTCCCTATGCTTTACTTTACAACCCCATGACTATTTTGTAACCATCAGTTTGTACTTCTTAATCCCTTCACCTTTTGCACCCTGTCCCCCCAACCCCCTCCCATCTATTCCAGGAAATCTAGTATCCATCTGCACCATACATAGTTATTACAATATTATTGACCATATTCCTTATGCTATACCCTACATATCCATGATTACTGTGTGACAATGAATTTATACTTCTTAATCCCATCCCCCTTTTACAACCATACCCCTGAACCCTTTTCCATGTGGCAACCATCAATATGTTCTCAGTATCTATGAGTTTGTTTCTGTTTTGTTTGTCTATTTTGTTCTTTAGATTCCACATATAAGAAAAATAACATTGCATCTATCTTTCTCTGTTAGACACTCCACTTGCACAATACCTCCACGTCCATCCATGCTGCTGCAGATAACAGGAACCCATTCCCTTCCCTGGCTGAGCAATATTCCATTGTATATATGTACCACCTCCTCTTTATCCATTCTTCCATTGACAGACACCCAGGCTGCCTCCACATCTTGGTCATTGTAAAAAATGCTGCAATGAACATATAGATGCACACGTCCCCTTGAAGTAGCACTTTGGGTTTCTTCAGATAAAGACCCTGAAGTGGGATTACCGGGTCCTTCTTTGTCTCTTGCTATAGCCTTTGTTTTAAAGTCTACTTTGTCTGGTATACATCTTGCTACCCTAGCTTTGTTTGTTTGTTTGCTTGTTTCTTTCCATTTTCATGAAATTTTTTTTCCATCTCTTTACTTTCTCTCTCTGTGTGTATTTCAATCTGAAGTGAGTCTCTTGTAGGCAGTATATGAGTATATAAGGGTCTTGTTTTCTTATCCATTCATCTCTCCTAGGTATTTTGAGTGAAGAATTTAATCCACTTACATTGAAAATAATTGCTGATAGATATGTAGCTGTTGCCATTTTATTATTTATAACTTTTATTTTTTATTTTTTATTTCTTTTTTATCTTAAAGAAGTCCCTTTGACGTTTCTTGTAATACTGGTTTGGTGATGATGAACTCCTTTAGGATTTTCTTCTCTGGGAAGCTCTTTATCTTTCCTTTGATACTAAAAGATATCTTTGCTGGGAAAAGTAATCTTCGTTGTAGGTCCATCACACTGAATATTTTGTGCCAATCCCTTCTGGCCTGCAAAGTTTCTGTTGAGAAATCAGCTGACAGTCTTATGGGAGCTTCCTTATAAGTTACTAGTTGTCTTTCTTTTGCTCCTTTTAAGATTCTCTCTTTGTCTTCAACTTTTGCCATTCTAATTATGATGTGTCTTGCTGTAGGCCTGTGTGGGTTCACCTTGTTTGGGACTCTTTGCACTTTCTGGACTTGTATGTCCATTTCCTTCGCCAGGTTAAGAAAGTTTTCAGTCATTATTTCTTCAAATACGTTCTCAATCCCTTGTTTTCTCTCTTCTTCTTCTGGTACCCCTATGATACGAATGTTGTTACACTTGATGTTGTCCCAGAGGTCTCTTAAGCTCTCCTCAGTTTTTTGGATTATTTTTCCTTTTTGCTGTTCTGATTGGTTGTTTTCTATCTTATCTTCCAAATTGCTGACTCAATCCTCTGCTTCATCTAGTCTGCTGGTGATTCCTTCTAGTGCATTCTTCATTTCAGTTATTGTATTCTTGACTTCTGACTGGTTATTTTTTATGATTTTATGTCTTTTTTTTATGCTCGCTATCTTTTAGTTGAAGTTCTCACTGAAGTTCTCACTGAGTTCCCTGAGCATCCTTATAACCATTGTTTTAAACTCTGTCTCGGTAGATTGCTTGCCTCCATTTCGTTTTGTTCTTTTTCTGGAGGTTTTCCCTGTACTTTCATTTGGGAAGCATTCCTTTGTTTCCTCATTTTGGCTGCCTCTCTGTGTTTCTTTCTATATGTTAGGTAGCACTGCTACGTTTCCCAGTCTTGTCCAAGTCGCCTTATGTGGTAGGTGTCCTGTGGGGCCCAGTGGCACAGTCTCCCTGGTCACCTGCACTGGGTGCTTCAGGAGTGTCCCTTGTGTGGGTTGTATGTGCCCTCCTGTTATAGTTGAGCCTTGTTTGCTATTGGCATTTCTGTGGGTGGGATTGACCCTCAGGCTGACTGGCTGTGGGGTTTGGCCACATCCACAGCTTACGGGCTACTGTGTGGTGAAGAGGGTGTTTTACCCCACTGAGTAGGATTCATCCTAGTAAACTCTGGTGCCTGTTGAGACCACCCTTTGTGTGTGCCACTTGTGGGGCTAATTGGGCAGTGCTCTGCTGTGGTCTGAAGCCAACCTCCAAGTATGTTGGTTCTGGGGACTCTTACATGGGGCTCCAGTGCAGGCCCAGGTCACCCCCTGCCTGTGACTGGCTGGGGACTACCTGGGAAGAGCGACAAAGTGATCTGCAGTTGTTTGCTGCCTGTGCTAACCCTAGAGGTAGGTGGGAGAGGCCACACTGTGAACTGAGGATGTCTGCCACCGGTATCAAGCTTGGGATAGCTCCAAAAAGAAACCAGGACACCCCAAGGCCTGCTGCAACCTACTGGCTCCCTTAAGATTCAGCCACTGATAAAGCCTCGTGTGGTACACAAGTTGGGTGAAGCAGGGTCTCAGGGAGTCACTGAAGTGGGACAAGTTGTGGTCACCAGGTTAATGTAGACTTTAGTTTGGTGCCAGTGTTGAGCCTGAAGCTACTCAGCAAAAGTCTCAGAGCATACCAAGGCCAGTCGCTGCTGCTCACCTGGTGTTTGTTGGACTCATATTTTCCTAAGAAAGAATGCAATGTGGGTGGAACTGGCTGCTCTTGGCGAAAGTGCCTACGGCATTGGGGAAGTTGGATGGGGTGGGGTCCCAGTGAGTCAGCAGTGCAGAGCTGCAGAGCTCATCAGGCCAATCAGATTCAGATTTAGCCATAAGCGTAGGGGTTGGGCTCGACACAGGAAAGATGGTGCCCACCTGCCAGCTGCACGGGAGAAAGACTCCTCACAGGGAAAATGGTGACTGTCCTCCAGCCCTCCTCCTGAAGCCTCACAACTCAGTCTTCCCTCTGTATGTCTCTGAGTTACTGTCCCTCTGTTGGATGGAGCCCAAGGTGAGTGCCTGTGAATGCGTGAGTCTGTGTGTGGGCTCATTAAGAGGATACGTGGGTTTCCCGCAGCCTCTGTCTCACCCAGACAGTCAGAATTCCCAGGGTTTTTCACATCCAGAAGTTATGGGGGCTTCTCCTCCTGGCTGTAGTACTCTGGGCTGGGAAGGCTGGTGTGGGGGACTGGGGTCCCTCACTCTTCTGGGGAGAGGGGACCTCCATGTCTGAGATATAACTCCCAGTTCTCAACCACCACACAGAGGTTGGGGGTTAGCCAGTTCTGTGTCTCTGCTCCTCTCACCAGTCTAGACCTGGCTTCCTCTTTATATTCTTAGTTTTAAAACTTCTGTTCAGCCAGGCTACACATAGTTCTCCAGGTTGATTATTCTATAATTTATCTGTAATTTTAATTTGTTCATGGAAGGAAGCAGGCACAGTGTTTATCTACTCTGCCATCTTGGATCTCTTGATTAACGTTTTAACATCACTCTTGCTCTTATATGGAGAAAGAGTGGGAAGGGAAAAGGGTAGAAATAGGAAGATCACTCTTGAACGCCAGGTGTTGGTTCAAAACCTTGGGAGTTCCCTGGATGAAATCTGAAACTGGCCCCTGTCTATGGCGGGCAAAGAGAGAGTGAAGAAAAGGATAGCCCACAGCCCACTCCACTTTAGAGGTGGCAGGTTTAATGAGCAAGGGAACTTACTTACAAAACTTGTCGTGAGCAACTGCAAGATGAGTAGATCTCTGCACCCACCCATCAGAATCTTAAGAGCTTATATGGAAGTCTTAACTGGCTTCAGTCATGTATTCAGTCCAGACGGTCTCAACAACACATTGCTCTCTCAAGGCTGCA
Organism: Rhinolophus hipposideros; assembly: GCF_964194185.1. NCBI lineage: Eukaryota > Metazoa > Chordata > Mammalia > Chiroptera > Rhinolophidae > Rhinolophus > Rhinolophus hipposideros. The sequence goes on along the minus strand of NC_138066.1, from coordinate 5,856,707 downwards.
TCCTTGAAAACAGTTCCTATTGTGGGAAGGTGGACAGAATGTACATTCCAGGGGGGAAGGGGATGAGGAGCCTCCAATTGTCTGGGTCTAGCTAGAGGGTAAGCTGACAGTCGCATTCTCTTGATGACTTCCTCCAATACAGGGGCATGAAGGTAGAGGTGAGTAGGTGAATTTAGGGTATATTGTGGAGGTAGGATCTATGGGACTGGATAATGAACTTGATATTGAAGAGTAGTCTGAAAGGAATCAAGGATATGGTTTTGGATTCTACCTTTGAACAGGTAGAATGTGGTATGATTTAAAGAGCTGTGTATGATGGGTAGTTTCAGGACAATGAATTACTTTTTGAGGAGAAGGGCACATTTAATTTTGTGATATATCAAAGTGGGGATGGTAAGTAGCTAGTCAGATATTAAAACCTGGATCTCTGAGGACAGACCCGAGATGGGAAAAAAAAATCTATTTTGGCATTATTAGCACGTGGATAATTTTAACCATGAAAATTGATGAGATCTTCTAGAGAGAGAGAGTGGAGAAAGAATGGAAAAGGGCTTATATATCTGGAAATTACATAGAGGAGGATAACACAACTAAGCTAAGAGGTAGGAGAAAAAACAAAGACAGTGTGGGGGTAAAGACTACAAGAGGAGGCAACAATGATTAATCTCTGCCAATATTTCTAGCTGGTAAGATGAAGACAAAAAACTGCCCATTGGATTTGGCAAAATAGAAGCCATCAGCAACTTTGTCAAGAACGGTTTTTGGAATAATGGAGGTAAAAGCCAAATTGGAGTGGGTATAAGAATGGAGGTGAGAAAGCAAAGCGAGTGAGCATGGCTAAGCCTCTCAAGAGGTCAGCTGAGGAGAGTGGGAAATACGGCATGGTCTGGAGAGTGGTGGGATAAGGGAAGGTTTTTATTTTTAAGATGAGCTACAATTGATTCAATACAGATGAAAATGATCCAAACGTTCACAGTGGGTTTCCTTGTTTAAAATGTCTCATTTATTTATATAATTGTAAAAGCAGTATGTGTACGTTTCGTGTTGATTTTAGAGGTAATGAAATAAGAAAACTCAGAAATGTTCAGTAATTTCTACAGGTCCATGTGATGGATGAGTCAGTGGGCAGATCATGGCATCGCCCAAGTGGCCTCAGGGAGGAAGGCCCCCACTAATCTGCCCCTGGCCCAGTCTCCTGATGCTGATTAAACTCAACCAGCATTTGTTAGGTGTCTCTATGCTAAGCACTTGGCAAAATTAGAGCTGAGTGTCATCAGAAATTATTTAAACTCAATAAAAAGGTACATTGGGGGGGTGGAGGGGGGTAGGGAAGTGGCCAAGGAGGAAAAGTATTCTCTATTTTAACAACCAAGCTCACCAACAGTTAAAGTAAAGCCTTCTCAGGGCAGCCGGATGGCTCAGTTGGTTAGACTGCAAGCTCTGAACAACAGGGTTACTGGTTCGATTCCTGCATGGGCCAGTGAGAACTAGATTGAAGGACAACGACTTGGAGCTGATGGGACCTGGAGAAACACACTGTTCCCCAATATTCCCCAATTAAAAAATTATATATATAATATATATAATTATATATAATAATTATATATATAATACTATATGTATTAAATATATATAATATTTATTATATATAATATTTATTTATATTTATTTATAATATTTATTTAATATATTTATATTTAAACATATAAATTTAAATAATATATTATATATAATATATATTTATAATATTTATTTATATATAATATTTATTATATATTAAATATTATCTATATTATTTTTATATATTTTATTTGTTTATTTATTATTTTTATTATATATTTAATATATTATATATTATTATATATAATATATATAATTATATATATTAATAGAGTAAAGCCTTTTCCCCCATCACCACCCCCTCTATTCTCCAAACAGGGTTCATGAAGCAGGGAAGGGTAGAGAATCTCACTTGGCTTCTTAAATACTATTTCCACATTTTAGAGGCCTTCACGTATAAATTTCATACCTTCTCTGCTCCTTTCCTCTAGTGTGTTATTACCAAAGATGAGAGCTGGTTGAAGAGAATGCAGGGCTTGAGATTGTGGGTAAAGGGAGGCTTTAGTTAAAGCGTGTGTGTGTGAGGAGGGGGGGGCTTTGTTGATGAAGGTAGTGTGTGTATATATATACATATATATTTACTATATTATGTATAATATACTATATATAATATACTATATATGATATATACTGTATATATTTTTTTCTTATATAAAAAATTCAGAAACAAAGCAAGGATATTATTTGCTTGGCTGTAGATTAAATCCTTGTTGGTTGTTTCTGACTGGTTGTCTTAAGGTTTCGATTTCTCAACCTTGATGCAGTTATAGGCTTAGGTTTTGGTTTGCTTACGCAGGCCCCCAAAGCATTAGAGCCACAGCAATCTAATGGCCTCCTTGTTTAATTAATTTAATATATTAAACATCTACTTTGTCAGGCACTTTGCAAACATTAATTAGAATCCTCATAACAACCCTAGAGGCAAGATCCTAACATTGTCAAAAAGGAAAATTATTTCATCTTCTCAGGGGAGCCAATGCCTTCCCTAAAGTGTTCAGAATTCAAATCTAGTCTCTTCTGAGCTTTTAAATTGATTTTCATGAGAGCAAAGTTAAGTTGATACATTCAGGGAAAATGAACCCAAACTAAACTTCTAAAATCGTCAGTGTTGACTACCATTTATAACCCAGGTGGGGCATCTTTTCTACTGCCACATGTAGTAAGAGGTGACTGTCGAATGTGAGACACACTCCCATGTTCAGAATTTGTTCTGCCATCTATTTGTCAGTAATACCTCAATAAAGCTGGGAAAAATAAGTACACTAGTACTTGTTCTGCCAGTGGTAACACCTCTTCTTTTCTCCAGCTGGAAAAAGCACATCAGAATGCAGATAAGTGAAAACAATATTTATAACTAGGATAATGGGATTTGCTCTCGTTTTTGGAGGAAAAAAGAAACTTAGGTTTTTACATGAATTATTTTGTAATAAATGACAAAGGTTCAATTAACTTCTGGCTGAGGCATGTGGTATTGGGTTGTTACTTCAGTGTTTTAATCAGGGTCTGCAGGAAACAACATTATTTGTCAGAAGAGAACTTTCTCAAGTTCTGTGAAAGCTGGGAGTCACTTTGGGTGGGCAGGCTTTTTGCGATGACTCAGATTGGATTCTGCTTGTAAGGATCCCAGCCCTGTGGGGCTCTGAAACACTCAGTGACCACATAAATCCCCTGACATTCTGGTTTCTGAGACAGCTCCCCACAGTACCATAGGTCTGGTGATGTTTGTTTATTTCCTGTTTCCTAAGGGAATAACATTTTAAACCATGTTGTCAAGGAATTCTTTCAAGACAGTCTTTAAAGTAGCCAAAGAATAAACAACTTTCCTTTTCTGTGTTACTGTATACTTTGTGTCAAAGAGCTTCTCAGTTAAGTGTGAAGAAAACATGAAGTCCAGGCTCTGTCTCAGAACAATTCTTTGAAATGTAGATTCCACAGCTGGTAAAAAAAAGGGGCGGGGGTAGGCTGCACTGCCCCTAATGTATGTATCAGTTCCGACTTTCCACGATGCTGATGATTTTAATAACATTTATTGACTGTTCACTCTGCTCCAGAAGGTGTTTTATGTGCTGTGCTTGTATGAACTTATTTACCCCTCTCAGCAATCGTTTGGTGAAGGTAGTAATTTTACTTTTATTTTACAAGTGAGGCATTGAAGGCAAAAAGAATCAGAAGCCTCAAGTTCACCTTGCAGGCATGGAATTCCCTTATTTGAAATATGGTTCTGGACCCACGACACTAGACTGCCAATTTGAGGAGGTCATGATAGAGATGAGAAGGAAGGCCATGGGTGACTAAAGGTCACTTGTCACTCAGTAACACGCAGCAAATATTTGTCTTGCAAAAATAAAGAATATTTTTTTTTTTAGTGGGCACATCATCACCCAGTTTATGGATTTAAATTCTTTTCTTAACAGGAGTGCCTCTGTGAGACTACGAAAATTCTCTTTTTGCCTAAGAATTTGATTATAGATAATTTTGGTGGAAATAAGCAGACTATCAGCTTTGGTTTCGGTAAGGTTTTTTTTGTTTGTTTTTTTCCCCTTCGTTCTTTATAGATAATGTTGATTGATTGACTGATTGATTGTTGTTATTAGTTTACTTCCTAACCTCTGTGTTCTGGGTTTTGCCTCACCTGTAGCACTCAGTTCCTTGGGGTCTCTAAAGTATGGGAATCAACAAGGCTAATGCAGGGAGGGTGTCTGCAGGCACCCGGAGGCATCCACCCCATTTTTCCTTCCTTCTGCTCTCCTGGAACCTTCCAAGTGCTGCTTCTTCAGCTAGACGCTCCATCTTGGGTTTCTCTGGGTCCTACAGCTACTGCCTCAGCAGGGCTCTGGAGGACCTGGCAGCTGAACTGGGGAGACTGCTCCTTTCTCTCCATGATCCCCCTCCACCCCCTGGATTACGTGAGTGACAAAACAATGCTTCCTCCACCAGAGTGCTGGGAACTGTCAGTGAAAACAGAGCTTGGAGATTTTAGTTTCTGTCAGAAAACCGGAAATGAATTCGGAGGACTGACCAGCAAGTGGAAGCTTGCTGCACTCACAGTGACATCTCTTCTGATCAGGGAGCCCTGTCATGGGGTCCCACGGTCTCCCGATGCTTTTCCCTTCCATTGAATTCTCCCTGGGACCTTCCCCAGCCTTCATAAAAATCCACTTTTGGCCCCCAGCACCCAAACTGTGTGAGATGTGCTTGGACTTGTCTGAACTTAAAAAAGCAGAAACAGCTTAGGCCGAGGCTGGAGATAACAGACCGATCCACATAAAGTTAATTTCCTAAAATGTTTATTGGTTTGTTTAAAATTCAATCCTCCCTTGAGTAAATTTGCAATTCTATCACCCGCAGCCCACCTTTCTTCCTCTCTGCCAGCCAGAAATTGTAAACCAATTTTCTAAAGACACTTTTGACTACATTTACTATTTCTAACAAATATTTGGGGTTTCTTTAGAAAAAGAGACGTTTGGGATTTTTTTTGCCTGGGGATAAATGTCAGCTGCCCGAGCTCTGCACATGGGTGGAGGGTCTTGTGCCAACAGATCTGCTGAGCACAGATCTCCTCCAGTGAAGCCCCCTACCCCACTACCCCACCCCGTTTGGGGCAGCACATTTCCCACCACCCTTCCTCACTTTGGGATCTCCTGTCTTCTCTGTAACTCTGCTCAAGATGCTGCTTTTAGCCACCTGTTGCTCTGCCTGTTTCACCAGTCAACACTCCCCCATCCCTTCTACGTCTTCTGGAAATGTGCGGAAACTGGTGATTTCCCCTTCCTGTTCTTTTAATTGCTCCAATCTTGATTCTCTCTGAACTTGTCTATTTTTATTTCAGAGGAATCTCAGGAAGGTCCCAAAGGTCTTGAGCTGGAAGTCTGCCTTTAAAGTTTTGAAGAGAGGAGAAGCATAGGGAGAATGTGTTCTAAGTCAGCTGAACTCACAGCTTCTAAGTGGACAGAAAGTGCTGAGAGGTCTCTGATGAGGATGTCCAGGGCCTTCAGAAATCTCAGGCCCAGATCATGTCTATGTGACACTAATAACTGTGATGAAGACCAATCAAATGAGAGCAATCAAAGGACATTTATTCAGAGCTTGCTCTTGCAAAGGAGTCAGCCGCCTGCACTTACGTTTTGGCAGAAACGCAAAGGCAGGCAGAGGGGTGGGAGAACTTCACAGTGGGACAAAGGGAAGCCCTTTATGTCCTGATGGAGGCTGCTGGCCCGGGAAGCTGCAGGTAGCCTAACTAGAACTGGCGTGTCCTGTGTGATTGGTCAGGGGTGCATGTGTGACTTTCTCTGGTTGGTCCTAGATTAGAAGTGGGGACAAAAAAATAGGGAAGCTGTCAGTTATTAATCAAGTCCTGGCCATTTGGGCCTGATTGTTGGCGAGGTTATTGTTTATTTTGTTTATTGTTAATTTGGATGGCTTCTGGAGACACCAGTCTGATTTCCAGCAAGTCGGAAATACAGCAGGATGGCATCTTGGGCTGGTTACTGGAAAGCAGGAGTTGATTTCCTGGGCTGGTTGCTGAAGGTTACTGATCAGAGTTCTATTAGGTTGGCGTAAAAGTAATTGCGTTTTATAAGGTTAAAGTTAATTGCAGAAACCGCAATTACTTTTGCAGCAACCTAATTCTTTTACGTATGGTCTGACCAATGGCCATACATGCAGTCTGTCATGACTATGCCCCCATTTGGATATTTTATTCATTTTGTGTCCTCAAGAGCAATAGATATCTTTAAAGGTTTGTTTTGCGTTTGGTAATACCAGGCATTTTACACACATTATCTCATGCCGTCATCACTTCAGTCCCTTAGTGGGTAGTACTTATCTCATTTTACATATGAGGAAACTGAGGCAAAGAGAGCATGTATATCTAGTCAAAGATCAAATACCTCAAGGGTGGCAGAGAGAAGATTTGCACTTCAGTCTGATTCTCCCGAAGCTCATCCCTTCCTCCATCATTACAACATAACTCTCAAGCCGAGAATAGTTGTTGCAGCAAATGTGTTGGTCCAGCCACCCAGCAGAACAGATGGCAGTGAGTCCCCTTCACTGTGGTCAGCTCTCTGCTTGCTTCAGGGGGCTCTTCAGCCCACCCAGTTAGTTCTGTTCCCGCCTTTAGCCTTAGCTGCTTTTTATTATTTATTTTTTTGTATTTTAAAAAGTGTGGTAAAATACCATACCATAACATAACATAATACACAGAATAATCATCTGAACCATTTTAAAGGGTATGATTCAGTGGCATTAAGTACACTTACAATGTTGTGCAACCATCATACTATCGAGTTTCAGACCTTTATCATCACTCCAAATAGAAACCTCCATGCACTAGTAGTCACTTGCCATTCCCCCCACCCCTAACTTGGGCAGCTACTAATTTGCTTTCTTCTTCTGTGGATTTGCCTATTGTAGACGTTTCATAGAAATGGAATCATGTAAAAAGAGGCCTTTTTGACTGGTTTCTTTCACTTTGCATAATGTTTCTGAGGTTCATCAATGTTTTAGTATGTATAATAATTTCATTGCTTTTTAAGGCTGAATAATGTTCCAGACAGATCAAGTTTTGTTTACCCATTTATCCCCTGATGGACAGTTGGGTGGTTTCTGTCTTTCGCTATTGTGAATAATGCTGTTATGAACATCCATGAGCAAGGTTTTGCCTAGACCTCCAGCCATCTTTGTTCCAGGCCCTCAGAGAGCTTATGGAACTGTCATCTCCTTGTTCCCACACTAAACCTAGAATTCTGCCCCAGGGCAATCCGTCTGCTGGAACCAGCAGGGCAGGCTGAGGAGAGACAGAGGACAGCTGCAGAAAATACCACCTGTGATCTCTATGACGGTGCCACTCCTGGGACCAAAAGTCACACTTTGTAAACTGCTTGAGGGCAGAAACTTCTTTAGACCTTCTATGTTTGCACACGAAATGTTTTCTTAGGCTGAATGTCCTACTCTTTCCCCTGCCTGTCACACTGCTACTCGGCTTTTATATCTGCTTCAAATGTCACTTCTCTGACTTACGGTCTAGACAGTGTTGTTTTGGGTACAAACTACTAATAGGAAAGGTGAAGTATGTCCTAAATAAATTCATGGGTACCTAAGGTTGCAATAGCTAGGATTTATAAACAAGTAGCTGGTCGATACAGGACCAAGATGGCCACTTTCTCTTCTCTCCATCTCCCTCTGTCTTCTCTCCTCTTTCACCAGATGCACAATGATCTTTGCCTTCGCTTTACCTCGTCTCTGCTGCCCCGCTCCGCATTTCGGCTTTCTCAGCTCTCTTTGCAGCATGTGACCCGTCACCGCTGTTACTGGGCTCTCTGCGGCTTTCTGTACATCACAATCCTTCAGCTCCAGATTTACTGCTTTCCGTTCCTTTGTTAATTTAACCCGTAATTTCTGGCTACATCATGGGTGGGTCCTGTCATGTAATGTGTCCCCCCTCCTGGTCTGTGACCTCTGAGGCCACTGTGGAGAGGACCAGATTAGAGATGGGGTAGACATGTCATTTCGCTTGCTGTTGTGTTCTTATAGAGCTTTGTAATTTAGACATGTAAATGTGTAAGTGTCATAAAAATGCCCTATTTCCTCTTGGATGATGAACAACTGCTCAGCAGGGACTATTTTAGCTTTGGTTGATATTTCCAGCACCCAGCACAGGAACTGGCAGATATTTGTTTAATGTTTACTTTGGTTTTAAAAACACAGTATTGGATGAAATTAAAGTGCCTACGTTTCTTGCAAATATGTGAGAACATGTTGACAGGCAATGTCAGAGAATTCCAAGCTAGCTTCAGGGTGTGGATGAATGCCTGGAGAGCGCAGTCGGTGCATAGAACGTGCCTTCCATACTTTGAGTAGCTTGCTCCAAAGCAGGGAGATGGGGGTGACCCAGGGCGCTGTCAGTCCCAAGGTGTGAGAGGCATGTGGATACAGAGAGTACGTGGGAAGGCAGCTCTAGCCAGTGCCAGGACTTACTTACTCCAACAAGTTCAAACACGACAGCAAGCAGGATGGTGTCTGAGCTGGACATCCTCAGCAAGGAGCTTTCGCTGGCTCCTATCATGCTGCATCCTGCTGGAGTCCTCATACCGCAGCTGTCGCTGGGGCCTTCATTAAGTTCCTTGGTCCCTCGGGTCAAGCAGACCCAGGGGACTGAAACATGAACCCAGGATAGCGGTCCACACTTTGTTGAACATGGCAGAGATTTACTATGTCTGACGTGGTTGAATGGAGAAGGAAATTATTGGCAGATTTGGTCAGAGGTGAAACTAGCCCAATAGACATTTTATCCTAATGATGATCAAACATCCCTGTCCCTACTCTTTTTACTTTCAAATTGGATTTTGTCTGGTCTTCAGACTCCGAGGCTGTGTGCAGAGAGGAGCAGTGTGAACATTTCAGGCACAAAGATTAGGGCAAAGTTGACATGACAAAGATGCTTCTTGAGGACAATTAGATTCGAAGATGTGCAATACTGGATGAAGTTAGCCTGGGACAAATGGCTGGTTGTACCGCTCTGTGAAGAAAGTCTTGGGTGTCTCAAGATGAAGCAATTGGACCCGGTGGTGGGAAGGGTAGATGGGGTCTTTGGGGTGAGAAAAACTGGAAGATTCTCCTCTTGGACTTTGTTTCAGTATTTCCCCCAAATATGGTACACAAACCAAGAATGATCTCAGAGACTATTTGAGTGTGGATTGCTTAATTTTAACGTGTTATAGAAAGAGCAATGTAAGTTGCCTGTAAAGTGCAAGATTCCATTGATGTTTTTAAGATCAGGTTAAAGTAGACAAAGCCTTGGCAACCTGCTTTATGCAGAACAGATGTTATCACAACATGGTCGTCTTTTAAACCACCTGTGACTTAACTTTCTGTCACAATGTTTTTGGAAGTATTGATAGAATTCATTGCCATACTCCCCCATAGCCAACAAGCTTCCCTCAGCCTCTCTTTCGGGCAAAGTAGGACCTACTGGGGGGAAACAGCGAAGGGAAGATCACTGAGCCCCCCCCATCCCCCACCCAGAAGTGATTGCCCAGGAAATGGCATGTGAGTGAGGGTGGGCTGCTTTCAGTGTGTGTTGTCTATGGAGCAAAGCCACCATGGATGGAGGCAAACCTGGGTCTGTCCTGATGTGAGCCAACCAGCCAGCCAACCAACTCTTCTGGAAACACGGAACAGGAATTTCACACATGCTTAACTTTGTGACTGCTGGTGTGTTTTTTTGTTTGTTTGTTTTTTTAATCATCAAGTTTTCTCGGTTCCAGTATTATTTTAAATTTAACTTTTAAACTTCAGAACATTATTTTGTTTTCATCCCATGTACTGCTTAGGGCTACTTCTTTACTTTTGACTAAATAATTTTACTTTTCAAGGACAGCCTCAATATGAAGCTTGTCTTAAAAACACATGTTAGTTGCGTATTTTTTTTTTTAAACAGGAATATGTTTTAAGAAAAATATGGAGACATGATAGCAGAGTTTGCAGGCAGGGATTTGGTACCTGTGGTGTCCAGGTGACATGTGGATATAGCCAAAATCCTGAAGATGGCACAGAGAACCAAGTTAGGCAAACATTGGCTTATATATAAGTTGGTGTAAAAGTAATTGCGGTTTAACAGGTTAAAAATAATTGCAAAAACCACAATTACTTGTGCAATAACCTAATAATAGAATCCACTTTTCCCTTTCACCTCCCCTCTGTTTTTGGAAATGTTGAGTGATTCAAGATTGAATCCCACTCTACCTTAGACCCCAGAGCAGGTGTTCCCTTCTCTGAACTTCTCCAGCAACATTGTCAATCCCATTAATTCTCATCGGGTTCTTACAGCTGCGATCCTATGTGGCTAGTTGTGTTTCTATGTACTCAAGTCTCATCTTCCCAACCAGACCTAAAACTCTTTGAGGGGAAAGACTGGGTTTCATACTCCACTCACCCCTCCACAGCCCACCATGTATGGTGTTGCTTAGTGACCGGAGCAAATTCCTTCCCCTTCTCCAAGCATCAGTTTTCCCATGTGCACATAAGGACGATGAGATTTTGACTTTATTGTGGCCAGGATCAAGGGAGATGATATTGTCAAATCTTGACCACAGATGCTACAGAACCTGACACATGGGAAGCAGCCAATAAATGCTGTCTGATATTATTAATATGAATACTTCCTTGGAGGACATTCAGCTCTGTTCTCCCAGATCTTGAAATTTAGTCTTAAATAAAAGAGCTAGAGGAGGAAAAGCATTTAAGGTGACAGTTTGAGAAAGAGACAGTAACAGTTTGTTTCTCAGAGGGCACAGCCTCCCCCAGAGGATAGACAGGAATTTACCAGGTCATACACGCACACACACAGGATACATTTAGAAAGACCTAGTTGCATATTAAAACTTAGAGGGTGTTTCAGTTACTTAGAGCACTGAGTGAGCTATTGTGGGCATAGAAACTGTAGAAATGTCTCTGTAATGGAACAAAATGTATCCTTTCTCTGGGTTGAAATTCCCGAACTCAAATTTTAAAGGGATCTTACTTTATTGTTATTTTCTTTAACAGAGGACTTTGAGGTGTGAATTGAAGGCTGTTATTCTCCCCTGAGTCTGACGGCTGGATTATCCAGCGTTGGCTGGTACCCTGAAATGAATGGGCATATTATGCTTTCTATTAAAACTTGTGGCTCTTAATTAAAAACGTGATCATGGGACTTTATGGAGACATTGTTTAGGTTTTCTTTAGCTGTTAACACATAATAAATCATTTTAAAAGGACCTTTCCTCCTATTGCTTAATGGTTAGTGTATTTTTAAAAAGCGATTTGAAAATAAAACTGGGATTAAATTTAGTGTTTGACAAGGTGCTAAGGGGCTCACCACCTCGGCTGGGTTAAGACAAGAGGGCTTTACTTGATCTGCTACTGACCTTCTTGTCTCACCAATCCCAGCCTGGTTTCATTGGTTCAAATGGCAGGGTCACATTGGTGTCAAAAGTTTAACACCATGGGTACAGGAAAAATTTCAGACAGCCCACTCTATCCAAGCTTCCCTTTATTATCTAGCCATTGCAAAGCATGCAACTCTGCTGAGAAGAAAAACCTGCTTCTTTTGTGAACTCTCCACTAAGGCCGTCAAGCAAAGGATGTCATGGGTCGCATGCGGCTCATGTGAATAATCCATAAATACCAAAGACTCGGTCTCATTCTTTCTTCCTCCGACAGGTGCCTTGAGAGTGGAGTAAAATGGCTGGAGACCGTCACTTCCAGTTCATGTGGGTGTTCTGTGCTGACAGAGGCGGGAACCACCCTGAGTTTGAGTGACAGTCACAAACTGATATCCTGATTTATGGGGCTGTTCTTAGGGCCTTTGGGTTGGATGGTACAGTGGAGACAGGACTGAAGGACAAGCCAGGAGTTGCAGCGGGGCCTTCGTTGTGCAATGTACCCTTTTGGAATGACTGTACACTATATTCCTCTGCAAAGGAGGAAAGCCATTCTTCATAAGGGTTTGAGGAGATGACAAATGTCAAAGTGTTTCCCAAACTGCCAGTCACCGGGCAAATAAAACAGATTAGTTATTATGATAATGATTCTAGCTCAGTTTTACTTTTATTTTAAAAAATCATTTCTCTGCAGAATTTCTAGCTGGCTGTGAAGACGGTTTTGGCTTTTTGTGTTCCCCTCCCTAATGGAATCTCCATGTAGAGAAAGGCATTATTTTGTTTGCAGCGAGCCAAGAGAAGCTTCTGTCCAAAATGTTTTCCTGGCTTGAAGGGGCCCATCTCTAAGTCGGGGCTCAGCCTCAGATCCTCGGAGTTGCAGTCCCCTCAGGAATCCAGTAGAGGGAGGGCTGTCCCTATGCTCTCAGCACCTGGGACACCAGTGGCCTCTGGGTTTTCCTCTCCTTATCCTGACTTTAACCTTCACTCTTGTGTGCCATGGAGACCACACACAGAGCGGGCAGCGGGTTTTTTTTTTTTTTTTTTTTTTTTTTTTTTTTTGTCGTGTTTACTGAAGGGACAGGGAATTGAAGGGGAATTCTTCAGATGTTACAAAATACCAGACTTCTCATTCCTGGTTACAGGCCATTCCAAAGTTTATCCCTGAGTCAACCTGTGGTCTCTCCTCTCCGAGTCTCACCACCTGCAGCAGCTTTTGCCTGACTTTGCCCAGCCTGTGTCTGTCTGCCTGCCTCCCTTGATCTCATTTTCATTCCTGGTTCTGGCTCCACACTGCAACCCCCCACACCTCCCGCAGAATTCCTTTTTTGAGTTTCAGTCAGATGTCCCTCCCTCTCCCCACTTCAGAGGAAAGGGTGTGCTGGTGCTATTTCCTTCACAAATTCTGATGAAGAGAGTAGCTTTCACGCAGCGTCTGAAGGATCCAGCAAAACTCATGATTTCAGCATTTACCTGGCAATGTAAGTGCCAACACATTACTTTTCACTTTGAGAAGGGACACTTTCTCTTTACACCTCCCAACACCCTCCCCCCCCAATTTCTCTTTTCTCCTTATCAGCTCTGCTGCCTTTGACTTTGAAGAACAGGTTCTCATATTTAGGAAGTCTTAAAGGTTGTCCTTGATTAATGGTCCTCTGGGCTGAGCTTGCAATCCACAGCAAGTATTAGTGACAGTGTGGGAGTGAGCTCGCTGTAGCCTGAGGCAGCTCGTTTCATGTGGGAAGGACCGTTTGTCTTTTCTATAGCTTCAGTTCAGTGATCTAGTCCTTCTCCTTGGAAACATATAAAGTGAACCCCATCATTTTTCTAAATGATAGCCCTTAAATTATTTGAAGACAGCGATCATGTCTTGGAGGCTTTTCTTTTCCAGGTTAAAAATCCTCATTTCCTTCAACTGCTCCTTTCGTGGCATGGTTTCACTGTACTGGCTGCCCACCTGTGAGTGATCAGAACACTAGCTAACTTCTGTGGAGTGCTTACTATGTGCCAATACTAAGTACTCAACAAATGTTAATTATGGTGATAAAGCTATCATATTCCTAGCATTAAACAATTGAATACTCTCACTTGATAAATTCTCAGTCTAGAGAAGAATGACACACGTGCAATGTAGAATGGATAATCTCCTTTTTCTAGTTCTCCAATCCCATTTCCAAGAGATTTTGTGTATGCACTGATTTTGTGTATGTCTTTTCACATATGTTCTATGTACGCACAACATAGCACTCTCAGAACACGGGCAATAATGTTGAAGCGTCATATGTGCTTTTTCTCATTCTCTCTCTACTTCCCTCTGGGGAAGAAGGGGCCCACTTTTTCTCTTTCCCTTGCTTTTCTTAATAGTGTTCGCATGTATGTATTTATCTCCAAGAATATATTGTTTTGTTTTGCCCGTTTTTACTAACTTAAAAACGGTATCACGTTGATGTGTTCTACAGTTTGCTTTTTTCTTCAATCTTATGTTTCTGATATTGCCCTACATATTTCATTTCTACTGTTGAATAACACTATACTGTGTCACTATGCAATAATTTATCTACCAATTTGAGGTTGTTTTCAGTTTTCTGCTATGACAAACAATGCCCTAAATATTGTGTATGTCTCCTATTGCATTGTTTAAAAAAATGGTTGGATTGTATGGTTGACCAAAATTTATTCCTCTATTAACTGAGGTGTATGTGTGTGTGTGTGTGTGTTCTAGGTGTTACCTCTCTACAGATGAAGGGTATATTTATGCTACCAGTTCTGCGTGATTCCACTCTAATGGTTGACTGTTGTCTTTCTGCTTGACAGATAAGAATTTTTGTCACTTTTATCACCACTAATTCTATCCCCTAAATGTAGTATCTTTATATCATTACAAAGCTCTTCCTTTAGTCATGTCTGCATCTTCAAATACTGTTCTTCAATTCCCATTTCTTTTTTTAGCAACCGTAAGACATCTTTATTCTGTGTCAGTAATTTGCCTCTCCCATACTTGACTAGTGTCCCTCCCTGTCTACCCCCTAAACTTTATTCACAAAAGCTTTATGTTTCAATTACTAAAGTTTATAGTATTTACATTTTGTTATGTAAGAGGCTTGCCTCCCATGATTTTGCTAGAGTTGATTCTAAACGTTGAAAACTAATCCACAACATTGATCCTCTTACAGATACATAATTATTGTTTTCTGCAGAACCAAGCAATGTGCTATGATTATATTTCCATTAATATGTGTAAATATAATTATCTTTATCCCACCCAAAGGATAATCTTTCTCTAGGTTCAAGTTCAAATGAAGTCTCCTTATTTTTTTCTATTCCATTAATTGCCTCTATTATACTGGGGTGCCAAAAAAATGTACTCATAGGGTGGCCGGATGGCTCAGTTGGTTAGAGTGTGAGCTCTTAACAATGGATGATGGGCTGCACCCCCTGCAACTAAAGATTGAAAACGGCGACTGGACTTGGAGCTGAGCTGTGCCCTCCACAACTAGATTGAAGGACAATGAGTTGGTGCAGATGGGCCCTGGAAAAAAATACTGTTCCCCAATAAAAAGTTAAAAAAAATGTACTCATCTACACATTTTAAGAGATGTTATCTAGGCTCAATCAGAAGTAATCAGAAGTGTCTGGATGCTAATGGCAACCACTTTGAGCACCTCTTGTAATTGTAGAAGTCAAATGTGACTTCTATTCATCATTTGTTATTGGTTTATAATGAATATTACAATTCATACATGTTTTCCTTTCTTAAAATGTGTACACATGTTTTTGGCACCCTCTATATTTTCAAAATTTCCGCAGTTCTCAATCATAAGAATTATTCTGTCAGTTTTTCCCACTCTCCCTCCATCCTAGAACTCACTCTCCATTTGAATTGGTTGTGACTTAAGATTGATGTCATCAAGAATTTTCTTTACTCCTTTTCTGGGCTGGATTACTGTAGATTCCACATCTTTCTCTACTTTGGTTTATTTTCTTGTTTTGCAGATAATTTTCTAAGAATAGGTTCATTGGGTATAAACTTTCTGAGAGCTTTAGAAATCTGAAAAACCTTTATTTTACCTTTATACTTGATTGATACATGAACCATTAACACAAGGCAATATTAGTCAACTTTTTCACTGTCACTTATTCAACAAACATTTAATGAGTCTCTATTATGTATCGTGCATCAGAAATAAAAAGATGAATAAAACAAAATTTTGCTCTGGAGTTATTCATAGTGTAGTGGGAAAGAACAAATACACGTATGTAATTATAATACAATGAGGTAACTGCTCTCATACCACAATATGTAATAAAATATTGAAATACATGCTATAGATAATAAGTGCAATAATAAATACAATTATTTTTTTGGAAAATAGCTATGTTTTAAATACTTTACATATCTCATTTAATTCTCACAACAATGCTAGAGGATTCCTACTTGAATTCCTAGTAAAACTCCTGTGTGCAAATATCAGAAGTAGGTTTTATTATTCTCTTCATTTTTGAAGATGAGAAAACTGAGGCTCAGAGAGGTTGAGTAAATTGCCCATGTTCCAGAGGGTATTGTTAAAAACAAGACAACAGGCCCAAAATGGAGTTGCTTAGGCTAAGCCCTATGCCACCAAATCAAGACTTAATTACAGTTTTGGTTCACCCAGAAATGAAATCTTAAACCAGTCAGTCAGGAATCACCTGGTCAGCACTGGTTAGCTAACATGTCTGAAAGACCCCTGCCATCTCCCAAAGGAAAGTAACCTTGCAGTAACCAATCCATTTTGTGTGTGTGTGTATGTAGTAAAACTTTCTTATTCCTGCTCCCTTCTGCTTATGAACATCTTTCATTTCGTACAGCTCCTCAGAACTCCTTTCTCTCTGCAAGACTCTATGTAGCCTGATTCATGAATTGTTGAATAAAGCCAATGAGATCATTACAATTTCTCAGTTGAATTTTGTTTTACAACAGTACATGGAAGAAGAATTATAATGCAGACATAAATAACTACAGAGTTCACTTCCTTTATCATCCAATTATTTTACATCCCAATGAGTGTTCATTCAGTAAAGGAAGGAACATAGCCCAAAGGCTTTTCAGCATTTGAATAAACATAGAAGACACAGGAGAGAGATTCCTAGTTAAATTCTCTTGCAGGGGTGAAACTCAGGTGTGCAAATATCAGAGTTCTTTCTTGATCTTTAAAATAATTTTCCAAGCTCAAAGAAATTTCTTAATGGGAATGTCTCCTTTTCTCCTCCTCCAGGTCACATAATAAACCTAGATGATTACCTGCCCAGATCACCAGGCAGGTCCTGTGTTCTTCTCTGCTCCCTGGTTATGGATGGGATGTCATCTCTTATGTCCATATGGTTTCTGAAGTTTGGCCTCTCTGCTGGTGGTGTGCTTCCTAGAGGCTGGGAATCTGATTGGGCAGTCTCCCAGCGTTCATCACCCCGCCATCCCTCTGTGTTCTGGCCACATCCTGCCCCTGACACTGAGAGGGTTCCCCCTGCTCAAGCGATCAACCTACCGCAGTCTGGCGAAAGTCTCTCCCCTTCTCCTCTGGTGGCCTTTGAAGTCTCTCTCTCTCTCTCATTAGCTCTCTCTGTCTCTCTGTCTCTCTCTGTCTCTGTCTCTCTGTCTCTCTGTCTCTGTCTCTGTCTCTGTCTCTCTCTCTCTCTGTGTCTGTCTCTCTCTCTCTCTTTGTCTTTCTCTCTCTCTTTCTCTCTCTCTCTCTCACACACACAGACACACACACACACACACACACACACACACACACACACCTCTCTGAACACTAAACATGCAATATTTTCAACGATTTAGGCTTCTAAAAAACATGAGGATCTGTTGACCTGAAGCAACTTGTATTTTAAGCTCCACAAAAGTCTCTAAGGCAAGAAATTATGAAGGAAGAACATATGGAAATGGGACTACTGGGGGAGGCTTAGTGGGCACTGCCCTGCAGGCAGCTGTTTGGCCCTGTGAAATGATGCTGAGGGTGGTCCTGTGCTAGGAGCACGGTAGGCACTTCTGCTGGAGCACAGCGCTCACGCCTTTCTGTCTTGTCCCTGGTGGCTTTCAGGCTACAGAGGTGGAGCCAGTAGTCTTGTCCAGAAGGCAAAGCCTGAAATATTTACTGTCAGGTTTGTTGACCTCTGCTCTGGATGGACGAGCAATTCCACCTCTAGAAATATCTGCTTAACTATCACAGACAGATCTTAGACACAGGCTCCTGACAGCACTGTTTGTAATAACAACAACAAAACAACCAAAAAACCCCCAAAAAACTGGAAACAACACAAATGCTTATCAGTAAAAGAATGGATAAATACATTATGGTATATGCATGCTCTGGAGTTCTACAAAGAAAGAAAAATGAGTGAACAAGAGCTGAAGGTATCACCATATCTACAATCCCCAAAACACAATGTTGAGAGAGAAAGAGAAGATATATGTTCCATATGATACGTTTATTTACATTTCAATAAAACCAAAAACATATTGTTTACTCAAATATATTTATAATGCATGTAGACTTTGTCCATATATGTATGTGTCTCTATATATGTACATATATAGAGAGAAAGAGAAATGTGTTATGTATGAGGAGGGATCAAAAACTCAGATGAATGTTTAAATTTAAAATAATTATTACAGTAAATGATATGTTGCCATTAATCCCCCTCAAAATACACCCCCTTGCTTCAAAGACATGTATCACATCGTTCTTGCCCCTTTCTGAAGCAGTTCTGGAGGTCCTCTTTCGTGAGTGTCTTTAGTTGCATTGTCATGGCTGCCTCGATGTCCTGAATTGATTCAAAATGTTTACCTTTCATGGTCATTTTGACTTGGGGGAAGAGCCAGAAGTCGCATGGTGCCAGATCTGGTGAATAAGGTGGATGAGGATACACTGTAATGTCTTTATTTTACAGAAATTGCTGTACCAGAAATGATGTGTGACATAGAGCACTGTCATCATAGAGGATGAAATAAAGACACTCATAAGAGAGGACTTCCAGAACTGCTTCAGAAAGTGGCAAGAACGATGGGATAAATGTCTTCAAAGCGAGGAGGAGTATTTTGAGGGGGATTAATGGGAACATGTCTTTTACTGTAATTATTTTTTTAAATGTAAACATTCACCATATCTTTTGATCACAACTCATATATACATATATAGAAATGTGCTATATATATTATACATATAATATATGTATGGGGAGAGAGAGATATTATATAGTACATTTATGTAGATTAAAAAACACAACCATTATAATCTTCATACATACAAATATGTGCGTGTATGTGTGTGTCTCTCTGTGAAAACATGCATGTAATTTCCCCTAGAAAGGGTAAGGAATAGCACAGGAGATGGGAACAAAGGGCACTCTATATGTAATGTTTTATTTCTTTTGTTTAAAAAAAATTCTTGAGCAAAAGTAGTAAAAAGTTAACATTTATTAATTCTGGATAGTGGGTACACATGTGTGTACCCACTATCCAGAATTGTCACTTTATCTTTTTTTCTTGTGTTTTAAAAAGAGCTTTGAAAATAAAAATCAGTAAGTGTTTAGCAATTTCTTATTTGTAATGCAAGCAGTGAGAAGAAAGGAGACAGAAAAAAACAAACAAAAAAAAAACCCAAAAAACAAATTAATGATCCTGGCACATATTTGTATTTTCTTCCCAGGTTCAGTTCAGCGTGGTGGCTGAACACAGTGGGAGAGGTTACCTCTCACAGTCTTTCCCTGTAAATGTTCAGGGGTCTTAGCATCCTATCCGCATTTCTTTGGCAGCAGTCCTGCTGTTTTTCTGCAGCTTCTCTTCAGCAAGGATGGGATGAAGTTTCACAATAAAGGCCTTTGACCTCCTCGGCTCTTGTGCTTGGATCTCAGAGACCGACATTGCCAATGGTTTGCACTTGATCAATTGCCTCCATTTTTTAAGACTCGGCACCGGAAACCCCCAGGAACGTCCATGATAACCTGCTGCTCTCTGGAGCCAAGTGGGGGGAAAGCTGTGTGTGTTCATCTCTTCACCATCAGAAGTGTCTGTGGGGCACTCTAAAGCTGGTAGAGTGAAAGTGGAGTCATTTGAACTTAACTAATTTTGTAAGAGATCTTCCTGGGGGCTAGTGAGGCTCTCGAAATTTCCACAGTTGATTAATGCTGTTAGTGCTAGTGTAAGAGAAATGGATGCCAGCTTAGGCCTGCTTTATACATGAAAAACATGAAGCTTCAAGGCTTTTTTTTTTTTTTAATCGAGATTTGGGAAATCCCACCTTTTCAAAAGTTAAAAAAGTAAGTACAGTGAAACTGCTATTTTTGGTCAACTTGGATGAATCTTTGGTTAAGTAGAATTAAAAATAAAAATCTTTGGGAGAAAAAATGTCATCTCACAAACACCAAAGGAAGCCTAGACTCATTTAGACATGCGTCCTTGCCCCATGGTCTTCAAATTTCAAAAGCTTTCCAGAGAAAGGAGCCATTATTCCAAACCTGAAATCATTATAAGGGGCTATAGCCCACAAAAAGATAAAATACTTTCAAAAATTAAATTCTGACAATATAATTACAAATGATTTTTGATGCAGAAGAAAAGGAGGAGACATCTGTAAAAATCAATGTGGCTAGACTTTCTGACTAATTCACATTTTCAAAGAACGCATACAAGAGATGTAAGGAGAGGCATAATACAAAGGACAGATGGAAAAGAGTGGCTGGTATGAACGTGTAAAAGTAGAAAGTGCTGAGGCATGGAAAAAACACAAAGAAGACAGGAGCTTCCTAAGATGCATCCAGAACAGGAATTATAAAAAATATATATGGCCTCTAACGGGGGCAAATGGTGTAATAGATAGAAAGAGCACAGAAAAAAACAGAATGAGTCAAGCATTGTTTAAATTTATTTTTATTCTGTTTTCTGCATGTCTCGATCTCTAAATTTGAAAGGGATTGGATAAAATTCTGAATGTGACAATTGAAACTCTGTGAGACCGTAATTATATGTACAATAAGAACTTTTTAATTTTTATGTTATACAAGGTTTTGTCATCAGAATCATTCTTATTTTAGAAAATGAGTTGATCCTTTTCTCCCCGAGGTTCTTAAATAGCTTAGTTGACATAAGAGTTAACTATTTCTTGAATATTTGAAAGAACTCATTTATACCCTGTTAAGACTAGGACTCTTTTTTGTGTGTAGGTCTTTAACAATTTTTTTAACATTTTTATTAAGCTTTGTAAGGTATGTATTTTGTCAATTTTCGTAATTTGTTTCTCTAGAATATTTTCCATTTATCAAAATATAAAAACAACATTGTTTAGGGTTTGAAAAAATATCTCTCTATGTGGTAATATCCTTTTCTTCGACTTTCAATTGCATACTTGTGTTTTCTCCTTTTGATTCACTTAACATTTCTCTGTGTTTCTTTTTGGTTTACTGATACTTGCTTTTATCTTTTCTTGTCCTTTCTCCTTATATTGTATGTATGTCTATATGTGTATATTTTTAAACTTCCTGAATGAAAAGTTTTTAGTTCTTTTATCTCCATTTTTTTCTTTCTAAAAGAAGGCATTTAAAAATAGGAATTTCTCTTTGAGTTTAGCTTTAACTGAATGTCATAACTTTAAATATTATCATTATTTCCTGAAGAGGCTGTAACTGAAGTTTTTTAAACTTTTTATTTTGAATTATTTTTGGATTTACAGAAAAGTTGCAAAATCCGTACAAAGCTCCCCAGCTTTCTCTAATGTAATATAACGTCTCACACAACCATGGATCAGTTGCCAAGGCTGGGCAATCCACACTGGTACAATACTATTAAGTAAACTACAAATTTTATTCAGATTTCACCAGTTTTTTTTTCCGTTAATGTGTTCTAATCCAGGGCTCCACAATGCATTCAAATTTTTTTTTTTTTTGCTTTTTAAGATTTTATTGGGGAAGGGAAACAGGACTTTATGGGGGAACAGTGTGTACTTCCAGGACTTTTTTTCCAAGTCAAGTTGTTGTCCTTTCAATCTTAGTTGTGGAGGGTGCTGTTCAGCTTCAAGTTGTTGTCCTTTCAGTCTTAGTTGTGGAGGGCACAGCTCAGCTCCAGGTCCAGTTGCCGTTGCTAGTTGCAGGGGGCACAGCCCACCATCCCTTGAGGGAGTCAAACTGGCAACCTTGTGGTTGAGAGCCCACGCTCCAATCAACTGAGCCATCCAGGAGCTCAGTGGCAGCTCAGCTCAAGGTGCTGTGTTCAATCTTAGTTGCAGGGGGTGCAGCCCACCATCCCTTGTGGGACTCGAGGAATTGAACTGGCAACCTTGTGGTTGAGAGCCCACTGGCCCATGTGGGAATCGAACCGGCAGCCTTCGGAGTTAGGAGCATGGAGCTCTAACCGCCTGAGCCACTGGGCCGACCCTATCCTCAAACTTTTGTCATCAAATTTTAACATCCATCGGCAGATCTTATCTAAAATTATTATTATTGGTTGTTTTCCATTTTCGTCATTTCTTTTGCATTTGTTAATCAGAATAATCCTGTAGAGAACAGCTGTGTCTTCTCCACCTTTTATTTCCTTATTCAATTATTTATTTATATCTCAATGGGCTCATGGAAGTTTTATTCTACTGATTATAATCCAATACTATTGTTATATACTTTGTTGTTCAAATTATTCATATTTTGGCTGTTGGGGACTTTCTCAGGTTGGTTCCTATGTCCTTTCCACATGTCTTCATTCTTTCTTCAGCACTTTCTTACTTTCTGGCACCACAAAACCCTACAGGTTCATTCATCTGTGTTTTTCTTGCCCCAGCCCTGGAAGCACTACTTCTCCAAGAAGCTCTGGCTCTTTAAATTAAAGAATGGTAATTAGATACCAAGATCTAGGCACTGGGTATGCTCATTGCTACTGAGATTTCATTGCTTCTAGGCCCTTTCAATGGAAAGAGAGTAGAAATACATGAATATATATTAACCTGTATATACACATCAATTGTCTCTCTCTCTCTCTATCTGTATCTCTCTCTCTCTTTCAGTCTCTGTATCTCTCTCCTGTTAGCTACTTTAAAAAACCCCTTGCATTCATATTGATGAATCCAACACCAGAGGGCTCATTCTACCCTTCCTCTTTCCTTATTTGTAATTCCTCCAACAGGAGAAACCTGGCTTTCATTATATATAATACATTTCATTATATACAATATATTTCATTGTATACAATATATACAATATATTTATTTATTCAACCATAGCATTTTTTAAATTGCTAACTTATACATATCTGTGAGAAAAAATTACTAACTAGGATACAATATTAGTGTACAGTTCTTTTGTCTTTATTTTTACAATATCCAGTCAAAATATAGTTTTCTAAAGTTACTTAGGTTAGTTTTCTTCCTTGTCCTCTTATAAATTTGTAATACAGTCAGGTTCATTTTTTATAGTTTATGTTATATTTTTGTGTTACTCTCACATCTTGATTGATTTTTTAAAACTCATATGTAGAAAAATTTACTCTTTCTGTTGTATGAATTTTGACAAAAATATAGTCATATAGCCACTACCACAATTGTAATATAGACCAGTTTCAATGTCTCCCCAAATCCCCTTATGCTGGTGCTTTGTTGTCAACCTCTCTCCCCTACCCAACTGCTGGCAACCACTGATCTGCTTTTTCATTTGTTGTTTTTCCCTTTTCCAGAATAACCTATAAGTGTAACCATACAACATGTAGTATTTTGGCTCTGGCTTATTTCCATTAGAAAAACTGCATTTAAGATTCATCTGTTTGTTGTTTGAATCAGCAGTTTGTCCTTTTCACTGTGGCGTATTGTTTCATTGTATGGAGGTACCACAATTGTCTAGTGTTTCACCAGCTGAAGGATATTTGGGTTGTTTCCAGCTTTGTGAATAAATAGTCATATAGGTCTTTTTGTGAACACCTGCTTTCATTTCCCTTGAATAAATTCCAAGACATGAGATTGCTGAGTCATATGGCAGGGGAATCATTACCTTATAGGATATTGCCGACATGTTTCCAAATTGCCTCTACAATTTTCCAGTCCCACCAAAGTATGGAAGTTCTAGTTGCTCTGTATTCTTGTCAGCACTTGATACTGTCAGTCTTTAATTTTTGCTACTCTAGTAGATGCGTAATGGTATCTTGTTTTGTTTTTAATTTGCATTTCCTAAATGATGAGTGGTTTTGTGCATATTTGCTATGCATGTATCTTCTTTTGTGAATGTCTATTGAGCTTTCATTTCTACTTATATCAATCTTTAGTAGTGAGACAATTTTATGAGTCTTCTGTTGGGTGCTTTTCTTTGACCTATTAAATATTTTTGTATACCTGGATACTTTTCTTGTTTCCTCACCCTTGAAGGATTAGTGGTAGCAGCAGCAGCAGTGGTGTTGATGACTATGGTGAGGCTACATGGTTAGTCTCTGCATATGTTTCTTTCAAAATGGCTGAAAGAATTGATAATATTTTTCCTGGAGCAGTGAGGACTTGGGGTAGTGATAAGCAGCCTTCAACTCTGTCATGCATTTTATATATAGAGAGCAATGCTAGAATTTTTCTGTATAGCTCTAGACTTCTGAATTATGGTGAGTAGGAATTAAAATGCAGGCTGATGTCAGTTTATTATGTGCAATAATTTTCTAATGATTATAAACTCACAGCAGTGGAATGAGCTGTCTGTGAATAAATGATTCAGCTTCAGATGAAGTCAGGTCAGGAGGGTTATCAGGTAATGGTGCCATAGAAAGTCACCTATATGGGCCAGGGTATTGGGAGTAAGTGGCTGCTATGGTTCTGTTGGACATGATAATTCTATGATTCTCATGGTCTTATATATGAGGTCTGACAATTAAGTTCACACACTCATCTTAGGAAAAGTGCTACATACCTCATTGCTGAATATCACCATGGTCACCTTCTAAGTACTCCCCTTGGGAAGCTATGTACCCAAGCCAGTGTCTAGTCCACCCTTCAAAGCAGTTTGGAACTCTTTTTCTGGAATGGCTATCAGAGCTGTCGTCTTATTACCCTTGATGTCCTGAATGTCATCAAAATGTCTTCCTTTCAATATTTCCTTTACCTTTGGGTAAAAAAAAGAAGTCATTGGGAGCCAGATCAGGTGAGTAGGGAGGGTGTTCCAATACAGTTATTTGTTTACTGGCTAAAAACTCCCTCACAGACAGTGCCGTGTGAGCTGGTGCATTGTCGTGATGCAAGAGCCACGAATTGTTGGCAAAAAGTTCAGGTCATTTTTCATTTGACTTTTGCATGCAGCCTTTCAGCACTTCCAAATAGTCAATTGGTTAACTATTTGTCCAGTTAGTACAAATTCATAATGAATAATCCCTCTGACATAAAAAAAGGTTAGCAACATTGTTGTAACAAGTTCACAAATTTAATCATCAGACCTCATAGATTGTTATGACAAAGCTAAAAACATTTCTGGGAATTCAGCCTTCTGAACCATGTGCTGTCTCTAAGCTGTGTTAGAGTGACATTGTGCTTAAGAGTATATGCTCTACAATCAGCAGTCATGGGTTATGTCCTGGCTCTGCCTTCAGCTGGCTGTGTTGCATATGAACAGGTTACTTACTCATAGCTTTGTTGTGCAAGTGAAATGAGATCATGCATATAGAGTGGAGTGTCTGTCTGGTACTCAGTGAGTGCACTATCCATCGTAGTCATTATAACCACTTCCCTCTCCTAATTTGCCTTAACCTCTCCACTTTCATTTTAGCACTTTCTACTGTTTATTTCTTATTACATGACAGTCTCTGCTACATTTAGGAAGATGTGATGTCTTGGTTCTTTGGTTCAGAGACTGTGTATTCTGCTCCCTTTTGGGGATCCTCATCCCTTGATTGCATTCTGACTGATTCTGGTCTTGCTTGTTCAGCTCTGGCAGATGAAATATTATGCTCTTCGAAATTGTGCAGGGAGGAGAGCCTGCGGTCTTCCCTTCACCTTTCTAGGTACACAAGGAGCCAAAATTTACCCACCCTCATGAATATCCACCAGGAGTTTTCCTACCAAAGTTTACTTCACACTGCTGTCTGATCTGAGCATAGGTCATCAAGGTTATTGTACTTCAGCCTAAGTTTTCTAAGTCATGCTGTTCCTCATCCTGTCGTGGACCTAGCTTTGCTATTATTGTTCACTTAATATGCAAAGAAGATATTCTATTTAAATGCCCGCTTTTACAGGGTTTTAGAGCCATGGTGATTTTCTATTTTCAAAGCAAAGTTTCGTGATACCTCATCTGCTCCTCACGGCTCCATCCAGCGTGCAACTGCTTCCCAGGATTTACTATTAATAAAAGTCCCGTCTCAGGCCACAGAGTCTGTTTCAGTACTCAGGCTATCACCTGAAGGGGAAAGGTCCCTAAAACTACAAATTGGTGAAGTATCCCAACAGCCTCTTCCAAGGGAGTGTTTCATACTATTCCCAATCACTTGGTGTCTAGTCTAAGATGGGCAATGTTGGAAATCTCTAAGTGTCTCCATGCCTTTTTTCAGACCCAATAACACCATGAAATGGGAAAGGAAAGACCAATTTCTGCAAGTCTTTGATTTCAAGTTTTACTGCAAATCATTTGCTCGGAAAGTCAAAACATCATATTAGAATGGTTTGATCAATTTCTGAAAAAGTCCATCTTTTCATTAATCAATCATACTACATTCTCCTAAACTTGAAAGGACTACCACAATTTGGGAAACTGGAGTGATAGGATCTTAGAGTTAGATGGAATCTTAAGAATTATCCAGTTCCATCCTTTCTCAGTGCAGGAGTTTCTTTAAGAGTATTCCAAATGACTGTAAATTCTTACTTGGGCAATGGGCTCTGTGCTTTGTAAAACAGACCATCTAATTGAAGGCTGGTTTCTATTGTTAGAAACCTCTTTCTTTTTTCCTGTAGCAAAATGTCACCAATGACCTCCTAGTTGTTCCACCTGGCCATCTATATTAGGTGAAAGGAGCCACATGACAAGGAAACTGGGACTTCTACAACTGCAAGGAACAAAATTTTGCCAAAAATTTGAAATAGCTTGGACCGTCTGATTTCAGCCTTGTGAGAGGCTGAGCAGAAGACCCAGCTGTTTCACGCTGTGCCTAGATTTCTGACCCATAGAATTATGAGGGAATAAACAGGTGTTTTTTGTTATTTAAGACAGCACTCCTGGAATCATCAATGATTTTTTGGCTTTCCTTCATTCTTTACACCCAAATGTTAATCATGACCTGTAAATAAACCCATTTATTTACTCAGGGCAGCTCATGCAATAGCCTCTCTTACCCCTCCCAAATGCTACGGGCCATACTTCAGTCCTTTCCTGAGGCTGTAGGCATATCTTTACCACCTGTTCCACTCCTCCACCATCCTACACGGTCCACAGTGACACATGGGTGACAGCATTCAGTTTGCCCAGGACTGAGGGCTGTCCCAGGATATGGAGCTCTCAGCTCTGAACCTGGGTAAGTCTTGGTAAACTGAGTTGGTCACCTGACTATTAGTTGCCTGCTCATGACTGAAGCTGCCCCCTATCATAAAAGCTGGTCATATCAGATATTTGCTCTACAACCTTTGTGCAGCTTTGGCTTGGGCATACTCATATATATATAATGTAAGTCAGTGAGCTCAAAGGGGAATACACTGGAATGCTTCTGGGACGGCAATTAGCAGAGATGCACAAAGGGAAAAGGCCCTTCTTACTGCCTTTGAATGTCTTCATGTGAAGTATGATGCCTGGAGCTGCAGCAGCTTTTTTGTGCGCATGAGGGGATTAGCCTAAGGATCACGTCAGTATGCTGATGGAGGAGGAGGGAGAGAAACAATGAAGGAACCTGGGTCCTTGAAGACATGGCTGGCCCACTGCATTAACCCTGCAGCCATCTTCTTCTGGACACCTTTTTCTGATAATATTATTGGAGTCATTTTTAGTCAATGATTTTGTTTCTGGCAGTTGGAAACATTCTCATGGATAAGATGCCATGGCTATTTCTCACTCTGTTTTCTCAACACTTGTGCATATACCTATGAGCACTATAGAATAGTCTCCAATAGCACTCTTATCATATTGCATTGCCATTACGAGTCCCAACGTCTGCTAATTTGAAATCCTAGCACACAAAGATTAGTTTTTCCTCAAACACAAGTGCAGGAGCCAAAGTAGATAGCATAGCAACATAGAGACTTTGGCAAGGAAGCTTTGGAAAGATAAAGGCAGTTGAAGGAAAGCAAGCTAGCAATTGAGGACTGTTTTCTCACTTCTTGGAGGCACAAAGGCACTGGGAGATGGCATGATGAGGTGATAATGTGGGTGATGGCATGACATTATCCAGGGCAGTGTTCAGGTGCTATAACCCTGGGACTTAAGAGAGGAGGGGTGGAAAGTAACCCCTGACATTAGATAACACATGTTTACATAGTCAGCATATCTAACTTCCCTACCCTGAGTCTTAGAGACAGGTAGAGTCAAAGGAACTTTTACAACTCTAAGCCATAAATGTGAAGTTACTGAACACTGAGATTCAGAACTAGTACTGAGGGGAAGGGGCACTCAGTGTGCAGTCTATCAGCAACAAAGCAAAGTGGACTGACACGCGTCTCAACAGATACGTTAATAAGCACAAAACATGAATGAAAGTAATTTTACCAATTTCAGAGAAATGTCATCAGTACTTTTCGTATTTAGTGGAAAGCCTTTATAATTGTGAACATGCACATATTTACGCATGTAGCAACTTCATGAGTTCATTTGTGTCTGTGATCGTCATATTCTATTTGCAGCTCTTAAGTTTGGATACCCCAAATGTTCCTAACCTGATATTTTCAGGGCAATCACTCTCACAGTTGGGGTGGGATTACAGAGCAGACAGTGTGTCTTCTTCACATGTCTATTCTCAGTGCTTCTCAGGGCCGAGTGACAGGTAATAGATATTTTTTGAAACACAAATCTAATCTTGTTGCTCATTGCCTACAAACGTCCATAACTTCCACTGCCTGTACCCTTACGATGGTGTGTAAAGCCTTTCACAAACTTATCTCAGCTTATCGGGCAAGTCTCATCTGCAAATCCTTCTGCAGTTGCTTTATCTGTCCTCTGATGTTGCACCAAGAGTAGTCGATGTTCTCCAAACACACCTCCCAGCTTCTCACTTATGGCCCTTTGCTGACCCCATTTCCTTTATGCATGCTCTTTACCCTGTGTATTCCTGGTGAAGTCTTACACATCACTTACATCGAATCAAAGTCAGCTCCTCACCATGGTTTCCTTTTACCCAGTGCTCCTGGAAAGCAGGTGAGCAGCTGGCACAATGCCTGGTATGCATGGTGTGCACAGCATGTGCCTGTGGAATTGAGTTGACATGAACTGGATTCAAATCCACCTCTTTGTAATTTGAATATTGTCATTAGCTCTTCCCTGGACATATCCAAGACAATCTATTGTCTCTTCTACATCACTGAGCAGATTTTGAAGGCAGCCATAAGCACCTATTTAACCTTTGCTTGCCTAAATTCTTCCAGTGATTACACAAGTTACTGATGACCAATCTTTATTAGTGTGTAGAGATTTTTATGCATTATCTCATTTGACTCACAGACAACTCCATAAAGAAGGCAAAACAGTTATAAATCAGTCATTATCCCTATTTTAGAGATGGAGAGACTCCGTTTTAGAAAGGACAAGTGACTTGTGCCAGGTGACATAGGGGCATTTTGAGTTCATCCGACTCACATTCCCATGTTCTTTTATTTTTATTTTACTTTATTGAGTCCTGACCATTTCAGTCTCTCTACTCTGAATTACCTCTAGTTTGCATTAAAAAAATTACTTCTGGTCTTCAAATTAGAAAGGAGTTTTACTTTTCATGCTGTGGTTATCTTTTTTTTGTCACTGGATGGAGGGAGAGTGGAGCTAGAGATCTTGGTTTGGGCTGAGCACTACACATTCTAATGTGAAATGGTGATTGAGGGACCCATGAGTATCAGGGAATCTGCTGAGTGTTACTGATCAGGCCCTAGTAATATAAAGTTTTGCATCTTCCCCCCACAGTTATCACTTAGGGTAGCCTTCTGAAATCACCAAGCTATAATTAGAGCTGACCTCTGGCACAGTATATAGTAGGTATAAGCACCCTAATTGTTCACAGGTCCTGCAACATAAAGACATCATTTTGGCCAGCTGATGCCAGTGGTCTTGTATACTGAGAATTGCTCTACTGGATCTATGGAAATGCCTTTTTTTTGGTTTTTGATGAAACAACCAGCAGGCTTGAATTCCTCTTTCTCAAGCTGTATATGTGCAACGCGTGTGTTTTTGTGTGTATTGTGTTATGTGTGTTGGGTATGTGTGTTATGGTGTGTGTGTGTGTGTGTGTGTGTGTCAGGTGTTTGCATTGCTTTGCTATGTGTGGGGTGGGGAGAGAGAAAGTGTGCAGGAGGAAGGAATCTGTTTTCACCAGGAATGGCAGGGGTGTTAAAAAAAAAATCTCTAAATCTCTAATCTCTTCACCCAAGATTAAGCAAATAAAATTGTTGGCTTGAAGAAGTCAGATTCTTGATGACTCCAAAGAGACAGCAGCAAAGTGAGTCAAGAAGCTTAGCTTCATATCAGCAGAGATAAAGGGACTTCAGCTCTGAATGACGGTTTGAGCAATATACCCTAATCCGATTACCAGGGAATTCAGTGTCACTCTATATTAATGGTGGATTTTTAAAAATGGATGCTAAAAAGTTAGTGTTCATCATCTAAAGGCTTCAGTTATTCATTAGGATGAAATAACCTTTGCCTGAAACTCAGGGCTAAGGGGCAGAAGACTGGGGTGAGGCTGGGGTGAGAGTCAGCAGAGGCTCATCTCTTATAAGGGTCCTTTGTTCACCCAGGGCTTTGTTTAAGCTGTCAGCATCTCCTCAGCCCAGAAGAGAGAGGTGGGGGATGGAGCCAAGGGGGCTGTGGCTAAGTCAGGGGGCTGAATCTAACACCAAGTCAATTCTGCTTTGAGTTTTCTAGATGGAGAATTTTCACACTGAGTGCAGTTGCTGTCTCCTTTAACCTCCAGGCTAAAACAATCCCTCATTTAAAAATTGTCCTATGGGATTTAGCATCTTTTAATGCTTTATTTATTTGGAAGAGAAGGAAGGCAACGTGGTGTGGAAGAATAGAAAAGGTATATTTCCGTTACAGATTAATTAATCTCTAGGGACTTTGGTGGAAATCCTGGTGTGAGACTGGGCATAAGAATACAATTTACAAGTAACAAACACACTCTTGGGTCCCAAATTCCAACCTCTTGGCTCCTGTGTTTCAAATCCAAACCAGGTCCTTTAAGATTGAGGCTCATTGCTTAGCTGGAATGCTGAAGTTTTGCGTGTTTCCTCAATGAAAGACTTATTTCTAGAGCAGACACCCATAACATGTATGGGCTGAATTATGTTTTGAATCGAATTTCACGTGGAAAGTGACTGGCTAATAATTTAACCATATCTACACTTAGCCTGGCTGGGGAGACAGTACCTTGTGATTCCTTGGGTAGCAAGTCTGGTGCGGTCTTAAGGTAAGGGACACCCAAGGTTCCTCTAAGAATTCAGTCACATCAAGCCTGGACTGAGAATTCAGTTAACCTATCTGAGTGACAATGATTCACTTTTAGTCCTGGCTAGAAATCAAAAGTAAAGGACAAGGAGGATGTCCTGTGTAGTTTCATGGCCCTCCTTGATCTCAGAGAACCCATAACTGGTTTTTCCTCACACACAAAAAAAATGTGAGGCAGTCGTACATGAAGGGTTTTCTTGTTTTGGAAGCTTGGGGGTAAGAGAAAGGTCTTGGATAGCTGCATTAATCACTCCTTGGTCTCAAAGGAATCCCCAAATTGTCCTATAAGGAGGCTGGTAATTCTCAAACCTAGTTAATCATCAATATCATCTGGGTGTAGTTATTGAAAATATAGATTCCTGGCCGAAGTCTAGACCTAACTAGAATATCAAGGGGGTAGGCTCAGGGACACATAATTATAATAGTTCTCCACTTAATGGTAGTCATCAGCCAGGTTTGGGAAGCACTAATATAAGATATCCTAGGGCATGAGAACCATCAGGGAATATCGCAGAAGGTTCAAAGATGGTTTGGTCCTTTCTTACTATTGAATGATTATTGGCCTTCTTTTCTTTTACTAAAGCCTCCTTTTAAAATATCTGATGGCCAGTTTGAGAGTCGACCTCGAAAAGGTTGTAGCTTATGAGGTCTGACATTTAAGTTCGTGGACTAAGCCTAGAAAATGTGCTACATACCTCAGTGCTGAATATCACTATGGTCACCTTCAAAGTACTTCCCTTGGGAAGCTATGTACCGATGCCAGCGCCTAGTCCACCCTTCAAAGAAATTTTGGAACTCTTTTTCTGGAATGGCCATCAGAGCTGTCATCGTGTTACCCTCGATGTCCTGAATGTCATGAAAATGTCTTCCTTTCAATATTTCCTTTATCTTTGGGTGAAGAAAGAAGTCATTGGGGGCCAGATCAGGTGTGTAGGGAGTGTGTTCCAATATAGTTATTTGTTTACTGGCTAAAAACCCCCTCCCAGACAGTGCCCTGTGAGCTGGTGCATTGTCGTGATGCAAGAGCCATGAATTGTTGGTGAAAAGTTCAGGTCGTCTAACTTTTTCATGCAGCATTTTCAGCACTTCCAAATAGTCAACATGGTTAACTGTTTGTCCAGTTGGTACAAATTCATAATGAATAATCCCTCTGATATCAAAATAAGGTTAGCAACATCGTTGCAACAAGTTTGCAAACTTAATTTTCAGAACTTTATATGTCAGAAATGGAAATATTTGAATGGTTCAAACCCCTGTTCATTATGTTTTGCAACTGATGAATGTAAGGCTTAGGTTGAGTAAATTACTTGCTTTTGCTTAGGCTCACCAAATAATAAGTAGCAGAACCAGGTTTCCAACTCAGTTTTATCAGACTCCAAAGTGCACGATCTTTCTGCTATGTCATGCCTACAAGTAAAGAAGAAATGCATGGGTCCTGTGTTTTACGGTTCTTCTCATTTAGGTGAATTTTTAACCAAGAGTGTGTCTTCTAACCTTCCAGTCTTGTTGTGGTTGTCATTCGTGATTCAAGATTGTCCCAGGAAGGAAAGGGGTCAGTGTTTTCCTGTTTAGTGTGCTCATCCTCGACAAGCCCTGAGCGCTGATTGAGAGGCTGTAGGCCGCTGGAGTACCTGGTTGAAGCTTAGCCCACTGGAACATGCTACTATTCATACTTCTATTTGTGATTTGCTAATTTTCTCATTGTCTTGAATGCAAGATTTGTGTTTATACTCGGTACAGTTTAAAGAATCTAGGTTGTTTGAGTCAGAAAGAAAATCCTCTGCCTCTTTGTGGAGTTAAAAGCTGACATGTGGCAAAGCACTTTTAAAAAGCAGTGGATTATTCTGCATTCAAAAATAAATGGAGGGGGGTGTCCCTAAAATAAGACAGGTGTGACTCTAATGGCTGGAGCAGAAATGGCTGTTGGGATAGAGAATGTCTGTAGGGTCTGAATTGAAGACTGGAGTTGTTGGAACTGGCTGAGGACTTTGTTACAAAGGGAGCAGGAGTTATGGAAGAAAGGAACAAGGTGGTGGAAATGGGATGGAAATTGAGTAGAGAAGAGAATGCCCATGTGTTTCAAAAGGGAAAATCTAGAGGAAGATTTGGCTTCACTGAAGTTTGGAAAGGCTCTCCGGATTTATTTCAAGAACTGTGCCAGGTGTAAAAATTTACTTGTCAGTCCTTAAAATTATGTTGATGATATAGTGTTAGTCAACCTTGGATAATAAATAGACAGAGTATAGTATATGATGATCGTATATGCCAAAACTACATACTCTCTATATGCCAAGTTATGTTGTACAGATAAACTAACTCTCTGTAGCAAAGCAATGTGAGGAATGAGATCCTTATGGGAAAGCCAATGCTTGGAAGAGCCAAAACCCAAGCTGTGGCTTTGATATGAGAATTCTTTCCACCTTACCTGTCTCTGGGGGACCGAAAGGCAGGCAGTCCTTGGAGCACCATGTTAGAACAGACACTAGGTTTACCCCATTTTCTCTCAAAAACTGCTAAAAAAAAAAACCACAAAAAACCTTAAAAAATAGGAGAATTGGGACAATGGAAATGTAAAGAAAAGGCAAGAGCACAGCTAAGCCACAGCCCATAGATGTCAGTAGAATCAAAAGGATCTGACTAACAGGAAGCTGAATTCCAAGCTGCTTCCATGAACACGAATAGGACTTTATTGATTCCGCTTCTATTCTTTGTCAGGAGCAGAGAGGCTGCCTAAGCCCATTCAACAGGAATCTCACCCCTTGGATTTCCATATCAAAGAGACTGGGGTTCTCTGCTTGCCTCGGTGGCAGTTTGACAGCCAATATCCTACCTCAGATCAATGTGCTCCGCCAGTCATTACCACAACGAGACTTCCTAACTTATTGGCCCTGAGAAATTTATTCTTTTCCTTTTTTGGGGGGAACGGGGGAGGGGGAGGGAAATCTCAGGGTAAAACTAAAACAAAACACAGTCTTTTGGCTCTGGAGGTGAGATGAGATCCTATTATTAGCCCAGCTCACTTCCCTCCATGTTTTCTCCTGGCATCAGAATTAAGTTGGTCTAGAGTGAAAAACTCTGAAAACAATATGTGTAGATATTTTCAGTTTTAATCATTGTTTACAGCTTTGCAAGTGATTTTATGAAACCAATAGAGACTTGAGTAGGGATAAATTACTCTCTGAATACAGGCTATAGTCAGAAAAAAATCTATTCTTTCATTCTTTTCTCCCTCCTTCCCTGCCTCCCTCTGTCCCTTCCTTCCACTTTCCCTCGCACAGCTTTCTCTTTCTTTTTTCTTTCATTCCATCTTTCTGTTCTTCTCTGCATAGGAAAAGGGATTGTGAACAATAAAACATCATATAAATGTTACTAGGATATTCCAGTAATGGCTAGATGTCTTAGTCACAATGAGCTTTAGCTAAGACGCAAAATGGAAAACCTCAGTTATTACATTATGATCAGCATGACTGAAATACACCCTCAAATAATATTTTAAAGGCTCAAGTTTTCACTGTAGTCCTAACTTTTAGGCACCAGAGTGAGACAAGATCCTGATCTTTCAAAGAACTCTGTCTGCATTTGGATAGTAAAGAGACTTCTAAGTCATTGAGTAATTAAGACGTGCAGCTCTGTGTGTGATTGTATGATAACTATTCACACCCTCTTAAAATTATTTTCTCCTTTGGTTGTCATAGCTTTACACCCATATTTCCCAAACTATGTTTTGGAACACTCATTCCACAAAAAGTCAATAGGTTTCACTCTAAGTGTCCCCTGATCCTCTAAGTTTGGGAAATACTACAACATACATTATCTGCTGTATCATTCATTAACGATTGTGAATGTGGAGCACTGCTCTAGTCTATCCCTTTTTTCCCCCCTCTGACCAAGCCTTCTTTGGCCTCTGAATCGGTGTTCATCATTTGCTACCCAGTCACAAACTTTCTTCAATGCTCAATTTTTGCTTTTGGGTCTTTTTTTCCTATGCAATGTTCTGAGGTTTTCATACACTATTATGGGTTCATTCAGAAAGTAAACTCTATCGAAGGGTTTGATCTTTCTCCTCTCTTCTGTCTTTATCCCTATTTTTCTTTCTTATAAATACACTTGGAATTCCCCTACTTCTTTCTGCTCAACTAAACTGATTTCATCTTTTTCTGAAATGCAGTTTTCACTTCCAGTTTTTTCATGTGTTAATGACACTGCTATTCTCCCTTGACAGGGAAATATACTGAAGTCATGTTTAACCTTTTTCCTCCTGTTGGGAAAATGATTACTGACTTTTTTTTTCTAACTTTTAAAAAAATTAATTATAGTCGGTATACAGCCTTATATTGGTTATTTTAATTTCTGGAGTACAACGTAGGGATTCAATATTTTTATACCTTAAAATGTGATTACCCCAATAATTCTAGTATCATCCGTCACCCTGTAAACTTTTCACATTATTGTTGATTATATTCCCCTTCCCCTTTTCACCCATCCTACACCTCCTCCCTTCTGGTAACCATCCCTTTGGTCTCTGTTTCTATGAGTCTGTTCTTGTTTTGTTTGTTTGTTTCTTAGATTCCATATATAAGTGAAACTATACAGTATTTGTCTTTCTCTGCCTGACTGATTTCACTTAGCATAATACCCTCTAGGTTGGTCCATTTTGTTGGAGATGGCAAGATTTCATTCTTTTTTATGGCTGCGTAATATTCCATTGTATATATGTACCACATCTACTTTATCCATTCATCTATTGATGGATACCTAGGTTACTTCCATATCTTGGCTATTGTAAATAATGTTGTAATGCATGTAGGGGTGCATATATTTTTTTCAAATTAGTGTTTCTTTTTTCTTTGAAAAAAATACCCAGAAGTTGCCATTTTCCGTAAATATCTTGAGGACCCTTGTTTCTGTAGAGAAATATTTAACATTCAAAGGATGCTAAGAATCTTTATACAGATATGGATATTTGTGGATTTAGATGACTAGAACAAATGGTTGATGTCATAAAATGTAAGTCTAATTAGAATGCTATTTCTTGGAGAACTCTGCTGGGATTCTCCTCTCCTCTTCAACTTAGAGCCCAGATAAACAAAAGAAAAAACAAGCAAACTAACGAACAAATAAGAGAGTGAATCAAAGAACAAGAAATACTCTCCCAAATCAGAGGGAACTGGAAGGTTGGTTAGGAGTACAAGCTAAAGAATTCTAGGAGCTCATGGAGACAAGAATATATCTGGGTGGTGAGTTTGGTGCCTACGCATGGAATGCACTGCCACACTGCAGGGAGTCCTGATGTCTCTGGCTGTGTGCTTTATTGTGACAGTCGTATTTATAATTGAGATTCCTAATGTTTAAACCCTCTTTGTGGTCTGGTGAGTGGTGGGACCCAGCATTTCCTCCAACTTGCTCTTTAAAATATGCTTTGACCACATTAGTTACACTGCTCATAGAAATTATGTGTTTGAATTCTGTTTCTTAGCTCTTCATTTTTTCCCCTTATTATAAAAGCAGTGCATGCTCATTAAAGGAAAATACAAATAAGCCAGAGAATAAATAAACAACACCTGCAGTTTCATGCAACCAGGCAGCTTGGTGTGTAGCCTGCCAGTCATGTATTTGTTTTTGCTTTTGCATATATACATGCATTTCTTTACAAAGGTAATTCTGTTAAAATTTACTAGTCTGAATTTTAAAATCTATAATACATTTTGAAATGTTTTCACCCAGTAAATACTTCCACAGGCTTATCTGCGAGGGCAGCATAGTATAGCTGACACTTGAACAGCGTGGAGGGTTCGGGGTGCTGACCTTGCACAATTGAAAATCCACATATAACTTTTGACTCCCCAAAGCTTAACTACTAATTGCCTACTGGTGACCTCACCAGTAACATAAACAGTTGGTTAACCCATATTTTGTATATGTATCATATATTGTATGCTTACAATAAAGTAAGCTCGAGAAAAGAAAGCATTATTTAAAAAATCATAAGGAAGAGAATATACATTTACAGTATTCATTGGAGAAAAATCTGCATATTAGTTGGGCCCACCCAGTTCAAACTTGTGTTATTGAAGGGTCAATTGTATTTCATTTCCAGGTGTCCTCCATTGTCTTTTGAATAATTCGATTAATATGGCTTCTTCTGTCATACACAGTGCTGTTATGAACTCTTAGAGGTAAAATTTTGTGCATAATCTGAATTATTTTCTTCAGATGAAATGTTTAGATGAAAAGTAGATTGTTGAGGTTAAGGGGCATGAACATTTTTAAATTTAAAACACATTTTGACAGATTACTCTCCCCAAAATTCCAATTACTGTTGTTACTTCTTTCTGTAATCAATTGTTGGTCTGTATTAAAAAGAAAAATGCCATTTTATTATCTTTATTTACATTTGCTTAATTAATAATAAGGCTGAATAAACCTTTATGTCCTCACTGATTAGTAACATTAACTTTACTATAGTTACTGGTTCATATGAGGTACTAGTTAATGTCTCCTCCTGTTGGGGTATTTAACGCTCTATTACTCAGTTTTAAGAACCTTTTATATAGTAATGGTTAACAGTTAATCATAGGCAGTATTTGGTACTTATTCTGTGCCAGACACCATTCTAAGCTTTTACACACATTATCATCGTTAAGCCTTACAACTCCTCTATAAGGTAGGTGTAGTTATTATTAATTTTTTGATAGAGAAACTGAGGGAGCTGAAGAAGTTTGTCCAAAGAGACGTGGTTGGTAAATTTTAGAGCTAAGATGTTACCAAAGCAATTTGGATTTTAACCTCCTTGATAGCCAGCCTTAAAAGAAAATGAATATTAAAGACATTAACCATTTGACTGTGTTATAAGTTATGTTTTGAATATTTTTATTGGCCCACAAAATATTTTTGTTTTATGTAGGCAAATCTATTAATGTTTACTTTATGTTTTCTGCTTTTAGTGTCGTAGTTAGACTTTCCCCTACTCCCTAATAGTTAGACAGTTGTTCCCAAACTATTATAGCTACAATTTGCAATGCCATCTCTTTCATATATAAATACTGTATAGTCTATTGTTTTATCTGGACGTTATATACTTTTCTATTAATCTATTTCTTCACTGGTACCTTTTTTGCGTAGATTAAAATACATTTTGACATCTGACAACTTTTAAGGAAAACTTTTTGGCTGGGCTTTTATTTCCTTCAGTAAAGTTTTGCTAGTAGCTTCAGATATTTCTAACCATTTCCTATACTTATTGTTAAGTCCTTAAATATGTTCATTATTATTTTTAAATTGGTCGTTTCTTTTCCATTGCATTTTGTTATTGGCTCTCACTCTCCTTTGGGGGTGGGGGAGCGATTGCACTCCTCCATTCCAGCCATGTGACTCATCAGGAGGGGTCATGTAATAGACCCCACTTTCCAGTTGATTGATCAAAAGGTGTAAATCCCACCCAAACAAGCACAGCCAGTGTCTTTTCCTGGTATTTTTAAACTTGAGATCTAGAGAATAAATTCCTTTACGGTGGTGGAAGATGTGGGAAGCGAGACACTGGAGCTGGGGAATGCCATGCTTCAAACCAGGTGGAGGAACCCAAGTCACGAAGAGAGACACTGAAGAGCAAAGCAAACCGAAGGTGGAGAATGTCTAGTGTGTAATGCTGGCCCTAGGAAACTTCAGGCCTGGGAACTCTCTTAGGTGTTTGACTTTGCCTAACGGCTCATGAAACCAAAAGGCCAAAGGTCACTAAATCTATTTCCAATAAATTTTATTTTGCCTAATTTAATTCAGGATGATTTCAGTTATTTGCAACCAAAGGAATCTTGAGTGATATATTTCTAATTATTGGTAAGTAAAATGGCTATTGATTCTTGCATATTCTGTTACAAATGACCAAAAAAAATAAAAAAGAAAAAAATATTATTATTTTCAATAGTTTCTCATTTGGGATTTTCAGATTTCTAGAAATAAATGCATTTTATTTGTGAATGATGATAACGTTGTTCCATAATCCCAACATGTATGCACACATATTTACATAGCTATATGCATGTATACACACGTGTGCACACAAGTGCACACCCACACACACATATTCCTTTCTGATTTTATTTGCAAGGACTTCTAAATTTACTTTGAGTAAAGTAGTAATGGCATCCATGCACTTTTGAATTTTGACCATTCTTTTAGGTGTGTAAAAGAATGGTCAAATGATTTTAATAAGAAGTCCTCTAGACTATCAGGTTAAGAGTGATGTTTGCTGCCAGTTTCAGATACACATAATGTGTCACATTAATTTGATGTTCTTCTATTTTTATTTCACAAAAAGCCAGGCTTTTAAAGAAGTTAGGAAGATATTTTCCATTTTTAAAATCTTTTTAGCATCTAAGAGGACAATTATACGCTTTAGAAAACCCCTTTTGATCCACTAATGTAATTAATTATGTTCAGCGATTTTTCTAAGGACTGATTCATTTTTGCAATTCTAGAGAAAAACTATTGTTTTTTAGTTGCACGTGATTTATTTTTCTAGGTGGCTAGATTTCTTTGCTAATATTTTTCTTACCAGTTCCCTCTATATTCATAATTTAAACAGTTTCTAAGTTTTTTTAGTGCAATACTTTTTAGGTTCTAGTATCAGGATTATGCTAGCTTTCTGTCAATTTACTTACTCGTAAACAATTAAAATACCAAATGAATTATCTGTCTCTTCATTTTAGCTGGAATTCTCTAGTAAACTTCCTGAACCCAGCATCATTTGGGGGTTCTTTAAAAATCATTAAATATTTGTTTGGTGGCTATTTCTGTTTTCAATCTTGTGTCAATTTTGGAACTTTATTTTTTGCTGGAAAATATTCATTTCATTGAAATTATCATACTGATTATACATTTGTACATAGCAATTTATATTTATAAATTTCTTCTCTATCTGTGGTTCCATGCCCTTTCTCATTTATAATTTTGTGTTACAGAGTTAACTTCACTAAAGCTCTGTCGATTTTATAGGGTGAGGTCAGTAAATCAGTTCTTGGATTTATTAATCAATTCAGCTTTTATTTCTAATTCATGAATTTTTCTTTTATCTTTATTAGTACCTCTCTAATAGTTATTTCTACCTTGTTTTCCTTTTTTAAACTTTCCTCTGTTATATGCTAACACAATTTCTTTTCAAGATATCTAGCTTATAATAAAATAATTTAAAGCTTTGAGTTTTCCATGGATTCAGCTTTGCCTATATCTAATAAGTATTGATGTTTAATATTTATACTATTATTTTCTTACTATGACTTCGGTTTTGATTTCCTCTTTGTGCCAGGAGTTATATATCACAGTAGTTTAAAATTTCTATGCAGTTGAGTTTTTCCATTTACATTTTTGTTTCTAATGTGTAGTTTTATTGTATTAATGGCCAAAGAATATGGCATGAATCATTTGTTTTGGGGGAAATTTACTTACTTTTTTTTTCATTTAAGATGTGGTTAATAGTGTTAATTTAAACAATGAAAAAACAAGTCTATCTGTCTCTTCATGAAGACTAATTATATTATTCATGTCTTTTTATGCTTCTTGGGGAAATTGGTTTTACAAAGACTTAGAGAATTGAATCACAGTTTTTAATTTTTCGTCAGTTTTTTCATATATTACAAACATTTTTCCTTCATATATTTAAGTAAATCCCATCCTACCCCATCCCATCCCATCCATAAAGATTCAAATTAATTGTAACTTCTCTGTTAATTTTAAACTTTATGAAAACAAAATGACTTTTTCCCCCATGTCATGAGTTTTGCTCTATTTCACTTGATACTAATATTGCTTCTACTTTGCTTGATGCTAATATTAGCATGTTTGCTTTGAGCCTGAACCTCAGTTAGTTGCCTGATTCAACTTTTCAATCAACTTAATTTTACTCTTTTTGAAGCCCTTTGCCAAGTATGATGATACAAATGTTTCCACTAGAATTAGCAACAAGCAGTCCATTGGCAATCATGAATAAGGGTGTGTCAGTGGAAAAGTCTGAGTAAGCCAGGCCTCAGTGTGCTGAGTGCTAGTGGGTTGTGTGGACAGCTACTGCAGGCAACTCTTTCCAAAAGTTTGTCTGTGAAAAGCATTGACGTGAGAACGAGATTGGATGGAAGACATGTGTTTATGGGAGTTTTTAAATTAAAAAAAAATCACACACAAAAAAAACCATGGGAGAGAATTAAGCACATTTGAATGTTGGTAGAAAAAAAAGAACAATTTAGAATACAGAGTTGAAACTTCAGATGAGAAAGGAGATAATTGATACAGTTAAATCCCTGAAGAATCTGTTGGAAATGGGATCCAGATCATAAGTGGAGGGATTAGCTTTATGAAGGAGGAGAGAGACTTCTCCTGTCATTTTATTATAGGAAGGTGAACATGACCTTTAGGAATACGATAAGTTTGCAGATGGGATGGCAGGAAAGTAGGAGTGTCCATCTTATTACTTCTATTTGGACGTGAAGTAGGAAGCCAGTTGTCTGTTGTAGGAGAAGAGGTAGTGTACAGATTCTCTATGGTATAGGTTAGAGATAGCCACCATGAAAAATAGGAGGTAAACTTGATGAGAAAAACACAGACAAATTGTCACAGAGTGCTGAAGACTCATAAGTTCCCTGTAGTTTTTGGAGGTCATACCATTTAAATGGATTGTGTGATTTCCTTCACTTTGACTAAGCAGTCTAGAGGTAGGAACAGAGAAAGTGAAAAGTTAAGCCCATCCTTTGTGTGTATTTTGCTGCACTGATGTAAAAGAATAGCACTGCAAGAAAGTTGAAGATTTTGCTGAGAGAGGCTGAAATGATAGACAGAGGAATACAGAAAGAAGAAGAATCAGAAATGGGCGAAAAGCGTAAACGGCAATGGAGAAAAATCCAAGAATTTAATTCTTCATAAAGTCAAATTACAGATGTCCTGAGGTAGTAGAAAAAACAACAACAAAAGATTCTATGGAGATAAAATGGAGACATAGGGTTGAGAGAATACTTTGTTGATTGGGAACATAATGCATGGAGATGAATGTATCAGAAAGGATAGATAAAGCCACAGAATGACTTCCTTCTTTTGCTTTTTTTTTTTTAATGGTAATCAAGGATAATTAGGGTTGGGTGACATTGTAGTGTTAAGTTGTCTGCAAAACAATTGTTCCTGGCTGTCTTGTATTTTTTTGTTCTATGTAATAAGAAGCCTGATTCAAATTCCCTGAAATACACAAATCACTAATTTTGTCCAAGAAGAGATAGAATACTTAGAAAGATCTACATAAATTAAAGAAATTTAATATGGGATAAAAACTACCCACAAAGGAAGTTTCAGTTTCAGTTTGGTGAATTATATAAACATTTAGAGACGAAACAATGCCAATTTCACACAACCTCCTTCAGAAAATAGAAAAAGGAAAAATGCCCAACTGATTCTTTGAGGCCAATACTATCGTGATACCAAAACAGAAAAGGATTACAAAGAAATGAAATTACAGATCATTATCTCTTGGAAAAATAGATTTAAAAATTCTTACCAAAGTTTTAGAAAATCAAATCCAATAATATATAAAAAAGACAGGACAACATGACCAAGGGTTATTTATTCTGAGAATGTAAGGTTGGTTTAACATCTCAAAATCAATCAATATAATTCAACATATTAAACCAAAAAAAGAGATAAGCCAAGTAATTATTTCAATAGATGTATAAAAAAATTTTGACAAAATTTATGGAAAGCTTCCAGTACATTATTAAAGGAGAGAACTTTTTTAAACTGAGAAGTCAGTATTGTACTCAATGGTGAAAGCTCAATGCTTCATATTTAAAATCAAGTACAAGACAGGATTGTCCTCTTTCACCACATGTATTCAAAATTGTGCTGGAAGTCCTATTCAGTGAACTAAGAGAAGAAAAATAAGTAAATGGCATACAAAGTGAAAAGGAAGTAAAATTGTCTTTATTTGCAGATGTTATATTATTGTATAAAGAAAATCCAAGAAATCATTTAAAAAGCAATCAGAATTAATAAAGGAGTTTAAACAAAGTTTCACATACAAGGTCAAAATACAAGAATCAATGATATTTTTATATACTAGTGATTAACTACTAGAAAATAAAATAAAATTTTACAATAGCATCCAAAGATAAAATATTTAGGAACAACTTAATGAAAGACATTCGAGACCTACACTCTTAAATCTACAACATACTTGTATTGTAAAGAAAAATTAAAGACCTAAATAGATGATAATATGATAAGCATATTTATGGACTGAATATGATCCATAGATTTACTACAATTCCAATTAATATCCTAATAGGCTTTTTTTGTGGTTTTGGGTTAATTCTTTTTAATAGACTTTATTGTTCAGAGCAGTTTTAGGTTCACAGCAAAATTGAGCAGAAAGCACAACAAATTCCCATATATTTCCTGTCCCCCCATATGCACAGTACCCTTTCATAGCAGCATCCCATGCTGGAGAGATACATTTGTTGCAATGAATCTACATTGCACATCATTATCAAACCCAAGTCCATCGTTTACATAGGGGTTTACTCTTGGTGTTGTACGCTATTTGGGTTTTGACAAATACATAATGACATATATCTACTATGCTTGTATGATACAGAATAGTTTCACTGCCCCCAAATTGCTCTGTTTCACTCATTCATCCTTCCTTCCCTGCTAACCCCTGGCAGCCACTGATATTTTTACTATCTCCATGGTTTTGCCTTTTCCAGAATGTCATATAGTTGGAATCCTACAGTAAGCAACTTTTTTAGATTGGCTTTTTTCCATTGGTAATATGCATTTAAGTTTTCTCTACATCTTTTCATGGCTTGATTTTTTTTTAAAGCACTGAATAATATTCTATTGTCTAGATGTGCCACAGTTTATTTATGTATTCACCTATTGAAGGACATCTTGGTTGCTTCCAAGTTTTGGCAATTATGAATAAAGTTGCTATAAATATCTATGTGAAGGTTTATGTATGAACATATGTTTCAACTCATTTAGGTAAACACTAAGGAGTGTGACTGCTGCTTTGTTTTGTAACAATATGTTTAGTATTGTAAGAGACTTCCAACCGTCTTCCAAAGTCGCCGTACTAGTTTGCATTCCCGCTAGCAATGAATGTCAGCTCTTGTTGCTCCACATCCTTACCAGCATTTGGTGATGTCAGTGTTTTGAATTTTGTCCATTTTTTTAGGTGTGTAATGGTAGCTCATTTTTGTTTTAATTTGCAATTCCTTAATGACATTATATTGAGCACCTTTTCATATGCTTATTTGCCATCTGCATATTTTCCTTGGTAAAGTGTCTGTTTAGGTCTTTTACCCGTTTTTAAATTGGGTTATTAATTTTCTTGTTGTTGAGTTTTAGGAGTTCTTTGTATA
This sequence comes from Rhinolophus hipposideros, assembly GCF_964194185.1. NCBI lineage: Eukaryota > Metazoa > Chordata > Mammalia > Chiroptera > Rhinolophidae > Rhinolophus > Rhinolophus hipposideros. Next base: position 5,812,177 of record NC_138066.1, on the reverse strand, counting down.
TTTTGGATAACAGTCCTTTATCAGATATATTTTGCAAATATTTTCTCCAGTCTGGGGCTTGTCTTCTCATGCTTGTGACAATGTCTTTTGCAAAGCAGAAGTTTTTAATTTCAATGAAACCCAGCTTATTGATTATTTCTTTCATGAATTATGCCTTTGGTGTTATATCTAAAAAGACATCGCTGTACCCAAGGTCATCTTGATTTTGTCCTATACTATCTTCTCGGAGTTTTATAGTTTTATGACTTATGTTTAGATATATGATCCATTTTGAATTAATTGTTGTAAAGGATGTAGGATCTGGGTCTAGATTTATTTTTTACATATAGATATCTAATTCTCCTACATCATTTGTTGAGAAGACTTTCATTTCTCCATTGTATTACCTTTACTTCTTTGTCAAAGATCATTTGACCATATTTATATAGGTATATTTCTGGGCTCTCTATTCTGTTCATTGATCTACTTATCTATTTTTTCACCAATACCACACTCTCTTGATTACTGTAGCTGAATGGTAAGTGTTGAAGATGGATAGTGTCAGTCCTCCAACTTTGTTCTTCTTTTTCAATACTGTGTTGACTTCTTTTCCACCTTACCTCCCACATAAACTTTAGAATCAGTTTACCAGCATCCACAAAATAACTTGCTTGGATTTTGATTGAGATTGCATTGAATCTGTAGATCAAGTTGGGAGGAATTTCCATCTTGTGAATATTGAGTCTTTCTATCCAGGAACATAGAATATCTATCCATTTATTTAGTTCTTTGATCTATTTCATCAAAGTTTTGTAGTTTTCCTTACATATATTTTGCACATATTTTGTTAGATTTATACCTAAGTATTTCATTTTATGGGGTGTTAATGTAAATTATAATGTGTTTTTAATTTCATATTCTACTTGTCATATAATTGGAAACTTACAGTATATAAACTTTTCTTATATATAGAAAAATGATTGATTTTTGTATATTAACCTTATATTCCACAATCTTGCTATAATTAGTTCAGCAAGTAACTAAAATTACTTATTAATTCAGTAGGGTTTTTTTGTTGTCAAATTTTTTGGATTTTCTACATAGATCATCATGTCGTGTGTGAACAAAGACAGTTTTTATTTCTTCCTAATCAGTGTGTGTTTAATATCGTTTTCTTGTCTTATTGCATTAGCTAGGATTTCTAATATGTTGACAAGGAGTGGTGAGAGGGGGCATCCTTGCCTCTTTCCTGATTTTAGTGAGAAAGCTTCATTTCTCACCATTATGTATAACATTAGCAGAGGATCCAACCAATGAAATAGAAAATTAGCTATAGGTTTTTGGAGATGTTTTTTATCCAGTTGACTTAGTTCCCATTTATTTTTAGTGTGCCAAGTTTTTATTATTAATGGATGTTGGATTTTGTCAAATGCTTTTTCTGCATCTATTGATACGATCATATGATTTTTCTTCTTTAGCATGTTGATGTGATAGATTAAATTATTTTAATTATTTATTTATTTTATATTAGTTTCAGGTGTACACAGCAATGTAATAGTTAGACATTTAAACCCCTCATAAAGTGATAACATACTCCCAACCTACCACCCCTCTGACATCTTATATAGCTGTTACAACACCATCAACTATCTTCCCTATGTTGTACTCCACATCCCGTGACTATATATACCTACATATTTAGTTATAGTTGACGTTCAATATTATCCTACTTCAGCTCTTCAGGTGTACAGCCCATTGGTCGGGCATCTACCCAGTCTGTGACATGATCCCCCTGATGAGTCCAGTGCCCATCTGGCACCTTACATGATCTTTACAACATTGTTGATTATATTACCCATACTTTATTAACTATCAATTTATATTTCTTAATGCCTTCACCTTTTTCACCCTGACCCCAATCCCATTCCCATCTATCACCCTGATAGATCTAGTACCTATCTGGCATCATACCTAGTTATTACAATATTGTTGACTATATTCCTTATGTTATAACCTACATCCCCATGACTATTGTATAACACCCAATTTGTTCTTCTTAATCCCTTCCCCTTTCACCCATCCTTAACACCACTCCCGTCTTAAAGAAGTCTCTCTAAGAGTCCTTGTAATACTGGTTTGGTGGTGATGAACTCCTTCAGTTTTTTCTTGTCTGGGAAGCACCTTATATGTCCTTCAATTCTAAATGACAGCCCTGCTGGATAGAGCAATCTTGGTTGTATGTTGTTGCTTTTCATTATTTGGAACATTTCCTGCCATTCCCATCTTACCTGAAAAGTTTTTGTCAAGAAATCAGCTGACAGTCTTGTGGGGGCTCCCTTGTAGGTAACTAACTGCTTCTTTCTTGCTGCTTTTAAGATTCTCTCTTTGTATTTAATATTTGGCATTTTAATTATGATGTGTCTTGGTGTGGGCCTCTTTGGGTTTACCTTGTTTGGGACTGTCTGTGCTTCCTGGGCTTGTCTGTGCTTAGTGAGAAAGCTTCATTTCTCACCGTTATGTACTCAAGGTCCATTTCCTTCACCAGGTTAGGGACGTTTTCTGTCATTTTTTCTTCAAATAGGTTATCAATTCCTTGCTCTCTCTCTTTTCCTGCTGGTATCCCTAATAATGTGAATGTTGCTATGCTTGATATTGTCCCAGAGGCCCCTTAAATTCTCCTCAATTTTTTGGATTCATTTTTCTTTTTGCTGTTCTGGTTGGGTGTTTTCTGCTAACTTATTTTCTATTTCATTTGTTGGATCCTCTGCTTCAGCTAATCTACTGTTGATCCCCTGTAATATATTCTTCAATTCCATTATTGTATCCTTTATTTCTGACTGGTTCTTTTTTATGGTTGCCATCTCCATGTTTATGAGATCATTGAGCATTCTTATAACCAGTGTTTGGAACTCTGCTTCTGATAGATTGCTTATCTCAGTTTCTCTTAGTTCTTTTTCTGGAGCTTTGTTTCGTTCTTTCATTTGAGACATGTTTCTTTGTCTCCGCATTTTGGCTGCCTCTCTGTGTTTATTTCTATGTATTAGGTAGAGCTGCTATGTTTTCCAGTCTTAGTTGAGTAGCCTTATGTAGTAGGTGTGCTGTGGGGTTCAGTAGTGCAGTCTTTGTGGTCACCTGAGCCGCGAGCTCCAGGTGCACCCTTGTGTGGATTGTGTGTGCCTTCCTCTTGTAGTTGAGACTTGGTTGATAACTGCACATCATCTGAAGGACTGACCCTTGGGCTCACTGGTTATAAGGACTGGCCTTGACTACAGTGGAAAGGTTGTTATGCAGGGGCTGATCCTACAGAGCAGGATCTGCCTCAGCAGGACTCTGGTGCCTGCTCAATCTGCCCCTTCGGTATGTCATACTTGGAGGTGGCTAGGTGATGCTCCAGCTTATTTTGAAGCTGGCCACTGGGGGCACCAGCCCCAGGATGACTTAGGAGGGGATCTACTGTCAGTCTACTTCAGCCACAGCCCGTCCCCCATCTGGGACTACCTGGAAGGAGCCAGAAAAAAAATCCACAGATGTCTGCCACCCATGCTGTGCTTGGAAGCACCTTGAGAGGCCAAGCTGTGAACCAAGGCCTGCTTCTACTAGTGCTGGCTTAGGGCTGCCCAGCCAGAGGTACAGGACACACTCAAGTCAGATGTTGCTTGTCTGGGTTCTGTGAACCTTTCAGAGGCCCTAGGAAAATGCAGCTTGAGCCAAGGCAGGCAGTCTCATGAGAAAGACACTGAAAGCAGCTTGGGTGTGCCCAAAAGTTGGTTAGGGCCAGATCTCTAATCCAGGGTGGGATGAAAGAACAGTGGAGACTCAGAAATGGCGGCAGACTGCGTTCAGGTGCCGGGAAGGAGGAGGGCTCAACAAAGAAACAGTGGCCTCCACCAGCTCCTCCATCCAGGAGAAAGCTGCCTCTCCAGCCCCCATCCCAAGCCAGACAACTCAATTCCCCATCATTTGTCCCTGTCGCCTTTCCAGCTGCTGCCCCAGTGCTGGAGCTCAGAGCAAGTGATTCCACTGGTGGGTAAGTCCACACGCAGTCCCTTTAAGAGGGACTGTGTGAGTGCAGCCGCACTCAGTCTCAGTCACAATCTCCACTGTTTTTCACAACCAAAAATTATGGGGACTGCTCTCCCTGGCACTGGAACCCCTGCCTGGGATGGGGCTGGGATCTCTTGCTCCTTTAGGTGATGGGGGTACCCCATAGCTGAAATAGCCCTCCTGATCTTTAATGGTCACACACGGTGTGGGGCCAGTCCATTCGCTGTCTCTGACCTTCCTATCAGTCTGGAGGTGGCTTCTTCTGCATGTCCTTAGTTGAAAGGCTTCAATTCTGTTTGATTTTAGGCAATTCTCAATAATGGTTGTTTTGTAGATTAGTTGTAATTTTGATGTGGTTGCGACAGAAGGTAAACACAGTATTTACCTACTGCGCCATCTTGGTTGTCTAAATTATTTGATTTTTGAATGTTGAACCAATCTTGCATACTTGCCATAAATCCCACTTGGTTGTGGTGCATACTTCTTTCTATACATTTTTGGATTTGATTTGCTAATATTTTGTGGAGAATTTTTGTATCTATTTTCATGAGAGATATTTGCCTGTAGTTTTCTTTTCTTGTACTCTTGGTCTGTTTTTGGTATTAAGGTAACACTTGTCTCATAGAATAAGTTAGAAAGTACTTCCCATGCTTTTATCTGGAAAAGATTAGAGAGAATTATCTGTAGAGAATTAGTTTAATTTATTTCTTAAATGTTTGGTAGAATTCACCAGGAACCCATCTGGGCCTTGTGCTTGATGTTTTGGATGGTCATTTACTGCTGATTCCATTTCTTTAATGGGTATTAGTCTGCTCAGATGGTCTACTTCTTCTTCTGTGAGTTCTAACAAGACTGTATCTTTCAAAGAATTGCTCCATTTCATTTAGGTGATCAAATTTGTAGAAATAGAATTGTTCATAGTATCTTTTATTATCCTTTTAATGTTTGTGTAATCTGCTGTGCTGTCCCTTCTTTTATTTTTGGTATTAGTAATTTGTGTCTTCTCTCTTTTTTCTTAGGTTGACTAGAGGCATACCAATTTTATTGATCTTTTCAAAGAACCAGCTTTTAGTTTTGTAGATTTTTCTCTATTGATTTTCTGTTTTCAATTTCATTGATTTCTGCTCTAGTTTTACTATTTATTTCTTCTGCTTGCTTTGGAATTAATTTGCTCTTCTTTTCCTAGTTTCCTAAGGTGGAAACTTAGATGATTGATTTTGAAGCTTTCTTCTATTCTGATACATGCATTCAATGCTACAATTTTTCTTTTAGGCACTACTTTCACTGCATCCCACAAATGTTGATAAGTTGTATTTTTATTTTAATTCAAAATATTTTCAAATTTCTCTTGAGATTTCTACTTTGAACTATGTGTTATTCAGAAGTGTGTTATTTAACTTCAAAGTATTTGGGGATTTTCTAGTTATCTTTCTGTTATTGATTTTCAGTTTAATTCCATTGTTGTCTGAGAGTATACAGTGAATGACTCTTTTAAATTTGTCAGGGGGTGCATTATGACCTGAAATGTTGTTTATGTTGGTGAATATTCCATGTGAGATTGAGAAGAATGTATATGCTGTTGTTGTTGGATGAGATAGTCCATAGGTGTCCGTTATATTCAGTTGATTGATGGTGCTGTTGAGTTCAACTATGTTTTTATTGATTTTCTGCCTGCTGGATTTGTCCATTTCTGATAGAGGAATTTTAAAGTCTACAACTATAATAATGGATTTATCTATTTCTCCTTGCAATTCTATCAGTTTTTGCCTCATGCATTTTGACACTGTCAAATTAACAATTAAGGATTGTTGTGTCTTCTTGGAGAACTGACCCTTTTATCATTAAGTAATGTCCTTTTTTATCCCTGATAATTTTTCTTGCTCTGAAATCTTCTCTGTGTGACTTTAATATAACTAATTCAGTTTTCTTTTGATTAGTGTTAGTGTGGTATATCTTTCTCCATTCCTTCACTTTTAATCTACGTGTATTTTATATTTAAAGTGTTTTTTATTCTTTTTTTTTTGAGACAATATATAGTTGGGTCCTGTTTTTATCATCCCCTCTGACTTTCAATTGGTGCATTTGGACCATTGACTTTGAAAGTGATTATTGATATCATTGAATTAATATCTACCATATTTGTTACTGTCTTCTATTCATTGCTCTGTTCTTTTTTCCCTATTTTTGTCTTCCCCTCTTTTATTTTAGCCTTTTGTGTTTTTAATTATTCAATTATGATTCAATTTTATCTCCTTTCTTACAGTTATACCTCTTTTTCAACATTTTTGAGTTTGCAATATACATTTACAGTTAATCCAAGTCTACTTTCAAATAACACTATGCCACTTCACAAATAGTTTAAATGCCATACAATAACAAAATATTCCTAATTTCTTTATCTTGTCCCTTGTATTATTACTGTCATTATTTTCACTTTTACGTATATTATAATCATTAACTAGGTTATTGCTATTATTATTTGGAACAAACAGGAAATTGTTATCTGTTAGATCAATCAAGAATATGAAAAATAAAACTTCTTATTTTATCTTCACTTATTCCTTTTCTAGTGCTATTTCTTTATGTAGATCTGAGTTTCTGACCTATACCATTTTTCTTCTCTCTAAAGAACTTCTTTTAACAGATTTTGTAAGTCAGGTCTAGGGGCAACCTAGTCCCTCAATATTTGTATGTCCAACAAAGTCAATTACTCCTTCACTTTAGAAGGAGATACAGAATCCCAGGTTGGTAGGTTCCTCCCCCACCCCACTCAACACTGCAATATTTAAAATTTCACTTCACTCTCTCCTTGCTTGCATGGTTTCTGAGAAGTCATCAAATGTAATTCTTATCTTTGCTCCTCTATAGGGAAGGTGCACTCCACCCAGCTTCTTTCAGGATTTTTTCTTTATCTTTGATTTTCCACAATTTGAATTTGATATGCCTAGGTGTAGTTTTTGGGGGTCACTTATCTTGCTTAACGTTCTCTGAATTGCCTACATATGTGGTTTGGTGTCTGACATTAATTAATTCAGGGAAAATTCTCAGTCATTGTTGCTTCAAATATTTCTGTTCCTTTTTCTCTTTCTTTTCCTTCTGGTATTTCCATTATGCATATGTTGTAGTTTTTGTAGTTGTCACACAGTTCTTAGATATTCTGTTTTCTTTAGGGGGATGTTTTTTCTCTTTGCATTTCCATTTTGGAAGTTTCTATTGACATCTTTTCAGGCTCAGAGATCTTTCCTCAGCCATACTCAGTCTACCCATGAGACCATCAAAGGTATTAGTTATTACTGTTACAGTGTTTTTTATTTGTAGGATTTCTTTTTGATTCTTTTTTAGAATGTCCATCTTTCTGCTTACATTGCCTACCTCCCTCCTTTGTTCTTGGATGCTATCTACTTTATCCATTAGAGCCCTTAACATATGAAGCAGTTATTTTAAATTCCCAGTCTGATAATTTCATCACTCCTGCCTTATGAGTCTGGATCTGTTGCTTGCTCTGTCCCCTCAAACAGTGTGTTTTACTTTTCAGTGTGCTTATTTTTCTCTCGATAACTGGACATGATGAACTAGCTAAAAGGAGCTATGGTCAATAGGCCTTTAGCAATGTGGTGGTAAAATGTGTGGGGAGGGGAAGCGTTCTGTAATTCTATGATTAGGTCTCAGTTTTTTAGTGAGCTGATGCCTCAGTGAATTTCAAGGTACAGTTCCTTTTTTTTTTTAACCCCTTTGGTGAGAGAGAATGGCTAGAGTGGGTTGAAGTTGGGTTTTTCCTTTTTCCCACATGGAAGGCTAAGGAATTGAGTATATTCCTTCCCTCAGACTCGTTAAGTACTGGAAAAAAAAAATAGTTGAGGGTCTGGCAAAATAGTTTCTCTTGAAGGCAAACCTTGTTAAGAACAAAATGATCTGCAGTGTTTCAAAATGATTATTTCCCCCCATTTTTTTTCCTGATCTTCACTGTGAGCAGATGAGTTTTTATTTCTCAGACTTGTCCACACTAATCCTCCACACTAATACTAAATCATCAATTACAGGTGATGTTTTCCTACCTCAGCCAGGTTCCCATGGTTTCTGTTCTGTTCTGTTGTGATTCTCTAGATTTGCTTGTCTGTCTCTCCAATTCACAGAATTCTGGGGTCAGTGCTTTGCCCTATGACCTCACGTTTCTGACAAATCTAAGGCGAGTTCTCATGAGTTTTTCAGTTTGTTCAGCTTTCAAGTTATTGTCAAGACAGAGTAATGACTTCTAAGCTCCTTACATGCTGGACCTTCAACCAGAAGTCCAGGGCTGTATAGTATATTTTATGCATGAAAATTTTATCAATTACCTGATTCTCTTTGAGAAAATGTATATATAGATACATATATGTCTGAATTTAGAATACCTCAACATAGCCCAGAATACCAGGCTTTGGATTTAATGTTATAAATAGGGGGAAAGACACACAAAACCCTGCATGAGTTCATGGTGGCTTGATTCAAAACATTGGTGTCCGAAGGTTCTTTGGACACCAACGTTTTGAATGGTCTGTGCCCTAGGACATTTTCACACCCTAGGGCACTGTAGTACATTATGACTTAGGATAGGTGAGAGGTATGTCTTTCTTTTATAAAGTGGGAAAAGGTGACTTTCACTGAAAGGGAAATTGATAAAAGAGGACCAATTGATACCTCTATGTACTGCAGTACATTTTTCGGCCGATCAGTTTCAGGAAAGAGTACTAGTTGAAAACAACTAGTACTTTAATGTGCCTGTATTATTTTCTTATGGCTTCTGCAACCAATTTGCCGACTTAAAAACAACAGAAATATATTCTTTCTCAGTTCTGGAGGCTATAAGTCCAAAATCAGTTTCACTGATCAAAATCAAGCTGTCAGCAGGGCTGTGCCCCCTTCAGAGGCTCTGGGGGAGAATCCACTTTTTTGCCTCTTCCAGCTTCTGATGGCTCCTGGTGTTTCTCGGCATGTGGCAGCATCAACCTGTCTTTGCTGCTGTGGTCACACTGCTTTCTCTTCTTTGTTTGTGTCAAATCTCCTTCTGTTTCTGTCTTATAAGGAAACTTGTGAGTGCCCATGCAGATAATTCAGAATAATCTCAAGATTCTAACTCAAGATTCTTAATTTAATCACATCTGCAAAGATCCTTTTTTCATATAAGGTAGCATTTACAGGTTCTAGGGATTAGGGCCTGATATCTTATAGAGGCATTATTCACGCTACCTCTATACTTAGTAAATATTTCCAATCTGCTTTAATTTACGGAACTTTCTGTTGTGCTTTTTGCATAGAAATCATGTACAGAAAGAGGATAACTCAGGGTCACATTAATTTCTTAAACCCAATAATGGTGAAGTCTCTTGGATTTTAAAAAAATGTTGCTGTTGGTCTTTATTTTTATAACAGTTATAAATTTGTGTGAGTGTGTGTGTGTGTGTGTGTGTGTGTGTGTGTGTGCACGTGCACACATACGAAATGCCCTTATGGTATATTGGCCATTGCACCATTAAAATATCAGGTGCTCCTTAAAATTTTGGAGAGCAAAGTCAAGTGGGACACATCCACTTGTAAGAGGGACAGTACTCACTGTTGATGTACCAATTTCCACAAAAACGAGTACTACATTTATCTCCTGGTACCCAGGCTCCTTTTACATTCTCCCTGGTCCACTCCCTCATTAACCTAGAAAATCCCATTAAATATCAATGACCCTGCCAGATGCCTTGGGAAAAAAATGCCTAGTTTTTCTTTGGGTTATTGCAAACATAGACACTTGGAACAATTTTGCCCTGAATTTTGAAGGTTCTGAGCCATTCACCACATAAAGATCACGCATTCCAGAGAAACCTAAACTCTCTAAGACATAGAAATGATAAAAACAAAATGAAAGCATTATTTGGGCAGCAAAGACCTCTTAATGGCTAAGTAGGCCTATTGCATGCCAGATAAAGCACAGTAATGGTATATCCAGCACACAGGCCCAAGACCAACTATAAATGATCCATTCAAGTCACTTTGAGAGCACGCGTTAAAGGACTTCCAGATGTCCTCAAAGGCAGGCCCTCTGTTCTATAATCTGGGTCTCATGCACCATATGGTGCTGATTTGGTTGTCGTGATAGAGCAATGTGGGATGAAACACGGGCTGCTTTGCAAGCTCCAAAAGAGTTGGGAAATTGTTTAAGGCCTCATCATTCATCAGGTTGGAGGTCCCTATGGCAAACACTTCCTGATTCCGTGGGATAAGGAGATGTGTAGGCACATTCGAAGGACAGACTGTTTCTGAGGAATATAAATTATTTCAGTGCCCTGGAATGACCCAGATATTTCGAGATGTTATCAAAATGGTCAGTCCATAGCCAGAAGTTGGGAGTGAGTCTTTAAATGCCAAGTCGTGATCAGAATCTTCTGAGTGCATTTATGCTTCAGGGTCTTATTTTCTTACTGAAGGTGCTTGCCATTGTTTTGTGTGGCCACGCCCACTGAAGTCTTTCAGCTGCAGTGAATCAGAGAGAATTAAGATCAAATAAAGGCATTTAGAGACATGTATTTCAACTCTCTTATTTTCCAAATGAGAAAACAAGCATAAAGAGGGTAAGACATTTATCCCTGATTCACAACTTAAAGTCTATGCCTCCACATTTTGGTTCGTTACCATTTCTACTCCTGTGGATGGCCTCTCTCTCATGGGTGTTGTCTTTTTTATTTTACTTTATTTTATTTTATTATAAATTGTATTGGGGAATACTGGGGGACAATGTGTTTCTCCAGGGCCCATCAGCTCCAAGTCGTTGTCCTTCAATCTAGTTGTGGAGGGCGCAGCTCAGCTCCAAGTCCAGTTGCCATTTTCCATCTTTAGTTGCAGGGGGCGCAGCCCACCATCCCATGTGGGAATTGAATGGCAACCTTGTTGTTGAGAGCTTGGGTTCTAACCAACTGAGCCATCCGGCCACCCCTCCCTCGGAGGCTCAGCAGCAGCTCCCTGCCGTCAATCTAGTTGTGGAGGGCACAGCTCAATGGCCCATGTGGGAATCGAACCGTCAATCCTGTTGTTCAGAGCTCACACTCTAACCAACTGAGCAATCCGGCCACCCCATGGGTGTTGTCTTAAACGGTGAGCTTGACTTGAAAGCCAAAGGGAAACCCACTGCATTGAACTTCTTGGATCATGAGCTGTAAGCAGGTTGTGTGAGACATGAGCATTGGGAGTCAAAATCCAGAGCCACCTATAACAAAAAACTTGTCTGCTTTTCTAACTTTTCTGTAATAGTTTTTCTCATCAAATTTCACTGTCACTTTTTGAGGAGAGAAAAATCAGAAAAAAATTAAAAAGGGACAGAGACAGCTAAATTAGTCAATCAGGCTGAAAAAGAGTGAAAAACTGAAAAGGACAAAAGACACTCAATAAAGGGCTAAATAAGAATGAGTTTCTTGAACTCTGTTATGTAAGAGAATTGAAGCTATCTGAAATGAACAGATGACACATGTGAAGTTCACATACATGCAAACAGATATAAAACGTAATCATGCCTCACATACATAAACAGACTCAGAGACAAAATACACAAGAAGAAATTGGTACCTTGGCATCATGAAAAATATGTTTTGGCAAATATAAGGACGTACTGTGATTGAATCTTTATTTCACTTCCTCCTTTCCTGCTTCAAAGTCATGAAATAAACATTCTGACCCATTTGTCTGCCTCTCTCTAGTCTCTTACTCCTCCAGGCTTTTCACTTTTCTACCAAATATAATGTTCTCTATACATCCATCTTCCCTCTCAAAAGCCATCAGTGCCTTCCTGTTGCCTATTGAATAATTACCAAACTTTGTCTTATGGCATTCTGAACCTAGCACCAGAATTGGTGAATAGGTTTCAGTTAGTGCACCAACCTTGATGGATTTTTGTCCCCTCTGCCTGGAGTGTTGTGTTGAAAAGGGATTTAAAGCTACATCTGAATTCAATGAGAATGGCTTGTCTTGTCTGTGGTATCTGGGAATGAAAGCCCAAGGTCACATATTTCCTATCCTTGCCAATCTCATCTGTTTTTCCATTTCTACCTCTCATTGCATTATCTCAATTCTTTGCCCACAACTCCAGATTATGTGCAGCGATGACTTCCTCATTAGGATGTTAGATAATTAAGAATATCCAGTCTACTCCACTTCTTAAAAAAATGTTTGTATCTGGGGCCGGCCCGGTGGCTCAGGCGGTTAGAGCTCCATGCTCCTAACTCCAAAGGCTGCCGGTTCGAATCCCACATGGGCCAGTGGGCTCTCAACCACAAGGTTGCCAGTTCAATTTTTTGAGTCCCGCAAGGGATGGTGGGCAGCGCCCCCTGCAACTAAGATTGAACACGGCACCTTGAGCTGAGCTGCCACTGAGCTCCCGAATGGCTCAGTTGGTTGGAGCACGTCCTGTCAACCATAAGGTTGCTGGTTCAACTCCCACAAGGGATGGTGAGCTGCGCCCCCTGCAACTAGCAATGGCAACTGGATCTGAGCTGAGCTGTGCCCTCCACAACTAAGACTGAAAGGACAACAACTTGACTTGGAAAAAAAAAAAGTCCTGGAAGTACACACTGTTCCCCAATAAAGTCCTGTTCCCCTTTCCCAATAAAATCTTAAAAAAAAAAAAATGTTTGTATCTATCCCCGCCATGTCACCCTCACTGCCTCTGCCTTAGTTCAAACCCCCACCAACTCTTCTCTGGTCTATTTCACTATCCTCATATCTGATAATCATTCTATTGAGTATTAAACCTTCAGTGGCTCCCATTTCAAATTCTTTAGCTTGGCTTAGAAGGCCCCCATGCTTTAGCTAATGCTAACCTTTCCAACGTTATCTCTATCACACCTTCAAATGCAATCTGTGCTTAAGTTCAACTTTAACTGTGATTGAGGACAGGGCCCATGTCTTATTTACCTTTACATCCTACATCACCTAGTAGTATTATGTTACTTTCAATAATGTTGATATTAAATCAACAGTGGTTTGAATGAATGGATTAATGAGTGGATAAATAACGACTTGAGTATCTGGACTTTAACCTGTTCTGAAAGGAATAAGTGCTAAAAGTATTCTAGAACCTCAGAGCCTTGGGAGTGAAAGTGGATGTTGAGAACTATGGCTCCACAGAGACCCACTCAGCAGAGATGAACTAAAGTTCTGGGAAAATTACCTGGCTACATAAGCCAGACCTAGACCTGGCAGGCTGAGGAGCTCTGACTCCTGGGATGAAGCCTCAACCTTCAGACTTTTTGCAAGGTTAGCTTCTTCTGTTCATTTGTGGCCTTGGCTCAGATGTCATCTCCTACCACCCTTGTATCACCCTATTTATTTTCTTCAGGGAATTTTTCGTTTATTTTTCTTAAATTTTTGACCATTGATGTATTTTTCATCTTTCTAAATAGTATAGAAGCTACAGGAGAGCAGTTTTGTTCGTTTATTTTAATTTGCTGTGTTGTCCTCAGCTCTTAAAACAGTGTCTGGAACTGTTAAATTTGTTGAATAATTGAATCAATGAATCCTGAGTACTGGTATGCACTCAAATAAGAAAGAGGGGCAAGGGGGGTGATATAGGTGGTGGCTGAAAACTTGGGGTGGATTACAAGAAAATGATAGTCGAGGGAATTATCAATGTACACCTGATCCTAATCTCAGGGGTGAGGGTCGGCAGTAATTAAGTCAAATATCTACCAGTTCTAAAATACTGGATCCTAGGTTAAGTTGGTGGTTTAGAAGAATTCCATGGATGGATTCTGGCTCTCATAGGGTGACTTAGTTCCAAAATCATGAGATTGATGAGGGGATTTTTGAAGTGGACGAGGCTCTTATATATGTCCTGCTGTTGTTGGTCTTAAACCAGGAATGGGGGAAGCTGCAGTCCACAAATGAAGCCATGTGCACTCAGGCTTAAGGACTTATGGAAGGCTTAGAAGAGAGAAAAATAGAGATGGGATGAGTCAGAGAAAGGAACGAGTGGTTTTTGAAAGCCTATTATGTGCCAGTCACTGTACCTGATTGTTTACAGGAATCTTTTGGACTCAATTTGGAAATGATGTGTGCACCAAAGCTACTTTGAAGTACATTTCTGTCTCTATATTTCTTAATTTAGCAAAAACATTATTTTTTACCATGGAACTATGCTCCACCACAGTTTGTTTTCAGTGTTTCCGTTACTGTAAGCTAAACTGTTCCTTATTAAACATTTAACTTTTAAATGTAATATAAAATAGAATTTATAATATTAGCTATTTTATTTTTGACAGAAAGAATTTACTAAAGATTTACTTTGGTTGCTTTTTTTTTTTTTTATGTAGACCAGTACATTATTTAACAATAGATCTGTACCCCTTCTTATTTCTTGACTGGTCTTTTTGCATTGTCAGTGACTTTCTGAGCCATGTTGAATAACGGGGGAAATAAAGGACATCCTTGCCTTATTTCTGACTTCAGTGGGAATTTCACCATTAAAACTGTACTTACTTTTGATTTCAAGAAGATATCCCTTTTCAAGTAAAAGAAATGCCCATTGATTGTGAGTTAAGGTTTATTTTAAGTCAGGAATCAGTATTGAATTTTAACAAATGTTAAACCTGCATTACAACATTGATTATGATAGTAGTACCTTTTAAAAATGTAAACCATCTTTCTATTTCTGAGTGTACCCAAGTGAATCCCCTGCAGTAAAACATAAATACTCTGTTTCCATAAAGATATGGAATAAAAAGCTGGACAACCTTTCATAAATTGACATGGGAGCAAAAGGGACACCTCTGATCTTTGATCCATCCTCAAGGGGGTGAGGAAACAGAAAACTCTCATGAATTCTGGTGGGAGTGTCATTTTCACAATTTGGATGGATGGTAATCAGGAAATAGTCTGTCAAAATTATAAATACAGTTACCCACTGACTAAGCAAATGGTATTCAACAAATTTATCCTATAGACAAATTTTCATATGTCTAATGTGACACATACACGAGATTATTTGTTTCATCATAATTAGTAATAGCAAAAGATCAGAAAACAAACTAAATACTCATCAGTATGGGACTGGTTAAATAAATTATGGTAACATCCACAGGATGGAATTAAGTACAATCATAAAAACAATGAGGAAGCTCTTCTTTACTCACACAGAAAAAGTTATGCCAAGTTATGTAGTGAAACCCAAAAGTATGGGTTTGGAACAATATACCTATTATGCTAGCATCTGTGAATTAAAAAGGAATGGGAAATGAATATATATTTGCTCGACCTTCAAAATATATCTGGAGTTCAATTTATTCTTCCCACCCTTATTGCCACCACCCTGTCCAAACTGTCCTCATCTCTCACAGAGGTGGCTGAGACAGGCGCCAAATGGGTCACTGCTTCTGTCCTACCTCCTCACCTGTTTGTCATGAACTTAATCAGGGTTGTTTTTCTTAAAAGGCTAGTCAGATAACCTGTCTCTTCTGCCCTTCAAAAGTTTCCCATCTTCTTCAGAGTAAAACCCATAGATAGATAGCCCTTAGGGTAGGTTAGAACCATCACACCCCCTCTTCTCACTCTCATTCACTCAGCTCCAGCAGTGAATGGAATCCCTCAAGAATGTTTAGCATGTTCTCTTTTCCAGGCTTTTCTGCCCTTCCTGGGGGGCTTTTCTCAGGACACCCTCATAGTCAGCTCTCCCAGGACCTTTAAGTCTTGACTCAAAAGCCCTTTTCTCAGTGATGTCTACCTTGACCTCCATTTCTAATAGTTTAAATCATTCCCACATCAATCTTTTTATATCCATCTTTTCTGCTTTTTAAAAATTTGTAACATGTCATTATTTATGTGTGTGTGTGTGTGTGTGTGTGTGTGTGTGTGTGTTTATCTTTTGTCCCTGTCTTCCCACTTAGAATGAAAACCCGATGAGGTCAAAATCACTTTGAGGAAACCTCTTTTTTTTACTATTAAACCTTCAGTACCTTGCGCATTGTAGGTGTTCACACAACAAATGGTTTTTGAATGCATAATTGAATGAATAAATGACTGAGTGACTATAATTAATATGTTTCTGTAAGACTACCTCAGAAACTGAAATTCTGGTTGGCTTTGGGGAAGAGATCTGGGAGGCCAAGGTTAGGTGGAAGACCTTCCCATGGTATGTTCTTTTGCAATATATTACAAAGTTTGAATATCTTACCTATTAAAATATATATAAATTAAAGCAAAATTTCAAAAAAATATTTATTTAATTGGCAACCACCATTACTCAAGCAGCCAGTCTAACTGGTTTATGAAATCTGTTGTATTGTCAATCCAATTATGTATACAATGTTCTTTGATTCTAGTGTTAATTTACATTTCTATTATGAGTGAGGTTAAAAATATATGACTATATTTCAGAGTCATATGAATACTCTATGAACTGTGTGGACATACTTTACCCATTTTTCTATGAGGGTGTTGTCATCTTTCCATATTGATTGGGAAGAAATTTTAAATATTAGTGATAGGTTACAAACGTGTTTTCTATTTGTTGTTTGTCTTTTGACTTTGCCTATGATAATTTTTTATACATAAATTCACGATTGTATGTGGTTCAATTTATCACTTTTTTCCTGAAAAAGTTAATTTTTTTTTCTGGAAACAGTTTAAATAAAATTGCAGTTTTCTGTTCTTTAAGGATCTGGAAGCTTTCTGCCATGACACAAACCGTGTTTGGATGTTTTATAGAATATAGCTCATGGCAACTGTCTCTGTTTCTTTTATAACTGATGTGTGCTATGTTTTCTGGTTTTGTAGCTTTAAAAATCTACTGTTATGTGGTCTTTTGTTTGTTTGTTTTGTGGGTTATTTTATCAAGCATTAGAAAGATCTACATATTTATTATAGTGGTTACTTACACAGTATAATATTTGTAATATCCTTCTGCCTTTATTTTCAAAGACAATATATCTTAATTTCATTTTATAAGGAATGAAAAGCTTTCTCCCCACTCTTACACTCCTTTTAACTAATTCTAATTCAGGGCTTGCCCTGAAAGCTGTATGGAAATGACAATGACATCAGGCACATACATAAACTAATTTAATCTTCATAAACAGTGTCACCCCCATTTTATAGATGAGAATACAAGATTAAGAAATATTAGAATGATAATATACTTAGCCTAAAACTCATTGTCAGAATAATAAATGAATCCTATAGTCAGAGACAAAAGATAAGTAAACAATTAAAAACGGGCAGAAGACTCAATCCAGTAGTGCACAAAGAAGATATCCAAATTGTCAAAAACCATATGAAATGTTGGCGCTAAGCATAATTATTCATCAAGTAAATGCAAATTAAAACCCAAATAAGATGTCGCTACACAGCACTCCCACCTGAATGGTTAAACTTAATGAAGTCTAACAATACCAGATATTGTCAAGTATGTTGATCAGCTGAAACTCTCATGCCTTGCTATTGGGAGTGTAAAGTAGTTTAGTCACTTTAGAAAACTGTTTCACCATTTTTTTTCTTTTTTTTAAATTGAAGCATTTTTCTACCCTACCTGGTCCAACAATTCCACCTCTAGGTACATACCCAAGAGATATTAGTGCGTATGTTCCCAAAGATACATACAAAACATTTCAAAGCAGCTGTATTATAATAGCCCAAACTGTCAACTGTCCAAATGTCCATCAACAGGAGAATGGTTAATAATAATAAACTGATGTATTTGTACAAAGAATATCACCCACTAATAAAACAAAAAAATGGATTACTGGTACATGTGACAATCTGGTTGAATCTCAGTCATTATGCTGAGTGAAAGAGGCCCAAGCACAAAAGCAATGTATGTTGTGTGATGCTGGAAGAGGCGTAACTAAGCCATGGTGATCAATATCAGAATAGTGTGTCCCTAACTCTAACCCTAACCCTAACCCTAACCCTATAGGGCCTTGGGTTCACAC
The DNA here is from genome assembly GCF_964194185.1 of Rhinolophus hipposideros. Taxonomy (NCBI): domain Eukaryota; kingdom Metazoa; phylum Chordata; class Mammalia; order Chiroptera; family Rhinolophidae; genus Rhinolophus; species Rhinolophus hipposideros. The sequence continues at coordinate 5,794,217 of NC_138066.1, read as the reverse complement.
TCAGTTCTATTTGGCTCCAGCCCTAATCCCTTCCCATTCATTCCAGCATGTAGCTGTCCAGTGATCACCTCAGACTCTGAGGCTTGTAATCTGGCACTGCTGGTAGGTGTCATATCATCATAAATTTATCTAATCCAGCCACACATCACTACTTCCTGGTCCTCAAGAGGCTGAGGCTCATGATGGATACCACCCAACCATGTCGCTGCCAGAGGAGCTGACCTGCTTCACAGGCCAGGGGACAGAGTGGTGCATCAAAAAGTCACTGCAATGCACTTTACCTAAAATTAAGTGCTAAGGAATAATAATGGGGCTTTTATACTACATGCATGTTTTCCTTTCCATTAAATCTCAGATATGCTGTTTGCTTTAGTATCTTTAGTTCAGGCAGCTTTGAAATCCATAGGGGGAAAGAAACCCTTCATTAAGTTCAGCAGCACAGCCCGGCAATGCAGCAGTATTCCTATTTGGTTTTCCTTCTGTAAATATTTGTGCTCTCTCAGGCTAAGGAGTGGCCTGTGCTAGAGACTAAAATATCCCCATTTATAAATCCTCCAGGTGCAGCAGGGAAAGCCTAACCCCTGCCCCTGCCCCTGCAATGACCTCAACCTCACTCATGTGGCCCACCCTCTTGTCTGCCACCAATGCAGACCCATGATCACCTCTCCAGGCTGACTGCTGAATAGCAGGCGAAGATGACCCTGAAATTGAATGGTTATTGCAACCCATTTTTTTTTTCAGTCGAAAGGTGAAGGTTACTTAGCTTTTGTTGCTGCCTTTAAGCTTGTTAATGAAAAGATGGAAAAACAATATTGACAACAGTGAAATCCAATTTGTCCAGAAATGGAGTCTGATTTATTATAGAAATGAAACAGAAGACAAATGGAAAAGGAAGATATGTAATGAGAACAATAATAGAAAGAAAATTGTAAAAGTCTTAAAGAAATATTATTTCTTTTTCTACTGGGTCCATTCATTTGGGTTTTCAAATTTCTGCTTTCACAAGAGGATCATGATATGAATGTTAATCCAAAATAAAAGGTCAGACCGAGGCTGCTGGACCTGTTTGCTTAATTATCTCCCACTGTTAGTTCCAAATTACTTACAGCTAAGGGGATTTTGATCATTTATTTAATAAGCTTTTATTGAATTGCATGATATTCCAGGTATTTCATTTATTCATTTATTTTTTAAACTTTAAATTTTATATCTTTATAAATTCACTCCTTTTATCATTTTTCTTAATTCTTATCACATTAATTCATCCCAAAGCTCTGATATTTTGTGCATTTCTAAGTTATCTCTTTTATAAATCACCCACCCTATCTAGCTTATGAGATCATGATGAGGAGCTAATGAAATAATCTTGATAAAAGCATATGAAAGCATTTTTCATTTTTAATATGTTTCAAATTGTAATATATCTTAGACTTTTGTTGGGAGAGAAAAACACCAATGGCGTTAATTCATCTTTGTAAGTTTAATAATAATCTTATGTAATTGAAAGAGGACAAAAAATATGGTACAGGAGCTGATGTAAAATTAGAAATTTTCTAGTAAGAAAAAATATGATTCCTAATTTTAAAACTGCAGTAAAGTTTATGCACATTAGATAAAGGTCATAAACAACAAATATAGATGGTGTTTTACAGAATTGTACACTTGAAACCTATGTAACTTTACTAACCATTGTCACCCAATAAACCTAAAAAAAAAAACACACAAAAAACTTGTCATATCTAGACTTCAAAGGAATCCTAAAAATATCCAAAGAGAAATATCAGGACACGTGCTCGCTTTGGCAGCACATATACTGAAATATCAGAACACAATTTCTTACCACTCTGCTATTCAATTAGATATTGGTAACAAATAAGACAAAAAAATAAATATAGAAATATATAGAAATTTAAAAATCTTTAAGTGACTTATAAAATGAAGAAATAAAACTTTAGTTATAGAGTTTTTATAAAATAATGGTTTATCTTATTATCTTCCATTCTCTGAGTGAGAGCTTGGGGAAGAGAAAATGGGTGACCCATCTGATCACCTTCTCTGTTTTCTCTGGGGAAGGGAAAGTGGGTGACACATTGGCTGCCTTCCTCTTCTTTTCCCATAGCTCTCCCAGCAGCTGGAAAAGTATAATTAATTCTATTTTATTCTGCAAGCTAGGAGTTTCTATACTATATATCTGATGTTTACCTGGGCAGCCTATCACTTGATATGATAATAGAGGAGAAAAAGGAATTGAGACACTCTTTTCTCAGGACAAAGTGTGTCTTGCTGCAAAATCCTGCTCTTCAGTGTGAGAAGTTGAACACTGATGCTTCAGTTTTTAAATTGGAAAATCTTTTGCGACAATTCCTGATTACCTCCCAGGCAACAGGGACGCCTCAGTGAGACTGGGTGAATGTCATGCCTTAGAAAGGCGAAATAGTAAAGCCCACTAATTAATGTTAAAATGTCACTACCATTATACTTTATTACTAAATAAGAAGAGTTAAAATAAATCAAGCATTCAAGAAAATAAACTAGAAGGATAACAACAAGCTAACAAAATAAACCACGGAAGCAGTAGAAAGGGAAAAACAAATAAGAGCAGAAATTAATGAAGCAGAAAGCAATGAAGTTGATAAATTGTCAGAAAGTTCTTATAAAGAGATAATTAAACAGATAATTGGCAGGCAGGATGTCATGCTGGGTCTCAGCTCCCGCTGCCCACATAAGAACGTAGGATGTGGCTAGGCCAAAAAGGAACACCCACAGAGCCATAGATAAGGGAGTCACACCACTACAGTCTCACTGGAGGCTGGGTTCACATGGCGTGCAACCTGCTGTCTGCTTTTCTGCCAACCGACCCCTGGCTAACTGCAACCCGCCATGCTAACTGCAATCCACGCTTGCCAGCCACCATCTTCTTGCTAGCCCCCATTTTTCTGCTAGCATGGCCTTGGCAGTTATATTAATGTCCAATGGCTCACTGGTTACAGCTGACGGCCAACTAGCCACAGCTGATGGCCAGCCAATCACAGTTGATGGCCATTTACTACCCGAGTGAGCACCTTTCCATGTGAGGCCGAGAGCCGGGAAACTGCACTCCTGGCTCTGTCCCCACAATAATGTTAAGTGGTATTAATACAAAATTAGAACAAATATACAATATTAGGTAGAAGAAGGGATATCAAAACAGGTATTAAGAATTATTAAAAGTACCCAAATAATACTATATAAAACTTTATGACAATAAATTCCAATGTTGACAAAAAGTTCAAATTCTAGAGAAGTATAAGTTGTCAAATTAAAATAAATTAATAATAATAAATCTGAATATCTATAGAAAAATTAGAAAAAATGTTTCTGAAAAAAAAAAACAAAACAAAAGTTTTACCCCATTTTGAAAAGGGCTAACCACAGACAGTTCTACAAGTCAGTTCTTGATTTATGCAAAAGTTACTTATGTTATAAGATATGCTAAATCTTTACAACAGTGAAAAACTTTCATATCGCAGATCCTAACAAATATAGGATAACAATAGAACACAGGGATTTATTTGAATAAAAGAGCAAATATCCTGAATAAAATGCCAATAAATTAAATATGCCACTATATTTGAAGCAGAATTATGCATGACCAAATAAGATTCAATACGAGACTACAAAGATAAATAAATAACACAACTATTAAGATAATTGATCATAATGCAAATCCAAAAAAATTTATGATCCTTTATGTGAATATTAAAATATAGTAGATAAAAGTCAACATTTGCTACTGATGAAAACTCTTTGTAAACTAAGGAAATGTTCATCATGCCATAAAAACATCTATCCTAAACTCTATCATATATAATGATGAAGTGCTAGAGACATTCTTGCATTCTTCAAGTTAGAAGCCAAATAAGGGATGCCTGGTATGATTATTTTTTTAATATTTAACATTTTCTAGAAGTTTTTATCAATTCAATTAAGGAACAATAATAGGGGAAGGTATAACTATCAGAAATGAGAGTAAAATTTATTAACAATCGATGATAGCTTATACAAGAAACTCCAAACGTGAACTAAAATCACCTAGAACTAGTAAGCAAGATCAGAAGATGGTTAGTTACAAACTAAGAATAAATACACAAACAAAAACCCCAATGATTGAAAGGAAACAAAATGTTGCTCTAGTGGGCAAGGGGAGTGAGATCAAGCAGGGTAAGAGAGCAACAGCATGCTTTCATGCTGATTGGCTGATTCTGTAGAGAGTAAAAAGTTAGTAAAAATAGCAGCAGAGAATTGATGGGAAAATGTGAGAGGAGTGAAGAGAGTGAGAAGGAAGAGAGAGGACCCGGGACTTTGGCTTTTGCAGATAAACACCATCCTTCAAGGAGGAGCTAGAAAACATCACCAACAGATCCAGTGAGGCTGAAGATCAACAGTGTTCACAGAAGCCAGGAGATGGAGTGTTTCCAAGAAGGTGAGAGTGGTCTACTGCTGAGAGGTCAGAAAGGAGGAGGCCAGAAAAGGTCATGAATTTGGCAGCAGGGAGGTTTTTGGTGTCCTTGCAAGGATTGTTTTGGTGGACCATCATGAGAAGAATCAAGTTTAAGTGAGTTGAGCAGTGAATTGGAAGTGTAATCAGTGATTTCAGAAAGCTCTTCCCACAGGTTTTAACGTAGACTGAAAGAAAAATATGAGAACATGGAGTGTAGAGTAATTTTTTTCCACCCAAGAAAAACAGAAACAAGGTCATGCTTATTTGCTGATAAAAGTAATCCAGAAAGGAGTCAATTAATTATGCTGGAGAAAGGGATCCATTGCTGGAGGCACATAATTGAGGATGGAAAAGAGAAGGGATCCTTCATAAATAATTAGAAAAATTATTCTTAGGTAACAAGATGTGTAAATGTACTTTCCTATCTCCAAATGAATCTCTGTAATTAAAAAGTTGTTTTAATTAAAATATTAGCATTTTCAATGTTTAACTTGATCAAAATTAAATGCTTCAGAAAAGCTGGGATGGTTCTGAAAAATAGTCATGAGGAGAGAGTTGCTCTATCATATAAAGTTTCAATAATTTTTTATGGTGAGGAATAAACAAATTGGTCAGTGGAACACATCTAGGAGTAAGCCTAAAATAATAAATACAAAGTTAGAATGTATCTTCGTAGGTCACCAGAGGCTCTCAGTTTGGGGATGTCCAAGAGAGAACTCAACCCAAAGCAGCCCTGGCTGGATTCTTGTCTCTGCATAAGAAAAAATTCAAGAGTGAGAAGATGCAGGAAAATGAAAGTGATTTACTGAAAATGAAAGTATACCCTTAAGAGGAAAGTGCAGGTAACTTTAGAGAACTGCACCCATGAAGTCCTGATAAGGGGTTTTTATTCCTCCTGGGTGGGAATTGGTGATGTCCTATTGGCGAGTTCATTCATCTCCTCCCCCTGGGCAGGACCCTCCATTCCGGCCTTTCCCCCCACCTCATTTGGTTCCTCCAGAACTGTCATGGTGTCAGAGGCATGATGGGAGTTGTAGTAATTGCAATGTAAATGGCATTATAATAACATTAAAATTAGCTAAAGGTCAGGTCTTTGGTCACAGGGATCAGCCTACCTGGATGAAACTGGTTCTCCTTTTTCTTCAGTTGCAGGTACTGGATACAGTCACATGTTACCTGTGTAACCAGTGAAACTCCTCACATTGTACCCTGGAGGGAGTTGTCAATTTCCTAGGCCACCCATCCTGCCTCAAAACCAGTGGAGAAAATAATATTCATAAAAAATCATCTCCCAACTTGTTGACACACAACTAGTAACCCATTTGAAAAGATGAGCTCATGCTGTGAAATCATAAATTCCAGGTAGATTAACACTTTAATAGGCACCACTAAAAGAAAACATGTTGGGCTTCTAAGCATACTTTCAAGGGCAAATATATATGTAAGTGATGATAAATTATATAAACCTTAAAATCCTCATTGTAAGATCCAAAGATGCAAAACTCTCTGTGGCTATGAAAAGTATGTTGTAGAGGAGTATTTAATCACAAGGAAAAATAATCACAAAAATGATATGTTATTAAACCCCAAACAAAAAGATTATGAAAGAGCTTATATTGTGTAATACCTACAACGCAATAAAAATATTTGTATATTCATAGAGCAAAGACCAGAAGAAAGTAATTAATTAACTATATTTATTCTCCTCATGGCAAAAAAAAAAAAATCACCTATAATGTCAATTTTCTTTTTAGAGCTTTTCTGTAGTTCCCAATATATGTGCTACTTTTGTAATCAGAAAAAATATTATAGTACTTTTTCATGTTTGAGCCAGTGGTGACTATTTTATATAATTTATATTAAAAATGAAAAAATCTTAAATATCAAATAGCCTTATAAGAATTATGTTTGCTGTATATTTGCAAAAAATTGGAATAATGTAAATTAAGTGTTGAGTGTTCACATATATATACATATATATGTGTGTGTATACATATTATACTATTATATATTTTTCCATGGCTAGGATTGAATAACCCTGTCCTTGAGAAGTACACAAGCATTGGATATTTTATATTTGTTCTGCTGGATGCACAGATGGGGAGGGGATTTCCCTTAAAGAATTCCATGTTATTTCTGTGTCAGTCACTTTATTAGTTTCCTGTGGCTGCTGTAACAAATTACTACAAATTGAGTATCTTAAAACAACAACAAAATGTATTCTCTCATTGTTCTGGGGATAGGAAGTCTGAAATCAGTTTCACTGAACCCAAATCCAGCTGTCAGCAGGGCTGTGCTCCCTCCAGAGGCTCTCGGGGAGAACCCACATCTTGTTTCTTCCAGCTTCTGGTAGTTGTGACATGTGTTTGAATCACTCCTCTCTCTGCCTCTACAGTCCCTTTAGAACTTGACCTTACAGTGGCCTTTTGCTCTTCTGTGGTGTGATCTCTTTTTGCCTCCCTCTTAAAAGGGTGTGTTATTGCATTTAGGGTCCAGTTGGATGATCCAGGATAATCTCCTCATCTCAAAATCATTAATCACATCTGCAAAGTCCTTTTTTGCCATATGAGATAACATTGCCAGGTTCTAGGGATTAGGATATGGATATCTTTTCAGGGCGGGTTTGGGGGGTTGGTGGTTTTTATTCAATCCCCCACAGTCACTCTGAAATGTACTTAGTCTTGGGACAAGACCTTTGGTCTTGGGCAAAGAGTGGTTTCATACTCTTTCTGGAAAAGTGGAGAATAACTCTCCAGTGATGTATTTCTAGTGAGGAAAGTGATGTATTTCTAGTGAGGAAAGTGACCTACCCCTAGTCACATGGACTGTGGCTCAATGAGACTTCAACATTTCACTCTGTTCTAGAAGCCATGGGAGGTATCTTTGTTGTCATCAACAACTGCTCCCAGAAGCAGTTTGTGGGCAGCTGTCTCTAGGAATATGAACTCATTTCCATCTCCACCAGAGGGTGGCATAGACAGCCAGGACTGAACTTTGGACTCAGGAGACAGTTCCCTCCATGAGGACAGAGTGGGACACCCTCCATGATCTTGAGGAGAAGTGACAGGCTCATCAGAGGGGCATTCTCCCATGATGGCCATCAGCCTAGAGAAGTAAGTTTAGTGAGAAGAAAACTAAAGTGAAGGAACCCAAAAACTTTGTTTTGAAGTCCCCAATAGCAAAAGATCAGAAATAGCTAAGGTTCAATTTGAATAGGGTTAATTTTCAGCTAATTGTATAGCAAAAGCTCATGCCTCTAACATAATCCTGTTTTTAGATCTAGGAAGTTAAGAGCATAATTTATTGCTTATATCTCTTTTCAGGTGTTTTTAACGTTCTGTTACTTTTAATATAAAAACACTCCATCACATTTAACATAAAAGTGCACTATTTTAGAGTTGGATTGTGGAAGACAAACATTGGGTTTAAGTACCTTGGAATTGAAAGTCAGAGGTCTTTTTCATTTCTACTCATTAGCTTCACTTAGGATCAAAAATGATAGGAAACCAGCATAGAAAAAGGATAGATCTGAGCAAGCAGGAATCCTCAGTTGCCACTTTCTGTGCTTCATGAGAATACAGCCCGAGTAGTGGTGATGGTCGGCTGACTATTTAAAATTATCAGGTCTGAAGAGACTTGAACAAAGGCGCTTCCAGACTTTTATTATCTCCCCTGCTGGAATAGCCACACCAGGATGCAGAAACAATTTTTTTACCATGGGGATTTTGCTACTCAGAAGGTCACGTCACACAAACCTAATGTCTAGATTCTGAGTCATTAAATACTTGATGATTATATTTATGTAACTACTATTTTATGTGCCTGTACCACAAGTTACCCGTTGTCTGTGCCTGTTTCAGGATCTAGGAATTTATATCAGTTTGGAGCTTTCCATGTGCAAGCATGGTCATAGGTCATAGGTCATGGTCATATGACCATCATAGGTCATAGGTTGTCTAATCTCTAGATCTCAAGCTACCGTATCAATCCATTCTAAAATTTCCTAAATGCTGTTTTAACATTTATGGATAGCTATTCTACTATGGTTCCAACCTTGACATGTTTTTCCTCAATAAAATTATTTACATCTCAATTTTTCCATTTTCATCAAAGCTTTCTATGTTCGTTTTGTAACAAGGCTCAGTATCTTGACATCATAGTTGATTCTTTATTCTCTTTCTTGTCCCCTATTTCCAAGCAGTTGACATTTGTTGTTGTTTGTTTAAAATATCTCTTCCGTTTGACTCCCACTACTTCCTAAAACTTTAATCTAGGATCTCACCACCCTCCACCCCCAAGTAATATTAAAATGCTTTGTACTTCCATTTCCCTTATTCCTTTAACCGGGGTTGTGTATACTTAGGTTGACACATTTTTAAGGACACTCAAGAAGTCTTTCAGACTTCAGACTCTCCAGCTCAGTTGGTCAGAAACATTATCATCGAGGGTACATTTCATTGGCACCTGTCAGTGAAATTATTTGTGTGATCACTATTAAAAAAGATGCAAGGTGACTATGTACTCTGGAGAGCTCAGCATGAAAAAATACTCTAACAGAAAAACTGAATAAACTGAGGAACTGAGAATTTCAACTTACATGGTTTGGAAATGCCATGATCTGAAAAATCACTGATTTTGTGATTTGTCTCAACTTCACAAAGCCTTAACACGTTTAATTCTGTCAGTCATTTACATTTTTGGGTGAATGGGTGCCTTAGCTTCTTTGAAGGAGCTAATTGTGATAAGGTTGCAGACAGAGGTAATTATAATTTACTGTTGGTGAGGAGGAGTCACACACACCAAAAGAGTTTGAAGAAAGAGGAAACATAAATAAACAGATTTTTTTTCTTTACAATTTTGAATGCCTATAATAGTTCCTGAACTCTATTACTTTCATTCAACAAATATCTGATGAGGTACATTTTATGTGTCCAACAGTGTGGCAGAGACTGGAAATAGGGAAGTAAGCAAATCATGGACATGATTTTTACTTTCTTCAAGTTTATATTCTGGTAAGAGAGAAAGACAGCAAACAAGTAAATAAACAAAAATAAATGCACAAACTAACTCAAGGAAGTGACACTTGATATGAAAGAAATAAAACAGAATGCTCTGGTGGTAACTGGAAGTGGCTGCCAATTGGACTGGATGGTCAGCGCAGACCTCTCAGTGGAGTTTAGTTTTGAGCTGAGACCTAAATGATAAGGTGATAGCAGCCATGGGAAGATCTGAACAACTGGGTCAGTTCAGAAACATATATTACTGAATTCGGGGAGATGTTTCAAGAAGGCTTGTGTCCCCAGTTCTGTTTAGTGTAGTTGCACTTGCCCTATAAACCTATGCTCCCCAATATGGTAGCTACTGTCCCCATGTGGCTACTAAACACTCACAATGTGGCTAGTCCAAGATGATATGTACTATAAGTACGAAATACATGCTGGATTTTGAAGATTTAGTATAAAAATAAAGTAAAATATCTCATTGATGATTTTTATAAACGGATCCCATGTTGCTATATATTACTTAGGATATATCAAGTTAAATAAAAGATTATTAAAATTAATTTCACCGGCTTCTTTTCACTTTAAAAAAAAATGTGGCTACTAGAAATTTGAAAATGATGTATGTCTCTCACGTTTGAGCATCACATCATATTTCTGTTGGACAGCGCCGCTCTATGGCCTGGAACAGTGACCACCCATCCATCTCCAACACTGGTGTCATCCTCACATCCTGGTGACAACAGTCCAAAATCTGCATGACCCAAAAGAAGAACATACATTTCCTTCACTCCTTTTTGTTTCTGTTAGTCATTTACTTTCATTTTTAAGAGGTGGGAAGGATGAAGAAAAGAATGAGATGTTTATTTTCAGCTGTCATCCTTCCAGATGTCCTTGGAAAAAAAAAAAACGTCCTTAGAAACAAAAGTTCTGGAAGCACAACAATAGCTTAAAATAACCAGTCAAGAAATTACTTTGAACGTATCAACTCTTCTAATACTTATTTATTTAAGGTGGAAACTTCAAAAGTATTGACTTTTTTTTTTCCTTTTCAAATTTTCCTAAAATGTTTTAAAGCCAAGCAGAGATTGTGTGTGCCAAGATTTGGTAAAGAGACTCTTTACTGCAAAGGTACCAGTTTTCAACAAAGAGTATGCATAACCTTTCATGCAACAATTGTGCTTGTTGGGTAATTCCCCTACCTGTGTAGTAGGGCACTACTAATGAGAATCTCTGTAACGGGAAAGAAAACAATTGAGAATTTACAGGCTAAATCTCCTAGTAACAGTATTAATGATTCCTTTAAAGCAGAATCTGGCTCCTCGCTTTATCAAAAACTGTTTAAATTGTTGTCAGTTTAAAAAAGAGAAGTAGCTATTTTATTTCTCTGAAAACGTTAGACTCTGTGGAGATGATGTGATCTTTTTTGTTTTTATCATAACCACAGTGGCTAGCTTTGCACAACAAGTGTAACATCCATTACCAGATAACCAAGAAGGCTGTATGCTAGGCTAGACGTGGCGAGGCTGGAATGCTCTGCACAAAATCCTCACGGTGTGCAATTCATTACTCATTTTCTGGTGGTTATCAAGTGTGAAAGGCCCTGACCCTCACAAACGCAGCTAGTTTAATTATATCCCCTTTTAAAGGCAGTTTAAAATACATTTTTAAGGGCTTCCAATGAAAAGCATAAAAAGGGAAAAAAAATCTTTTAACCATAATTTAGTAATTCTCCAACCTTGATTTTTGGCTTTCCTTGCTGCCTAAGTGGTCATATATTTTATAAGCCTTGCTAATTTGCTGTTAAATTTGCTATTTATATGATCCTAGATGATTTGTTGGACTTCATTGAACAGAAAAGATTTTTATTAGCAGCCAGTGCTTTAAAAGAGGTGGTTTTTTTCACACCATCAAGGCCACTTTCTCAACTTATTGACAGCTTTATGAGTGTAGCTGGATAAAGAACAGTTTCCTGTATCCAAAGACGTTTTGCATTCCATGGGGCAAAAGCTTGGACTTTTAATTAGGATATAAGAGCCTTCCTTTCTCTCTCAACATTCCCTGGGGGCACAGAGCAGTAACACTTGCATTTGGATAGTTAATCACTTTTCCAGACTTCAGCCTCCTAAAATTAGAGAGTTTTTTAGGTCACATGTTTACCTCGCTCTGGGCCAGCTCAGGATGGTATTTATTTCTGCACATCTGCATTTTCTATATGTACACACACTGTTTTGCCTTTTAATTGAAGGCCTTTAATTAATTGAAGGTACATTGCCTACTGCAAAAGCTGTCAAATGAATTCTGTTTGGAACCTTATTTGAGCCCCTATTCAACATATTTTACAAAAGAATGAAATATACCCTAGACTTTGCCCAGATGAGATTGTGTTCTGCATCGAGCAGTAGGCAAATTCTCCTCATTCCTTTCACTCTAGTCCTGACGTCACTATCTACCTTGTTAATAGGAGTTTTAAGGTTTTATGTTTCTGTTAAAATTTTCCTTCTTGTTATAGTCCTACCCAGCCCATTCTTTGTCCTTTCAACACGGTGTTTGGGCTTTGATTATGAAAACACTGAGACACCAAATAGTAAGTGAAGATTTTGCGGCTCAAAGTGATAGCCTGGTTGATATATTTTGCTAGTTTTCTGTGTGTCTTTTGATCCTTTAGGGGAAGCATGTGCTTCCAGAATATTTCCGTTGGCTGGCTCTGTCCCTTGCTCGTCTTCGCAGAAACTCACCATCATCAGTCAGACGCAATGGGCTTCCACCCAGGGCCTGTAAGAAGCATAATCTCGGGGCATCTTGCCTGGTGGCGTGACGCTAGTAAAGGCATTGGAACCACCCGAACGTAGGCACTTATATTTAAGTAACCAGCAGGCTGTTGATAGAAAGGTGCACCTCAGGAAAATTTTCTGAATTGCCCATTTTTTGTTTAGTTTGTAACCATGTCAAGAAGACCTATTTATTGCCTCAAAAATGAATGAAAATGAAACAAAACAAAAAAAAACATGGATTTTTAATCCATGGCTCAGAAGTCTGGCAGTTCAGCATTGTCGCTGGTAAACTTCCCCTGAATCTCGCTGTTTGGAACAAAAGGCTATGGTATTGATCCCAAGTTCAAGATTTGCTTACATCTGAGTATCGGAAAGTTTCCCCATTCTTTTAAAGCTCCATCTTGTCCTCAGCGAACACACACACACACACACACACACACACACACACACACACACACGTGCGCATTGGCACACGTCTAGGCAGTTTACAAATAGCCACCCAACCCAAACTAATTCCGAATGTGTTGCTCTGTGAGCCATTTGCTTAGAATGTGCTGAGCACTCCCTTGAAGTAATGAGCAAAGTCACAGAAGGCATTAAGCACCCCGAGTACTTTCCAGTTTGGAGCTTTCCTACTAGATCAATCATTTGCATACAATTTTCAGAATGCCAACATTTGTAGCGAATGGCAAGTAATGCTGAGTTTTAGTCTGTTTCTTTAACAGATTGCAGTGAAAATCAGTTCTCTTCTAATTCATGCAAAATGAATATTCACATCATGGGTTACTTTATACTGCTAACTACACTGTCTGAACACCAGCACTCTGGGAAACCCTCGCTGCTGCTATATTCTTGCTTGGAATCAGTAAGATAGTAAAGTTGAGCTTTAATATCTTCTATTTCTACCCTTATGATTCTGGCAATTATGTTTTTTTCTCTTCCTAGTCTATGCAATAACTCTGCTTGCTCCATTTTTAGCACCTGGCCTCTGGATGTTCCCTTTGCTGCTACAAGTTTCGTTTCACAGAGATCAGTGATCCTGATCCAGTGATCCTGTAGAAAGTAAGTCAGCGTAGGAGCTAGGGGGACTCTTGTTCGCTGTGAGGATTTGGGCACATCATTCACCTCTCGGAGCCCCAAATTCTTTACTTACCTCTAATTAGAGTAAGACCAAATGTTCTCCCAAAGCACTTCCCAATTGTTTAATATTGTTGTCCCCACAAGGCAGCTTTAGCCATTGGAATTCTTGGTGCAGAAATATGCCTCAGGGAACAAAACATCTAGTCTAGTTTCAATCCTTTCCTTGCCACCATTTTGCTGACAGTGCCCTAGATAATTATTGTACCAATTTAATCAATGTGATGTATGGGATATTTTAAAAATATTTCTTAAAATTTCATCTGTGCATTTTACCTCAGCTCTTAAGCGTTAATGACCTGCACAACAATTCCTTCTCGCTTTCTTTTTTCTCGTATTCTTCCACTGGTGACAGGACAAGCTACACACTCTCTTCACTTGTCCCATAGCAAGATGCTCCTTGACTCATTATCCCCTGACCATGTTCATATGCCCAGCCATACTGTCCAACTAACCTAAATACCCTCTGGATTATATGCACAGGAGAATGATTGCTACCTCTACAGTTACATGAACGTAATGAGTGAGGATACGTGTGCGTGTGTGTGCATGAACATGAGGAAGGCACATGGTAGACCTGTCATCCTATACTTCATCTTCATTTTCTTTCTCACACAGTTCAATGTTGCGTGTGCCAGAAGAGACAGCCTTGCCATTTTTCTAGATATTTATATTAGTTTTCTATTGCCCTTTAACAAATTACCCTCAAATTTAGAGGCTTAAAAATAACAATTAAAAAAAACCTCACGGTTTCTATAGGTTGGGAAACAGCGTGGCTTAGCTGAGTGCCTCTGGCTCAAAGTCTTCATGAGGTTTCAGTCAAGCTGTTGGCTGGGGCTGTGGTCTCATCAGATGGCTTAATGGGGGCATGAGGTCCACTTCTGAGCTCACTCACTTGGTTGTTGTCTGGGCTTTGTTCCTCATAACACTGGTTTCTTCACAGGACTGTCTCATGACATGAAAGCAGATTTCCCTCAGATAGATAGACTTGAGAGTGAGAAAAAGAGTCCACGCATTGCTTCCACCACATTCTTATTTGTTAGAGATGAAACAAGAAATTCAACTCACACTCAAGAGGAGGGGAGAATACAAAGGTGTGAATACCAAGAGACAGGGATCATTGGTAAGTGTCTTAGAGTCTGCCTATCCCAGGACTCTGGCACTTAGTGGTTTATGTTTCTCCCACATGAAATATACACTTACCTTCTCCCAACATCCTGCAAAGTATACCATGTTTCTCCAAAAATAAGACCTAGCTGGACCATGAGCTCTAATGTGTTTTTTAGAGCAAAAACTATTATAAGACCTGGTCTTACATTATATAATATGATATGATATGATATAATATAATACTGGGTCTTATATTAATTTTTGCTCCAAAAGATGCATTAGAACTGATGGTCAGGCTAGGTTTTATTTTCGGGGAAACATGGTGATCTCATTACAGCATCAGTTCAAAGTCTAAAATGTCATCATCTAAACCAAGTCCAGGTATATATGAGGCTTCTAGAGTATAATTCCTCAAGTACAGCTCCTTGCCTACAGTTACTTTTGATCTGTAGACCTGTCAAACTAACAAGACAAGTTATCTGTCTCCCATGTGCCCAACCCAAAAAAGGTGGGATAGGCACAGACAATTGCTATAGGTGTTTCCATTAAAAGGGGGGAAATGGGAGGTAGAAAGGAATTCCTGGTCCATAGAAATTCTGAAAATCATACAGGCAAATGTAAAAATGTTCTTTGAGTAGCTCTCAGTGCCCGAGAACCCATTCCATGGTTCTCTTTTCTACCTTTGAGGGTCTTCATTCTGAGGCAATCGCTTGTTTTTTGTGAAAGATAGCATGTGTTTGTAGCTAGGTAACTTTCTCAGTCTGCTTCCTGCCAGGAAAATTCTGGGAGCCTAAGGCCTCTTTTAATTTTACCATCTCTATCCCCTTCACTAGATACTTCTATCTTTATCTCTATCTCTGTCTCTGTCTCTGTCTCTATCTCTATCTCATCTGTATCTGTCTTTTAAGAAATAGGTGGGTCTTCTCTTTATTTTCTTGAGGTACATTCCATTAGAGAAAAAGTCACACCCACAAATCTCTTTGTGATAAGGTAAACCCTGTTGTTTGAGAGAATCTGTAAGGCATACCCCTAATCTCATAGAAAAAATTTGTCTGACTAAATGGTACTGAAACATCACTTTTAATTCTGAGGTTTTAACAAAATACTTCATATTCCTACCCTCAGCTTCCTTTTGTGCACCACATTTCTTGACAGTGCCCTGGATTTGGTCTCTGCTCAGAAGCTATCTCTTAATTTTAAAGCCATCATTTGCCATTGGGACGAGCTGGAGATTCTCAACCAGTCCTGTCTCCTTTGTGTTTAAATGTCTTTTCCTCAGTTTTTCTTTGTCATGTTTTACCATAAGCCGTAAGAAAGAAACAAATGTCACCTTCAACAATTTGCTTGGAAATCTCCTAAGCTGTATTACCTGTTCATTAGGCATGTTTCCCACTTTGGATAACTTCAAGCAACAGTGTTGCTAAGTTTTCTGCGACTTCATAGCAAAGATTTCCCTTCCTCTAGTTTCCAATGAGAGTTTCTTCACTTTTCTGTAAGTTTTCAACTGCAGTCTCTTCAAAGATAAACAGCTTTTCCCAAGTACTCAAAGCTTTCACTAACACTCTCCACAAAGCCCACTGCCTGGTTCCAAAGCCCCTCCTTAATTAATTAATTAATTAATTAATTAAAATGGCAGAACAAACTGTGGCATTCAGGGTTAAATGGAACTCAGAGGAAACATTGTCATGATGATCCTTGATAAAAGTGCAAAGCAAGACTGAGTGAACTTTTCTGGAAGTCAGTAAGGGCTGAGGCAAACTTCCTCAGTATCTGGGAATCTTGTACTTTTTGAAGGAAAGGAAATGAACACGGTAGTGTCTTATGGTCCTTTTGACACAGGGATTGGACTAGCAGCTGGACGTTCTCTTTAAGATTTAAAGATTTGGCAGGTTTTTGTTTTTTTTATTTCCCGAGAAAACTTTGACTAAAACAGATCACATCTCTTTAAGGTTTTGGCTATTTGATGTAAGAAGCATTCAAACCTGAAAAGAATTTCTATGAGTTTATTTGAGCCAATACTGACAATTACCCAGAAGCAAGATCTCAAATGCTCTGGAGAATGACAGTTTGCAGTTTCTTTTATGCATTTGAGATTAAGGAGGGAATGTAAGGAAGATTACATGAAGGTGGGAGAAAACAAGAGGAGATCTGATTACAGAATAGTTAAGCTATGTGCTCTCTTGAGGGTGGTCACACTTTGGAAGTAAGCATCCGAAAGGGTGATCACGTTTTAGAAAGAAGGGGCTAAAAGGGGGCATTTCAAAAGTGCGTTAACTGACATGCACAGAAACAATGGCTTGCTTAAGGCAACAATAAGACTTTCACTAAAGAAGTTATATGCCTGGAGTGTGACTACCCACCATGATGTGCCCAGTTAGGAATTTATGATCAGATCACCCTGTAAGGTTACTTTTCATACAACCCTTTTTTTGTCCATAGGTCATGCCAGAGATTTAGACTGTAGAGTGGCGTGGCCAGTGGATTTACCTAAAGCTCCATAGTGAATGATAGAATCAAAACTGAAACTTTTATGTATTCAATAGACAGTAACATGCTTCTTGTATTGGCCCAAGTGTCCCATATTTTCTTTTCTTGTGGTTTTACACTAACCACTCTCATTTGTGTGTATGTGTGTGTATGTATATTTGTGTGTATGTGTGTGTATATATACATATATATACGTGTGTGTGTGTGTGTATGTGTGTGTGTGTGTGTGTGTGTGTGTGCTGGGGGTGCCAAAAAATGTGTACAAGTGGACACTTTGGTCAAAGTTGCTCAAGCAGTAGTTCGCCGTAATCAGAAGTGTCTGGACGCTTTGAGCACCTCTTGTAATTGCAGAAGTCAAACGTAACTTGTATTCCTCTTTTGTTATCAGTATATATTGAGTATTACAATTTTAATTACAGGTTTTTCCTTTCTTAAAATGTATATACATTTTTTGAAACCCTCTGTATGTAATATATATACATATATATACATATATATATATGTATGTATATATATATAGCGGTTGGGGTTGCCTGTGGTGGTCAGAAATCCACATGATTTATAATTAAGAAAAAACAATTTTGTTTGAGAAGATACTAGGTTTTTTATTGTCTATAATGATATTTATTGCTTCCTTCCCTCCTCCCTCGCTATTTATCTATCTATCCTTCCATCATCTATCACCTATCTTGCTATCTATTTTCTTTCATCTATCTATCTATCATCTGTCTTTCCTTCTTTTTCATATGCCCAAGTTTTTTTCTCCTTCAGTATATGCCTTTTCACAGGCATATGAATTTGTATTCAATAGTGTGAACGTCATTTTTCCAGGCATTTTTTTTTTTAAAGACTATGATGTCATTAGGGGATGAAATAAAATCTCAACTACTTGGCCCACTAGTTATTGAGGACGTTCATCTTCACCTATTGCTCACAAACTTCTCCGAAAATAAGCCTCATTTGCTTCTAGTTCATTTTATGCTACCTTTCTCACAGACACTATTTCACTCTTCATTTATTCAGTAAATATTTATTGAGTACCTTCTGTATACTAGGTTTAAATACCAAACAACAGAGTTGTTACCTCTGCTCTCAGAGATTTTGGAGTCTACTGAGGAATACATAAAACATGAAAATAAAAGTGAAAACAAGTAAGAATAATATTGACAAATGTGATAAACGTTTTGACACATGAGGAAAATGTGTTGTGGAAAAGAACAATGAGAAATGTGCTGCTTATGGGTTGGTTAATCAGGGAAGATCTCAATGAGGGAAAAGGGTGATGAAAAGGAATGTCATGCTGAGTTGTCTGGTGCACAAATGGATGCAGGGGTTGGAGGCTCTGTTGCATTTTAATGACTCTAAGCAGTTTAGTGTCTGGAATATAGAGGCAAACTTGGGGAGTAGTAGGTTAAAATAAGAATGGATGACAAAATATGATCATGAGGTCATTAGATATTATGTTAAGAAATTTGGATTTTTATCTTGGAGGTAAGTGGGGTGACAATTTATATTTGGAAATGATTACTTTGATCATTGCAGTGGTGTATCCAGGTTTTTTTTTTTTTAATTAAATTTATTGGGGTGACAGTTGTTAGTAAGTATCCAGGTTTTGTTGGGCCTGATACGTGTACAACTTGGGGATCCCCCTTTAAGAAAAAAATAATATAAATTTAAAAATACAAAAATAAGTACAAAAGTAAACATTTGTTTAGAATGAGAAAAGAAAGCACGACAAATTACAAATTTTAAAATGCTTAGAAAAATAAAATCCAGAAAAGTCATATATTTTATTAATTTTTTGCGAACATACTTTTGTAAAACATTTCCCCCATGTTTGTAGACATTAACCCTTTGCTCACCTCTTTATATGACAGTGTTTTTTTTATATTACTTCCTATTGACAGAACAGAAAGATACTTTAGTTTATCATCTAGCATAGTTAATAGAAAATGTTATTTATTATTAGGAGTTTAGAAGTTTCTTTCATCTTTACAATTTATTGTTAGTCTTACATAAATATTAGGTTTGTTTGTCAAATTTCAGAAAGCCTCTGAAGGTTTATTTCACATATTATGAGTCATAGATTTTGACATGGCATATCAAATTTTCTTATGCAGTTACTAATATAAATACTCTTTGAATCAATGACTCTAATTATCCAGTTTGTCTTTATAGCTTTATGTCATGATCCTAGGAAAGTAGGCACAGAGATAAAGAGTAGTACTTCTGGAAGTCATTTTTATATGAAAACAATAAACAATAACTTACTTCTATGTGGAAGTGACTACAAACCCTACATCTATATCCTACTAAACTCCAACCAAGTGTAATTTCAGCCCAACTTCTCCTTGGCTGGAACCCCACTACCACCTGACACAAGAGGAAGTGTGACAGAGGGGAAGTTGGAGTGGAGCGACAATAGTCTTAACCAATTGTGATTAAAACATCCTACCTTTGCTAATTTTACAAAACACATATCCAGATAAACATACCAGCAGGGTGTATCCAAGCCGTGCAAGGGGCTGGTGCAAGTGAGAGACCATGAAACAAACTTTATTAGCCTCAGAGAACATCACTGCAAGGTAGCCAAGGTGCAAATGAATTGAAGAGAAACCACCTAGAGGCACAGATATCTTAGTAGGGCTGTGTGTCAGTGAGAATGGAAAAGAAAGACATATTTGATTTTTATATTTCTTCTTTAAAGGGGAATATAATTGATAAGATTTGGGTGATTTATTTTTTGTAGGGGTTAGGGAAGGGGAAAAGGGAAGAAACATGGATGACTGAGCTTTCTGACCTGAGTAACTGAAGAAGGTTTTATCACTGGGACAGAAAACATGGTTAGGCAATAAGACTTGTGAAAATTATTGAACTTGAGGGGATCTGATTGATCACTGACTTGGCAATGTGGATCTGAAGAGCAACCTGGGAGGTGATGGTGAAAGCAATGGAATTGGGAAATTGATGGTGCCATCGATTAAGGAAATGTTGAAGCTGAAACCAAGGATTTTGCCAGTGTCTCAGCAAAAGGAGCAATAGACTAGAATAGCAAACTGGGTTTATGGACCTGGTAATTCCCTAGAGATTTGGCTCCAACCAAACCCTACTCTTCTGAATGCACTGACTATGTGTTTCACTTACTGTTTCCACGGCTACCACCAAGCCTCTCATTAAACTTAATTTGGCATGTCTCATGGCAAAAATTCCTGGACCCAAAGTTTATAGACCTTTAGTAGAATAGCTCTCTCAGTTCATAATCAAGTAATAAACCAGGGCATTCCCGTCTCCTCTTATAGAGGTTCTAGCAGATTCTTTTTATTATCCTTCTTCTGGCCATTGTTATTAGTCTTTTGGTCCTTATTCATATTTTTAAAGTGCTATCTTATTTCTACAATTATTTAAAATATTCTTACAATATTTTGTATATAATAAAAACAATCTTTGAAGTCTTTTCAAGTCTAATTCTGCTGCTTGTTATGTTGGCTTATTCTCACTCATGATGTCTTTTTCTTTGTATGCTTTGTCTTTATGTTTTAGTTCGTTTTGTTTTGTTTTTATTGTGACCTTGAATTCGTTGGAAATTTATCAGGAGGACAGTAAGAACTTTGAGGTTTATATTAAGGGCAGTTTCTCTGAAAAAGATTGTGTTTGATCCTGCCTGGAGGCATTGTAAATTCCTGGAATCACTTTAAACTAACTTCTCAGCTTATTTATTATTTACTTTGCTTGTTTTTAGAATATTCCCACAGCGTGAATTCATACCTCAAATCCATGTAAAAGCCAGCTCATAGTAGCAAATTATGAAGCGAGGTGTAGTTTTTCTTTTCTTTTTTTTTTCTGTTCACCCAGAAACAAGGTAATGACAGGAAATTGTCATTAGTGTCTCCTTTTGTAGGGTAGTTTCAGTATTTTTTTTGATACTCTGTTTTACTGTAGATGTCCCAGATCTATAGGAAGTTTTGCATCCAACTCTTCATTTTGTCAGGTTGAGGACATTTTGTGGGAAGGAAACACATTCCTAGACTTAGTCTCCTTTCTCTAGGCAATTGTAAAAAGTGAATATTTGGGTACAGAAAAATGTTGATGCCTTTTGGGTAGTCAGCAGCTTCAGAGCTCACTCATTTTGCTGGATTCACGCATTAGCTTTGTAATTGGCCCTTAAGGTTTTTCCTTATTTTCCTGCCAGCTCAGCCACACATCTAAAATAATAATTTTTAGATATTTTGTTGCCGGATGGTTATATAGGTTATTGCTGAAACCAGAAATCAACCATGACTTTTGTATACAGTTTCCAGCCCTGCACCAGAGTTTCTAATTGTCTTTTTTTTTCTCTTGTTGACAAGAGAATGGTGTGTCTCAAATCATCTAGCCTATCAGTTATATCTGCATGGAATCTATTTCCTTCACAGCCATTTCCTGGAGACTCCCCCTCGAACCTTCTGCTCCACTATGGACCAGTGACTCTCCAGCTATCATACTGAGATCTTCCATCTCTGCTTCCTTGGGTGAACCTACTATATCCTAGAGCCAGTGGCTTCCAATGTTTAATTTCTTTCTGCATTTTTTCTATCATTAGCGGTGAATTCTACCAAACATTATGGAAGAAATAATACGAATTCTGTGGAATTTCTTTCATAAAGTAGGAGTTGTAACACATTCTTATTCTATGAGGTCATCATTACCCTAATACTAAAACCAGATAAAAAAATTAGAAGAAAGAAAAACTACAGAACAATATCTCATGAAGATGTGGTAAACAGAATTATGCTCCTCCTCCAATGGTGTACACATTTTGATCCCTGTAATCTGTGAATATGTTACCTTACCTGGCAAAAGATACTTTGCAGAGTTATTAAGGACCTTGAGATAAGATATTATCTTGGATTAACTGGGTGGTCCCAATGTAACCACCTGGGCCTTATCAGAGGAATACAAGAAGTCAGAGTGAGAGAGGAGATATGATGACAGAGAGAGGTTAAGAGTAATATATTTTTTTGAAGACGGAGGAAGATGACAATATACAAGGAATACAGTGGGCTCTTAGAAGCTGAAAAAGGCAAGGGAGAGGATTACCCCTTAAAGTTCTCCAAAGGAATGGAGCTCTGCTGCCATTCCAACTTGTGATTTTCAGAATTGTAAGGTAATAAATTAGCATTGTTTTAGTACCAATACTTTTGTGGTAGTTTTTTTTTTTATAGTATCAAAAGTCAACTAATAAAACATAGATGGAAAAATCCTCACCAAAATGTTAGCAAACTGAATCCAACAATGTATAAAAAGAATTATACACCACAACAAAGTGGGCTTTATTCCAGATATGTAGGGCTGGCTCAACATTAAAAAAATCAATTAATGTAATCCACCACATTAATAGGCTAAAGAGGAAAAATCATTTGATCATGTCAATTGATGTAGAAAAAACAATTTCATGAAATCCAATACCTATTCATGATAAAAATTCTCAGCAAACAAAGAATAGAGAACTTTTCCAATTTAATAAAGAATATCTAAAAAAAAAATCCCTAAATTAAAAGCTAAGATTATACTCAGTGGTGAGAAACATATACGTACCCTCTGAAATCAGGAAAATGGCAAGAATGTCCTCACACAACACTCTTATTCTACATCTTACTAGTAGTTCTAGTTAGTGCAGTAAGACAAGAAGGTGAAATAAAATAAAAACAGATTAGGAAGAAAAAAATAAAACTATCATTGTTTACAGACAACATGATTTTTTATACATAAAATCCCTCAAACTGACAAAAAAAAAAAGCAAAAAAAAAAAAAAAGAGCAAGAGAGACAGAGTACCAAAAGCAGAAACAACAAAACTCCTCGAAATAATAAACAAGCATAACAAAGTCACAGGATTCATAGTTAACATACAAATCAATTGCTATTGGAATTTGAAATTAGAAAAACAATACCATTTACAGTAGCACAGTAGAAATTGAAATACTTAAGTATCAATTAATCAAACTATAGGATATATGTGTGGAAAACTACAAAACTCTGATAAAAAAATCAAAGGTCTAAATAAATGAAGCGATATTCCATGTTCATGGTTTGTAAGACTCATTATTGTTAAAATGTTAATTTTTCCGTTTGATCTATACATTTAACACAATCCCAACCCAAATCTTGGCAAGCAATTTTGTGGATACTGACACAAAATTCCATAGATTTCTGCTCCATAGGGCCTAAAGTTTGCATAGAAAAGTAAAAAACCGAGAATAGTCAAAACAATACTGAATAAAAAAGGACAAAATTAGGACTCACAGTATCTAATTTCAAGATTTACTATAGTAATTAAGACAGCACTAGATTGGTGAAAGAAAAGATGCTTGATATCATTTCTTATAAGGGGATTGCAAATTAAAACAATAATGAGATACCATTAAACACATCAGAATGACTAAAATCCAAAACATTGACAACACCCAGTTCTGGAAAAGATGCAGAGCAACATTGCTGGTGGAAATGCAAAATGATACAGCCACTTTGGAAGAAAGTTTGGCAGTTTCTTTCAAAGTTACATAGTTTAATCACACAATCATGCAATGCATGTGAATGTTTATTGTAGTTTTATTCCTAATCACCCCAAACTGGAAGCAACCAAGATGTCGCTCAATAAGTAGATGGATAAGTACATCTGTATAACAAATTATTATTCATTGTATTTAGCATTAAAAAGAAATGATCCAATTTCCAGTCAAGGTGGCAGAGTAGGTAAACACTGTGATTGCCTCCTCTCACAACCATATCAAAATTACAAGTAAATCGCAGAACAACCTTCTTGGGAATCACCAGAAGTCTAGCTGAACTGAAGTCCTGCAACTAAGGACATACAGAAGAAGCCACTTCAAGATTGGTAGAAGGGACAGAGTCATGGAATGGGTTGGTCCCACACCCTCATGTGACCATTAAAAATCTGAAGGAATACCTCAGCTGTGGAAGTCCCCGCAGAGGAGAGAGGCGTCCCAGTCCCAAATCAGGATCTCCTGCCCAGGGTTCCAGTACCAGGGAGACAAGTTCCCATAACTTCTGGCTCTGAAAACCAGCAGAGATTGAGGCTGAGTGAGACAAGAGCGGCTACAGTCTCAGGGAATCCTCTTAAAGGGCCCAGGCATGGACTTGATCACTGATGGACTCACTCTCTCTGAGCTCCAGCACTGGGGCAGCAGCTCGAAAGGCACCATGGGCATATGGGGAGGAACTGAGGTGTCTGGCCTCAGGGTGAGGGTTGAAGGGGTAGCTTTCTCCCACAGCGAAGTGCTGGCAGTCCATTGTTGTTTTGTTCAGCCCTCCTCTGTCCTGGTGTCAGACAGGTGGCTGCCATCAGCCTGGCTAACTCTGTTCATCCTCTCCGCCCTGTTGATTCCCTGAGACTTCACCCCACCCAACTTTCAGGCACCCAAGCCGCTTCCAGTGGCTTCTCCAAGAAATGGCTGATCTTGGCTCATTCTGTGGATTTCCCCAAAATCTCTCAAAGATTCAAAAATCCCAAAAAAGAAGCATCTGACTTTGGTGTGTATCGTACCTCTTGCTGAGCAGCCCCAAGCCTGTCCTTGGTTCACGGCTTGGCCTCTGGAGGCCCTCTCAGTCTGGGTTGTGGCCCTCTGCAGATTGCTTTGTGGCTCATAACAGTTGGCTCCAGGTAGGGAACAGGCTATGCTGAACTTGGCCTGGGGTGGGGCCCAGGAGGTGCCAGGGCTGGCATGCCCAGTGGCCAGCTTCAGACCCAGCTGGTGCATCACCTGGCTGCCTTGAATGACAACACACCGAAAGGGCAGACTGGGAATGCACCAGAGCCCTGCTAAAGCGAATCCTGTTCCATAAGGCCAGCCCCTGTGCAACAACTCCTCCACTGTTATCATGGCCAGTCCTCACAACCAATCAGCCTGAGAGACAATCCCTTCCCTTCACATGCAAACAGCAACCAAGACTCAATTACAAGAGGAGGGAACACACAACCCACACAAGGGACACTACCTGGCTGGCTCAGGTAACCAGAGACACTGCCACTGGGCGGCACAGCACACCTACTACATAAGGCCACTCTTCTAAGACTTGGAGACATAGCAGTCCTACCTAATACATAGAAACACACACAGTGAGGCAGCCACAGTGGAAAGACAAAGAAACATGTCCCAAATAAAAGAACAAAACAAAGCTCCAGAAAAAGAACTAAGCAAAATGGAGACAAGCAATCAACTAGACTCAGAGTTTCAAACCCTAGTTATAAGGAAGCTCAATGATCTCAGAATCTAAGGAAAGATAAAGATAAAGAGTTCCCCAGACAAGAAAAAGCTAAAGGAGTTCATCACCACCACCAAACCAGAATTACAAGGAACGTTAGAGGCACTCCTTTAAGACAAATATATATACATATATATGATATAAATATATATTCAAAAATATGAATAATAAAATGGCAATAACTGCACATTTATCAATAATTACTGTAAATGTTAATGGATTAAGCACTCCAATCAAAAGCTTGGGTGGCTGAATGGGTAAGAAAACAAGACTCTTACATATGTTGCTAGAAGAGACTCACTTCAGATTGAAAGACACATAAGGACAGAAAGTAAAGGGATGGAAGAAGATATTTCATGAAAATGGAAACAAATAAAAATAGCTAGGAAGCAATACTTAGGCAAAATAGACTTTAAAACAAAGGTTATAATAAGAGACAAAGAAGGACCTGGTAATCCCACTTCTGGGTATTTATCTGAAGAAATCCAAAACACTACTTCAAGGGGATGTATGCATCCATACGAGGTCTGACAATTAAGTTCGCAAACTTGTTGCTAACCTTTTTTGATATCAGAAGGATTATTCATTATGAATTTGTACCAGCTGGACAAACAGTTAACCAAGTTGACTATTTGGAAGTGCTGAAAAGGCTGAGTGAAAAAGTTAGACAACCTGAACTTTTCACCAACAATTCATGGCTCTTGCATCACGACAATGCACCAGCTCACATGGCACTGTCTGTGAGGGAGTTTTTAGCCAGTAAACAAACAACTGTATTCGAACACATTCCCTACTCACCTGACCCAGCCCCCAGTGACTTTTTTCTTTACCCAAAGATAGAGGAAATATTGAAAGGAAGACATTTTGATGACATTCAGGACATCAAGGGTAATAGGATGATAGTTCTGATGGCCATTCCAGAAAAAGAGTTCCAAAATTGCTTTGAAGGTTGGAGTAGGTGCTGGTGTTTGTGCACAGCTTCCCAAAGGGAATATTTCGAAGGTGACCATAGTGATATTCAGCAATGAGGTGTGTAGCACTTTTTCTAGGATGAGTTCATGAACGTAATTGTCAGACCTCGTATACAGTGGACTACTGCTCGGCTAGGGAAGGGAATGGGTTCTTGCCATCTGCTGGGGAATGATTGGACCTAAAGGGAATATTGTGCTGAGTGGACTATGTCAGACAGAGAAAGACAGATAGAATGTGATTTTGCTTATATGTGGGATCTAAAGAACAAAATAAACAAAGTAACAAAACAGATACAAACTCATAGATACAGAGAACATTTTGATGGTTGCCAGATGGAAGGAGATTGTAGGTATGGGTGAAAAGGGGGAAGAGATTAAGAAGTAGTTTTGTAGATACAAAATAGTTATGGGGCTGTAAATTAAAGCATAGGGAATATAGTCAATTATATGGTAATAACTATGTATAGTGGCAGGTGGATTCTAGACTAGTCAGGGGGATCACTTCTTAAATTATATAAATGTCTAACCACTATGCTGTACACCTGAAATTAATATAAAATAATATTGAATATATTCTTTATAATACCTTTAGAATAAATCAGTAATAGTAAAAAAAATAAAATGAAAAAGAAGTGATCCATTAAACTATGAAAACACTTTGAGAAATCTTAAACACATACCAGGGGTGCCAAAAAACTGTATACAAGTGGACACTTTGGTCAACGTTGCTCAAGCAGTAGTTTGCCATAATCAGAAGTGTCTAGACACTGATGGTAACCACTTTGAGCACCTCTTGTAATTGCAGAAGTCAAACATGACTTGTATTCCTCTTTTGTTATCAGTACATATTGAGTATTACAATTTTAATACAATTTTCATTTCTTAAAATGTGTATACATTTTTTTGCATCCTCTGTATTTGTAAGCGGAAAAGAGGCAGTCTGCAAAAGCTATATACTATATGATTCCATTTGTATCATATACTAGAAAATGCAAAACTACAGAGATAGTAGAAAGATCACTGATTGTCAGATGTTTAGGAGGAACTGGGGATAATTGAATAGATGAAGCACTGGGTTTTTTAGGGTGGTAAAACTATTTTGTACAATACTGTAATGGTGGATATAAGATATAATCTATTTGTCAGAACCATAGAATGTAACAATACATAGTGATTTTTCAAGTATTCAAATTAAAAAACCAATCCAACCAGAGGAAAAGGTGTTGCTCTAAGTAACTCTGGAATCAAGTGGAATCTGTAATTTTATAGACAAAAGGAACAGCACATAAGAACTGTACTCTAATTGATAAAATTATTTCCCATAGGAGCGTGAGTTAGCAATTCTGATACTGTACATGTATATTAGAATTGAAGAATTAAGTCAATGGATGGGCAATGGTGGGAGCCAAGTTTCTCACTGGAAGAGTGGTAGTTTACAGAGGGGCAAGAAGAGGAGGCTGTAATGATCCAGTGGTTGTGGAATATGGTTGGAGACCTCAGTATGCATTCATGTTTAGCTTGATATAGACCCAAATGTTTACATTTTGAAATATTTATAGATGTGTCAGAATACACACATATACGAGTATTTCCTTTGTGTTGTCAGCTCAGAGAGCTTCAGTAGCTATGAACACACCTTAACACTTAGATCTCAGTTTCTAAAACCATTTCAATAAAAGAGGCAGGACTCCTTGGAGAAGTGGCCCTTTCTAGGACCAGGGTAAAAAATATACAAGATGTGCTTGGATCATCTTTTCGTAACAGAAAGTTAGGAAGTGCTCAAAACAAAAACAACCCCTAAATACAACAAACAAACGTTGAGGGGATTATGTCAAAGGTACACAGGAGTGAACTGAAAGGTACAAAGGAGTCTTTTGGCCAAAGCTGGAATAATTTGAGCAACAAAATAAAGTAATATTGAATTATAATCCAATTTGCAAAACAAGTGTCCATGAGTCCACAGTGATATTAACACATGATTGATTACTGGGGAGGAAGAGACAAAGCTCCCATACAGAAATATTCCAAAGAACTTATATAGATACTGGGCTTTAACAGAGGTGGACCAGAAGTCCCCACTCCTTAAGTGTGAGCTGTGCATAGTACAGCATGAAAGGGGAATCAAAAAGAGTAAATTTACAGTGGAAAATATGACAAACATTACCTCAGCTGGATGAGGTCAGCATCAATAGGGATGAATGACGTTGGAGTATTTGCCCTTCGTATGATGTGATGAGAATGGCACTTTATTTCTGTTGTCTTCCTCCCCAAGCCCATAACCCCAGTCTAACCATGAGAAAAACAGCAGACAGTTCCAATAGAAGGACATTTGACAAAATACCTGACCAATACTTGTCAAATCTGTCAAGATCCTCAAAAACAAGGTTAATTCTGTCACAGTTAAAAGGAGCCGAAAGAGACAAGACAACTAAACGCAATGCTGCACGGTGGATGGGATTCTGGAACAGAAAAAAGCCATTAGGTATAAACTAAGGAAATAGGAATAAGCATGTGTCAACACTGGTTCATTAATTATAACAGATATATCATGTTTATGTAAGATTGTAAGGTACAGAGAAGACTGGGTCCCCAGTTTACGGAAACTGTATACTATTTTCTCAATTGTTTTATAAACCTAAAAGTTTTCTAAAATAAAGTCTATTAAAAAATTACCCAGGTGCATTTGAGATCTTGCTCCCTGGCATATGTTGTCAGTTTGGCTCAAATAAACTCATAAAATTCAAAAAAGATTACTCTCAAAGTTTTGAAATCAGAGTCTTCTAAGAGCTAGTGGTCTTCATGAGAAATCAAATTGTTCCTTTGTGGGTGATATCATTTTTTTCCTCTCCCCTGGAAGCTTTCAGACTTTATTTTGTTAAATCCATGCTGTTCTTAAGTTTCATGACAATCTTTTAGATGTGGTCTTCTGTCATTTATCTTGATCATTACATCACACTATAGCCTTTTCATGCTAGAGAATTTTCTATTTTTTCATCTCTTAGTTTCTTTCATTCTGTATTTGATAATTTTCTCTTTATTCTCTGATCTCCTTTATAGTAACATTCATTAGTAAGATGTTGTACTGCTTGGGATTGACTCTTAATCTGTTTTCTTTATTCTGTCTACCTCTATCATTCTGATTTGTGTCTTAGGAGAAGTATCCTATTCTATCTCCCAGTCTTTTCATTGATATTTTATTTTGGCAATCTAATTTTTAATTTCTAAGAACTCTTTTATATTGTCTGATTTTTTTCACTTTTCAGCATCCTCTTTTTTAATAGATAAATTTCCTCTCAAGCTTAATTGAGGTTAAGAAATATGACTACCTCATGCCTTGTGATTTTACTCATGGGATTCATTGATCGTTATTTCTGTTCATCTGTACCATCTCTTTTTTCCCCATGCTGCTGGTTATACCACACATAAAAATTGGTTGCCAATTTATATGTAAGAACGAAGAGTCATGTGGATGATCACATGGCATTGATATGAGGTCCTGTGCATTTTTGCAGACTCTGGAAATAAAAAGGCAGACTTCCCTTCACAATGAGCTTATTGCCTGTGACATTGAGGTCTCCCAAATCCAGAATCAGAAGAGCTTTACTCTGTACCAAGAGGACCTAGTAATGTAAACTCTTCCTGGGCAATTGGCTTACTGTATTTGGAGGAGAGACTTTTGTATTTTTTACTATGGGAGGAAACTAGGCTTCTTATGCTTAGGGTGAGGGTGGGGCAAATGGCATGCTACTCATTTTTAAACCTTCCGGTAGTCCTCCCTTCCCCCACCCCTTACGTTTCACAACCTTCTGCCATCTCCAGACTGGGAGCCTCTCCATGATCCACCTGAAAGGCAGGCTCATCCTTACCCTGGAGCTTTCTCTTCAGCACACTCCCATCTGTTTCTGACATCCATATATTCTGGAGTTGCTTGCCCCTATAGCTTCCATCCCTTCTTTCTGGGTGATTATAGGTTTATTTCCTTGTATAATTACACTGCTATTTTCCTGACCTTTGAGAGAGAAGGAAAGGAAAAGGCATGCGACTGCTCTGCTACTCTGAACAGAAAGCCTGAAATTACTTTTTAAATAAAGACTTTATAAATAAACAGATACACGACAAATTATAATACACATTATAATACACATTATAATACACAAAATCTGGAATTGCTTTTATTTTCTGATTCATAAATAGGTGGAAAACTCTTGAAGATTGCATTTTATATTTCTTAGTCTCTTCATATTTTATAGAGATTGTTTTGTCTAATTCCTTTTCTTTACACATGAGGAGACCAGGGCTCTGAGCAGAGTTCTGAACTGACTTGTGGAGAAGCATTTGAGATTTGGAGTAAGATCGGTTCAGTTTGGATTCCAGTTTCCCACTGGCTATGAGATTCTGAGCAAGTACTGAATGTCTCTAAGCCTCAATTCTCTGATCTGTAAAATGAGAACAATGGAAGATGGCTTAGTTGATTTGTTGCGAACATAGAATGAAATTATAGATGTGAAGTGTTTAGCACAGTGTTATAAATAGTCATAACCTAATAAATACTGGTATTATTATTATCATCAGCTTTAAACTACTTGCACACTCAATAAACATTTGTTTTTATGGTTAATAATGATCATCTAATTTGATATCCTTTCACTTTGTGATGTTATAAGTGATATAAGTTGTATAAGGGAAGAGAGAAATAAGTGGCACTTGGTTAGAAAGAAAGATGAAGAGGGAGAATACTGCTGTAAAGAGACAAATATAACAAAGAACATATGAGAAGTAGAGGCAATGTGAGCAGCCCTCATGTTCCAGATGTTTTCATTGTTTTCCCTAAGAAGTTTGTTTGTGACTGACCTGTGTAAATAACAATTATTAAGAACAACATTTAAAGTTTCGACCACAGCAAAATCTGGAATTAGACTGAGAAGGGACGAGACCAAAGCAAATACACTAGTTTTTGGAGCAGTTGGATGGGAAGAAGAAATATATTAGGAAGCATTTTACTTTTCATTATGGATCTCAATAATAGCGTAATTATACAAACAGCCTTCTGAGAACAGAAAACAAAACGAACAACTCCTACATGGGAGACCAAAAGAAGCTTTAGGGTAAACATAAATGAAATAATTCAATGGATGGGAGAAGGAGCTGTCGCAACCAGGATGGAGAGTGGGGTCTTGAGAGAGGACACATTTAACCCCAATATTGAAACCCAGAAATTAATTCTGTAGTTATTATTCAGGGGTGGCGGGAGTGGTGTGGGAAAGAGACACCAGATTCCCTCTTCTCCGTGTTCTATTAACTTTACAGGCTCTTTCTGTTGAGTGTGTGCTTTTCTCATTTGTTTGACCAACACAAGCAGGGAATGAGTAAGCTCTTCCTGGCATACATTTTCCCATTTACCAGGGTCAGTGTTTATATTAATAACACACCACCCTATATGAGGAGCTCTCTCTGTTAACCCCACACAGCTGCTAATTAGCAGGTCACTTGCGGGTTAGAGGTGTGCTTGTGTTGTGCTTCTTGGCTGGCTGTTGTGTTATTATAACAACTGTAAATGCCATATGCAGCTGCCATATGGGTTGTGCTCGGAAGGCTGTTTGTATAATTACAAGCATTAGCCAGAGATGGAGCCTGCCAGCTGACATTCAAGAGGCAATAATAACTTAATTTCCCTCACAACAAATTGGCTCTCTAATAGGGAATTTAGTTATACTCCAAATTTAGGGATGGAGTTATACTCCAGCAAGCACATTTCGGTCCAGTTGTTATCCCAGGGGTAGAACCATCACACCCAGACTCAAATCAGTGTCCTCAGTTGCCTAGGGATTGACCAAGATGTGACATGTACTCCATACCTTTGTGTTTCCAAAGAAAAGATACATCGTCAGATGAGTCAGCTGGCTTAAAAGGGGGATTTGTCAAAATAAGGACATACAGTCTTAAACATGTGAAAAGGTTTTTGCCCACCTGGTATCTTAGTGGGCACAATTTAGGAAATTCTTTGCTTTGCTATAGTGTTTGGAATTAATCAACTTGAGATTTCCTCTGGGAACTTGTTCACTGGGACTCTAACTTGACTGTCTTTCCTTATGTTTTCCCTCAGCCCAAATATCTCTCCCCCATTCTCTACACATCAAATGTTGGTGCATGGCCATTTTCACTGTGGTAGCTTTCTTGATCCTTCTCTCTTATCTCTAGAAGCTATGATCTCTTTCTTCTTGGGTTTTTAGCACTGGGTATAATAACCATAACATTTTATCTCTCATATTATAATTATTTGTGCCCACACCTGTCTCTGAGTCACTAGGAGAATCTTGCATCATCAATTTCTTTCCATCTTGGAAACATCCGTAATGCCTTTCCCTCAGCTGGTGTCAAGAGAAGTTGTTAAATGAGTTTAAAATGTCTTGGGAGATGAGGGTAAGGGGGATCAAATATATGGTGATGGAAGGAGAACTGACTCTGGGTGTTGAACACAGAATGGGATTTATAGATGATGTAATACAGAATTGTACACCTGAAATTATGTAATTTAATTAACAATTGTCACCCAAATAAATAAATTTAAAAAAGTCTTAAAAGGCTTTAATCATTCTATATTTTAAAATATGCATAGAATTTTAATCATGATGGCAAACACAAAGTTAAAAAAGATTAATGAGTTTGATTATTTAACAATAAAGCCTGTTCTGACACAATGTATATAAACAGATTTCTCTCTATATGTACATGTTAGATAATATTTTGTATATATTTTGTATCTATGTATTCATACATTTAGTTCTTCATATCCACATCCATAACCATATCTGTATTTATATCTGCATCAACTGTTTTGGTATTCTGTGTCATTTAAATGAGATTGAAAAACTTTTAATGACCTATGAAGACTTGATATCCTCTGGAATGATAAAAGGAAGTTACAAAACATTATAAAAACTATGAATACATACTTGTATTAAAAATTCTAGTGATAAATATTTATGTACTTAAGTTTAGAAAGATATGCATAAACAATATTGATGGGATTTAGATTACTTTTGCTTTATTTTTCTAATCTGTACTTTCTAAAATGTTTATTACAATGCTTTTGTACTCAGGAGGAAATTATTATTAAAATACACTTTTATTAATATATTTTCAAAGTTTTGAGAAAAATTTTGAGAAAAATAAGAGAAAACATTTTGAGAAAAATAAGAAAAAATAAGAAAAATAAGAAAAAAATTTTGAGAAAAAATTTTAGCATCTCAAATTCTGTCCAGGCCATGAAGTGATGCTGGATTTTTTTATGCGTAATAAGCAGGCTTAACTTATTTTATATGAATTAAATGCTTCAGGGTTGGAGTAGATGATGTGTTTCTGGGTTCACAGGTGCAGCAGGGGTGAGGCAGGAAGTTAAGATAATTTGAAGTGAAAAAAAACCAGTGCTGAGGCTAGAGCAATATTAAATTAAGCATGGACTTTAGTTAGTTACTTGTTTATTTTGTATATATTTTGTAAGAAATTTACACTTAGTTGGATTAGGCAGTAGCAAAGGAGCAGTTAGCTAAAGCTTGCGAAGATTGCACTATATCTAGGCAAGATGCTATTCAATCAATGCACAGTCTTTTAAATCCTTACAGCTATTCTACACAGCAGAGTTTTAAATAATATTTATATCCATTTTTACCATGTCACTATGGCTGAGCTGGAACTCAAAAACAGTCTATTTGACTCGATAGCCCAGACTCTGCCTTTCAAATGGCAAATATTTGTCAATAAAGTGTCTAAGTGTGTTTTGGATTTGTAGTTCTTTAATTTTTGCTCTAAGGCTCCATTTTCTATACAATGTGTTGAGCAAAGGCAGTACTTAGTATAGTGGATGCAATTGATGCCCTGCCTAGATCCCCTTCTCAAGGCCAATGGCACCCTGTCTACAGCCCCTGTGGGTGGTGGCTCCAAATGGCTCAATCAGCCCTTTCCTCACCCCTCACCCCTGCCCCAAATGGGGCTATCCCTCAGTGGAGGGGAGCCATCTTTGATCAGGAGATTGCATCCTCCTTCCTCACCCTGGGGGCCAGAGGTAAATGACCGACTGACACAGGGACATGAAGGACCGCCTCCTTGCCTTGAGGTGGGACCAAATACCTGGTGTGATTTATGCTCCAGGGTTCTCCGTGGGATCAGGCAGAAGCCAGTGTAGAGCTGAGACCACATCCTTGCTCAGTTTTCTTCTTCTGCTTCATGCACCTCCCCTCACTCCCATTCTCCTGAGAGCACTTCCTCCCTCATCATTAGAATGAGAAACTCCCCATCTTAGGCTCTGCATCTAGATGCCCTACCTGAAACATCTAGATATGTAAATACTTAAAAGGAAATATTTTATGGTGTTTTAAATTTCACTTCTGTGACTAAGTGTTTAAGAGTTATTTGTATTTCCTATTCTGTAAACAATCTACTCACAAACTTTGCTCACTTAATACACGATTTTAAATACCGAAGTTTATAATATATTTTAATACCTAGTAGGGTCACATCTTGCTCCCTCCCCCACTGCCTGCTGTCTGTTTGCCACTCTCCTTTCTCAGAGTTTTCCTCACTATTTTTGCTTATTTATTTTTTGCATATGTTAACTCTTGTATCAGGTTGTCTCACTCTCTTGTAAGATCATGTTGAAGTTTTTGTTAGGATTGTAGTAAATGTTCAAAGTAGGATTAGTTAACAATCCTTATGAGGTTGGGTCTACCCAGCTAAAACATGGGAATACTTCATTGATTCAAGATTTACTTTTTGTTCCTCAGGACTGTGTTAGGGCTTTTTTCAGAGAGATTACATTTTCTTAAGTATATTCTAGGTATGTCATTTATTTATTTTTATTTCTGTAAATGGAGTATTTTAGTTCATTATGAATTCTAATCAGTTGTGTTTTCCCATGTGTATGTTACTGATTTCTGCATATTAATTTGTAGTGTGGGTGATGACTATGTTCTCATATTGTAGTGTTTCCGGTTGATTCTTTAGCATGTTTCAGGAATACAATTATATCACCTACAAGTGACAATTTTCCCTCCTATTTCCCAATATTTATACCTTTAATTTCTTGCTCTTGTTTAATAATATTGGCCAGGACCTTCAGAATAAAGATAAATAATTGTCCATCATTGCCATTTGTGTACATTCTTTTGTTGTCTCTGATTTAGGTAGGAATTCTTTTAGTATTTTCCCATTAAGCTTGATGCTGGCTTTTGGTTGAGATAGATATATTTTAGCATCTATGCACCTCTCTATTTTACTAATTATTAATAAGGTAATTGGATTTTCTGTTTAATTAGAAAGGGGGAAAGGGATCAATTCATATCTGAAATTGGCAAAGAAAGAAAGAATCAACATTTAGTCTACCTTTCCTATTTTATCTGTACCACTAAATCATCAAATAGTAGGTAAGCAGAAGCACCTGTTTTTACAGTATTCCAGCTGATTTAATGAAAAAGGGAAGTGAGAGAGTAGACTATCTTTATTTTGCAGTTTTCAATGAGTTAATGAATCTTGGCATTGGGAATCAATGACTGGACATTACCAGAAGAGAAACAACCAGTTCTGTGTTTTCTGATGAAAAACCACGATACTACCTATACCTTGCTAAAGGTATCACTAATCAAACCTAAGTCTGATCAAGCCTCTTGATTTAGATGCTAATATGGAACAAATACAGAAGACAGAGAAACATATTAAACTGTTCCATGAGTATACAATCTGTAAAATCAGAGCTGGGGGAAAATCTACATGTCAAAGGCTTAGGTTCCTCAACAGATAAATTATAAGGAAAATATAGCAAAGGAAGGGGGATCTGTAGAGTAAAAAGAACTTAAAAGGCATATCAATTGTTTAAAAATTGGCAAATGCAGTATAATGTATAGATATACATGGGTGACTAAAACAATAAAGAAATGCAAGGATGAATTGCTATCAAAATCAGGATAGTAGTTACTTTCAGGAGAGGTCACATGGAAGAGCTTCTGGGGTAATTGGCAAGTTTCTAGTTCTTGATTCAAATGGTGACTACAAAGGTGTAGTTTGTCAACTGAAGTTTGTCAACACCAATTCAACACCAACAGGAACCCCCGATTTGGCGTGTGGTGGTGGTGGGGTGTTATTTATTCAGTGAAAACAACTCTGCTATGGAACAGCTCTGCTGAAAACAGCTCAATCATGATACAGCTCAATTATGAAACAGCTTGGCTGTAAGACAGCTCAGGCATGAAACAGCTGAGTCTAAACAGCTCAGTGAGGTAGCTCAGGCAAAGTGGCTCCAGTGTGTTGCAGCTCAGCTCCAAAGAAACTCAGCCTTCACTGGAAACTGAAAGTACACTCCACTGAAGCAAAGGTGAAGCTTGCTTATATAGAGAAGAGTGTCCACTCTCAAGTCCCTGACGGGTCTATTTCTATTCAAATGAAGATTCCAAATCTTCACAGTTTGATTGGTTCAAATAGCACCATACTGATCAGTCAGAATGGAGCCAGTCAGGTTGGTTGGTAAAGATGCAAGGAGAATACATCTGTGCAGGTCCGACTGGATGGGGAAGGTCCGTCCTGTTCATTGAATTTGGTCCTGGGAGCTTTCTTATAAGAGTTGACTCAGATGGCAGGTGCAAAGTGCTGGAGGCTTGGCAGCCCAGTCTGCGGCTTTTTCCTGAAATGCTGTGTGTGTGAGGGATGTCGGTAAACAATGGCTGAACTTGAGCCCAATTAACTATAAGGAGTCCTTTTCGGCAGGTATATTCTTCTTGGGGTCAACAACGTCCTTTTACTAATTTTTGTGTGGTTTTCTATATTTGTGTTTTCTTTTGCAACAAATGGGTTAAGTTAAAATAGAAATGTTAGTGAGTTTGTAGCATTTGTGGAAGAGTAGGCCTGCTGAGTATTCTAAGCAGCCAACTTTACAAAGCTGAAATTTGTCAGGAAGATAGCAATGACCTAGGAAGCCACGTGGATGATACAGGAAGTTTCATGTGGTGGTGTGCTGGTAAGCCATATTTCTGAATAAAGAAGCCCTAATTTGTAGCATTTTGCTCACTTTTATGATGTAGATACTCCCACCATAACCTTTTTCAAGCTCCAAGGTGATGTCCCTGAATGTGGAAATGGAAGATGTGCAGTCAGTTCTCGTCAGCCAGTGAGAACCAATTTCAGGAGGTTGTTGAGTATATCCACTAAGATGCATTCTATCATCTTCCACTTTTGTTTTGGGGTATAACAACTTGTGAAGTGTATTACAATGTGTTTCTATGAACAGAAACATTGATTTGTTTTCATCAAAGATTAAAATAAAATCGGTGGTCATCGTGAGAATCAGGCATGAAGACCAAGGAGACTCTCATACTTGCTTCCTTTCCCAGTTGTACTCTTTAAAAGATGGCAGATTTTATACTGAAAGAGGGACAAAAGTGTCTCACCCTGATCCAATGTTGATAATGTGAGAAATCTTAGAAAAACATTTAGAAGTTGCAGCTGAGCTAGTAAATAATTTAGTGTGTCTGAGTTATGGAAGAGTGATGAGAGAAGGCTAGGGAGCTAGGTGCTTTTTACTCGAGTGATTAAATAATTTCTGCCTCTGGGTTACATGAAGGTGGAGGATAGAAGAAATGCAGCAGAACTGCAAGTACCTATGAGTATGTACTACCCTGTGCGTTAAGCCAACGTATGCCTTATAAGAAAATCAAATTTTATGGTTTAATGACTTTTGAAAATTGATTTAAGAGCGATGAAATATTAATATGGCCTCCCCACTGGTCCCCGTGTTTCTGGGGCACCACGACAGCACCCGAAGCAAAATTTCTCTAGCACTGATATTTTCAAGGTTATTAGAGGCCGAGAATCTGGCTCTGCTTCAGAATCACTCAGGAAAATTGTTGAATACTCAGCTTCCTGGTCCCTAGTTTAGAGACACTGGATCAAAGATGTGGGTCAAGGACCACAAATGTATATTTTCCAGAAAATCGCTCCAAGGAATTTTTACATAACCAGTCCACAGACTGGCATTTCAAGCACTAACTTACTTGATAGGAATATACACGTATATTGAAGCAGAGAGCATGGTAGTAGGGAGGGAGGGCTGGAGTGAATAAGAATGAACAGTACTATCAACTATTTCCCAGTGACCGGAAACAAACCTCAGAAGTGTTTAAAGTGATTCAGCATCTTTTCAAGCATCCCCAGTACTTTTCTCCATGCTCAACAATGGACTCTTTAGTCTCTGGTCTGTACCACCCATCATTCATGTTCAGTTCTTCTAACCTCATACACCTTAATCTAAGAAAAATATTTCTAAGATTACTCTGCTATATTCCTGAGTGTTGGCACTTTATCAGGGGATAAGAACATTAAAGCAAAGACTTTATACTTCATTTATGGGCCTTCAGACACAGCACACACGTAGGGATAGGAGGTGTGAACTTACCTCAGGGAACTTCTCTGAGATGTGAAAAATCATACTTTATATATGACCTTGTATGAATAAAACATGCCGTTCCTAATACTCAGGTAAAAAGTGTGAATAATACAGTGAAGAAGCTTTTTCTTTTAGTTCCCATTAGATCAACGTTTACCCTCATTCTTGTTTATTGAATGAGATACAGTATATTAAGTATCTCGCCCTGTTTCTTGCACACGGTAAACTCTCAGTACAGCAGAGCTCCCTCTCCATTTTCTATGAATCCAATGAGCCTTCAGACAACATAAACAATTTGCAGCTGCTTCAGGAACAGAATTAATCTGGGAATGTAACTAGGCAATATAATTCATAATTGTGTTATGCTTCCAATCCCAAGGCAGGCTGCGGGGTGGAGTCACCAACTGTAAAATCCACAGAGGATCTCATGGAAGCACTCAGAGTGAGTAGGGGTCTTTTCACACTTGGTCACTTGGTCACTTTAGCATCATTGGAACATAGAGAGTTGTGGTTAAGAGCACAGATTTCAGAGTCGGGGAGCACTGGGTGTGAGTCTTGACTTAACGACCTGTGGTCTTAGTTAAGATACTGGACCTCTCTGAGCCTTAGTTTCCTTGTTTGTAAGATTGGTGTGTTGTGTGTGTGTGTGTGTGTGTGTGTGTGTGTGTGTGTGTGTGTGTGTATGTCTTCATAGAGTTGTTGTAGGAAATACTAATGGAATTCAGAAACAGTCCTCGGTATTGTTCTTCAATAAAAATAATTGCTGTTTATGGATTACTGCTTTCTGAATGTGCACCTAGTGTACCCAGACTAGAAGGAAAACAGATGGATCCTTATAATCTTATTTTGAGCTCCAGTTGATGAGAGGCTGTTAACCAAAAACTAACGGTATCTTTCTCTGCAGCATCATACACTACCCCCCCTATTCTTTTTAAAAATATATGTTCTTGTATTATTTAGGTTTTTAATCAATTATTGTATGTGTGAATGTGTGACTGTGCGTGTATGTGTGTGTGTGTGCGCGTTATGTATCAGCGGCTTGAATTTCCCGTCTGCATCTCTTATCTGTAAGGGGAAACTGCAGAGAGACTGTAATTTTAGCAAGCCTCCTTGGTGATTTCTTACATGATGTTTCAGAATCATTCTGAACCGTCTTCCTTTATGTATTCATTCACGTGACCACTATTTATTGAGTGCCAACTCTGTCCCCCAAGCCAAAAGCGTGAGATATTACAAAGAGGGTCCAGGTTCACGAGGACTATTCTGTGGCCCTCCTGCGCTTTTAGTTTATTGCTCAGGAGATAAATCCTGGGGCTGCTGCAGCAGGCACGCTGGCATGAAGGGACCTAATGTCTGCGGGGAACAAAGACCACTTCAGTGAAGATAGACACGAAGGTGTGCTGGGCTGAGCCTTAGTGGTGGAACAGAGTTTTGAGAAGCGAGCCTGGAAAAGTTGGGTAGGGGGCAGGTTGTAAATAACGGTATGTTTTAGACAGTGCCCACCATGTGTCTGGCACTTTGCTTTACAAATGTTATTTTATTTAATCAGCATAACAGATAGGTATTATTATAACCTGACATTAGCACATCAAGCGTCTCCTTTTAATTCCAGCTGGGGCAAAGAAACTTGGAAAACAGAAGCGTTCCCAGCAGGCAGCTGCACCAGGCAGCAGAAAACTGTACAAAGCAAAATGCAGATCCCAAGTCTGAAGTGTCAATTATATTTCTAACAATTACATATGGACTTCATTAGCCAGCTAAATGGTACCTATTTTAGCATCCCGCCAGCTGGAGGGATTTCCAGTAGGAAATGTGAGAAGGGAATAAGTCTAGGAATCTCAGGTTCCCCAGGGTCTTCTGGAATTCCTACAGATTAAGCAAGATAAGTCAGCTCTAAACTCCCTTCTCTTCTTCCTGCCTGCCTCTGTGGAGTCACCTCACGAATGAATAAGACCAGAGCACCTGTATCTGTCCAGAGGGGACCAGGGCTGTTTTATTCGTGTCCCTTTGGAGCTCCAAAGCTGAGTCCCCCTCAGGGACGGTGGGCAGAAGCAGGAAGAATTCATTCAACGCCAGCTCTCTGTGGGAAATTTGTATCTTTTTGACATGAGGGTTCTTTATTATATGCTTCCTATTACATCTTTAGCACAGCTTTGTGTCGGCTTTTCCCATAGGTTAAATATAATGACGGGTAACCTAATCCTGAAGGTAACAGAATAATCTTAGAGGACACAAGGCTCTATTTAATTCTTGCCAAATGACAGAATATACTCAGACTTGGAACAGACCTCTGCAGAACTCCAATAAGTTTTTGTGTCTTGCCGAGTCTGGAGCCAGCGTCTTCCCTTTCTATTCTTTTTCCCGCTCCCAGGCAGGATCTGATTTCACACCAATCGATCCGTAAGAGGATAATGGTATCACAGTTCAAGACAGGCAACCATGGAGAATTGTTTTATATGCTTCTGATACTCAAGAAGGTTCAGTGGCCTGGGCTAGGTCTCAGTTTTCAAGGAGAGTCAATTCCAGGGCAGAAGACAGTATGGCAAAGAAAACAAAAAAACCAGAAAACAAAAAACATGGGCTTTGGAATCAGATTGACATGCTTGGAAGCACAGCTCTGTCTCTTATTAGCTGTGATCTTAGTTAATGTGTGGGCCTGTTTCCTCGTCAGTAAAATGATGATAAACCCATGTTCCTCTTGTAGAAATTTTGCAGGAACAGAATATGTGAAATGACATTAAGAGAGTATATGTGAGGGGTATGTTTTCTCTCTTGGCCTCATGTTGAACATCATTTGAAAATGCCATGAAATAGTGTCTGGTGAATTGTCTTCGTACCCCAGAGAGTGTGCTGCACTGTCCTCTGCACAGCCCATAATCAGTGTTCGACGTTGGGAAATAGATGATATTAATGTTAATGTGCCTAGACATCT
This sequence comes from Rhinolophus hipposideros, assembly GCF_964194185.1. NCBI lineage: Eukaryota > Metazoa > Chordata > Mammalia > Chiroptera > Rhinolophidae > Rhinolophus > Rhinolophus hipposideros. The sequence continues at coordinate 5,752,639 of NC_138066.1, read as the reverse complement.
AGATTCTCTATTTGGGCTCTGGATTTTGTTATATGCAAAAGAAATTTATGAAGAGCCTATTATATAGTGAAATTGATATTGTTTTAGGTGCAGAGAGTCATGTAAAGAAGAAACATGTGGCCCCTGCCTCCAAGGGACTCATCCACCAGTAGGGAAGCCGGGTTAAAATTGTAGGGGCTGTGACAGATGCTTGAGTTGCAGTGAGAAAGTTAAAGTCAATTGGATCAGGGACAGGGAAGAGTCAGAACAGGCATCAAAAAGAAAAATGACCTATGAGCCGAGACTGAGGCTGATTTGCTATTCGAAAAGAAGAAACTCATTGGCAGCAAATTTCAGATGGAGGGAGCTACTTGGGCCAATCAATGAAACTGCCTGGGCGGATTAAGAAATAGTTAAAAGTTCACGGTAACTGGAGCATAGAGAAGGGGACAGTGGAGAGATGAAGTTGGAGAGACACATTGGGGTCAGGTCCTGAAGGATTACATCGGGAATGTTAACAAGTTTGACTATGACACCCAGTATTATTATGGAACCAATGAATGTTTCTCCATAGGAGGTGCCAGAGTTAGATTTGCACTTTAGAAAATTACTCTGTTTACAGTGAGGAGCAAATCTTAGAGGTGAGGTATCTTATTTGCATCTCATGCTTGGGGTTTGTAGGATTTCTTGAGTCCATGACTTGAAGTTTTCCATCCATTTCAGAAAATGCTTAGCCATTATCTCTTCAAACATTGCTCTGCCTCATTCTCCCTCTGCTGTTTTTTTCTGTAACTTTTTATCATGGGCCATAGGTCTCTTAGAATCTTCTTAAAATTTTCCATCCTTTTGTGTGTGTGTGTGTGTGTGTGTGTGTGTGTGTGTGTGTGTGTGTGACTATGTAAACTGTTTTTTGTAAATAAAGCTTTATGAGAACACAGCCATGCCCATGCATTTGAGCATTGGCTATGGCAGCTTTTACATTTCAATGGCAGAGTCCAGTAGTTTTGGCACGCCCATGGATATGCAAAGCCTAAAATACTTACTATGTAGACATTTACAGAAAAAGTTTGCCAATCCCTGGACTAACCAGTTATTAAACACATCTACTGAGTTCTTTATTCCAGCTACCATTTTTAAGTTGCACATTTTCTAATTGATTATTTTAATCATTTTTATTTCTCTGCTTAAATTCTACATATATGAAGTTTTGAACATACCAGTCACAGTTGTTTTAAAATCCACTAGTTCGGGGGCAGATCAACTTAATTATTCAGGGGTTGACCTGAGAAGAGGCTGTCCTTCAGTCTCTGTGAAGGCTTCTCTCTATTTTGTGAAAGTGGGTATATTTCTTGAATACCCATACTTTTCGGAAAGAGCTCTATAAAAGTCATAATGAAATCCAGAGTTGTTCCCCAGATCCCTTCTTCTTGGTGGGCTTTGCACTCCATTTCCCATTCCTCACCCAAAGTAGATTAAGCTGTGCTCAGCTTCTAAACCATTGCTTTTTATTTAGTTTTTTACTTCCCAGCTGCCGCCTTGAATCAGCAAATAATGTGAAGGGGAAGCTAGTGCCCTTATCTTTGCCTATTCCTTCTCTACCAGATCATGGTCCTTTAATACCTCTTAGCTGAGTAACTCTTAATGAATTTCTTTGTATTTTTTTGGGGGGGGTTCTGATTATTATTGGAAGGAGGATTGCTCTACAACTAGCTACTCTGCCATTACTGGAAGTAGAATTACAGATTTTTAGGGAACATGTAACAAGACACAGCAATGTGAGACCAGGTCAAGAGAAATTGTAACCAGTTAAGAAATAAGGGTGACTTGACCAAAGATTGTAGTAATGAGAAGGATATACAGATGGCAAGTAAATATGTGAAAGATATTCAGCATCTCTAGCCATCAGGGTATTGCACATTACAGCCATAATGAGATACTACTGCATACTTACCATAATGGCTAAAGTAAAAAAAAAAAAAATAGGGACAACCAAAAATGCTGGTTAGTGTGGAGAAACTATTTCACTCCTACATTGCTGGTGAGAATGTAAAATGGTATAGTCACTCTGGAAAACAGTTTGGCAGTTTCTTATGAAACTAAACATTGAATTATCATCCCACCCAACAATTACACTCTTGGGCATTTTACCAGAGAAAAGAAAACTGATATTTTGTACAAAACTATGTGTATGCATGTTCATAATAGCTTTATTTGTAATACTCCCAAACTGTAAACAGCCCAGGTGTCGTTCAACAGGTGAATGATTAAACAAACTGGTACATGTATATCGTGAAACACTACTCAGCTATACAAAGGAGCAGACTGTTGATTTGTGCAAAAAACCTGGAAGAGTATAAAGGGAATTATGCTTAGTAATACCAAAGGTATTACATGCTCTATGATTGTCAATATCTTGGTTGTGATATTGTACTGTGGTTTTGCAAAGTGCCATCATTAGAGGAAACTGGGTAAAGAGTAGAAGAGATCTCTATGTATTATTTCTTACACTCTCTGTGAATCTATAATTATTTGAATAACATTTTAATTAAAACTAACAAAACAACAAAAATAATATCACTTAGCAGAGTTCCACAAGTTTTTTGTTTTGTTTTGTTTTGTTTTGTTTTTTAAGATTTTGTTGGGGAAGGAAAACAGGACTTTATTGGGGAACAGTGTACTTCCAGGATATTTTCCAAGTCAAGTTGTTGTCCCTTCAATCTTAGTTGTGGAGGGTGCAGTTCAGCTCCAGATCCAGTTGCCATTGCCAGTCGCAGGGGGCACAGCCCACCACCCCTTGGCAGAGTGGAGGAGTCAAACCGGCAACCTTGTGGTTGAGAGCCCGCACTCCAACCAACTGAGCCATCCTAGGAGCTCAGCGCAGCTCAGCTCAAGGTGCCAGTGTTCAATCTTAGTTGCCCGGGGCGGAGCTCACCGTCCCCTGGGATTCGAGGAGTCTAACTGGCAACCTTGTGGTTGAGAGCCCACTGGCCCACGTGGGAATTGAACCAGCAGCCTTTGGCATTAGGAGCATGGAACTCCAATGGCCTGAGCCACCAGCCCGGCCCCACAAGTTTAAAAAAAAATGTTTTTGCATATTTTGTCACACACATGTTTGAAAACAAGAGGCACTTTATTATACAACAATTGCACTTTCTGCTTCTGTCAACCAAGTATATAATTCAGCGTTTTTATTTGTATACAAAATAATCCTCTGTGTTTTATTTCAGCAGAAGTATCTATTAAAGGATACTAAGTAGTTTTAAGGCATCTCCAGGAGAGCCAGGGCTCTTCCTAGTGACAATGCAGAGGGTACCAAAAAAAATGTATACACATTTAAAGAAAGGAAAACTATTAGAATTGTAGTACTCAATATATACCAGTAACAAAAGATGAATGCAACTCATGTTTGACTTCTGCAATTACCAGAGGTGCTCAAAGTGGTTACCGTCAGTGCCCAGATTACAGCGCACTACTGCTTGAGCCATGCTGACCAAAGTGTCCAGTATATATATATTTGGCAGCCACCAGTATATAACTCCAGACTGAATGACAAATCTCTGATACTGCTACCCTGAAGAACTGGACACCTCCGCTGTCATGCCTGCTAGTAGATGGCTGCAGGGGGCAAGACTTTTGACTTTTCTTGATACTTACTTCTGAGTCCAAATGTCTTGTGGATGAGTCTAATTGATAAAACCTAGACACCATATCTGTATCTTTGCTACAAGGGAATATGAGGATAGGAGTTTTCTCCTTCTGCCTTAGGAAGGAGTATCACTTAATTTGGAAAATGAGCAAAACATAGGAAGCATGAGTAAAAATATTGGATGAACATAAATTACAAATGCCCACTACAGTTCACCCCTTGGCTTATCTTTTCAAATAAAGACACTCTTTTATAAGATAAACCAACTATTCTTCATATCAGCAAAAGTAGAATCACTTATCTTTCCCGAAGTGGAGCATTGACAATCACAGGCTTTCTGGATGATGGTCATTCCTCCTCTGACTCAATAGCTATTTTCTTTCTTAATCATTTGTAACCAATGCACTAAATTATGAAATTCACCACCATCAGCAGATGCTATAGGAAATAGCAGAGTAAGAACAATGGTCATGAAGCTATCATTCGTATTTATTTATTTTTTTACTTCCTCCCTTTGTAATCATTCACCTAATCAGGATTCTTTACTTGGCAAGGGAACCCAAACTTGTATAACTAAGGGATTTTAAAATTTGGAAATCCTGGATACTTGGAGTTTCTACAAATTTCCTATTAACTTTTACCACAAAAGAATTGCAGTGATATGAGAGCTCCCCAGAAGAGTCTCTCCATCAATGGTATAAACTTCACATGAGAGAAAGGATGAAGGTGTGAACTCCGCCTTCATTGTAGCCCAGCAAGCCCCAGAATCAGATTCCGTAACGTACATTGGCTCCATTCACCCTGCATTACCAGGGATGCAATTCTTTTGTGGTCAAAGTTTTGACTAGTTTATGGAAATCCCCGTTATGGCTCTCATGGCTGCGTCTAATTAGAAAAACCAAGATTGCATGCTTGTACCTTATTAATTAGGTTGTCTGAGAATGCAAGTTCTTGCTTCTATTTTGGGAAATGTTCAAAGCATAGGAATGGGAGTCTGATTTATGTCAACTTTATAGAGCATTTAACCAAACATTTTATGCACTGCTTACAAGTTAAAACTTCTGATGCATTTTATACTATATTGAAAAGGGAAGGAAAAAGAGGTATAAATGGTGAATAGAGAATACAGAAAGATTGGAATCCAGGGGATTAACTTTGGTAAAAATTTCCTTTGGGTGGTAGCATGATAAAACATGTGAGGTTCAATTAACAGTGATTATGGCATTTCCCTAGCAAGACTTCACTTAGTTTCATCGTAGGGGGCTGTCCAAGTCTTTTACTCTGAGTTAATGCCTTTCATCATTACCCCAGTGACCCCTTGTATCTTATCAATTATCATCCAAATAATGAAGAATTCAAGTGCTCTTCTGAGGCTTGAGGTGTTGGTATTATACTAGTAATTAGACATATGTGTTATTATCAAATTTTCATAACCCAAATTTAGAAACTGAAAAACAATCTCGTTGATGTGGTCCAGAAAAGCTCTCCACTGCTTACAGAATAACATCATCCTCCATAACATGACACCCACCCTTTATTATCTCCTCTCCATCTTACCATAGCCCCTATGCTGTAGAAACATCAGATTTTTTTCCTGAACACTTTACTTTTAAATATACACGTTTTTATTTGTGTACTTTCCTCCTCCCAACCTGCTATTATCCCCTTTCTCCTCATTAACATTTTAAAAATCTGTATGACCTTGATAGGGTGGAAGGGGGAGGAGGGAATGCCCTTTAACACATGTGTTAATGTCTATGAAATGTCTAGCATAGTTTCTTTTTCACATACTCAGTAAAATTTAATTATTTCACCTCTTCCACTTCTTACTTATTGGGTGAAGCTTATTATTGGGTGAAGTTTACTTATTGGGTGAAGCTCTTAATCTTTCCAGTTGAAAGAAATTACATTTTCTTTTGTTATAGTAACAACTATTATGAATTTGAATGTGTCGAGTCAACTAGATATATGTACATCTAAGTGATATGTAATTTTTAATGTTTTGCAAATGTATCTAAACCCTATCACATATTCATTAACTTCCAGTTTCATTCAAATATGTTTTTGAAATCTGACTTGAAATCCAGCTTTCAATGATACATGTGCTAAGTATATTTATTTATTTGTTTTTCCTTTCAAGGACATGTCTTCCTTTGCCTTCCGTCCCTCCCCCCCGCTTCTTTCCTTCCTTCCATAAACTAGGCTGAAATTAACATCATATATGTTGTATCTGTCAAGGATAAACCAGAGAAACAAGACCAATAGGAGATACATATTAAGAAATTTATTGTAAGGAATTGGCTTACACAACTGTAGGTCTGCCTAAGGTAGGTTGTTAAGAAGGGCCAGACTAGAACTTTCAGCTATAGTGTAAAGCTGCTGTTCAGGGGTAACATTTCTTCTTCAGGATAACCTCAGCTCTGTAACTGATTAAATCAAGCCTCCGCAGATTGCCTGGGATAATCTTTACTTAAAGTCAACTGATTATGGACTATAATCATATCTACAAAATACATTTATAGCGACACCTAGATTAGTTTTTGATTGAATAACTATCCAAATGGACAAGGAAAACTGACCATTGTACACATCTTTATGTGGATAAATGAGAGATTCCATAGGTTATATATTCAAAAGTGAAATTACTACATCACTGGTATAGCCATTTTCAATTTTATGAGATACTTCATGTGGCTTCTTAAAGTGACTGAACCAATTTACACTCCATTATTAGTTATGATAATTGCCATTGCCTCTTATTCTAGCCAAAGGTTGATATCGTTGGACTTTCAAACTTTGCCAGTCTTTTGAATATGAGATTGTACTGCATTATTGCTTGAATATGTTTTTCCCTGATTACTGTTAAGGATGAGCATCACTCATATGTAGTTTTCTATAATGTTAAATATGTGCTCTTTTTATTTTTTGAATAGTGCACAGTTGCTTTTTACCTATTTTCTACCACTACCTCTCTTGTTTTTTAAATAAGTCACAGCTTCAAGTGTTGAACTGCATTATGGTTTATACAGATGAGAATAACGAAGAAGGAGCTTGAAGACGTGTGGGATGACCACTGAAGTCCCCAGTGTACATGATGATGACAGGTCCTATAGGGCAATAAAGAATAAATGGTTCAGCATCGTATTAGTTTTCGATTGTTGCATAACAAATCACCACAAGCTTAGTACAAGCTTAGTGGCTTACAAACACACACAACACAAATTTATTTTTTTATTTTAGAAGAATTATTATTGAGAGTCCTTTGGCTACCAAACATTTTGGGAAAGTTCACATGGACAATTTAAATTATTTTTTTTAAATAAGGGAATACTGAGGAATAGTGTATTTTTCCAGAATCCATCAGCGCCATCTCAAGTCGTTGTTTCTCAATCTAGTGGAGGACGCAGCTCACTGGCCCACGTGGGAATCGAACCTGGCAATCTTGGTGTTATGAGCACTGCTCTCTAACCACTGAGCAAACGGGCCGCCTGCGCTGCCCTCCCTTCCCACCCACAAGCCCCCGCACCCCCCCCCAACACTCATTTATTGTCTTACAGTATTTGTGGGTCAGGAATGTGGGCATAGCTCAGCTGGGTGCTCTCTTTGGGGTCTCAAGGCTGTAGGCAGGGTGGACTGCATTCTCCTTTGGGGGAGAATCTACTTCAAGCTCATTGAGGTTGTTGTCAGAATTCAATTCCATGCAGGTGTATGACAGCCACCATTTGTGGTAAAATTTCAACATTTGTTGGCTGTGGTCTCAAGTTCTACAGGCCACCTTCAGGTGCTAGAAGCTACTGTGTTTCCCCGAAAATAAGACCTAGACAGACCATCAGCTCTAATGCATCTTTTGGAGCAAAAATTAATATAAGACCCAGTATTGTATTATATTATATCATATTATATTATATAGACCCAGTCTTACATTATAGTAAAATAAGACCGGGTCTTATATTAATTTTTTGCTCCAAAAGATTCATTAGAGCTGATTGTCCAGCTAGGTCTTATTTTTGGGGAAACATGGTACCTGCAATTCCTTGCCAAGTAGGCTTCTCCAACATGGACACCTATTTTTTCAAGTCAGCAATAAGAGTCTCAACCGGAGAGGGCTCAGTTCCTATTTGAGGGGTTTTCACACAATCAAGTCAGGTCCACCAGTATAATGTCCCTTGTGATTGACTAAAAATAAATTGATTTGGGACCTCAATTGATTTAGGCTTTTACATCTGCAAAGTCCCTTCAATTTTGCCATATTCTATTGCTAGAAGCAAGTCACAAGCCCTGTACAAATTCAAGAGGAAGGAATATACTAGTTATGAACATCAGAGAGTGGGAATCACAGGGGAATCCTTGGGTCTGTCTGCTGCCAGAAGCATCGTGTCAGGTCCCAGAAGAAGACACACAATTGCAGTTGCTTCTTCTTGCCATGAATGGTTTGTGGACCCCTCCCACAGGCGTTAAAAAGAAGAAACTGAGCTGTCATGAAAATAAAACAAAGAGAAACAGAAAGCCATAAGCAGTAGCTTTATGTTACTATATTACATGGTCCAAAGTGGCAATGTAGTGACTATGTTGAGTAATTCCATGGTAAAATTTCAGCAACAACCATCAAAGGAAGAATTCACGTTACACCTATATTTAAAAGCAACTTTCTTTTATTCTGATCCACAGGAGAAATAATGGATGAGTACACCCATGTCTGAATGTTAACTGTGGGCAGCATACCAACTGGCTCAGTCTCCCTCACTGTGTGACATCATGCTCCTTACTCAACCAGCCACATGAAGAGCCTGTCAGATAAGGCTGGGTCAACGCCGAAGAGGCTGGAGGCCCATGATTACATCACAGCTCATCAGGCTACATCCCTCAAAGCTGTAAAGACCTCTGTCATCCTCAATCATGAGAAACAGCAGCTGTATTTGACATCTGCCAAAGGCTGTGTCTTTTACCCGGAGTTTTGTGGGCCACTTTAGATTTACAGGAAGATCTCTTTGATTTTTGGTGAAAACAAAACAAAGAAAAGAAAACAACACAAACAAAACTCAATTGTCCCCTGAGATGACAATGATCACACAATGGATTTGCCTGAGTGTGTGTCGAAGGGCAGCAGTAGCTTCCTTACAGACACAAGAAGAGGAAGCCCGCATTCTGTGGATTAGAAGCTAAGAGCTTGGGCTTTCTGAAGCTCAAATGGAAAATATATTGCATGTGAAGGGGCTCAGGAACAAATAAACCACCACTGAGGTACATGGGAGTGGCCTCTGGTACATTTCGAAAGCGTAAGGTGGAATTCCAGAGAGACCTCAGATGCTAGGATGAGGTCTGTCTCAAGAGCCTCAGAATGTCCTGACACATTTGGGGTTGTCCTGAAACCTCCTCTGCTATGTGGGGCAAAGAAATCCAGCATACCTCTCACACACATTTTCTGCATGTCATTCTCCGTATCCACTCTAAGAACACACTTTATGACATGAGGGCTTCCCGTCAGCATAGGATGGATAAAAGTCACCTCCAGATAAGGTGGCAGGAGGGGACAAATCAACCCCCCAAATAATTTGTTCACTGGTGTTTAGCCTGTGGTACTTCTAAAAATGATGGAAAGGAAAAAGCCTGGAGACAGCAGATGGTAGTCCTTCCCTCATTAGCTCACTACCTGTAGCTCCGTCACAAAGTAGTCTAGGTTAGCTCACATATGAGGTCAAGGTCACCCATAACCAGTCCAATGTGCAGATAAGAGACATGGCAGGATTATCTTTTTTAGGAGCAACTTCAGAGCCAGCTCTATTATAAAAGCAATGGTCCCTCATGTAGTAGGGAGGTGGACATTGTGCCAAAAACTGTGGAGGGAAGTGGCATGAGGCCATCATGGAAACAGCAAAGGGTGGTGAGGAGCTGGATGGAGATGACCAGGACCATATTTGAACCCAAGGAGACAGTCATCTTGGGAACCTATAAAATAGGAACCAGAGCAGGAAACTGTGGTGGGGACATAGCTCAGGGAAATACCCCTTGAGATCCAACTTTATTGGTACAGTATAAAGACTACCACACAATCTCAGAATGAAATGCTATCTTCTACTTGAATTTCCATGTGACAGGACCTAGTAGTGAGCTTACTGCATGTTCTGTGATGTTCGCTGTGCTGTGGCCTGGGCCCCAGTCACATGGAGCCCCTTTTCACACCATGCTCACGAGTGCTCTTACCTGCCTGAAACCCTTGTGGATTTGTTTTCCCAAGGCTATTGTGGGGACAGAGCCCCAGAAAGCAGTTTCCAGGCTCTCGGCCTCACATAGAAAGATGCTGGCTCAGGTAGTAAATGGCCATCAACTGTGATTGGATGGCCATCAGCTGTGGCTAGTTGGCCGTCAGCTGTAACCAGTGAGCCATTGGCCACTAATATAACTGCCATGGCTACGCTAGCAGCAAATGGGGGGCTAGCAAGAAGATGGTGGCTGAGCCTGCAAGCGGTGCAGTGAGGGTTGCGAACAGTGTGGCTCCTGCTTCTGGTGACTCCAACCCAGTCGCCAGCAAGAATATAGTAGTATGACTCCCCTACCTATGGCTCCGTGGGTGTTCCTTTTTGGCCTAGCCATATCCTGCGTTCTCATGTGGGGAGCGGGAGCTGAGACCCCACATGACACTATCTATGGCTGAAAATCACAGATTGCCAGCTGGAAAACACCACCATCACGGTCTTCTTCTCCATTTCCTCCTCTTTTCCTGAAGATCCCTGAACATGGTGAATGTTAAGTCCAGTCCACAGGGAAACCAAGGACAGGACTTGTATCCAATTGGGGTATTCAGGGGAGGAAGAAGCCACTAGAATAGAAAAATCTGTATCATATACATATTCTTAATGTATAATTTAGTTTCCCCAATATATTTGGTTCAACTGCTTAAGAAATTTTAAGTGTATTTGCATGTGTGTGTGTACAGAGGAGAGTAGGGGGAGGGGAGAGTTGGGGGGAAAGGACAAGTAATTTCATCACCACCTAATAAGCCAGACCGAAGTGTGGTTGTCACATTCTTTCTCACCAACGCATGAAGCCGGAGAACCATTGCCTATTCACTGCCATCAAGGGCTACTTGAATATTCACCTTGAGCATGATGAAGCTTTCCAAATAATGATTTAAGAAAATAATTGTTCACTTAGCAACTATAAAATTACATCAAGTTTTCCTGTGTTTAAGAAAAAGATATAGCTCTCAAGAAACAAAAAACTCAGGAGCCAAATAAAGACAGAACTGGAAGTCCAGAACCGGTTTCCGCTGGGGAGGATTAAACTGTAAAATATCATGCATATTATTTTATATATATATATATCATACAAAAAAAGAGAGAGAGGTAAAGAAATAGCAACTTGATTTTTTTTTCTTGAGGCCAAATCAAAGTTTCTGCAAACTATGTTGGTTACAGCAGTACTGCTGGAAATGTTTAATAACTGTTTGCCAGCTTCTTAACAAATATTAATCTTTAGACTTGAGATTAAATAAACATTTATTGATCGCCATATTTTCTCAGGCATGGAGTACATAAACTCATTTAAACCTCACCATATTCCTTTGAAATAAATATTCTCATCAGTTAAGGAAATTGAGTGCCAGTGGGTTTAAATAATTTACTAAAGATCACATAACTCCTAAGTCATTGAGTGAGAGCTCAAGCCAGGTATGGTTCCAAGTAAGTTAATGAATCCTTTGGTATGGGTGGGAAACAAAATGAATTATTTTTGGAGGGTATTCTAAGGAAATTATTTCAAATAGCCCATATTACTCGAGGTGGCATATTCAAAGAAACAGAAAAATCAGTAAAAGGAAAACATGCGCTGGCCATTCCTTTTTTTAGTATGTCTGTTCTGTTATAGGAAAAGTACCATGATCCCCAGAAAAAGGGTTCTTTTACAAAAGCTCAGTGGGGTCCTGTGGGCCCTGGCTAGCTTTAAGTCTAACTTCAACTCTCTAACACATAAAAAGCTCAGGACATTCTAATTGTCTGTGCTTTAGCAAAAATAAAAAAAGGAAAATTAATTTCTTCAATTGCTAGATCATGAGAACTATTCTTTACCTCAGAATGCCCCATATTTCTGACTATAAAACAAGACTTTCAATGATATTTGATAATTCTAACACCAAAATACCGTGGATGGAACACTAAAGATGTGAAGATGGCAGGCAATGAAGCCAAAATTAGCATTGCCAATGTCACAACAATATTTTTCCTGAACCAGATCCCCAATGGGCATCTGAATTCTGGGTCTCAGACCAAGTCAAAAAAAAAAAAATCTCATTTTTTTTTTTTTAAGAAATATATAGCTGTGAGATATTTCACAATGACTTTTATGTTTTATGTAATACATCACAAATATTTTTAAACACACTGTTAAAATGTCTTTTTAATGTTGCTTTCCAAGGGAATAAATTATTGTTAATCCCAAATCTAAAGTCCAAATCTAAAGATAAAATTAAGCAATAGTATTATTTTAAAAAGTGTTATTTTTAAGTTTATTATATTAACTTACAAGATTATTTAGCTATGCAGAGATATTTGTGAGACAAAAATATTTTAAAAAATTATTTGACTTCATTAAAAATATGTATATACTAATATAATTTTTTATTCTTATCCTGTATCATGGATGATAAGTTGTTCTAAGATATGTTTTGTTTCAACTAATTGTATCAATAGAATTCTTTAACTGAACAGCACTGTTTAAAACTTCCACTTAATAATACAGGTTATGATATCTCAAATACAAAATGAAGATAGAAATTGCATAAAGAAATATTTAAGAGCGAAAACATAAATTAGCTCAATCTTTATTTCTCATTGAAAACTTTCTGTATTTTAAAATAGAGTTTTTAAACATCTTATTTACTGGGTGATTTTAAAATAAAAAAATCTATCATAATCTTATAACAAATGTACAAACATCTGATGTCTAAATTAAAAAAACCAAAAAACAAAACCAAAAATCCCTGTTTCTGTTTTTATTTCATCTCCTCCCTCTCTGAGTTATCAATGTGTGAAACTTAGTATATATTCCCACAACTTCATCCTTGCTTAGTTATATACAAGCAATTACTTAACTAAGTTTTTTAAATGAACCCTTCCAATACACATTACTTTGTAAACTGCTTTTAGTTTTACACATATATATATAAAACTATGTAATATATATATATATATATATACACACATATATATATATGTGTATATATAGTTTAACTAACTATAAAAGTAACACCTGTACATTGCAGCATTTGGAAAATTAGGGAATAGAAAGAAGAAAATAGAAATTACCAATAATTTGATTACTCAAAGATGGCTACTATTTCATGTCCTTTTTGTTACAATTGTTTTATATTGAAGTGGTTTAGAACTCATAGAAGTTGTGAGAATGCTAGAGTTCCCACAAATCCCTTCACTGAGCTTTCCCCAGTGATAACATGTTACATAACTGTAGTACATTGTCAAACCAGGGCACTGCCACTGGTACAGGACTAGTAAGTAAACTAGAGACTTCATTTGGATTTCACCAGGTATTTTTGGTATATATATTTTCTGAAATTTTATCATATCTTTAGATTTGTGTATCTATCATCACAACCAGGTTGCAGAACGGACCCATCAACACAAACTCCCTCATGCTACCTCTGAAGTTTCATTCTCCCCACAACTATAACCAATGGCAGTCATTGATCTGTTCTCCGTCTCTACAATGGTATTACCTTGAGAATGTTTCACATTTTTTAAATAAAAATTTATATATTTAATATATAAATAACATATATAAACATTATATTTATATGAGAATTATATTTTAAATAATATGTAATTTAAATAATACATACTATTTAAATAAAATATTATTAAATATATTTAATATACAAATTAAATAGAAATATATTTAAATATTTGTTTTTTATATATTTATATATTTTCTATTTCATTTAAATTTAAAAATTTTACACACACACATACAAACACACACACACTTGATCCTTGAACAATGTGGAGGTTAGGGGCCCTGACCCCCCACAATCAAAAATCCGTGTATAACTTTTGACTCCCCTGAAACTTAACTACATTCATCCCTTTGTATCTGAGGGGCACTGGTTCCTAGACCCTTGTGGATACATGTGTTCAAATAATTTTTTATCATATAGATTGCAAATCTGTTTTAAAAAAGCTATTTTTGTAGCTCCAGTTTCATTACTCTGCTCTCAATTATGAAGCTAGATAATTTATCAGATTTATTGACACCTGATAAAAGTTTACCCCGGACCCATCCAAAAAAGAAATCCTTAGTTTCCTCGGGATGCTCATAAAACTGTGTGCTTTCTTCTGCTAAAACAGAAATTATTCCCTTTTATTTTCATGGCTCCTGAAGGCAACCATGGATTTTTTTTTTTAACTGGAAAACAAGCTGTGTAATATTACAATAGAGTACTCTCAATATTTGTCTAAGTTTCTTTATGCTGTCCCCAGTTTTTGGTCAGCAACTGGTTCTATCACTGCCAACATGGCCTTTGTAGGTGGTTGCACAATCAAACTCTGTTTTTCCTGACAGCAATATCCAAATGCAGAACTTAAAGCATTTTGTAGCAGCACCAAATTCTGCATGTATTATTCATTTCTACAAAGGTACATTTGCAAATTGCATTTTGAAGATAGCCATAGGGCACTTCTCATTGGTCTCTAATGTAAATGTAAAAATGTAGCTCTCCAAACAACCATAGCTTTTGACTTGTGGTGTGTGTTTGGAAAACAAAACATTTAGGCATTGGCCCAAGTATAAAGTGGAAATAAGCCCTACAAGGCAGATGTTTACCATCCCTAAATTGATGACCATAGGAGTTCATGGGTACTCCAGCTGTTAATATCCTCTAGTTTCAGAGAGAAGAGAGTCACTTAAAATAAAATCTCTTTGCCTCTGTAAAACACAGTTGTGAGTGAAAAGACATTTTATTTCAGAAACATAATCTGCTGATGACTTATTTAGGAATACATGGAATCCAAGCTCCTATTCTATTCTCCTAAGGAGTGGAAGAGCATTTCCTAAATGAATGAATTGTTAAAAGAATAGCCAAGATATGGAAGCAACCCAAATGCCCATCAATAGATGCCTGAAAGAAGAAGAGGTGGTACATGTGAGTATACAATGGAGTATCACTCAACCATAAAAAAGAATGAAATCTTACCATTTGCAACAACATGGATGAACCTAGAGAATATTATGCTAAAGTGAAATAAGTCAGACAGAGAAAGACAAATACCATATGATCTCACTCATATGTGGAATCTAAAGAACAAAATAAATGAACAAACAAAACAGAAACAAACTCATAGATACAGAGAACAAACTGCTGGTTGCCAGAGGGGAGGGGGGGTTAAGGAACTAGATGAAAAATGTGAAGGGATTAAGAAGTACAAATGGGTAGTTACAGAATAGTCATGGGGATGTAAAGTAAAGCATAGATAATATAATTAATAACATGGTAATAACTATGTATAGTGTCAGGTGGGTACTAGACTAATTGGTGGGATTTCTGCATAAATTATATAAATGTCTAACCACTATGCTGTACATCTAAAACTAATATAAAATAATATTGAATGTCAACCATAACTAAAAAAAAAAATTAACTAATTTAAAAAAGAATATATAAATTAATTTAGCAAAACTTTATTCATAATATATGTTAGGCACTTTCTTAGATGCTCAAGATATACCAGACACAATTCACATGGAGCTTAGAGTCTAGAGGAAAAAGAAAGACATTATTCAAAACATATAAAAATATACATAATTAAAATGAAGGTAAATATTTTAATGGGAAAGTAAAGGTGCTATATGAAGGTGTGTATCTGTGATTTGCACTATCCTGGGAGTCAGTGAGAAATGACATTTGATTTGAAATCTAACTAATGATTAACTGAGTGTAGAAATGAGGAAGTACATTCTAGACACAGGAAACAACCTATGCAAAAGACCAGGTGGCAGGAGGAAAGAGGACCTAACTGTCCATGAGAGAAGGCCAGGGTAGCTGTGGAGAGGTAGTGAAAAGGAAGATGGTAGGAAAGTTAGGCAGCGAGCAGACCAATGAGGGTTTGTAGGCCACGTTATAGTATTGTGGCTTTGCCCCAAAAAGATTAGGAAGTCACTCAAGGGTTTTAAGTGGCACTGTATATCAGACTTGTGTTTCAAAAGATGGCTCTAGCTGCTGCATGGAGACCTATTTGGAGTGGGATCTGATTGAAAGTTAAAAAAATCTTGAAAACAAATTGTGACAGGAGTCCGCGTGAGGAGCAATGGCTAAGGTGGTGACAGTGGGTATATGTGGGAGATTTTCACTAAAGACAGCAAGAAGTATTGAAGATACTTGGGTCTCTAGCTTGAATAGCAGTGTGGTTGGTGATGGCATTCATGGAGATGAGGAAACTTAGAGCAGGTTTGGGAGTTAAGTCCAGTTTCAGACATGTTCAGTTTGAGGTGGCTTCAAGACATTCTAACAAAGGTAAGTGGGCTGCTGTATGTGTGTTTCTGGAGTTCACAAGAAAGACCTGCTTTAGAATTACAAATTTAGGAGACTCTGTCATTCAGATGGTAACTGAAGCAATGGGTGTGTGGGCTTTGACTTCTCAGCATTTATGGATTTGAGAGTAGTTTTAAGCCCAAACCATGGGAAGCCCCAATAATTAATGTTAGAGATTCAGCCTACAAAGAGAAGTATCTGCAAAGGAAGGAGTATTATCAGGAAAATGTGATATCATAAAAGTCAAGGGGAAAAAGTGCCTTAAGAAGAGAATGCTTAAATAATGTCAAGTATCTCTGAGAGGTCAAGAACTAAAAGGCTTAAAAATAACGTTAAGTTTAAAATATTTTGTTGATTATTGAAACAGGTTTATCTTTTCTCACAATTCCACCCCAGGCAAGAACTACGACTAAAAATAATTTCTTGGTCTTTCTATCAAAAACACAGGGGGCTGTCAATAAATCAGCCTACTTGACAATCTGGGGTTCTTTGCAATCTGAAAATTCATGTCACTGTAAACTTGTAACTTTTCAGTCTTAGAAAATTCTACTTCATTAATTTCTTCTTCTCCATCTTCTCTATTCTCTTTTTGGAACCCCTGTTGCTGGTGGACTCATTTCAGTCTTCAACTTTGGTCATGTAACACAGTGCAGCATCACTTTCCTGTTCTTCCCACCTAGTTGTAAATTGTCATCCCAGAAGGGATGCAGGCGGTGGGACAGGATAAACTTGGTGATCAGTAATGTGATCGCCTCAAAAAGTAACACTCATCTGATAAAGGAATGGCCACCTGGTCATCTGCTACTGCTTCTTCTTTTTTATTAGTTTCAGGTATACAAAACAATGTAATAGTTAGACATGTACACACCTCACAAAGAGGTAACCCCCTCCCCCAATATACTACCCCTCTGATATCGTATACAGCTGTTACAATTCCATTGACTTTATTCCCTATGCTGTACTATATATATATATATATATATAGTTATACTTGACATTCAATATTATTCAGCTTCAGCTTCAGGTATACAGTGCAGTGGTCAGACATCTACATAGTTCACGAAGTGGTCTCCCTAATAAGATAAGTGCCCCATCTGACACCCTACAAAATCTTTACAATATTATTGGTTATGTTCCCCAAACTGTCTTTCATAACCCCGTGCCAATATTGTGGCCACTAATTTGTACTTTCTAATCCCTTCACTTTCTCTGATTGGTAGCCCTAGATTTCCAGTCTGTTTGCAGGAGGTCTGTGTTTAATGTGGAAGAGCCAGGATTTGTCTTTCTCAATCCACTTGTATTAGGGGGCTATCAATCCTTCAAGTTACAGGTATCATATCATCTATAGTTTTCAGGCATTATGTTGCCTATCATTTTTAGTATGGTTGCAAATTTCTACATTTCTGAATTTTCAGGGTTTTTTGATGAGCTGCTTTAGGGTATTATTTTAAATTGAAAATATCCTCAAGAAATGTTTATTAGGTACTGATTCTAAAAGTGACACATTATTAACCTCTATTATCTAAAATGTAAACATGAAAAGAGGAAAAAAAGAGGTACAAAGCTGGATTTAAAATACCGTTTTGATTAATATGGTAACTTTTTCCCTGACTTGGAGTTACTACCAAAGGAAAGAACATTCCTCTAAAATACCTATTACTGTGATTTTTTAAGTAGCAATGAACTGACCTATAAATCCATTCCACCAGCATCCAGAGCTTTTTGCTCTTACAATGGTCCTGCTGGAATCAATAAACTGTTGATTAAAAACTTTGTTACTTAATACATTTAGTAAGCTTAATCTGTTTTTTAGAAACCTAATCACTTTCATGTCACTACGTAGCTGCAGGGATAGAGACAAAAGCTGTGGCTTATTATTAACAACTTTACAAAGCTGATATTGAATTTCTAATGTATCCCAAATGCCCCCCTTTCTCTGATTAGTTCCTGTGTCTGGCTAGCTAGCATATTGTTAGCTTGGAGAATGGCTTCAAGTGTAAGATCTTAAGGTTTCAGAAAAATTTGAAACAGTAACAGATTCTCTGGTCATTTTGAAACCATCCTGTACTGCTGCAACATCTGGATACAAAGGGGAATAATTGCTGGCTAGTCAACAGCCAATAGCATCCTTCCGTTCCACCTGCTTCAAGATGGCTGACTCCCAGCTGCTGAGTAAAGAGGAGGAAGCAGGTCAGAATTGCCTTGTAAAACACACCAACCTGGGTTACAGTATTTTAACTCTCCGATCTTTGTCTCTTCCCCTGCAATCTCTCCCCCAACCTCAGAACTATATTTCCAAATGCCAAATATACAAATATTTCCTAAGTTGCAGAAGATAATAGCTACCTGTCGGAAAGACTGTATTGAACATTAGGGGCCAGAGCCTGAGATTTTGAACTGAAAACCAGTCCTCAAACTGTCCCTGGGGGTATGTCTTGGGATTGAAGGTGACATAATTAAGGCATCCAATTAGATTGGCATTTATTGGTGAAAGCTCTGACTTCTGAGTTGCTCACCCGGTATGTCATATAATCTCATTTTCAGAAAGAGCATGCTGGAATCATTATGCTTCAGACAGGAGTCTCACTGGTAGAACAAGGTCTAAGGCCAGGACAAAAAGATCATTTTCCCCTGAAATCTGCCTATCTCATTAGCCATTTCATGGGTGATATAAGTTCTTTCCTCCAAATATGCAGGGGTCCCGTGGCTGTCACTACTAAGCATGCCATTTCCATTATTGTTATAAATTATGTGCCAAGCCCCTGGAGGCCCTTGTCCCAAGTTACAAATACTTATGGAAGATGAACTATTATATGACAGCTCAAGGAAAAATGAACTTTAGGAACTAAAACTAACAGATTTTTTTATAAACCATGAATCCATCCAGCATGTGTAATATAGTTAATTCCCATAAAGTAGAACTCACATGGATTATTCCTGAATTTATACACACATACTCCCATACAAGCACATACCTTTTCAAATGAACAACACTATCAGTTTGGTATTCTAACTTTTAATGATTTTAGTTTGATTTTTCTAATTTTTCCAATTGAATTTTTAAGTTATATTTACTTTTATTGTTATTAGTTTTTGGTTTTCTCTCAGTTAGGATCTGAAATGCAAACAAAGCTAAAAGCTGGCCCTGTTGGTTAGACAACAAAGATACAGTGAAATTATATTGTCGTATCATTTGGAGATCTCTCTCTATAGGATATCTCTGAGGTATTTGGTTGAAATTTCATTAAGTTGCCACAAAATGAGATTGGTGTCCCTAAGGTTCTGAAAATCACATGTTTTGGTCAAATAACTAAATCAGCTTTGTAATTTTACACAAAATGTCCATGTCAAAATACTTATTTAAACAACTAATTTTGTACCTTTACTCTTTATCACCAATTACTATATTGAAAGTGTTTTGTATAAATATAAATTAAACTAATGCATAGATAATTTCTTTCCTAACTAAAAATTATCTGTTGTGGAGACTAGTTGTTTCCTATGTAATTTTAAGAAGAGAAGCATTATCCTTTGACAAACAATAACTGAAAGAATTTGTTGCTAGCAGATCTGCTTTAGGAGCAACACTAAAAAAAGTCCTTCCAGCTGAAAGGAAACAATAACAGATGGTAAATTAAAATGATATAAAGAAATGAATAGTACTAAAGGAGTGGGTCAACATAAAGATTTTATAAATAAACATTTTACTGTTTTATTCTCTTTATTTCTTTAAAGAAGTATACAAAATTGTATAAACAATAATTAAAACATTATATCTTTGAGTTTATAGCATGTATACATGCTACGTATGTAATAAAAATAGTACAGAAAAGAGGGGGAGGAAATAAAGCTATATTTTGGTAAAATTTCTATATTTTACCTGAATGAACTTGTATTAATCTGAAGTAGACTGTGATAAACTAAGATGTATATATAATTCCTACAGGAACAACTAAGAAAATAACTAAAATTATATATAGTTAAAAAAAGACAAAATAGGAAAATGATACACTAAAACATAACTATTTAACAACAATAACAAAAGTCAATAAAAAGGGGGAAAAAAAAGAAAAACCCAAGAGAAATTTAGCAAACAAAATAGCAAAATGGCTCATGTGAATCTAATCATATCAATAATTTTATTAAAATGTGAATTAGCTAAACCATTCAAAAGGAAGAGATTATCATATTTAACCAGAAAAAAGCCCACAAATATATGCTTTCTATAAGAGACACACTTTAGGTTCAAGTAAGATGAAAATAAAATGATGAGAAAAAGATATACCACGCAAATAACAGTAAGAGATCGGAAATGGCTAGATTCATAGCAGAAAATGGATGTAAAGGTTAGGAAAATGACTAGAGACAATCAGGGATATATCATATGGATAAAGGGATCAATTCATCAGGAAGATGTAACAATTTTAAGTGCATGTACACCTAAAACAAAGCCTCAAATTACATTAAGCAAAAAATTTGACAGAACTGAAAAGAACATTAGACAATTCAACAATAATAGACTTTAATATCCCACTTTCAGTAGTTAATAGAACAGCTAAACAGAAAATCAGTAAGGGTATAAAAAAATTGAACAACACTGTCAATTATCTTCAAATACAGACATCTACAGAAATTCCACCCAATGACAGCAGAATAAACATCCTTCTAAACGGCAAATGGAACATTCTCTAGAATAGATTACATACTAGCTCATAAAATGATTAGTACATTTAAAATGATTCAAATATAAAAGGTATGTTTTCTGGCCACAGTGAATTAAACAACAATGGGAAACAACAATGGAAAGAAAACTGTGAAATACCCAAAATTTTTAAATAACTCACAGGAAAAGCAGAAATCACAAAGAAAATTAGAAAACACTTTGTACTGAATGAAGAAAAAGCACAATATATCAAAACTTATGGGATGCAGTTAAGCTTAGAGGAAAATTTAGAGCTTTAAGCACCCATATTAAAAAAGAAGAAAGCGCTCAAATTAGTAATGAGTTTCTACCATAAGAAACTAGTAAGAGGCAAACAAACTAAAACAAGCAGAGGAAGGAATTACTAAAGATTAGAGCAGAAATCAATGAAATCACAGAAAAAGGTCAAGAACCATATGACTTAACTGATATGTGGGATATAAAAGTGAAAGCAACAAAGGAACAAGACAAACAAATGAAGAAATAAAAACTCTTAGACACAGACAATAGTTTAGTAATTACCAGAAGGTAAAGGAGTCGAGGGGGTAGTAGAAGAGGATAAAGGGGGTCAAATATATGGTGATGGAAGGAAACACAATATAGATGGAGCATTATAGAATTGAGCAGTTGAAACCCACGTAATTTTACTAACCATTGTCACCCTGACAAATTTTAATTAAACAAAACAAAACAAAAAGGATTGTAAAAGAATATTATGATGAAAGTTCTGCCAACAGAGGAAATAACTTAGATGAAATGGAAAAATTCTTAGAAAGACTCAAATTACCAAAATGAACTCAAGAAGAAATACAAAATTGAAATGGTCCTATAACAAGTAAAGAAACTGAGTAGGTAATTACAATTCCATAAAGAAAAGTCAGGCCCAGCTGGCTTTGCTGATCAAGTCTATTAGATATTTAAAGAAGATACAATGCCAAATTTTCACAAACTCAGGAATTAGAAGAGGAGGGATCACTTGTCTTTCATGTTGAGGTCAGCGTTAGCCTGATATGAAAGTAAAAGCAAAATAGAATAAAACAAAATACTCAAAAGAAAACTACAGACTAATACCCATCATGAATATAGACACAAAATCCTTAAAAAAAACATTAGCATATTAAATTCAGCAATATATAAAAAGAAGCATACACCATGGTCAAATTGGGTTTATTCCAGAAATGCAAAGTTGCTTTATCATTTGAAAATCAATTAACGTAATGTACCTATTGTTAATAGAATAAAGAAGAAAAACCACATAATTACATAAATAGACTCAGAAAAAAGTATTTAACAAAACCCAACACCTATTTACGGTAAAAGCTCTCAACAAACTAAGACTAGAAGAGGAAAAAAATATATAAAAACCTACAGATAACATCACACTTAATGGTAAAAGATGCTTTCTTTCTAAGGTTGGCGACAAAATAAGAATGGTTTTCTTTATCATTTCTCCTAAAACATTGTACTTGTGGTTCTATCTAATGTAATAAGGCAAGAAAAAATAATTAAGGCATCTGGATTGGAAAGGAAGAAATAAAACCATATTTATTTGTAAATTACTTGGCATGAATACAGAAAATTCAGATATCCACACACACAAAAACACTTCTATAAATAATAAATGAATTGAGCAATGTCATAGGACACAAGATCAAAATACAAATATTAATTCTATACACCAGCAATGAATAATTTGAAAATAAAGTTAAGAAAACAAGGAATAAATCAAGCAAAAGAAACATGACTTATACACTGAAAACTACAAATCATTGATGAGAAAAAAAATCTAAATAAGTTGAAAGGCACACTGTTTATGGGTTGAAGGACTCAATATTGTGAGGATGGTGATTCACTGAAATTGACCTATAGATTCAACACAATCCCTGTGAAAATATCCTATGAAAGACAATTCCCTACCAATACAATTCCTTATCAAAATCCCAACAGACTTTGTGGATAACTTGACAGGCATATTCCTAAAAATATATGCAAAGGAATTCAAAGGACTAAGAATAGTCAAATGATTTTGAAAAAGAACAGAATATTCTAAACTTAATATAAACCTATAGTAATTGAGATAGTGTGTTAGTGGTGTATGAAGGAGTACCATAGATCAATGGGAAATAATTGAGAGTCCTGAAAAAAACCTTTACATTTAGTTCAATGTATTTTTGACAAGGTGCCAAGGCAATTCAATGAACAAATGGTGCTGTGACTACTGGATACTCCTAGGCAAAACTATGAAATTAAACCCTTACTTCAACTACAAACAAAAGTTTACTCAAAATTGATCATATACCTACGTGTAAGAGCTAAAATTCTAAAAATTATAGAATAAAATCTTTGTGACCTCGGGTTAGGCAATTAGTGCTTACCCATGACACCAAAAGAATGAATATTAAAAAAAAATTAACTGAGCTTCATTACAATTAAAAGTGTTTATACTTCAAAAGACACCATTAAGAAAATGAAAATAATGATCCATAGACTGGAAAATATAGATACAATCACATATCCAATACAGGATTTATATCCACAATACATAAAAACTCTAACCTGATAAGAAGACAAACAACCCTATTAATAGAATGGGAAACAGTTTTGAGTAGATATTTCACCAAGAAGATAGATGAGTGACAGAAAAGCGCATGAAAAGATGCACAACATAACTAGTCATCAGAGAAATATAAATTAAAATCATAAAGGTAGTGTTTCGCACACATTACCATGGCTATAATAAAAAGAAAGAAAATAAGTGTTGGAGAAAACTGAAACATTGCTGGTGGGAATGTAAAATGGCAAAGCCGCTTTGGGATACTTTGCTGTTGTTGTTTTGCTTTATTTTATTTTTCGTTTTATTTGTTTGTCTTTTTTGGTGAACCCACAAGCTGGGTTCTGTGGTTGCTCATTGCTACTGGATATTTATTACTTTTTTTTTTTTTTTTTTTTTTTTTTTTTACCTTTTGCCTTTTGCTTTTTGCCCCCCTTCATTCATTTCTCCCATTCCCTACTTTGCCTCTCTCTGGCAACCTCTAATCTGTTCTCTGTATCCATAAACTTGGTTTGCTTGTTCGTTTTTGTCTTATTTTGTTTTGATTTAAGTTCCATATGCAAGAGAGATCACACAGTATTTGTTTTTTTCTGACTGGCATATTTCACTTAGCATAATGCCCTTGAGGTCCATCCATGTTGTCATGATGGCAAGATTTTATTTTATTTTATTTTATTATTTTATGCATGAAGAGGTGGTACATTGTATATACAATGGAATATTACTCAGCCATAAAAAGAATGAAATCTTGTCATCTGCAACAACGTGGGTGGACCTAAAGGGTATTGTACTGAGTGAAGTAAGTCAGACTGAGAAAGACAAACACCAAATGATTTCACTTATATGTGGAATCTAAAGAAAAAAATAAACAAACAAAACAGAAACAGACTCATAGATACAGAGAACATTTTGATGTTTGTCAGATGGGAGGGGGTTGTGGGATGGGTGAAAAGGGGGAAAGGATTAAGAAGTACAAATTGGCTGTTACAAAGTAGTCATGGAGATGTAGGATATAGCATAAGGAGTATAGTCAATAATATTGTAGTAACTATGTATGGTGTCAGATGGGTACTAGATTTATCAGGGTGATCGACTCGTAAGTTATATAAATGTCCAATTACTATGTTGTACACCTGAAACTAATATAATATTGTATGTCAACTATAATTAAAAATTATTAAATAAAGTAAAATAAATACCTAATTTAACTGAATGATTTAAAGCCAGCAAAACTTCACTTTTCTAGTCCTTACTCATTAAGATCTAAGGTACTACAGCACACTGTGAAACCAACAAGAAATCTAATTTCTCAAAGTATTTTTAACTTCTTGGTCCACCTATCATCTTATACACTTTATACCGTAATTCAAGTCTTCACCCGACAGCCTTCACCGAAGGTCTGCCTCATCTTCCTTCTCAGTTCTAGATGAATGATATTAGTTTGTGAGTGAGACAAGACTACAAGACTGGAGTTAGAGTGAGGATTCTTATGAAATCAAACAGAATGTCAGACAAAGTATTTGATAAAATATAACATCCATTCCTGGTTTCAAAAAAAATAATTCTCATTAAAGTAGGTATATATAAAAGGTATAGTATATATAAAAATATATATAAATAAATATATAAATAAATATATAAATATATATATAAAAGGTAGGTATATATATGTAAATATATATAATATATAATATGTATAATATATAATATATATTTATATATAACATGATAAATGTCTATTTTACACCAATGGGAACATATTTAATTGGAGCAGAGGCTGACCTTTGCTTCACAATATTAATTAGTTCCTTTTTCCTTCTCAATAGAACCACACTTTTTTGGGGGGGAGTCTGTGGGTGGGGGAGAGGGGCAGCAGTTGGCCAGGCAGGACACTGTGTTTCATAGTTCTCCAAGTGGCATAGTCAGGGGCAGCAGGACCAGGCTGAGCCAGAGCCCCAGTTGCTGAAAGGGCCCTGGCATAGGAATTAAAACACCAGCATCTGAGTTGTGGCTCTGCCACTTACTATCTGGGGAAACTTGAGCAAGTCAGATAACCTCTCTGAGCCTCAGTTTTTTTCACATACAATTTTTAAGCTAAATTGTATCTGAACTTCCAACTATAATATTATAATACATTTTTTAAAGCCTTATTTAATTTAACAACATATCTGTAAAAAAAAAAAAAAGTCCTTTGAACTCCCTCCTCCCTCTGACGTAAGTTGTACTTTTCTTTTTACT
The DNA here is from genome assembly GCF_964194185.1 of Rhinolophus hipposideros. Lineage (NCBI taxonomy): Eukaryota > Metazoa > Chordata > Mammalia > Chiroptera > Rhinolophidae > Rhinolophus > Rhinolophus hipposideros. The sequence goes on along the minus strand of NC_138066.1, from coordinate 5,726,988 downwards.
CTTCTCCCATTTTGCACATTGGGTGGATTGAGCCCACCCTCTGCTTGTGGTGACTGGTTTATTGATGTGTACGTGATACAAGTATAAGCCAACTGCTCATCATTCCACTGGCCAGAGAACTGCCTCAAAAGCCCAAGCTGTTTTTTTCTCTCTTCTGGAATTTCAACTAGAAAACTCACCCTGAGTTGCCACTGGCAGCCATCATTCCTCCACAACTGGAAGCGGTTTGCCTGAGGGCAAAGCTGCTCTATAGAGAGACATGCAAAATAATACTGCTAGGTGTCCTAATCAACCCATGTTTGAAGCCAAACTTTCTTCTGGACATTTCCTTCCCTTTGTCATTTAAGAGCATTTTCTATTACTTGCCGTCATAAGTATTTTGTCTGGTAAAATGACTTAAAAAATCATTGTCTTAAAAATGTCTTAAAAATCTAAGTCTGACAGTATTACTGGGTTTGTCTCTTTCAAGTGTGACTGTAAAATGGTGGGGTAGGTGAATTTACTCAAAGGTCAAACCAAATATTTTGGACATATTTTTAGATAACAGACTCTAAGAGATGGTAGAAATTTACACATCTTACCTTAGAGATGATGGACAGTTTCTAGACCCTGTCTATTTGTCACACGATTGGCTGGCACCTGCTTCACTGGAATAGCAATAAATATTTGTTGATTCAGTGAATAAATGGATGAAAGGAGATGATACAAGAGAGTGGGGAAGAGAGTGTATTTCAGTATCATAGCTGGATTAATGTGGCAATTTTCTAATGTAAAGTGGGCCAAACCAACCTGGATATCTTCCAGAAATTCATTGCCACAGCTGGTGTTTGTAAATCTGAGACCTACATCTCCAAAAACAAGTTATAAACATTATGAAAAAGAAGTGTTGGCCAATGGAACGACTTGATGACAAAAATCAGGAGAGGAAATATTGGGACCAGTAAAGTCTTTCATGACGTATATAATTCAGGTCATTCTTTAGTGAGCCCTGTACCCCTGGCTCGCATTGCATGACTGCATAATTATATCATATGACTGAGCTCTTTAATTCAATCTCCCACCTCGGTTTCCATTGCAACCCTTAGCATGATTCATCAAGAGCGGCAGATTTGTTTATTGACTCTGATCTTCTCCTCTTATAAACAAAAGACCCATTTGCTTCAGAAATTTCCCATTTGGTTCTCCTGCAGTATATACGATGTGAGCTCACAAACTCTTGAAACAAAAGAACTTTGGAAACGTATATTTAAAAGAAGACCACACAGATACTGTTGGATGTGAAGATGAAGTTGCACTTCTAAAGGACATGACACCCATCTGCCAAAGGACTAAACTCTAAATTTAAAATCTCAGGAGGAGGATAGGAATATAAATGAATTACACATATGAACTAAAACTTTGGTATGTATGAAATAAAACTGAACAACATTTTACAGCATTTGATTCTACCTTTTCTTCACAAAAGCTATGTCCTGAGATATCTTGAACTTAAATTTGTTTTGTCATTCAGGAAAATAAAAAAAGCCCCACTTGCTCCTGTATCCATTCCTGCCAAGTGTGTAAGATGGGGTGTTTTCTGAAATGTTAAAAAAAAGTGAGTCCAATATAAACTTGGTATTAATACAAATAATTTCTTTCCTTAGAATGACCCTTTCACCTACATGATCTCATCCTATTTTACAGCATTGCATGCGATAGGATATCATGTAATGAGGTTATAAAGCTTAGAAGAATCACATTTCAGCTAAGAGTGGAAGTTGGTAATAAACAAAGCTGGCTAGTTTCACTGGGAATGGAGCAATATACTAAAATGTAAACACACTGCAAACTGAGCCTGGGCAGAAGGGTTGGGAATTTTGTTAACACAGACAAAGATAGTCACTCTTACACTGGAAAAAAAGAGCGAATCCCCAGATTTGCTGATGATACTTAACATACTCAGAACCAGCACTCTTACCACCATGATGGCCACTCACCTTTGAATGACAACACTTGGCCAACTGTCTTCTATATAATGAGCCAAACACCACTTTGGAGTTTTATTTTGCTGCTGTTAATAAACCCAGGGAATAATGCCAATCCCAACTGAAATCTAAGAAGAAGGAAGAGAAGAAATGAGATTTTGGCTATGGACAATTCATCAACCATTCCAGAGGGGAGATGCTGGCAGAGGTCACTCAGGTCAACAGAGAGCGAATCCCTCATCACTTAGAAGAAATATGTTTGTTGGCATTACATTATCTCCCTGCAAATGCAAAGCCTTAAGCCTTCCATCAGTACCGGTGGCACCTGGGCTGCTCCTGATGGATGAGCAGAAATAAAGGTGTCGGAAATTTCTGGAAGAAATCCAGGTGACAAAAATCTCTGGGTGAGTACAGAGTGAACAGAGCTTAGGAGCACATATATTTGCTTTCACTTTATGTCCCTCTTCGTGTTTCCCCAGGAATATGCAATCATTCACAAATCACTCGTCATGGCAGGAATTGGGTCTGGGCAAAAAGCCTAGGGAACAGAACTGCATAGATATGGCCTCCTACCCAGAGCCCATGTTCTTCCCACACGTCGGCTGCACACATATGCTCAGATAACACATATATACAAGTTGTGAGAAGGGATGGGTGCATCTTTCAACGAAACTCAGCTTATGCCTGAAATAGAAAGCAACAAGCATTACCAGACACAGCTAGATGACCGGCTGCCAATTCTTAAATTCTAAAATATAAGGAGATAGGGGAAATTGTGTTTTTCTGACCCTTTAAGGAGAATACCCTATGTGGGCAGAGGGAACACTTGATAAGCTGTTAGAGGTGAAATGCAGAGAGCATGCTCAAACTACCTTTGAAGAGGGTGTTCTCTCTTAACTGCAGGACTTTTGTCTTCCTGCAAAAAGTTTGCAAGTTTGTAGTCAGGACTGAATACGCATGTGCTAAGACATTGCTCAGGTAGATCCTTGGAGCTATCCTTCGAGCTATCCTCCCACGCAGTGTTTAGCCCCTTCTCTAAATAAGTATTGAACAAATACATAAATGATATTGGCTTGAAGTGGTGCTAAATGTTTGACTTGACCTGAGCACCCACTTTTCTCTCTCTCTCCCTCCCTCAACCCAGGAAAAAGGGTGCAGTTGTCTTAGCACAAAAGGAAACATCACGAAAACAAACACACAAGCAAACAGCCCCATTTCACAACAACAACAAAATTGTTTGGGACTTTAAATGATGAGGACTTGAGAACATTTTAGCATCGAAGAGTATTTCTTCACATGAAGGAACCAGAAGGCAGGGGAAGGCTTACTTCAGGAATACTTGAAAATCTAGACTCATCCTTGGGTAAGAAGAGAATAGAAAGTCTTCAATCTGGTGTTTTGAAAACATTTTCTTAGTAGAACCTCTCTTGTTTTACTTCGTTTTCCAAACAAAATGTTATAGGAAGCCTAATCATGGCACAGAGGGCTGTGGACATCTTGTGGGAATGAAGGAGAAGCCTGGGGCGTGGCCTGCTGAGCCCTCGTGGAGGACCATCAAGGGTGGAATTCTTTTGTAACACACTGTTAGTAACTTTAAATTGTAAATTATTTACAACTATTATTCTTAGAGTTATAAAAGTTATCTAGAAAGTTTTTAAAAAAGAAACTAGTGAAATTTTAAAAAGAAAAATTTCAAATTTGATACAAATGTTTTGTATATTTCAAATATCAAAGCAGAAAACACACACACACCAAAAACCTAGTAAAAAGCAACAAGAAAAAAATACAGTGGGATTCCACAAAACCATAGCTTTGAGGGAACACAATTTGAGCACATTTTTTTAGATAAGAAAAGAGAGCCTCAAGGACCTTATTCATAAAATGTCATGAATTTACTAAATAAAAAATAAAACCAAAACCAAATCTAATTGAATGTGTTGGGATTTTTCAAGAGACATCATATATTGACCTTGGCCTCAAGGAGCTTTTCATCTAACAGGCAGGGAAAGATGTGTATGGAAACATAATAAGAGCTACACACTGCAATCAATCACAAGAGAAGCTAATAAAATTCTCTGGGAGCTCATATTAGAGAAAGTTTTCATTCAACCATGGAGATACTCAAGGTGACTCTTCAACAAGGTCTGATATCATGGACCATGTTGGGGTACAGGAGAATATGAAAGGCTGGTGGAGAAAGACCTAGCAGAGGAATCAAGAAACAAAAGCTCAAAGTGTGTGCAGCCCACTTGTATCTTGTATAAAGGGATTCTCGGAAGGTGAGAAAGGTGGGTCCAGCTAATAATAAATCTTAAATGTCAGTTTGACTTTTATTCTACAGGAGATTATTGTTTTAAGGTGGAAAGTGACAAAAATCAGAGATGAGCATTAGGAAAAGTAGTTTGGGAGATGTTTTCAGAATGGCTGATTGTAGAGACAGACTTCAAAAAATTCAACAGTGACAGAATGTAAAGGAAGGGGCCTGTGTGAGATCAATGAGCCCTGAGTTACATTTATGAGGCCAGGCCAGTCCAGTCCATGTAATGTGACCATGAGCTGACGAGATGCCCCACGTGAAAAGCTTCATCAACTTTTAATGCTAATCAGAGTGTAAATTGTCATCAAGAGAAAGAGCATTATGGGTCAAAAATGTGTAGTTCTAATTTAAACTTTGAGGCCCTAAATAAGTGACTATGAGCAACAGTTTCCTCATATGATTAAGAGTTCAGATGGTATCAATCCCTGATGGTGCTTAGGAAAATTAACATAATAATACAGGTATAATCTGATTTTCCCAGAGATCACAAGACGAGGTGCAGATGGTATTAACCCTGAAAAACCCTTCAAGTCCTCAAGGCTATGTCCCCAACTGCAAGACTATTGGGCTTTGTTTTTTTTTTTTTTTTCAATCCTTCTGAAGTTCATCCCAATTATTTCCATCAATTTCCAGGTAGGGTTGGCAGATTTAGCAAAGAAAAAGAAAAAAATTATAAGATGCCCAGGTAAATTTAAATTTCAGATAAACCATGCAGGTTTTTTTAATTATATGTCATATGTGACATCTGTTTTGATCACCTCCTGTCCACCCCATTGGTGAGGGAGGAATTCCCAACCTAGGGTTATGAGGATGGCCACACACATGACACCTGACACTGGACAGCGTAGACTGGCACAGTTTGTTATTCCCATATACTCACAGGTCAGGGGAAGAAGAACACTGCATGCTCTGTCAGGGCTATATGGGGGTTGAACTCAGGAACAGAGTGTACAGAACAGGGGCTGTGGGAGGCAAGCTTTGTAATATTAAGAGCGTGGCTCCCTTGGGAGAACATGACGCACTTGTTTGAATAATTCCATGGATGTGATGGACTTGTTCGAATAATTCTATGGGTTACCAGGGAACTGAAGCCCCTTGCTGGTCCCTATGAGAAAGAGGGTTGTTTGGCTAGGGAATATTACCTGCAGGAGCATAATGGAGGGGGATACGCAGTTAGGCCATTTGAGACCCTCTCAGTTTTAAAGGTCAAGGCAGCACATAATATTGATTTTATGCCTTATACCACAACATTGTTCATTGTTTATCTGGAATTAAAATTTAAGTGGGTGTCCTATATTTTATCTGGCAACTTTATTTCTAGGGGTTGTTTCACATGAATGTCCAAGAAACCTCAGTTTTCTTGGGGACAGTTGGCTACTTGCAAGGCTCTGCTACTCGTGCCATGCATTAGAATCTGTTCTGGGCCCACTCTTTCCCACCACCAACCCCAGCTTCTCTCCATGATGAGCCTACGCTCCTGGCTGTCAGTGCCCAGATGCTCTGAGGTCTGGGGCAGAATTCCTTAGGACCCTTCCTCCGTATTGATGTCTCATTCTTTCAGTGGGCTCAAAGAATCAAGAAGCGTAGGGCCAAGACTCAAAGTTTGTTCAGAAACACAGTTGTCTTCCAGGCTTCTATTCCTAACCTCTTTATCTTTAAGCTGTGGATGGAAAAGGGACTACATATTAAACCTGACAAGCTCAGGAGACTGAACATAACCACATAAGATGGCGTGAGCATAAAAAATTTTCATAACTAAATGTGCCATGGCGGGAAGTCACATCTTTATCTTCCTTCATAAAGTTAATCGGTGCCTTTAAGTGGGCCTGTCTATTGTCTTTTTGCATCTAAAATGACATCCTTGGAATATCAGTAATCCCCTTTTCTGGACCAGAGCAGGAAAGTGCAGACTCCCTCATTATTATTCTTGTCCCTTGATTAACATCTCTATGTGCACTATTAACTATCCCGTACCCACCTATATGAAAGAAGTACCTGTCTCTCCATTTCACTTTTATCCAATCCCAAAGATTTCCTGGCTTTGCTTTCTCCCACCTCCTTAATCTATCACCAGTGGATTTCATGTAACTCTCCTCCTTTGATTTTATGTACAAAATAAAATGCAAACCGCCATTTTTGGGAGCATTTTCTCAATCCGTTGAGATTTTGCTTCCTGGCAATTGTCGGCAGTTTGGCTCAAATACATTCTTATAAGCTTTCTCTTAGGCTGGATGTTTTTCGTTGACAAAGCTTAAAACTACTCCTTTGGGCTGAGATAAAATGGAGGTCCTTCCAACATCTTTGTTCTTCCTTAGTTTTTCTTACACAAAAATATAAACCTGCCTCCTCTTCCAGACTCCAATATGAAAAGGCCTACTAAACATCTGTAATGCAAGGACTCAGCTCCTGCTCCCCACACAAGAACACAGGATATGGCTACACCAAAAAGGAACAACATCGGAGCCATAGATAGGAGAGTCATATCACTATATTCTCGATGGTGGCTGGTCGAAACACAAAACCAAACATCCACCAGTACTCCAACAAGGGGTCTTCCTGCAGCCCTGTCTTGCTGGCGGCGGGGCAAGACACATAGGAAGTAGGATCAACACGATCCGCAATCCATAATCTGCTTGCTAACTGTATTTGCTAGTCGCCATCTGCCATTGGCTTCTCTGCCAACCAACCAACCCTCCCCACACCATAGCCATGGCAGTTATAATAGTGGCTAATGGCTAACCCGTAACAGCTGATGGCCAACCAGTCACAAGGATGCCCATCTGATTACAGCTGATGGCCATCTAGTAACCAAGCCAGCATCTTTCCATGTGAGGCCGAGAGCCTGGAAACTGCTCTCTGGGGCTCTGTCCCCACAACATCCAGCATGTAGTCTGCACAGCCAGATTCCCTGGGATGTGTGAAAATTCAACATGTGATGTAAAGAGCTACTCACAGGTGGCCAGGTGACTGTGAGTAGATGTGTAAGATGTTAGTTTGTGTTTTCTTCTTAGCTCTGTGGGAGATGGCAGGGAATTAAGCTTTGTGTTCTGTGCTCCAAGCTCCTTCCTGGTCTCAGTGGGTTGTTAAAGGCTTTGATTTAACAAGACAAAAAGTCCCAAATCCTGAAAGGAGAGATATTTGGAGAAGTGGGGCGGTGGACTTTGCTCTGATAACACTGAAGAGGTTCAAGGATTTTTTTTTGTGGGGAGGGGAGGCACTGGGTTATAACTCTCAGAAACTCCTACCCCTGAGAAGGAAATATGTAATAGGAGCTTTATGGAGTGAGTCAGGGATGCTAGCTGAGATAGGACAGTGAGAGCTGTGCCTCTGGGAGCCCCAGGGAAGGACCCACTGGCTGGGTTTGGAAACAGCTGAGCTATCTGACTTCAAGCAACCATGCAAGTTTGGAAAGTAGCCCATTGGGAATGATTCCAATTATTATTCATTGTTTTTAAAACAAATACATATTAAGGACCTACTCTGTCAGCACTCTGGTGAGTGTAGTAGACATAAATGGCTTTTTGGAGCTTACAATTCAGTGAATTGTAATCAGTCTAAACAATGCATAGTTCCAGGCTTCTAGTTGGTTATACAACTCAGTGCTTCTACCAATAATTTAAACAGAAACAAAGAAGGCAGAGTGAGATTTTTAAATACAACCACATACAGAGGGTGTCAAAAAAATGTATACACATTTTAAGAAAGGAAAACTATTAAAATTGTAATACTCAATATATACTGATAACAGATGATGAATACAAATCATGTTTGACTTCTGCAATTACAAGAGGTGCTCAAAGTGGTTACCATCAGCATCCAGACACTTCTGATTATGGCGAACTACTGCTTGAGCAGCATTGACCAAAGTGTCCACTTGTATACATTTTTTTGGCACCTCCGGTATGTACTTGCTTAAAATTCTTCACTGGTTCCCTATTACTCCCAGATAAAGAACAAAATTAATGACCATGCTCTTGAAGCCCTGCTTTATCAGGCCCCCCACTGACCTCCTTGTTCTCATCTTGCTTCACACTGAATTTTCTTCAGTGTCTCACATGAGTCATGTTCTTCTCAATAGAGAGTCATGGTACACACTTGGTCAGAAAAAGTCGGCTTTACCTGTTAGATGTGTATGTTTACAGAACACTGCACTGTAAATATTGGCTTTAAGGGGTCATTCTCATGCAATCTATACATTTCTTCTCATTTTCCTCTAAGATAATACTATCTACCTATGATACCCAGAATATTATGACTGGCAAGAGTTGGTGGAAGTTTATAAATAAAATAATTATTGAACCTAAAAAGAATCTTCTTTTCACCTCTTTCACTTCAGTTGTACTGTCCAATATTATAGCCACCAGCCACATGTGCTACTGAGCACTTGACATATGGTCATACAAACTATAAAATATCCTCAAAGACTTCGTGAAAAAAAAAGAGGGGGGTGTAAAATATCTCAATGATGTTTTATATTGGTTATATGCTGAAATGATTATCTATTGGACCTATTGGATTAAAGTTAATTTCACTTTAAAAATAGGTTTTCATTTGGCTAGTGGAAAATTTAAAATTAACTATATGGCTCGCATTCTGTTTCTCTAGGACAGCACTGCTCTAACCCTTCCTTCACTCTTCACTTCTTCAGGGAAGAATTGCCAACCTCCCTGACTAAAGGAATTCCTCCAGTTCCATATTCTGATGGCCTCTGCTCACCACAGTCCTTCTCATGCTTACCTGTGCGATATCTGGTTCACATTTGCACCCTCAGTGGACTGTTGTTCCATCAGTATGAGGACTATCTTTGCTCATCGTTCACTTTCCACACCTAATGCCATTCTTGCTCCTGTTAGTTATATGAAAAGACCCTTATTAATGAATAAATAAATGAGAGGCAGTTATATGAAAAGACATTTATAACTGTTGACACAGACGAAGTCTAATATCAAAAATAATATCAAGATTTAAAAGTTCTCATTTGGCTGGAGCGTGTGGTCAGATCATGAAAGATAAAGTTTAGCAGGAATAAAAGCGTAGTGCAGCACACAGATTCAAAAAAAAAATCAATGGTGTCCGTAAGGGCTGGGAGTATGTTTGAGTGTATGTGGGTTCTGGATTTGTAATCAACTACAAGCCAATGTTAGCCATTACTGCGAGGCTGTTATGGTAATGACAATGGAAATCCTATTGTGCAGATAGGAGTAGGAATCTTCCTGTTGAACTTCAGGTCTGTCCCACGCTACCCTGTGTGTTTATTGTATCTCTGTCTAGGTAAACTTCACCTAGGAATTTAACTAGTATGGAAAGGGGCCTTGAAACCAAAATATATTTAGCAAAGCTGAAGAAAGTAAGAATGTTTTACTTGAAGGACAGGGAGAACATGACATGAGCTTTCAAATATTGGAAGCAGTTTTATCAAAGAGGCGTACAGACATTTTTGTATTATTCCAGATGGTAGAACTGGGAACTGTGAGTAACAATCACATACGAGGTCTGACAATTAAGTTCGCAACCTCATCCTAGAAAAAGTGCTATATACCTCATTGCTGAATACTGTGTTTCCCCCAAAATAAGACCTAGCTGGACAACCAGCTTTAATGAGTCTTTTGGAGCAAAAATTAATGTACGACCAGGTCTTATTTTACTATAATGTAAGACCTGGTCTTTAATGTAATGTAATGTAACATAATGTAACGTAACGTAACATAACATAATATAATATAATATAATACTGGGTCTTATAATAATTTTTGCTCCAAAAGACGCATTAGCGCTGATTGTCCAGCTAGGTCTTATTTTTGGGGAAACACAGTATCACTACAGTCACCTTCAAAGTCCTCTCCTTGCGAAGCTACGCACCCACACCAGCACTTTGTCCCCCTTCAAAGCAATTCTGGAACTATTTTTCTGGGATGGCCATCAGAGCTGTTGTTGTATTACTCTTGATGTCCTGAATGTCATCAAAGTGTCTTCCTTTCAGTATTTCCTTTATCTTCGGGTAAAGAAAGAAGTCATTGGGGGCCAGACCAGGTGAGCAGGGAGGGTGTTCCAATACAGTTATTTGTTTACTACCTAAAAACTCCTCCCAGACAGTGCCGTGTGAGCTAGTGCATTGTCGTGATGCAAGAGCCATGAGTTGTTGACGAAAAGTTCAGGTCGTCTAAGTTTTTCAAGCAGCCTTTTCAGCACTTCCAAAGAGTAAACTTGGTTAACTGTTTGTCCAGTTGGTACAAATTCATAATGAATAATGCCTCGGATACCAAAAAAGGTTAGCGACATTTTTGCAACAAGTTCTTGAACTTCATTGTCCGACCTGGTAGTACCAGTTTTTATCTTAACATAAAGAACTTTCAGTTAAAATTCCTTACAACTTCAATGTGTTATGTCACACAGTAATCAGTTCCTTGGTATGCACAGCAGAGACTGAGTGATCCTTTGGTTACTGTCAGGGGCAGGGCAGTCAAACCCCCACAGCTCAGTCGATTGTGTTTGGGTAACCCCTAGGAGTTACAACCTTTGGGCCAGGATATCGCCATAACTGGATTGGGGGTGAATGAGAGGCTCCTAGGAGTCACCAGGCTTGGGGAGTGTGGAGCATGAGTGTGACCTGACTCTTTGTTGAGGGCAGAGCATGATGGCAAAAGGCCAGCTTCCTTCTGCTGACATGGTGGTAGTGATTTGTGGGTAGAGGGGCAGGGGAGGGGGCAGGGGAAGAACCCATCCTGGGGAGGCTGGAGGCAGGAGGAGGTGAGACCGAGTATGAATTGAAGCTCCGAGCCCTGGAGCATGTTCCTGGTCCCATTCGACTTCACTTACAAAACACCAATTCAAAAATAAACTTGTTAAGAATGTCAACACAGCCTCTGCAGAGCATTCAACCTTAGGTGGTTCCTTCTGAGCAAAGGACGCTAAGCAACTGCCTAATGAGCCTAATGGCTTATGGCATGAAGTGCTTCCTGGAAAAACAAAGAGGGTGGCTTCTTCTTTGGTCTTTGGCCAGTCTGGTTTGGACCTGAACATGGCATTAAGGAGATAAAGATGACAATGAGAGGACATGATCAGCTGCAGCAAAGAAGAGATTTTCTGCTACAACAGGTGATCAGACACTCCAAGAAAAGGGGTGGAGGCCCTGCTGTGTGAATAATGAGAGTAGCACAGCTGAGACACACAGAGGCCCTGAAGAAGGGAACTATCCTCCACTGAACTGAGAATGGGCAGATGAGGTGTCATCTGATCCCGGATCTCAACATCATCTCCAGTTTCAGTGACATGGACCCCTGTTCACATTAGTGAGATCTGTTTCATCCTTAAAAGCACATAAGCACACAAAAACCTTTTCTTTATGCTCAAATCAAGTTCTTTTGTGCTCCTGTTGTATCCTCTCCTCTAACTTCTCTCTGATCTCTCAAGTATTTGCCCTGTGATTATTGAAGAATTACTTTATGTTCATTCTCCTGGGAACACACACACAAAAATCACACGTGAGATTCTATTGTCTGAACTTATTTAAGTTACCATAATTGAAAACATAAATGTCTTAAAAAGCAACCAGTATCACCTCTATTTTGTCATGATAATATAGAGCAAATAGTTCTTGCCAAACTTCTGCTCTAAAATCCTTATAACAGTTATTTGTTTCTATTTATTATTAAAATGTTTTCCTGCTATCTCATATGGAACAGCTTTTGAAGATCCTGTGAGCACAGCTGGAAAATTCCTTCTTTGAAGGCCCCATTTATTCATCTTTTGTCAGTGGCAGGCTCTTTATGCTCAGACATTTTATACTTTTCACAGTTATTTCAAAATTTATTTCATTTGACATAGAGTCAATTTATCATTCTGCACACATTCCCATTTCTCTTTTCCCTCATTTCTCTCACTGGCATTCTGCTAAGTTCATCAGAGTACTTTTTTCTTCTTCTTTTCCTTTCCTACTGCATTGTGGAGATTAGAAAGACACTGAAAGCTCGCTGCTTTCAAGTATTCATACCCCCACTTTTTTGTTGACTCTAACTAGGCCCGGAGTTTACAAAAGTTGGAGACTGATACTTAGAATCTGTCTAATAATAGGTTCAACAGCTCTCAGACATAAATCTGCGAGTGGGTGGTTCATTGGAGAATATCAGCTTGACTCTGTTTAGAATCAAAGAAAGCTTCGATGGTTGACCCACATGGTTGCTGAATATTGTTTCCCAAGCTTTTTCAATAAACCAGTTCTGCACATGGGCGAGATTTGTATTAAGTTGTCTAGGTGTGGAAGGAAACAAGACGGCTGATTCCAAGTTCTGAGATTGTTTCAATTTAAGCAATGTTTCCTTGAAGCAGCTACACAAAAGGGCTTTTTCCCCCCTAAACTCATTTTAACTGAGCATTACCACCTCTATTTGACTGCAGTCAGGAAAAAAGGCAATTCCCCACAATGGAAAACATAGTTGCTATCTTGTGATCTTTATCTTATTTAGTACAAAAGTAGAGATAATGTAACACAGCAAAAATTGCTTAAGTACTCAATGACTGATTGGCTACTAACAATGCAAATGACACCTAAATTTGCATGAATCTTAGGAGGCAATCTCCTGGTGCTCTGTGCACACCAGAACTCCTCTGGTTTATTTCTTTTCATTTTGGAAATCTTATAAGAGACTCATTGGGAAGAAAGAATGGCACCCAGAAAAGGAGAACCAGAATGATTCAGAATATATAAGAGGAATTAAAGTAAGGTGTTTGCAAATTGAGTGATTGAGTGAGAGAATTAAGGGGACGCTGGGCCAAAGCTGGAAAAAGCAAGTGGAGATATAGATTGCTGCTAGCACATATTTGTGGGTGTCTTTTAAATACAAAATTCATACTTCAAAGTGTTTTCCTGATTGTAGAAGTTATAATTCTATTTATAAGCTAACTAAAAAAAAATAAGAGAAAAATAAAAGTCAACATTCTATAGCATTTTTATAAAAGCGAAATTACATTGCATATACAGGTCTTTTGACTAATCCTGTTTTTATCTTGTACAAATCAAACGCATGCTTACTATCCAATGTAAATATTACAGACAAATATAGGAAGTAAAATCTCTCCATGTTCTGGCATCCCAGACATAAGCACTGCTCACAGATTTTTGGGTCACTTCCTGACATTTTATTATATACTGGTTTGTGAATTGCTTTCATGTTCATTAATTTTAATGTAAGCTCCACGAAGAGAGGGTTTTGTTTGATTTTACCCTTCTATCCTTAGCACCTAGAGCAATGTTTGACCATACAGTGTGCACTCAGTCAATAATTGCTAAGTGAATGAATAGGTACACAAATAAATTGCTAATAATTCCCTATAATTAGGACAAGGTGTAAAAATACTATTTAAGATCTTTAATCATATTGTTACTACATCTGACAAAACAAGATGTTTGTTTAGTTGAAAGGAAGAAGAAAGACAGGAAGGAAGAAGAAGAAAATAAAGCAAAGAAGGAAGAAAAAAGACATCGTTTTTATAAATTAGATTGGAAAAAAATAGTATCTCATATAAATTTTTAAAAAAATTATTAGGGTGACATTGGTTAGTAAAATTATATAGGTTTCAAGTGTACAATTCTGTAATACATCATCTATATGTTGCATTGTGTGTTCACTACCCAGAGTCAGTTCTCCTTCCATCACCATGTATTTGACTTCCTTTACCCTCTTCTACCATCCACTCTCCTCCCTTGCCCTCTGGTAACCACCAAACTGTTGTCTGTGTCTATGAGTTTTTGTTTCTTTGTTTGTCTTGTTTGTTTGTTGCTTTCAATTTTATATCCCACATATGAGTGAAGTCATATGGTTCTCAATTTTTTCTGTCTGATTTAATATCGCTTAGCACAATAATCTCAGAATCCATCCATGTTGTCACAAATGGCAATATTTCATCTTTTCTTATGGCTGAGCAATACTCTATTGTATATATGTACCACATCTTCTTTATCCAGTCATCTATCGAGGGACACTTTAGTTGTTTCCGTGTTTTGGTCACTGTGAATAATGCTGCAATGAACATTGGGATACATATATATTTACAAATAAATGTTTTCAGATTTTTGGAGTAGATACCCAGAAGAGGGATTGCTAGGTTGTATGGTAATTCTATTCTTCATTTTTTTGAGGAACCTCCATGCTCTTTTCTGTAGTGGCTCTACCCATTTACATTCCCACCAGCAGTGTATGAGGGTTCCTTTTTCTCCACAACCTCTCCAACTCTTGTTATTCTTTGTCTTGTTGATACTAGCCATTCTAACAGGTGTGAGGTGGTATCCCATTGCGGTTTTGATTTGCATTTCCCTAATAGCTAGTGAAGTTGAGCATCTTTTCATATATCTGTTGGCTGTTCGTATGTCTTCTTAGGAGAAGTGTCTGTTGAAATTCTCTGCCCATTTTTTAAATTGGATTTTTTTTGTTGTTGTTGTTATTGAGTTGTATGAGTTCTTTATATATTTTGGATATTAGCCCTTTATTGGAAGTGTTGTTTGCAAATATCTTCTCCCATTCAGTTGGTTGCCTCATTGTTTTGTTGATGGTTTCTTTTGCTGTACAGAAGTTTTTTGTTTGATATAGTCCCATTCGTTTATTTTTGCTTTTACTTCCCTTGCCTTTGATGTCAACTTCATAAAATACTCTCTGAACCTAATGTCTATAAGTTTAGTACCTATGCTTTCTTCTATGCAATTTATTGTTTCAGGTCTTATGTTTAGGTCTTTGATCATTTTGAGTTAATTTTGGTACACGGTGACAGACAGCAGTTTAGTTTCATTCTTTTTCACGTGGTTTTCCAGTTCTCCCAGGACCATTTATTGAAGAGGTTCTTTTGTCTCCATTGTATGTTTTTGGCTGCTGTGTTGAAAATTATCTGTCCCTATATATTTTGGTTTATTTCCAGGTTTTCAATTCTATTCCATTGGTCTCTGTGTCTGTTGTTCTGCCAATACCATGCTGTTTTGATTATTGTCACTTAGTAGTATAAACCGAAATCAGGAAATGTGATATACCTCCAGCCTTTTTTTTTTTTTTTTTCCTGAGGAGTGCTTGGCTTTTGTGATTCCATACAAATCTGATATTTTTTTGTTCTATTTCTCTTTTTAAAAATGCCATTGGGATTTTGATTGGGATTGCATTAAATTTTTACATTGCTTTGGGTAATATGGACATTTTAACTATGTTGATTCTTCCAATTCATGAAAACAGAGTATCTTTTCATTTCTTTGTGTCTACTTCAATTTCTTTTAATAATATCTTATAATTTTCAATGTATAGGTCCTTCACATCCTTTGTTAAGTTTATTCCTATGTGTTTTATTCTTTTTGTTGCAAGTGCAAAAGGAATTATTTTTTTCATTTCTTTTTCTGAAATTTAATTGTTAGTATATAGGAAAGCAATGGATTTATGTACATTGATTTTGTATCCTGCAACTTTACTGTATTTGTTTATTGTTTCTAATAGTTTTTTGGTGGAGTCTTTGCAGTTTTCTATATAAAGAATCATGTCATCTGCAAAAAGTGACAATTTAACATCTTCATTCCCAATTTGGATGTCCTTTATTTCTTTCTCTTGCCTGATTACTTTTGCTAGAACTTCCAATACTATTTTGAATAACAGTGGTGACAGGGGTATCCCTGTCTTGTTCCTGAGCTTATAGGAAAAGCTTTCAGTTTTTCACCATTATGTATGATATTAGCTGAGGGTTTTTCATATATGGGCTTTATGATGTTGAGGTACTTTCCTTCTATACCCATTTTATTAAGTGTTTTAAGCATAAATCGATGTTGTATGCTTTTTCTGCATCTATTGATGTGATCATATGATTTTAATCTTTTATTTTATTTATGTGGTGTATCACATTGTTTATTTGCATATGTTGAACCATCCTTGTGCCCCTGGAATTAGCCCCACTTGATTGTGATGTATAATCTTTTTAATATATCGTTGTATTGGATTTGCTAGTATTTTGTTCAGGATTTTTGTGTCTGTATTCATTAAAGAATGAATGGTCTGTAGTTTTCCTTTTTCTTGTGTTATCCTTACCAGGTTTTGGTATGTTGGCCGCATAAAATGAGTTAGGAAATACTGCCTCTTCTTCAGTTTTTTAGAAGAATTTGAGGAGGACAGGCATTAAATCTTCTTTGAATGTTTGATAGAATTCACTAGTGAAGACATCTGGTCCTGGACTTTTGCTTTTGTGGAGGTTTTGGATGATTGTTTCAATTTCCTTACTGTTGATGGGCCTATTTCGATTTCCCAACTCTTCACGATTCAGTCTAGGAAGGATATATATTTTTAAGAACGAGTGAATTTCTTCTAGGTTATTGAATTTGGTGGTATATAGTCCTTCATAGTATTCTTGTATGATCCTTTGTATTTCTGTGGTATCTGTCATGACTTCTCCGCTTTCATTTCTGATTTTATTTATGTCTTTTCTCTCTTTTCTTTAGTGAGTCTAGCCAGGGGTTTGACAACTTTATTAATCTTTTCAAAGAACCAGCTCTTTGTTGCATTAATTTTTTTATATTGTCTTTTTGTTCTCTATTTAACTCTGCTCTAATTTTTATTATTTCCTTTCTTCTGCTGACTTTGAGTTTCATTTGTTCTTATTTTTCTGGTTAGGTTTAAGATACAATGTTAGGTTGTTTTATTTCAGATTTTTCTTGTTTCTTGAGATAGGCCTTTAATGAAATAAATTTTCCTCTTAATACTGCTTTCTCCACACCCCAATAATTTTGATACGATGTATTTTAATTTGTTTCTAAGTATCTTTTGATCTCTCCTTTTATTTCTTCTTTGACCTAGTCATTCTTTAGTACCATGTTGTTTAATCTCATATTTGTGGTTTTTCCTACTTTCTTTTTGCAGTTGAGCTCCAATTTCAAAGCGTTGCGGATGGAGAATATACTTGGTATGATTTCAGACTTCTTAAATTTGGTGAGGCTAGTTTCGTGTCCCAATATATGGTCTGTCCTTGAGAATGTTCCATGTGCACTAGAAAAAAATGTATAGTCTGGTATTCTAGGAAAAATTGCTCTGCAAATGTCAATTATGTCCATTTGGACTAATGTGTCATTTAAGGCTGTTATTTCTTTATTAATTTTCTATTTGGATGATCTATCATGGCTATCAATGGCATATTTAGGTCCCCTACTATAATTGTGTTTTGTCAGTTTCTCCCTGTAGTTGTGTTAGTGGTTGCTTTATATATTTTGGTGCTGACTGATTGGGAGCATATATTTTGGCAAGTGTTATGTCTTCTTGTTATATTGTCCCCTTCATCATTATGAAATGTCCATCTTTGTCTCTTGTTACCTTTTTTATCCTGAAGTCTGTTTTGTCAGATATAGGAGAACAGTAGTCCTTTTTCTTCAGCATGTCTCTTATCTCCATTCCCTTTTGCAAATTCATACTTTACCCCTCCCTTTTTATGTTTTTCTTTTCACAAATTATCCTTATTTATGCTGTTATTTCATTTCTGAATTGCTGTAGCAAAATTATCTTCTTCTTTTCTTTCTCTCTTTTTTAAAAAAAATATTTTTATGTCCTTTACCCTTTATGATTTGTTTAAGTGTATAGTGTCCTATTCAGTGTAAGGGTTGCCATTTTTCTTGCTTTTGTCTGTCTGTTAGTAATCTTACTCCTAGTTCTGCATCCTTTTGTCTTTGTGTTTCCAGTGGAATAACCTCCTTCAGTAGCTCCTGTAATGTAGGCCTTGTTGTGCAAAATTCCCCAGCTTCTGTATATCTGGAAAGGTCTTTACTACTTTTCATATCTGAAGGATAACTTTGCTGGATATATTTTTCTTGGCTGGTAATTTCTCTCTTTCAATATTTTGAATATTGGATTCTATTCCCTCCTAGTTTGTAGAGTTTCTGTGGAAAAATCTGATGATAATCAAACGGGCTTTCCTTTGTAGGTTCCTATCTTAATTTCTCTGGCTGCCTTGAGAATTCTTACTTTCATTAATTTTTTACAGTTTCAATATAATGTGACGTTTAGGATTGAGATGATTAGGTGTTGTGTTTGCTTCTTAGAGTCAAGGATCCAGTTCTTTCTATAGGTTTGGGAAGTTCTCATCAACTATTTGTTTGAGTAGTCTCTCTCCCTCTCTCTCTCTCTCTCTGTCTCTCTCTCTCTAGCTCTTCTCTTTCTGCTCTACCCATTTTTCTTTTTCTTTTTTTAATTAAAGTTTATTGGGGTGGCAATTGTTAGTAAAGTTACATAGATTTCAGGTGTACTACCCATTTTTCTTATATTGATCTTTCTGATGGAGTCAGAAATTCTTGTAGCGTTCTTTCATTTCTTTTCGCTCTCAAGTTTCTCTCTCCTTCCATCTGGGTTATTTCCAGAGTTCTATCTTCAATATCACTATTTCTTTCCTACATCTGGTCAGCTCTATTTCCTAAGTTGGCTATTTTGTTCTTCATTTATTTTATTCTTCAGCTTCACAATTTCTTTTTTTTTCTTTCCAGATTTCAGTCTCTTTGGTATAGTACTTATTTTGTTCATTGATTTTATTTCTGAGTTTATTAAACTACCTATCTGTTTTCTTGCATCTCATTGAGTTTTTCTCAGAATTGCTATCTTGAATTCTCTGTCGTTTAAGCCACATATTTTTCAATGTCTTTACGTTTATTTTCCAGAGATTTTTCTTTCTTTCTTTCTTTCTTTCTTTCTCTCTCTCTCTCTCTCTCTCTCTCTCTCTCTCTCTCTCTCTCTCTTTCTTTCTTTCTTTCTTTCTTTCTTTCTTTCTTTCTTTCTTTCTTTCTTTCTTTCTTTCTTCTTCTTTTTTTTTTTTACCTGCTTTGTTACCTTGGTTATTCGTAGTAATTGATGAATTTTTCTCTTCCTGGGCATCTAAGGAAATGAATTCTACAGCAGGTTAGTACAAATAGGACTTTCTTTTGTTTTCCAGCAGGTAACGCTGGAGAGTTTTATTTTCTCTTGTCCTGTTCTGGCTTCTTGCAGTGGAAGATTTCCTGGGGGAGTGGGCATCTCCTCTGTGACCAGATTGCCTTAGTCTCTGAGCACTACCCCTGAGGGAGGATGTGGTGAGCGATGGAGTTCTGTGCCCCTGAAATCCCAGGGCTGCCCCTGCAGCCAGAGGCAGAGCTGTGCACCCCAGCAGCCTTGGGTGTCCCTGCTGATCTCAGCTACGAAAGCTGAGGTGTGGGGGGACTGGTGGGCTGTGAGAGGGAGCTGGTGTATTTGTGTCTTTGTTCTCCTCCAAATAATGTCAATTGCCAGACCACAGCTGCCTTGCTTCTATATCTCCTCCTCCCTTGTCACTGGAATTAGCCTCAGTGAGCTCCTCCAATCAGGAACTGCCTCTCTAGTTCTCAGTAGCTATTCTGCTCTTTAACCTGAAACTGCTACTGTTTCTTCTGGGGCCCGCTTCTAGCACTGGGAGCACCCTGGGGAGGCAAGCTCTGAGAGGGTGCAGGGAGGCTGCCGGGCTTGGTGGCTTTTTCTGCCTGGTAGTGAGGGCTGTTAGATCACAGCTGTCACACTCCTGTATTTGGTCTTTGCCCGGAGGTCTCTGCCCTAGTCGCTGGGTTCAGCTGCACTTAATGCTGATCTCGCAGTCAGGAATACTTGGGGCCACAGAGTGTGAAACTGCTGTTTGAATCCTCCCCTCTCCTGGACTGCAGTGAGCTCTGAGCTGCGGCCATGGACCTTGTTTCTGCCCTTCTCCCTTCCTTTCCCTGTTTGCCCTGAATTGAACACCTTCAGATGTTTCAATGCGTGGATCTCTCAGACATGTTTGTGTGTGGTGCAGGGAATCCTTTGTTGAATTATAGCTGTTCAACTTGTTGTAATTTCAAGGGGGAGAGGTCAAGGGGACCCCTCATGCTGCCATGTTTCTGACATCTTGTCATATAAATTTTAATTTATTAATTTCTAATGAGGTCTCTTATCGTTTTCTTCATTAGATTTTCTACAGAATCTTAGGCTAATCAATCTAGTATGCTTTTAATCTTGTAATTTACAAAACTCAACTTCTTTTTTTATTATTTCCTCTCTCTAAATTTAATTTTTTTCTGATATTTGAATGCTGAATCTGTCCATTTTGAATTTTCTTGTTTAACTATGAAATGACGTAATATTTTGATTTTGTCTGTGAAAACCATTTTGACTATATTGTACACTTTGATAAGTACTATTTCCATTCTTTGGTGTTCTGTAGTTGTATTTTCTTTTGTTTCTCTCTTATTCAATAATTATTTATAGTTTTAATTTTTCATTGCTTCAATCATATGTAATTAAACCTTTCTTTGTTATTAACCTATACTTCTACTGTATTTTTGTTAAAGTAATCTGCATACTTTTCATTTTTTGGAATTTATTAAGCTTTTATTTATGTCTTCATATATGATCAATTTTTATAAATGTTCTACAGATGTTTGAGAATGAGTTACAATCTGTATAGTACAGAAAAGTCAATATATTAAAAAGCATGATAGTCCTTAAATTATAAATGTCCTTTATTGTGTTTTTTTATTTTGTCTAATTCACCTGTCAAGTCTAAAAATATAAAAAGTCTCATTAGAATTGTAGTTTTTGTTAATTTCTCAGTGTTTGCTTTATATTTATAGTGATTGTTATTCGGTGTCTAAGTACTCATAATTCATATTTTCATTGTGGGTTTTATAGTTTGATTGATTTGGTAATGGTTGCCTCTTTCTTTACATAATAATATCAACAGTTTTTACTTTGTTAGGCCATGCCAAACAGTAGCTCCTATGCTTGAGGTAGAAGCATAGTTACATTGATTACTGGTTGCAATAGATGTCGAGACACACAGCGGTGGAAGGTATCACTACGGAGCTAGTTTTTTTCCTGGGACCTCTGATGTATTAGAAAGACATATAGTGGTCCTTGCAACAAATCTCAGTATCTTTTGCTCCATCAGTTCCATTGATATTACACTTGGTAAAAACTCCTCTAGAGATGCTCGCCAGACGTAGTTCCCCGTGTTATTGTGATTTTTTTTGGTTTGTTGTAAAAGAAAATACATGTATTTGAGTAAGATAAAGTATGCCTTTGGGATCTAGGGATGAGAATAATCATAGCAGGTGGCAGGATGCTATGGAAACAAAAATTAGACCTACCTGCAGGGATTAAAATCTTCTTAGAACTTGGTGGGAAAGCACCTTTTTATGTTAAAAATGGGGAAAGTAATCCATTTTGTCAGTATGTGGAGCCAGTTGGAATTTAAAAGCTAGGTTAAGTTTCCCCTAGCAGTACTCTGTAACTATAAAATTCCAAATTTCTGATTTGTACAAAGGTAAAACCCTAATTTCTACCATAACTAAAAACTGTTTTGCTCTAGGTCACAGTACTTGGGAAGAAAATAAAAGGGTTAGACTGTGTCTCTGGAGTTAGCATCAGAGTGATAAATGGCACTTATGTTTATGAGTGGCAGCATTTTAATCATCTACAAAAGCACATAAATAATTCTGACCTCCCTTAATTTTTTTCTTTAGACGAAAACACCTTAAACTTTTCCTCACTCCTATCAATACCGTAAGCCTATTGGTATTATTGCCTAGAAATACTCTAGTTTTTCTTTTCTAACCCAGAGCTTTTCTCAAGTGGTGTACCTATCAAAAGAACGTCTGAGACTAGAAAGCCAATCATCTGTCAAATAAGGATCAACCAAAATTTAGATATGAAACATGAGTCACATTTCAGATGCAATCAGCTCTGGAGACAATCATAAACTTGATATTTAAAATATTTGGTCAATTCCCCATCCTTAGTGTCATCATTTGCACATTCAGATTGCGAGTCTGCTTGATGCGTTCAGCACCTACCATCCACACTAAAGAAAACCACAGGTCTTTGCAGTACTATGAGAAGGAATCCTCATTTTGAAACACTATTTTTTTGCAATGAAAGTCTTCATGTGACCATCTGTTTTTTATTAATGTGTTTATTTGCTCACCCTCTCAAGGAGCAAGATCTTGACTAAGCAGCCCCCATTGCATAAGGAAAATCGTGATTATCATCAGAATCTTCAAGAGTGGATAATGAAAGTCATGCTGTTTAGTTTCTTCACTGTATAAATTAAGACACGGAGATCTCACTAAATGTTTGTTCAATGACTCATGTCCATGTATTCAATGTTTTTACTTTTTTTTCAGTCCCCTAAAGGTCCAAAGGTGAAAACATGAATATTTTTTAGTGTCATGTGTATATATGCGTTATCAAAATAACTGCTTTAAAAGTGAAAATTATAACATCTACTGAAGGCCAAGACACAAGGGAAAGATGCTCTTAGACATTGTCTTGGGGACAGTGGATTTGTTTGGCATTTTAGGAAAGTAATCTAGTAATATCAACAACAACCAAGAAAAGTACACATCCTTTGACCCAACAACCTATCTATGCAAATTTAGTCTACAGAAATATGAGACTTAAGACTTAAGGATATTTTTCAGGATGAAATGGGGTTCTTAGTAACTTTTTTTTTTTTTTAAGGATTAAAACCCAGTTGAAATAAAGAGCGTTCTCAGTCCAATGTTGGCATTTTACTAGAGACACAAATTTTCCTAGTATTGGGGTATGGGAGGGGAGGAGAGGAAGAAGCAGAGCTGGGACTCAAATGTAAAATTCAAGTTTTAAACAAATAAGATTGAATCTTCTGAACTCCAATGAGGCTGTCATTCATATATATATACACATATATACATATATATATATATGTATATATGTGTATATATATATATATATATGTATATATATATATAAAGCAACCAAATTTTGATTTCCAACCAAATTTTGTGGAAAGGGGGATTTGACAGAGCATAGTTAGGATCAGTTATTGGACACATAAAATACTTTCATGTTTCAAGAAATTGATACAGTGCGTTTACAATTATTATAACTTAACGTACACACTTTTCTTTCCTCTTGGCAATTGTAGTGGCAAAAACAAACAAAGAAAAGTCAGAAAGCAATAAACAATAGAAAAATATTTTTTTAAAAATCAGGACACAACCTGAACGTCCATCATCAGGTGAATGGTTGAATAACCTTATGAAATTTTATGCACCTTTTAAAATGAAGTGGTTAGAATGTATTTATTAACGTAGAAGAATATTGTTAAGGGAGAAAAACAAGTTACATTTAAATGTATAGTATCAGCCAATCTAGTAAAACACAACAAAAACTTCCTCCTTACGTATCATTTGGTTATTAGCATTGGAAACCCTGGCAGGTGATGGTAGGAATGAAAGAAAGAAGAAAGAAAGGGCAAGGGTGGGAGAGAAGAGCTGTTAGGAAGTAATTATTTTTTAAAATATATTTTATCATTTCAATTGTTGCAATACCTTCGTAAATTTTTTACTTTTGCAATAAAAATTTCACAAAAGATATACAAAATTAAATAAAACATCCAGTAAACATAAATATAAAAATCAAAATCAGAGCTAGAAAGAGGTACAAAATATTGCTTCATTAACTTGGGGTGTGAATTTGTAAAAGTATTAGGTAATTGTTTATGGAGTACCTGCTATGTGCCACATCTGAGTTGGATGCTTTCACAGTTATCTCATTTAATATATTTGGTGTAGTCAGAGATGCATTACCTGATTCATGGCTCTTTGTAGACAAAGTTTTCAGTGATTGCAAAGAAGAAAATTTGAAAATATGATATCCTGAAATTTTAAAATTGGTTTGTGTGAATTTCACAGAACAGAGCTCCAAAAATATGGACAGGAAGGAGGAACAATAAGTCAAAGAAAATTATGAGCTGAGTGAAATATGTCAGACAGAAAAAGCAGAGAACCATGTGATTTCACTGATATGTGGTATATAAACCAAACACAACAAAAGAATAAGACAAACAAATGAGAAACAAAAACTCGGACACAGACAATAGTTTAGTGGTTACCAGAGGGTAAGGGGTGTGGGGGGTGGGAGATGAGGGTAAAGGGGATCAAATATATGGTGATGGAAGGAGAACTGACTCTGGGTGGTGAACACACAATGGGATTTATAGACGATGTAATACAGAATTGTACACCTGAAATCTATGTAATTTCACTAACAATTGTCACCCCAATAAATTAAAAAAAAAATTATGAGTTGAGAAACCAAGGTCCGCTCTGCCTAAAGACTCATTGAAAAGCATTAACATAGTTCTAGTAAAATCTTCTCTGAACAGGGCTGTTTGTGACATTTTGACAGTGGTCAGTTAATTCACTTGAAGATTATACACGTTCTTTACCTCCCTTTCTTCTCCCTGCCCCTGCATGCCCACCTCAGAATGAGGTTCTTTCCTTTAAAAAAAACAACAAAAAATGCTAATCAGCAGTGGTCATACAGTTTGAATTCACATGGGGTCATTAATAAATAATCTACTTTAGAACATAAACATCCTTGTTTGTCCCCAGGATTGAGTGTCCTTAAGGCCCAGTCTGGCTGTGTTGCCAAGTAGCATTGTTTATTCAGAGCTCCAGTTATAAAGTCCTGGCAATGATAGAACATGATGACCAGGTCATGAGCTTCTAGACTCTAATGAGAAGGCTCCAAACTGGAGGTTTAGAATGCCCAATCTCTTCTTGCCTTGACCAGGGACTACCTGCTGTGTGAATCCTTTCTGTTTGATTTCATGTTCTCCACCATGATCATAAGATTTACCCGCCCCCTGTAGCCCGGATAACCAAATATTTGTTGCCTGGATATTCTCCAACTTCAGCTTTCTCTTGTCATCCTTTAAATGTTAAAGCATTTAAGTATATATGACTTAATATATGTCAATGCTTTTCTCCAAATCTCTAGAGTTAGGCAGTTGTGCCTAGGGATGTCATAGTTTGCAATTCACTTCCCGAGTCCTTGTACCTCAGAATTCCCATTCGCTCTGCTTCAGTCAGTTCCTACAACTAAAGGCTCACTTCCGCACTGCTCTGCATCCCACTGAAGAGGACATCTTTCCCTGTATCCCACAGAGCCCTACTCACACACTGTTTGAGTGAACGCGGGAGAGTGTTCATGACAATTAGAGGGTGGACAGTGAAGACTGATTATGTTACAGAGAAGAAAACAATTTTCAATTCAATGACATTATAGTTCTCTAAATATATTGGCTAATTCCTAAAACAGGGACACTCTCATTGTCTAGGTTCTTCTGTAGACTTACTGCTCTGGTCTCTCTATACTAATAATTCTCAGTCTTGGCTATATATTAGACTGTCCTAAAGGTCTTTAAAAAGTGTCAGTGCCCAGGCCTTACCCCAGACCAAATTAAATCAGAAGTCCTTGGGGTGAGATCATTAACATGTTTAAGGTGCTCCAAATGATTCTAGCATTCAGCAAAGTTTGAGAACCACTGCTCTAGATATTCCTTATATTTCCTTCTTTCCTTTTCTCAGACCCATGAAGTCTTTTCTCTCAAGTTTCCCAAGGAATCAAAAAGTTTCTCTCATTTTATTAGAAGCAATTCAGATATGTTATGCATATATGTACATATGTACTTGTACGTATGTATGTATGTACAGCGATACTTTTGGTCTCACTAACTCATCCATGCTGTGCCTGTGGATCTTCATTTTTTTCTCCACAGGGTGCCCCCAAATAAGCTGAAACAAAAGAACTATTTACCCCAAAGACAAATTATGTCACTGGCTGAGAAAGCAGACACAGCTGCAGCCAGTTTTTGTTTAAATAGCATTTTTTTTTCTAACAGCGCACATGGAAAAAGTTCTTTGAGCCCCTTGAAAATAAAGGGCTTTGCACATCTAAAACTCTTCCTGTTTGTACAGTGCCCACCTCTATCTACCTCCTTGGGAGATCAGAATTTCCTTCTGCCCAAGCAGTGTGATCAGAGAAAGCTGTTCTCACCCCAAACTCACAAAACCAGACCCTCCAAAGCAAGACCCAGGGCACTGCTGAATTGGTGCCTGGGGCTGGATAAAATGAACTGTTAAGTCTTTTTGATCTTTAACTCCTATGAGTCTGATTTCCTTGCACTTGGGAGGAAAACCTGGAGTGAGCTGACTCACAGGTGTGAACTGAACTTGACTAACCTCTGCTATCCACATCTGTTCTCTTTGCATTGGTGTTATTTGGCATTTTAATGGACACTTTTATTGAGGATTGGACGAGAACAGACGCCAACGAGAAAGTATGTTTTTCTACAGCTTCATCTATCCAAGCTTGTTCCACCACCCAAGAATTTGGCCTTTCCAGGACAAACAATATCTTCTGCCTCTATAACCAGGCTCTTTGGAGGTCTCATAAAGATGCCAGCGAGTGCCTGTGGTGGTGTTTTTGGAGGGCTAATTACTGAAGTAGCAAGAAGCTATCCAAGACATGGGATTCCTTCAGTCAATGGGACACGTTGTGCTTTCTAAGGTGGCGATATAGGTGGTCTTCTAAAATCTTAGAAGGAAATGGTAGTTTTCTTTTTTACAAACCACCAGTTCTCAGCTCTGGATGGCAAAGTACTGTTGCTTGCGCGCTCGCTTGCTTGCTTTATTTATTTATTTACTTACTTATTTATTAACTTATTTATTTAATTGTTGCATTATAATAATCAAATGTTAGCTGTGTCACTAATAATGTTATAATCATGTCAATATTGTTACAATAGTGTTTTAATGTCAATAAATGTGAATCATTTACTTTTCAAAATATAATTGAATAGATTCAAAGATATTTCAAGGAGATAGATAGATAGATAGATAGATAGATAGATAGATAGATGATAGATAGATAGACAGATAGATAGAGTTGTCTCTCGGTTGAATTCCAGTGTGCTTCCTTGAGCCTGACAGAAAGGCATGGAGTTACTGTGAGTGTTTGAAAATCTTGCATAATCCTGTATGCCCGTGGTAATGGGTCACACCTGTCATCCATCATGTGTGTGGGGGAGAAAGGTTGAGAACCGTTGGGATAATTAATGGGGTAATAGCAGTTAAGTTCCAGGAGACTTCAGTGAAAATTACATGAATGATCACCTTCTTTCCACCACAAGCTGTGTCTTTGCTTCGGTTAGAATTCCTGTACCTAGAAAATTATATTCTTTGTCTTCTTCGTTTAATAGGTAATAGTTTATCCACTGCCCTTTCAGATGTTTATTTACTTTAGTGTGGGGCTTGAGAATGGCTCTAAAACAAACCACTGATCCCATTTTCACTAAGTTTAATCTATTGCCAGGTAAATCTTTTCTAGTCAGAAGTGCTCACCCAACAGGAAAGGGCTTCGCACAATTTGGACTCAAATATTTATTAATGGAATAAATTAAGAACATAACCCATGATATATAACATGCAAAATCTGATGTGAGGAGGTCACCATTTTCTGAAAGCACAAGTATATTCTTTCCCCTTCCCCTCTTCTACCCGCCCTGTATATTTTCTTCTATTCTCAGAGAAGAAAGTGAAACAGTTTTGATACCACTAAGCTACCTGGTAAGGACAAATGTCTGCAATCAAGGTGAAAAATGCTGCCTTCCCATTGCAGGAGTGGAGTGACCCTCAGGCCCTGCATGGGTGTAGGAACAGTTAGGCTCCACAGTGGGTCCCAATTCCTACACGCCAGAATGTCCCGTGCTTGCACAGTGTCTGTTTTTGCCAAGTCAAATGTTCTTCCTCTCCTGTGCACTGCATATTATATTTCTTGACCTCTCTTCCATCTTTGAAATGACCAAGTGTTTCCTCCTGAAATTCACCTCCATTGTTTTCATAGCACTGCAGGGTCCCAGACTTGCACCAACTTCTCTGACTTCTCCCATGTCTCCTACACTGACCTCTTTCTCTCCCTGCTTCCAACTAAGGAAGAGTTGTGTTCTCAGCCTCTGCTTATTGATCCGCCTTTTTCTCTCAGAAAACTCATGGCTTCTTTCCTTATCTCGGTGCCTAAAATGCCTAAATCAGTATCAAGAGAGCTTACGTCCTTGAGTCTCAGTCCTAAGTCCAAGTGGACACTTCCACCTGGAAGACTTGCTGTGATTTTAAAATCAACTTACTGTAGTAAGTTTGTAAACAGAGGTTACCACCTGCCACTGTAGCAACAGAAACCTGGGGCCTTACCCAGGCTTCCATCAGAGGAGAAGGGATAGGCAGGGGACAGAAGAAGGGGTTTATTATGGGGGTTCAACTTTACCACATGGTGACAGCTGGGGAAGCGGTGTGTGTACATCTGTTGCTTCTGTCTTTGGTTTGGAGCTTGAACTTAATAGAGCAACTGGTTGGGAAGAAGCGAGGGATGTGAAGTGTGAGAGAGCAAGGGCAAACTGGATCCCACATCTTTCTCTTTCTGCTCTAAGTAATCAACTTCAGTTATGGGGTTGATTCAGGCCCCTGTGTCATGGACCTAATTATACAGCTGGCCTAGCAGTCTGAGAAGCTTCAGGAGATGTGGCAGCATGCATATGCTGCCGCAAGCACCGAACGCATTGATTAAACATGAGTTCTGCTTCATTTCCAGCTTTCAAATCTCTCACAAAATTCTCCTGTGGCCCACTCCAATGTAGCACCCAACAAGGAAGAGAATTCTGGGAAACAGTTCTAGCATAGTCTTGTTGACGAGATGCAGTCACCTCACCAAGTGCTATTATTGTCTCCTCCACGTCATTCATCAACTTTCTACCATGTTGGTGTTTTGGAATGTTGAGTTTTTATTTAACCACCATGGCATTTAAAAACATCCAATGGTTTGGCACTGCCTAGTGGTGTTTCTTTCTCCTCTTCCTTCTCCTTCTTCTTCTCCTCCTTTTTAGAACTATGTTTTCTACAGAGAGATTTTAGGTGTGCTGAGGTAGGCATTCTCCACAGACAGCACTCTGGATTCCTCATCCCTGCTTCAACTGAAACAGTTTTGTCTTTATTGCCTTTGTGCCTTGGACTTCCATGTGTGATTTCATTTGTAGAAAACTTACAGATGGTTTTTAAATAAAAAGGAAAGACAGAGACACAAAGAGGGATGGAAGTAAGGAAAGAAAGAAGGGAGGGAAAGGGGAAGGAAGCAAGGAAGGCAGGAAGGAAAGAAGGAAGGAGGGGAGGGAAGGAGGGAAAGAGGAAGGAAATGGGGAGAAAGAAAGGAAGAAAGAAACCGTTAACTTTGAAGATCAAGTCTTAACTGTCTAAGCACAATTCTCCATATTTACCCAAATTTGTCTCCAATTACTAATGCCAACGGGAACCATCTTCTTCAGTCTGACTGTGTCTCTTACCTATCTCTCAAAAGAGATAATTCATTACCAACTTCATGTCTTGACTCTCATACTTTTTTTTTTTTTTTGGTCTAGATTGACCCATCTCCGTTGGCATTTTCTAAGGCAACTGTAGAGCAAGTTTGACTCTGGATCAAGATAAAGAGGTACAACCTTGTCTCCTAGAAAAGAGGGGAGGATGACAGTGTGGTTCCATTTAATTTAAACACACACATATGTACACATACACACACATGCATACATGCATATATGCCTTAGCATATAATTTTATGTTAAAACTTTTATATAAATTTATATGTAAATAACTATTTCAATGAATTAGATAAAGATAAAAATATATCAAGCCATTTGGAAGAAGAAAAGAAACATTTTAGTAGCATTTATCAAGTGCCTCCTATGTACTAGTTTCCATAATTATTATCTCATTTAATTTTCAAAGCAACCAGAAGATGTAGGAGTCTTGAGTCTCATGTAAGCAGTTTACTGAGGAATCTAAACTCTTGATGGGGCAAACATGAAACAGTTTTATTTTTCTAGTAACTTTCCCAACCACATTCTCTATTCTGGGCAGTGGAAATGTTTAATGACATCTCAGCTAGATTCTATGACTTTTCAGAATCTTGTGGTTGTTTTGAAATGTCTCATTTGAGTTCATAAGAATCAGTCCTGTTTATGTAAAGCCTTCAACCTAATGCCTAATAACCTGTCTTTCTCCTAAGCTTGGGTGGGCAAAACCTGTGGCGATAGTAGCTTAGGGAGAAGAAGGGATGGGCTGGGTAGTTGCTCTCACACAATTCCCCTTTCCCTCTCTTTCATCTGCCCTCCTTCTTCCTCTCCAGTTGTGGTTGGAAGGAAGGAGAAAAACAAGACAGAAGACTGAATACTCTTAATGAGATCACAGGCCTTGTCTTGGAGAATTGGAAAATTACATATGCTGTTTTAACTTATTTCTTCGGACTCTATGAGTAATGGTTCCAACATGCCTACTTGACAAGGAACTCATCCTAGGCAATTCTCGTATGTATTTATGGACCTTTGTAAGATCTGTTCCCATTGTTCTGGGGTGTGTCCTTTTTTGTCCTCATGGGGAGGCAGTCCCTCGTAAGATTGTTACTGTAAATCTCATCTATCCTCCATCATTGAGTTTTGAGATTATATGTTTCCATCTTGCATACCACTTTGGAACTGTGAACTTGAAGGGGGAAATCAGAAATAATAAAGATAAAACATATGTTCATTTCATGGAGAAAGTTGCTAGAATCACGTCCAGACTTTCTTCAACCACATGCTCTTGCTGTACACCATATGATGTATACTATTCTGATGATAAGTGTGAATAATGCCATCAATAAAACCTTACATGTACGTAGAGAGGCAGAAAAACTTAAAACTCCGCTACTCGTATATGCAATAAATAAATAAATAAATAAATAAATAAATAAATAAATAAATAAATAAAAATGTAGCTTTTTGTTTTCTGTAACTGATAGAATCTTTCTAATAAGCCCCTATCCTGCTGTATGTTGGCTGAAGGCAGTGGGTAGTATCTAAACTTACCAATTAATAGTTCAGTATTTGGGGGCTTAAGCAGTCCTTTTATACTTTTTAGGTCTTTTGGAGAGAAATGTTCAATCTATCAGAGTTTCATCTTCCCCTACCCACTTCTCTTTGTACATATAGGGATATTTATGTGATCTCATGGCAATGAGAAGAGGGGCCTCAGAACCACATGCTGACCTTGCACCTGCTTGGTCTAGTCTATTGGTGAGTATTCATTTAGCATTTGAGGTACCTCGTGGGTCCCCATAGACGCAGTGCATGATCTTGGTTCTTTATCTCTGGTAACTAATTCCCAATATTTTGTGTCTCCATTTCATATCCAAGTGGACATCAGTTCCCGGATCCTTTTAGCACCTTGGCATCATCAGTGGGGGTGCAGAAAATTCTGGATTCCCCACAAACCATATTTAGGACGTGGGCTGTATTCAATAGTAGGGGCCCAAGTTCATTTGTCTAATTGTCTCCATCCATCAATGCTGCACCACTGATGACCTTTCACCTAGAAGCTCATGGTCTTCTCCGAGGCACATTTGGGGAAGCAGGCAACTGATCTTGACCTTCCAAGTTTCCCCACACTACTATGGATATTCCTATAACTTCCTCTCCTTAGGAATTAGCCCCATGGGTTTGGAGGAGAGGCTTTTTGTTTAATCTCCACACCTTACCTCAGTTGCTCTTTTCTTTCCCATATTCCTCAAAACTTGAAGCAGCCAGACGCCTACTTTCTGTAAAGTGAGACTTCCTCTACCTCATAGTGCCTTCCTGGGGACAGTAGGATCTGTGGCTCAATGGGATGGTGTGGTACAGGGAGAGAAGGCAGCTTACTGATAAAGGGGGTCATATTAATGAGATTCTTTAAAATGTTATTCTTTCTCATTAAAAAGAAGTTTTCATATATTATGTCATTTGAGAGTATATAAGATTTTAAGAAAATATCAGTGAGTTTAATAAAAGGAATTTTGGAAGACAACTTTAAGCCTCTGTAAATCCTGTTGTTCTAACACTTCAGCCAACCTCTGGAGGTTGATCTAGTATCTGAACCAGCAAAGCAGAAGGTTAGATGTGTTACCTCTTCCTGACGCACAAACACAGACACTTACACCACTCGTAGAGCAGATTTCTATCCTGAGATACATTTGAAGCTACATTTAAAAAATTAACATTACAGAAGGTTCAATGAGAATTCAAAGACTAAATTCTAGAGGTTGTATAAAAAGAAATTCAAAGTGTATTCTTAGGTAGTAAATGGGTTAAAAAAATGCATAGTTTTCTTTTTGTACATGAGACAAAGATAGAAATTCATTATTAGTGGTGTGCACTATTCTTATACAAAAGTTAAGATTCTGGATTAAAACTGAGAGACAGAAAATTCTTTCTTAAAGGTATAAATTATTCTTGTGAAGCAGCATCTGGATTGGAGATCAATAATGAACCAAGTTTAACAAACTCCAGAAAAATTGGTATCTCAGTGAATTTTACATCCTCAAAAGAATAAGTTACTCTGTGTGAGTATCCATTGCTTACAAAGATGTGATTTGCTTATGGCTGGTAGGAATGTAAATTCTAAGGTCACTTCCTTACAAACACACATCAGATTTTAATTCTTGTAAATATAAATGCTTCTGTTTAGTTTTCTTATTTATATAATAGTATTTGTTATGTATTGCCATAGTCCCTGTCCTTAAAATATTTCCAACATTAGGGAACAGACAAGTCATTCAACCAAGAAAATCATTAAATCACATGCTGTGACTTTTGCATGTCTAATGCTGGTTTTTGAAGTTTCAGTGGAGTGAGTCATCATGGATTTGCAAGCAGAGGGCATCTTAGATTTGTTAAGAGCAAGGCTTGTTTGGGACAAATTAGCCTAGGTTGCTCTTTTAATAATGGAGATAAAACTATCTGCTGAAAAAAAGGCAAGTGTAACTGACTGCCAGTGTTCTGTGTTGGTGAATGAAAGGAAAGATGTGAAGCCCCCTCCCTGCGATTAACATCCTGGATGGAAACAGAGGAGAAAGTTTCAAAGAACTGCTGGGCCCTTGTCACAATAGACAGGAGGGATGTACAGTGTCTAGAACTTCTAAGTTGAGAACAACATCTATTGTGGTGTCTTCTTGGCATAGCAAAGGCATTTTAGAAGAAAAATAAAATTGTGGAGTCAGCGATTAAATAGTTAGAAAGATGTCAACATTGTTCATTGAGGCCTTGTCACAAATTTTCATGCAAATTTTTTTACTTAAATTTTATTCTATTCTGGGTACTACTGATTTAAATAAACAGCCCACTAATTCAAAGGTATAGGAATCTAACTAGAAATGTTAATTCTACCTGGTATGTAATTCTTACCAGGACTCTTGACTGTTGTGGAGAGTTTGATAGTAGCTAAGATGAGAAAAGGGATACATTGGGTGGCATTTGCAAAGCAAAGTGTTGGATATTAGGAGGCAGAGGACATATAAGAGATAAAGAAAGTACATTGATTTATTTTTTTGAATAATAATAAGATTTCAAAATTGTATGAAAGATAGGATGACAGTGCTATTCAGACAAATAAAATTTGAATTTTGGAGCAGATTTTATGGGGAAGAAAAGATGACCTACTCTGGCATTTGTTCATATGAAGTGATGTCAAAGTGAAGTTGAGATGTATGGTTGGTGACATGAACCCTGATGTGAGCCGTCAGGACAGTAGAAAGAGATTTGGGTCTTAAGGGACTGTGGTGGGCCAAATAACGGCCCCAAGATATCTCCCTCTGAGTCTCTGGAATCCATGAATGTTACCGTAAATAGCAAAAGGGACTTTGCAGATGGCATTAACTTAAGTATCTTGAGATACATTATCCTAGTAAGCATGATATAATCATAGGGGTTCTTCTATGGGGTGGGGAGGTGGTGATAAAGGAGATCAGAGGGAAGTCAAAGATAAAATGATGAAAGCAAGAGGTTGAGTAACATGAAGAAGGGATCTGAAGACAGTGAATTTGTGTTGTTTTAAGCCGCCAAGTTTGTAGTCATATGTATGTCATAGCAGCCACGGGAAGCTAATACAAGGTCCTAGTTAACACTAGAGGAAGAAGACCCTATAACTAAAAAGTGTCCTCTCTAACGTGCTGAGAATATTTCAGTTCTGTTCCAATAGCGTACAATGGAGTGAGAACTATATAATTCCACTACGGTGACCCAGAGACTTAGAACAATACACAGGCTTCAGAAGAACGCAGATCATCTGCTGTGGTCCTGTTTCTTTCTTTTTGAACATAACGCCAGTCCTTAAAGAGTTTTATAGGCCCAGGGCCTGTTATGGTATCTGACACATAGTAAATATTTACTACAACAGTAGTTCCTCAAATTAAAGAGCATTCTAGGGAAATTTTGTGTTTTTAATTCTATAAATATATTAGCAATAGTTTTATCCATTTAAAAAATGAAATTTATTTCTACTTTGCATTGATTATTTTGCATTGTAAGACATTTTCATAGAATAGCATTTTAAGTTCTTAAGTCAGTATTTCCCAAACAAGTGTCCATGTATACCCATGTGTGTCTGTCGACAGATCCTTGGGAGTTTTAAAGAGGCTTATACATTACTCAGGTTTGAGGGACCTTGAAATACATACGTGTTGAATGAACAAAGAGATGAGGAATAAATGTTTCCAAAACAACCAATCAGGTAGTTAATTCCTTGGGGAAAAAATGTAAAGCAAGTGATTTGGTAGTGTGGAAATCAAAGATCTAATGGCATTTAATTTTTCCCATTTCAAACTGTGGCAATTATGAAGACATGGCGTTGGCATAGATTCTATCTATCTGTCTGTCTGTCTGTCTGTCTGTCTGTCTGTCTATCCATTCATTTTCCTATTTTGATTCTCCCTACTATACTAAGTGCAGAGCAGCCAAGAGGACTAATATCTCAGCACCAGACTACATCTTGCACCTATTATCAGTCCTGGCTGACAGTACAAGTGAATGGCGGCATCCCCCTTCAGGCCCCTAATAGATGGCACATCGTTGTTTCAGAACACCTGAAAGAATGCCTGGGCTCGGCTCTGGAGCACCTGATGAGGGAGGAGTGGAGGGCTGGAGAATAATTGCCATGTCACTGGCATGTGATTTATTGCAATGCTTAATTATGTCTACAGGGCACCATCTGGAGACTCAATTTGGGTTCTTTACGAACAAAAATTCAAGTCAAAATGTACCTTCTTCTGAGCTCAACTGTGTCCCACTTTGGACTTCTCACACCTGGAGAATATTACCCTAAGCTTAGTCCCCAAACTACATCCTTATTGTTTCAGTTTAGAGGGCCCCAGCCCCACAGAGACATTCTCATTATGGAGACAATCGGTTTTCCTTTCTTAGACCATGATGTCCAAAGGGTGATACATGGAGAATGTTCAGTGTTATACTAAAAACTCAACCATAGAGTGAAATAATCTTTAGCATGCTACTGAATTGTTAGGGGCCATGACCAAAAAAGCAGCATTATATTTATTGGCATCTGAATTTTTTCTAATTATATTCTAATTGATATTGGCTAGTAATTGTCCCCAAAATATTTGTTTCAAAGGGATGATGAAAAAGCAGTACTAAGTGATAAGGATTATGTTTTTAAATATTACTCAGTTTTCAAGCAAGTGTTTAATCTATTTTAGGATTTTTTTAAAACCATATTACTGTGAAGAGTTGATTTAAAAAATACTTATTCCTTTCAATTAAAACCCAAAGCATTAATCAAATGTTTGACACTATAAATGTTTCCAATTAACATCTAGCTTAAAACCACATGTGTTCCAAGTGAAATTCAAAAGATCTATCTGTACAGGTGACCTCAGAGAAACCATTAACACATGGCTGGAGACAGCAAGAAACATTCTCCATTTGTGAGACTGAGATAAAGAATCAGTTTATGACTGATTATTACTTCAAACATCCTTTTCAGATGTGGACTTTCTAAGCTAGAAGTTGGGTATTTCTCGGTGAGTCAAAAAGAAGAAAGAATTAAAAGGATGTGTGTGTGTATATATATCTATATATACACACACACACACACACACACACATATATATACATATATATGTATATACATATATATTATATAATATATTATATTATAAAATATATATATTATATATATTATCTATATGGGGAGAGAGAGAGAGAAATTAGAAATATTCCTACAATCTCATCTGGATAAACTAGTAGTCCCAACCCTATGAAGGACAGTGGTTGGTCACAGTATGGATCTGGTCAGTAACCTTAGGGCCAACAGAACTTTTCTGAGCAGTTCTCTTTCACTTTCTGCTGCAGAGGTAGTAAACTCGGAAAACTCCAGGGCCCAATCAGATAACATAAATGAAAAAATAGGATGTCAGGTCATAGTGGCAATCACAGCCAACTGGAGGGTACGCCTCCTGTCTAAATGTGGGAGTTAACCACCCAAATCCAGCCAACTGTTGTCATGTGAAAATGGAAGCCCACGTGGACCAAACATTCTGATATTTCAAGAGAAGCCAGAATGGAAGCTTTTAAATGTGAACTCATAAATTTTACATAATGACAATTAATTCAATTGAAAACAAAACAACAACACAGACCTGTTTGCAGTCACTTTGTAACCTTCATGTCTTCTGCAGAAAGAGTCAGGAGCCGGGATAACATGGTCAGAGACCGTAAAGGGCACAATTTGGGTGAAAGTGAACCCCTTTCAGTAATGTGTTAGCACATCGCCAGCTGTGGAGAGCACGCTCTGGCTTGCTCACTGTTGAATCCACCAGCCCCTGGCAGAAAAAGGGAGAGCACATACTTTCCAAATAATTTCTCAAATGATTGGTCAAGCTCTCTTAAATTATTCCAGGTGTGCTATGCAGGGGGTTATTATGACCATAAGGAAAATGGTAACATTAAGACATGCCCATTTGCCCAGCATCCTGATGAATTGCATTCTCTCTCTCCTGTATTGCTGCAGCCTATCAACAGCTGGGGTTGTCAATCCAATGGCGGGAGAGGGCTGCTACAAACACCTAGGGCTAGTCTGCTGTGGCTGGAGAGGTTTCGGAGTTCTCTTTTATTCCCTTCAAATATTTGTCCAAAAGAAGAAAAGCAGGAAGCAGAAGATGACCATATTAAGATAAATGCCTGGCAGGTTACACAGAGCAAACTATTTGACATTTAGAAACAATTTTAAGACCCAAAAAGCTGTTACATTCATGTTTGTGCAATTATTTTTTTCTAAATTGTTCAATGCCTGTAAGAATAAAACAAAAGATAATTTTAGCTTATCAAGGAGACTATTCAGTTCATAACTAGAGCCAGAAGATGTGGATTCTAGTTCTTTGTTTTGCTCACTAGCTAGCTATGTGACAATTGAGTAATTTGCGTTGATGAGATCAGAATAAGCCACTGTAGCGTAAAAGTTATTTTGATCTGAAGGTGTTTGAGTTCCTGAAATCCCTTATCTATCCAAAAGCAGAGCCCCCCCAAAAGAATTCTCGTACATCTCTTTTTGTGAGCAACTATAATTTTCTCTTCTCTGAGAGAAGTCAGTATAACACTCAAACAGACATTACCAGAAATCTATCAGATCTCCCACCTATTCTCCTAAGAGTCCATTTATCTTTTCAAAAAAGTCATTTATTTCCTTGTAAGTGCCTTTCTCCCTGTCTCCCTCACTTGTTAAGATGGTATATAAGACCTAAATTTTAACTGCCCTTTTGAGTCACATTTTTCTGTGAACTCCTGCACACATATGTACCTGAATAAAAATGCCCTTTCTCTTGCCATTCTGTCTTTTGTCAGTTTAATTTTCAGGATCACAAGCACAACCTAAGAAGGTAGAAGAAAAACGTTTTCTCCTCAACAGCATCATTTTTCTGATTTTTTGGGTTTTCTTGTTTTTTTTCCCCAAATCATCGTGGATACTAAGCTTTATGCTTAAAATGTAGCCAACAACACATAAGCAAAACAATGCACATGGGTGCTAGAGTCAGGTCAAAAGAAACTTATAAAGCAATTTATAAACACTAGCTCATTTCTTTTCTTTATCAAGATCATTTATGGATGATATTACTTGATTCTTTTTTCCCTGAAAAAATTTTATCGTTTTTTTTTAGGGTTTATTTGATTGTAACAAGAAACCCAATTAAAACTAGGTTACAAAAATGATTGCCTCTCATAACTAAAACATCTGGATGTAAACTTTAGGCGTGGCTTAATCCAGGTATATAAGCAATGCTACAATGATCAGATACCTCGCCATGTGTTGGCTCTGTCCTTCTCCATGTTGACTTTATTTTTTACAGTTGCATTCCAGGAGCTCCAGACTCATATCCTGCCAGGTTCAATTCCACTAGAAAAGAACGCACCTCTTTTCTTCATGCCAGAGTCTCAGAATTGGGATCGAATGGCTCAATTTAACTGATAATTTGGTCTGAATGGCTTAATCAATCTTTATGTGTATGGTAATATGATTCCTTGATTGGTCAGGCATAGGTCACATGTCACCTTTGAAGCTGGAAATACAGTTAGTCTCGCCTGAGTACATGGAGCCCTTTACCAAAAATAGTGGGAATAGATATCAATTACACCCTGTGACATGAGCCATATTTTGTTTTAGAGTCTGGCCTAAAACGATGGTTTAAACAACTTATGCTTTTAATGAAGGTTAAAAAAAATGTTTTCCTAAAGAATCCTGACTTTGCTAATATTCCTTTTTTTTTTTTTGACTACAGGAAAATTATAAATCCAATTTTCTCCCAAAACCATTCTCCAATGACCAGTTCTACCTAATTACATAGAACATTTTTCTACAGCATGGTTTTTCTCATTGTTATAACTCCCTTTTAATTGAGATATAATTCACATACCACAAAATTCACCATTTCGAAGTTTATAATTCAGTATTTTTTTAGCATATTCACAAGATTGTGCAATTACCACTACTATTTAATTCCAGGACATTTTTATCACCCCCGAAAGAAATCCCATAGCCATGAAGAGTCAAATCACTCCCCATTCCTCTCTACTCCCTGCATTTGATAACCCCTAATCTTTCTGTCTCCATGGATTCATCTATTCTGGACATTTCATATGTATTAACAATGTCTTTTATTTTCTGTATTCTAATGCTTTGACATCTGGGATTTTGCAACCTCTGGACGTACTGCCCCTCCCAGGGTTAGCTAACTCCTAGAGGCAGTAAGTAACACACCAGGCTGCGTGCTTTTCAAATGCAAACCAACAAATCCAGAACACATACCTCCAACCACCCCCTTTAATGAGTTCTCACACTTGGAGACCCTATCTACTTTCTCTTATTACCCCAGCAGAAGGTACCAGACAATAAAGGACAGCCTTACACCCCAGAGTCTGCTGGGTTTGCTCAAACTATCCAGTACTGAGCCAGTTACCATTCCTTCCCATGGAAACCCCCACAGCAGCTTTCACCCCCAGGCCCCCATTCTCCCTCTGCCTCCTGACAATTCCTGTGTTTTTCCATCATGTCTCCCTTCCTCTTGGAAACTATAACAAATTATTATTTCAATGGCAATTGTCTCCTGATCTGTTGGCCTACTATACCTAAAGAATAATAAAACATATTAGACCATCATATAAATGGAGTCACACAATATGTAGCCTTTTGTATCTGGTTTCTTTAACTTAGCATAATGTTTTTAAGATTTTCCATGATATAGCATGAATCTGCATTTCCTTTCTTTTTATGACTGTATAATATTCCATTGTATGGGTATACCATCTTTGTTTATCCATTCATTAATGGACATCTAGGTTAGTTCTGTTTTTTGGTTATTATGGATAATGCTCCTGTGAACAAGTTTACAAGTATGAGTATGTAAGTTTTCCTGTGGACATATGTTTTCGATTCTTTTGGATATATACCTAGGAGTAGAATAGCTGGGTCACATAGTAACCCCCATATTTAACATTTTGAGAAGCTGCCAAACTTTTAAAAGCAGTTGCACCATTTTACATTCCTACCAGAAATATGCAAGGTTTGTAATTTGTCCAAATTCTAGTCAACACTTGTCTGTCTTTTCTTTTTTTTCAATTAATTAAAGTTTATTGGGGTGACAATGGTTAGTAAAGTTACATAGGTTTCAAGTGTACAATTCTGTAATACATCATCTATATATCACATTGTGTGTTCACCACTCAGTTATCCTTCCGTCACCATATATTTGATCCCCTTTACCCCCTTTCCCCCTTACCCTCTGGTTACCACTAGACTATTGTCTATGTCTATGAGTTTTTGTTTATTTGCCTGTCTTGTTCCTTTGTTGCTGTCAGTGTTTTTTGTTTTCTTTATATCCCACATATCAGTGAAATCATATAGTTCTCGACTTACTTATCTGTCTTTTTTTATTCTAGCCATCCAGTGGGTACGAAGTAGTTTCTCCTTGGGGTTTGATATGCTTTTCCCTAATGAGATGTATCTTTAAGCATATTTTCATGTTATTGGCCATTTGTATATCTTCTTTGGAGTAGTATCTATTTAAATACTTTGCCCATTTCTAGTTAGGTTATTTGTCTTTTTATTGTAAGAGTCCTTTATATATTTTGGATACAGACCCTTATTAGATGCATGATTTGCAAATATTTTGTCCTTATTTGGGTTGTCTTTTCAGTTTCTTGATAGTGTCCTTTGAAACACAAAACTGCTTATTTTGGATAGAAGTTGGTGGGAGGAAAACTTTTCCTCTTCCAACTTGAGCCCAGTGGTTGGGGACATGCAAATTAACTAACAGTAGAGAGATTAACAGGAGAAAAGTCAAGGTTTATTTATGCCCTTAGTGAAAAGTAACTCCCTCAACAGCCTGAGATAAAAGGGTTATATGCAAAACTTAATACAGTTTTTCTTTTGGAGGGGGTAGCTTCAGTAGAAAAGTATGGAATGTTGCATTTGACTTTTTGATGCTAATGGAATGGGGCAGACTGTCTCAGTCTCAGCTGAATTCATAGGAAACTCCCTAGGAGTGAGGTTAATGGCAGAGGCATTTTTGGGAAGCTCTGCTCTAGTCAGATAAGGGAAGTTCAGATAAAATTTCTTTCTGCATCTTCTTTAGTTCAAATGTTTTCACTTAAAAATAATCTTTATATTATGAGTGTGTCTCCACCAGGCCCAATTCATCTTTTTTCAATTGTTTGGTTGCTTATGCTTTTGATGTGATATTTAAGGAGACATTTCTTAATCCAAGATGACAAAGATTTTCACCTATTTTTTAAGAAAAGTTTTATAATTTTAGCTCTTACATTTAGGTTTTTGTTCCATTTTTTGTTGTTAATTTTTGCATATGGTGTGAAGTAGGGGTCCAGCTTCATTTTTTCGCATATGACTATCCAGTTATCCCAGTATCACTTGTTGTAAAAACTATTATTTTCTAATTGAATTATCTTAGCACCATTGTTAAAAATCTATTGACCTTAACTGTATGAGTTTATATCTGGACTCTCAGTTCGATTCCATTAATACATAGGTCCACCTTTATGCTGGTACCATGCAGTCGTAATTACTGTAGCTTTGTAGTAAATTTTGAAGTTTACCATAATGTTTGGAGAGAAGTATTATTGTCAACATCAATTTAAAAACTATTTATTTTTTGGCTTTTAATAGACAGTTTCCAGATGATGGATACATGTAGGCACCACCAGTTTCTCTTTCATATCTTTGTACTGATGTTGCCCTTATGATTTTCTCGCCAGGAACTCTAAAATACTTTTACACAACATTATGCCTTAGGTCCACTAAACTTCAAACTTATGTTCATGGATTTCACTGATGGCCTTTATGACAATTTTACACACAGAGATGTTCTCACTCTTTTCTTTCAATATTTTACTTTTCAAAATGTGAAACTTTTTCATTGTTGAATTTAATTGCTAAAGCCCATGCTAAGGCTCATAGTAAGTCATTCTAAGACTTGGTAAAAAATTTTAAAAGCTTACTTACTTTCTAGTGATATAGACAATTCATTGAATTATTATTCAGAAGTGAATCTGAAGTTATAATTATTACATAAACTTTAAAAACCTTTTTTTTAAAATTATAACTTACATACTATAAGATTCACCCATTTAAAGCACACAATTACATGGCTTTTGGTATATTTTATATATTTACATTTATATTTATATTTATATTTTATATATTTTAGTATATTTACAGAGTTTTACAACTATCACCATGTTCTAACTTTTGAACATTTAGAATATTTTTTCACCTCATAAAGAAACCTCCTACTCATTTTCTGTCTCTCCTCATCCCTTCCACAATCCCAAACCTAGGCAACTACTAATTTACTTTCTATGTCTATTGATTTGCCTGGCTTTCTAGCACTAGCTGCTGGGTCAACATAGCTTATAGTCAGCCATTGATTGGTCCAAGGTTATATTGAAGCCCCCTGTTTTGGATTGAATATTTGTGTCCCCCCCGCCCCAAATTCATATATTGAAGCCCTAAACTCCATTGTGATGGTATTTGGAGATAGGGCATTTTAAAGGTAATTAAGGTAAGATGGAACTAGTGTTCTTATAAGAAGAGACACCAGAGCGCGCTCTCTCTCTCTCTCTCTCTCTCTCTCTCTCTCTCTCTCTGAGCACACACCAAGGAAAGGCCGATGAGAAGGCAGCTGTCTGCAAGTCAGGAAAAGGGTCCTCACCAGGACCTGTCCCTGCTGGACCCCTGATCTTGGACGTCCAGCCTCCAGAACTACGAAAAAATAAATCCCTGTTGTTTAACCCACACATTGCATATTATTTTGATATGGCAGCCCCAGTTAACCAATAACCAATATACTGTCTGAGCAAGTAAGGTTTTCATCTTTTACTTTTGGATCTATGAGTGGCTTGGAAACTGCTTCCACAGTTCAGGAGCTTATGACTAGTTTCATGAACCAGTGACTAG
Organism: Rhinolophus hipposideros; assembly: GCF_964194185.1. Classification (NCBI taxonomy): domain Eukaryota; kingdom Metazoa; phylum Chordata; class Mammalia; order Chiroptera; family Rhinolophidae; genus Rhinolophus; species Rhinolophus hipposideros. Next base: position 5,684,042 of record NC_138066.1, on the reverse strand, counting down.
TAGCTTAGAGGTTCCCTTGGGTGTTACCGAGAAGGTATAGCCTTGGGCATGTACATTATCTTCCAGGACTGCCAGGAGCAACTGTGATTTTAGCAATCTGTTTTGACTGTCCCCCCAATAAACTTCTGGTGTTCTGGGTCTGTACTGGAATTACCGTAAGCTCTAAATCACCACTGATTGCTAGCTGATTGCGTCATTGTTTTTGACAACACCCTGGGGCATACATTTCTTTCTGTTCTTATCCAAAGAAAATCAGGCTCCTTGGGTTGCTCAGATCAAACCCCTGGTACCCCTATGGGATGGGACCTGGAAGAAGGGATAGCCCGCCACTTTTCACTGGCTGTCCTTTACAGAGCCTCCTCTCCCCCAGTACAGATCTGAGTATATTATCAATTCTTGTAATCTGATTCTCAAAGAGCTTGATCTGACATTGGTGTCAGCTGTTATCTTTTTGTTGCTTGCGTTTGCATTGTAATGTTATTTTCAGTCAATCTGATTTCTTTCTGAGATTGTTTAAAGCTATGTATGCGTGTTGTGATAGGTATTGTAGTCAAAACTGCATAATATCATCCATAAATGTATTTGACCTGACACTTGGAAACTGCAAGATGCCACAATATGCTGAAAGCCAACAAACCAATGGGGTGCCAGTGTCATTCCCTCCGTGTAGTGATCCTTTCTCATCCCTCAAGTTATTTCATACTGATTGTCACTGTGACTGGAAAGACACTTAGACTATGTAAGGGGACAAGTGTTATATACTTTAAGTATTAATGAAAATTAATATTATAAATTTTAATATATATTTCTTTCTCTCTAATGGATTGGCCTTTGCACTTCTTTGGTTGCCTGAATCCCAATTTGGAGATCAGTTATCTTAAAGCCTGTACACAAATGTTTATTAATTTTGGCACTATTAATATTGTGAACCAGATAATTATTTGTTTTGAGGGGCTTGGCTGTGCATTGTAGGGTGTTTAGCATTATCCCTAGACTCCACCCACTAGATGCCAGTAGAATTCCCAGTTGTGACAACCAAAAACATCTCCAGACATGGCCGAGTGTCGCCAAGGGAGGAGGGGCAAACTGACCTTTGGTTAAGAACCACTGCTCTTTGTAGATTAAAGCAATAGAAATAAGAGTTGCTCACACCTGACGTCCTCTGTCATAAGAAGATATCTATAACTCACAGGTATATTACATAACCACCTTGTGCTGATCCCGCAGTCTATCTTGCTCATTGATTTTGTTTACTGATTTTTGTTTATTTCATGATATAAGCACATATTTACTTATAGAAAATGTGGAAAATACGCGAAGTATAAAGAAGAAAATTTTTAAAAATTTATAATGGTCCCACTTGACATCTGAGTTCATTTCATTCTCTCACAATTTTTTGTGTACAATTCATTGGCTGGTCAGCTCTTCCTTCAATTTGGTCTCACTTGATATAAAAATTCCTTTATATTTCTGCTATGAGGTTTGAAAGTTCTCTCGTATGGAATTCATACTTCTCCATTTGCCAGCACTGATAGAGCCCTAACCTCCCCCTCCAACTATTTATCTAATTCTATTATGGGGCTTTGGAGAGAAAGGGGGTTAAAGGTGAGAGCCAAACATGACATGAAGTGCAGCCATGAAAAATATAGTTGCACCTCCAAAACATTGTAAACAAATTAATATTCAAATGACAGAAATCTGAGACAATACTTGAAATACATGTAAAATGAAAACATTAATATTCTTAACATATAAGAATAAAAAAATAACTTGTAATAAAATTTAAAAATGTTAAAAGACAAATATCCTAGTAGAAAAAACAAACAAATAAGAAGTAGCAATCTTATCATCAAAAAGACAAATAGTAACAAGTGTTGGAGAGGCTGTGGAGAAAAAGGAACCCTTATACACCGTTGGTGGGAATGCAGACTGGTGCAGCCGTTATGGAAGGCAGTGTGGAGGTTCCTCAAAAAATTACGAATAGAATTACCATATGACCCAGAAATCCCTCTCCTGGGTATCTACCCAAATAATTTGAAATCATTTATCCATAAAGACACGTGTGCTCCAATGTTCATTGCAGCTTTGTTTACGGTGGCCAAGTCATGGAACAACCAAAATGTCCTTTGATAGACGAATGGATAAAGAAGTTGTGGTATATATACACAATGGAATACGATTCAGAGGTAAGACAAGATGATATAGGAACATTTGTGACAACATGGATGGATCTTGAGAGTATAATGCTAAGCAAAATAAGTCAGACAGAAAAAGCAGAGAACCATATGATTTCACTGATATGTGGTATATAAACCAAAAACAACAAGAGAACATGACAAACAAATGAGAAACAAAAACTCATAGACACAGACAATAGTTCAGTGGTTACCAGAGGGTAAGGGGGTGGGGGATGAGGGTAAAGGGGGTCAAATACATGGTGATGGAAGGAGAACTGACTCTGGGTGGTGAACACACAATGGGATTTATAGATGATGTAATATAGAATTGTACACCTGAAATCTATGTAATTTTACTAACAACTGCCACCCCAATAAATTTTCTAAAAAAGAAGTAGCAATCAATTCACAAAAGAAATATGAGATATCATGTTTTACTTATCAGCTAGAAAAGATTTTTATACCCATAGCCCTTGCTAACTGAGCAGTCTCATACACTGCTGTTAAAAATATACACTGGTGTTAAAAATACAAACTGGTACAAATTTTATAGAGAATAATTTGGAAATAGGTACCAAAGTCCATCTATCTATCTGTCTATCTGTCTATTGTCTATCTATCTATCTATCTGTCTGTCTGTCTGTCTGTCTATCTACCTATCTATCGCCTGAGAAATTTACTCAAAAATTCTACTGCTAGGAATTTAGGAATTTATCCTAAGGAAATATATACAGATTTATGTTAAGATATTGCTATAAAAATTCATCATAATACTAAAAATCTGAGAACTGTTTAAACGTTAAACATAAAAGTATTTTAAAGTAAAGTATGGCATGATAGTACATTATACCATTATTAATACTGTATTTTAGAAAACTAATATTATGGGAAATAATCACATATTGCAGGAGGAAAAATATAATAAGGCATAATGGTATAATACCAAACAATATGAAATGACAAATATAGTATATATTTGTAATTTTAAAAGTTTTAATGGGGAAAAATCTACATCAAAATATTGATACCTCTGGGCAGTGGATAGCCAAGTTTATTTGAATTTTATTCTCCTTTTCCATTTATATTTTCAAACGTTGCTCCAATGAACATTTGCAATAAAAACTCTAAAATTCATTATGATAACACAGTGAGCCCCTTGAAATATTTTTTAGTTCAGAAAGAAATAGCATAACAGGGTTTTTCTTTCCAAATGGCTACCAGCTGGGAAAATCATCAAGTAAGTTGTTGCACACCACATGCTTCCTTCTGAGAAGGGGGCTAATCGTGAGCAGGCCGTTATGTTTATAGACAATGATGTTCACTCGGGGGTCCGTTTCTTAGTGTTTCCTCACCTGAGCCAAGCACATCTACCTTCTGCCTAAGTTGGAACTATTTCTCATCCTGGAGCACATAGGCATATTTAAAAGGTGACAGCAGTACTTAGAATCAGACTTGGATGGATTTTCAGAGAATGTGTAATTATTATTCTATAACTAGTGAGCATTTTAATGGGGTGATAGCTTAGGAGGGATGAGAGACTCTTCAAACTCAAAGTTTTAACTACACAAACAGCAATAATCCTTACGAGGAGGAAAACAGAAGGGTATCTAAAGAATCCAAAGGACTGTCCAAGCATCTAATTTTCAGTTTTATAAGGAGAGTGACTAGATTTGCCTTGTCTATTGCTGCATTTATATGGCTAGCAGAGTCCCTAGCGTAGAATTAGTGCTCAATAAGTATTTGTTAAACAAATGAGCCTATGTTTTAACATAATACTATATATATATATAATCTATATATATAGATTATATATATACTATATATAGTATATATATATATATATATAGTATATATATATATTATATATAGAATACTATATATATATATAATCAAATTAAAATAAGTGAGTATGAAAAAGAAGTGGAAAAGGGAAGCATTGAATAATTAGAAGAAAACAACCCAGGACGAGACACCAGAAAATATTAAATGAATATATGTTGGAAATGGAAGGTGCTCACAAAAAATGTGGTTCTCCTGTTTTTGGAGGTAGATGGTATAATGTCATTCAAGGACAGGCTTCATGTATTCTATCATTTATTTATTCTTTCTCCTTCTTTCCTTTTTTTTTTTTTCTTAAGAATTTGAGGCTCATTCTATGCCAGACACAAGATAAACACTGTATTTTCTCTTACAGTATCAATTTTTATCAAAGTTTTTTTGGAAAATTATGCCACAATAAGCACTGATATATAATATTTTAGGTTGAATGAAAAAAGGTAACATGAATTATAAAATATACAAATTAAAAAATGCCATATTTGCTTCCAGTGAATCCACCTTCATCTCCAACGTGTAGGAGATCATTTTGGACTCCTCATGATTAGCGACTCTTTGGTTGATAATTCTGAGAAGCACTGCTTTACGTAAAGACCTAGATATCATGTTTATCCAATATGTGGAAACACAAAGCTCGGAGTGGTAAATGAATCACTCCAAGTGATTTATGTTGGATGAAAGAATCAAGATTTTGAAAGATCTCTATAATCTGACCTTAAAGGACTAAAGTAAAATGATAAAAATTGGCCAAGTACAATAAAACACCCATGCAAGGAAAATATAGAGAATAAAGGGTCAGAGAAATTCATAAGAAAAGCGTTTTGAGTAGTGTATATGTAACATGAGCCAACAACTGGATGGAGGGACTAAAGAAAGGCTTATGTATCTTAGGCTGAGTTCACATGAAGGAAGAGAAATTCCATTTTATTGCAACCACATCTCTGATGGGTTGTATTCATCTCTGAAATATATATACATTCATATGTATATATATTTTATATTTATATACTGTATTATTTTAAATATTTATTTTCAAAATTGAGATATGGCATACAACAGTGTTATTGGTTTTAGGTGTACAACATAATGACTCGATTCATTATATATTGCAATGATCAGCACAATAAGTTTAGTTACCATCCCTCACCACCCATAATAAACTTATTTCTCATGATGAGAACTTTTAAGATCTACTCTCTTAACAACTTTCAAATATGCAATACAGTACGTTAACTGTAGTCACCATGCTATAGATTACATCCCCAGGATTGAACGTTATATTTTAAGAAAGGCATTGACCAATTAGAATATGCTCAGAGAAGAGTTGACAAGACAATGAGAAAGACATGAAACCATGTTATATGGGGGACAGCGCAATCTGATTAAGAAACTAATCTCAAACACTGTTACAACCACCTTTGTGGCATTTCACATACCACTGTGCTCAGGTGACTAAAACTCCCCAAAACTTAATGGATTAACACAACAAAGTTTTTTTTGTTTTGCTTTTTCCCTCACTTATACTACATGTTGGTCATGTGTTGGTAGGGGTTTTGCTCCACAGTCACTCAGGAGCTCAGGCTGACGGAGGCTCTGCCATCTTATACCTGCATCATCTGGACCGTGCAGCCTATTCAGTCACTGGGGCAGAGTAAGGGACAACTGGAAAGCTGCCTGCAGGCTCCTGAACGCTTCTTCGGAGCAGTGACACATGACATCTCTGAACTGTACAGAGCTGGAAATATGAGTGAGCCCCCACGGCTTAACCAATGTTTACCTTAATCTTTTTTAAATTGTCAATTTTTAACTTTGCCTTACTTTATGCTCAACCTAAAGGATAATGTCTAGGAAATCATGGGTTTGGTCTATATTATATTTTCTCTAATACATATTAAAATAAATGACTTTTAGAAATACAGAAGTGCATCCACTTAAAATCATTTCACATATTACAAAATATATTACTTTTAGAGCAACACTATCTTGCTGGATGCAATCAATTTCAGTAAAGGGCAGAAGGGAAGGCAGCCTGCATGGGAGGAACAGCACAAAGAGGCAGTGAAATGCGATAGGATTCCTGAGTGGAAATCTGAGATCAAATTGCAGAACAGTTATAACACTGGTGTTCCCAGACCGGGAAACATTGAACAAGATGGAAATGCATAAGGAATAAGTCATGGAAGACTAATAGTAATCGTAGTAAAGAAATGAATATGAAAATGAGTTGTAAAATTTGGATTTTGACTTTCACACTCACTTTTTTTCAGTGACTCAGATTAGTCATTTAATGAGGGAAAGTGAAGTTCATTTAAAAATCACTTTGCTTTGATAGGAAGAATCACCGGTATTGTGATCACCTGCTGTGCTAAATTCTTTCCATACCTTATCTCCTTTAATCATTCCAATAATTCTATAAATTGGATTTTATTAATAGTTCCATTTTATAGATGAAAAATCTGAGGCTTATTTATGACAAGATACTAGCCCAAGATCACAGAGCTAAAACTGAAACCCAAGTCTTCATCTAAAATCAAAGCTCTTAGAAGAAACTCTAAACTCCCAGCTTGTTTTAGGGTGTTTCATTTTAATTTTCCATGTATTTTTTTTGTCTCTTAGTATCCTTTTTTAGAAGTAAGCAAAGTTTAAAAAACAATAGTTCAAAGAGGACTGTTAGATTTTCTGAGTGGTTATTCTGTCTCGTTTCGTTATCTTACTTTCCTATTTCTTTTTTTCTACTACTTCTTTTTCTTTTTAAACATTTCTTTTTCCAGTTAAAAGCCAGTATCAACAGGATCAAAAATCAGACAAAAATCTTGAGCTTCCCTAAAGACACTCACAAGGGATTTGGGAACGTCAGCTGTACAAATATGACGCCATTTTTAGACAAACTGTCTGGAAAGATGGGGGTATCAGCCCCTGTGTGTTGCATGCAGATGTCATGTGGCTCTGCCTCTAGCCAGCTTTATTATCTGACAGATACGAAGCACAAATATTGACTTTTGATATTTTTACTGTAACTGCAGCCATAAACATTGATTACTGCAGGAGAGAGCAGACTGGGAAGAAAGCAGCAGTGTCTTCACAGCCCAAGAGAACTTTTGTCTTTGCCTCAGGACAGACAGGAGTAGGATATGAATAAGGTCCTCATGGAACGATTCTAGACAGAAATAATAAAATGGTGATGATGTGAAAAATCCCGCAGGTTTGACGGACTTGGAAAAAAAATTCTCTATTGATTCCATCTTGTCATCTGTGTTCATTTAGCTCAAGCAAATTTCGAAAGTAGGAAGAACAGAAACTAAAGCCTTCTTTCCATGGTACACACTCTCATCTAGTCAGACTTTTTTGTATTCTAATGGCAATGTACAAAAATTGGTAACCACAGTTTCCAACTTCTTCCCATCCATATCTCAATATTGCATGGCAAGGGAAATAATTAATCAACACAGCGCTTTGTTGATCTTCTAAACAAAACAAAGGGATTCCTCTTTTGGTGGCAACCTGTTCATTCAGCAAATGTGAAAAAAAAATAGCAAGGGGATTTTCCTATTTAGTGCTTTATATCATTGTTTTATAGGTTAATAGTTTAGAACATGTTAGAATATGTCGCCAGTGTAGAGTAACTCAGATTTTCTGTTTGATTAGATCTAACATGTCCTGCATGAGCTTTGGGAACCAGCAAGATCATAGTACACATTAAAGATCTTAACAGTATGAGGGAGGGACAGGCAGCCCTAAGTCTAAGACTGGATCTACAGAATGATGGGTTTCTGTATGCAAGAAAATGAAACTGGGCAGCTCAGCCAGGCACTCAAAGGACTGGCATAGTTCAAGGCTGCAGTCTCCATTTCAAGGTGCATCTCATGCCACTATTTGGCTCTGGGCCCAGATCAGCTCAGAGTAAATAGCTCTGCACCTTCTTCAGAGATACAGGGAGTATGAATGAAACCAACTGAGTCACTGTCAGGGACCAAAAATCATTCAAATAGATGCAAAGCAATGAAAGTGGTCCAGAGGTGGAAGAGTGCCTGTGTATTGAAGGCGGGAGTATATGTTACATATATCTTAAGGAGAGAGCAAATCTTATTTTTTTCCCTTTAGACTCACTGTTAGGAGACAGTACATTTGCAGCAGTGGCTCCATGGTCAAATGCTGCTGGTATCTGCCTTTGAAGAATCATGCATTAATTGATTAAATTAGCTTAATTGAAGGGTTTCTACAGTCCTGAGAAGTGGGGTGGAACATATGAATATGTCACATAGAGGAAAGAACTTGGTTTTTAGAGTAGAGCAAATCTAGGTTCAGACATACAGATTTGTGTGATTTCAAAAAGTTTCTTGGGTTTTTCTGAGTCTTGTTTTCATTTTCTATAAAAGGAAAAGTGACATGGTTACTACTAGACTGAAAACAAATGATATCTCTATAGTGCTAGTATACATGTTACTCCTTCTAGTCATTTCCATTCCTCATTCCCTGTAAGAAATACCAATCAGTAAAATATAGAATGGTATCTATCAAGCAGATTATAATATAGTGCAGGATTTTAAATTCAGGGAAATTCAATGGGACCGATATCTTAGAAAACTGGCTGATGGGCCCTGTTTGCAGAGGAGGCTGCAGAAGTGCCACATTTGTTTAAGAGTCACATAAAGTATTCATCTCCTGTCTACCTTTGTATGTACCTTGTAAAACATTTTTCCTTTCAAGTTTATATAAAAGTCGTACAAAGTTACCATTGATTTAGAGTTACTCTCCACCACCATTGTATAACCTCTCATAATGGGGAGTGTCTTGTCAAATTCCCAGCCTTTAGAGTCTTCTCTAATGTCACACTTGGTGATAGGAGCTTGTTCTCTGAATCATCCAGTAAAAAATGGTTTTTGTGTGTGTGTTTTTTAATGAATTGCAATCCCTAGGATTTTCAGTTGATATTGCATAATCATCCTAAATATATATCTCAGGTCTCCACTTAGAATCATAAAGTTCTTTAAACCAAAACGCTTAAATTCCCATTCATCATTATAAATACTAAGCAAATTCCTCATTTCCCTTAACCAACATCCACTGAGCTCTCGCACTTTGATGACAAGGAAACAATGTGATGTTCAAAATATATTTTATTCATATATTTATTTTAATTGTCAAACATAACAAAAATGATGGTTGTCTTTAGTGAGTTAGTGATGGTTGACATCAATCATTAGGTCTACTGGTTGTAGTAAGAATATATACATTTTTTCTAATAGCCAGTCTTGCCTTTGCTGAAACTAGTAACATAACATGATATCCTTTGATACGTTGGGCAAATGGAGGGGGCCACTGCCAATACCAGGGTATGTAATAAACTTACTTAAACTCAACCAGTTGGGATGCAGGGCAAGGCCACCTCTCGCAGGGGACATGCTGGTAAGGGCAATGGTTGGACGTGTAGCTGATGGGATTCCTGGAGCTAAGTTTATGTTCAGCTTCATAGAGTAGCAAACTATTTACAGACCCTTCTCCACCCACTCTGGTGGGGAAGGAAGTATTGTTTGCATTATTTCAGGGTCTAAGTAGGCAAGTATAACCATATTATGGTGGCTTCACTAGGGTACTTGTTGCTTTACATCAACACAGGGCTATTTTAACAATCTGGCAATGAACACTGCATTTGAAATCACAATATTTGCCTTTATGTCACCTTCTATTAGTTGAGCAACGTTGGCCAAGTCTCAACTCACTCAACTTTGGTTTACTCATCCATAAAGAGGGAATGGCCACTTCTGCTTCACAATGTCAGTAGGATTAGGTGAAATGGTGTATGAGAAAAGACTCCTAAATCAAAAATACAATATACAAATAGAGTTTGTTTCTCTGTTCTCACTCTTCTTACCTTCCCCCCACCTTTATTAAACATTCAAAAACCTTTGATGACTTTCTGTTATTTTTGACTGTTAAAGACAAGTACATTAGCCTATCATTAAGGGTCTCAACTTGCCCACCATTATTCCCCACTACAGATTTTTAGCTTACAACAGCAGGTCTATTTTCCTCTAAATGAGTCCAATGTAGTTGTAGGACATTCAGTTGTCTAGCATTACCAAGTGAAAGAGAGAATTTGGGGCTTTTAGATATGGAAACTTCATGGTCAGAAGCCTGTCCTAATTCTTGGTTTCAGGATATACTAAGAAGTTCACGACAACCAGAATGCCAGCTCATTATTAATTACCAAGTATTAATTACCAACTATTTATGTTATGCTATATCAACATCTTCATGGAAATTCACATTACGACCCTAGATCTGCAGGATGACTATGAAATCACAGCAGGAGAAATCCATTTGATGGTATTAGTGAGTGTGTTGTTAATGCAAAGAGGTCCAGATCCCAGTGGGTAAAATGTAAGTCTGTGGGTGTCCCAGAGAGGCTTTGGCTCTTGGCAGAGCTCACCAGGGTGCACTGTTGTAGCTGGGTGGTGGGGTATGAACGGGTGGGTCCTGGAACTGCTCTGAGACAGGCACAGTCTGGTGGACATGGGGAGCACCTGAACTTAAGTGCGTGTGTCTGCAGGGGTTCTTCTTAACCAGTCCTCCAGCTGACTTTTATTGGAGAGACAGAACAATGTCATATTTAGTGGGTGATTATAGAGATGGAGACTGGGAGAAATCCCTGAACACCTTTCTTTGATCAGCTTATAAGTCATTTTTCCCCAATAAGCAAAAATACCACCTAAAGCAAATTAAGTCACGTTGCCTTTCCTAGTAGCATGTCATATATTTTCTTGCCCTCTTGCTCATGTTCTGTCAAACATGAGAAATGATCTTGCAGAATTCCTGATGAAGTTGGAATCACAGTAGAGGCAGCCTGACCCAATAAGCTGACCTGGAAATCTCATGGGAGAGTCTTCTGAAACATCCCAGCCTCATTTCAGGGACTCTGTGACTAATCTTCAGATAACAATCTCAGCTTTTTACAGCCTGTCCTTCACCTCGTCTATAGTGTTTGTCATTCTCAGTTTGTGTCAAACTCTTAAAGAGTTGGGAAAAAAAATGTTTTGGGGCAGGCAGTTCAAGAAAAGTCAAGGTTGATTGGTGACTTGGTTCTCCAACTTTTGCTCACACCACACACCAGAGAACTAAACTCAAAATAGCAGTATGCACAGGAAAAAAAATCACACCATCTCAACTCCTTTATCGTGCTGTTTGGGTAACCATGAGGAACCTTATAAGATTTTTCCATTAGTTCACAATAAAAGTCCACTTCTAACCTTCCTGAATGAGATTATCAGTCTGAGTTTTGCTGTACGTTTTGTTATGTGTTCTCCAGTATTCTGAAATGCAGCTGTGTTATTACCACTGTACATGGAATACAAATGTTCAATCACCTCTGTGCTAGCGACTAGAATATTCATTAGGAATATCTTGCTACTAGGTGAAAGGGATGTCACTGAGTAGAGTGGCAGCCGTCTGGTTATGTTGAACACGGAGAGACTGGGGAAGAGCAATATATGGAGGGGAGAGTATAGTTTGCAAAGGTGTAATTAATGCTATAATTGCTTATTTGTTTTATTTGGTAGTAATTATTTTGAAATCTGAAATAACACTAAAGAAGAACTCAATGTGTTTTTATTTATGAAGGAAGGTATAAATTAAAAAGGTGGGGAAATATCAGTGCATAAACTGGCCCCAGAGCCAAAGCATAGACAATTCTTTAATAAATGCTTTACAATAAATAGCCCTATAATTGAGAGAGTACGAAGATAATAAAATACAAAGCATGGAATTTTAAACAGGTAAAGCTCGCTGGGATGTCAAAAGTTCTTTTTATTTTTTTTAACTTCATTGAAGAATAATTAACAAATATAATTGTGTATATGTAAAGTGTACGATGTGATGATTTGATATACATATACATTATGGAATGATTACCAAGGTCAGGATAATTAACACATTGAAGGCCTTTTAATTTTGGCCTTTTTTGAATTAATGACCCATGAAGTAACACTCTACATTTCTACAGATACAGGGTTCTGAAAATGAACCCTCCACACTATTAACAGTAGTTACCCTCCATGTAAGCAGAAGCCTCAAGAGGAACTTTATTTTTACACTATTGGACTCTATGAGATAAATATTATACTGCTAGAATGTATTCGTGTGTTACTTGTGGAAATTGAATATGAATAAATATTTTAAAAAGCCTATAGTAATAAAAACCAGATGACCTCATAGCAGTGCTAAGCTTGCCTAGTTGAGCAATTTAGGGGATTTCCTCAAGGTTTCTGGACCTTCTCTGAAGGAGATGGTCCTCGGTTAAGGTTAGAGAAATCCTCGTGGGACTCTGTGTTTTCCCCCAGCTCTCAGCAGAGTTTCATCCTCTGGGAATGGAGGGACAAAAAGGCAGGGGAAAGATAGTGAGGAAACTGAATGGCTATGTGTGGGGTGAGTGCGGAGGTGCTCTGAGACCTCAACCCAATCCAAAAACTTCAGAGAGAGCAGAGCTCTGCTCTCAAGTTTTTCCAAGTGCCCTTCAAACCAAGTTTGAAAAAACTGCTGGACTAAATAATTATTAATTGATAATTCTAGTTGTACAAAAAACAAACAAACAAAAAAAGCTATATGAGAAGATTCTAGATATACAAGTAGTGTGCTCTGAGCTTAAAGGTACAATTTATCTACAAGTCACATTGAAGCCCTTAACTTCCGTGTCAGCCAACATTTGCTGCCTGTTGAGGGAGGCAGCAAAAGAAGTGAAGGTAAACTTCAGCGTCCAGCCCCTCCTTCACTCTGGTTATTCACACCACACTACGGGTGGTGTGTGTGCAAGTTCCATCCTGACTTCTCGTGATTCTTTAATTTTAATTTAAAAACCCAAACTAAGCAATTTATAAAAATTATTTGGTGCTCTTTCCATGGCAAATGATAGAAAACCCAATAAAATTAACAACAACAAAAAATGTTTTGTTTTGTTTTATGTTAATTTTTATGGCATTTAGAAGCTCAAGGCTTTAAGCTTGGATGGATCCCTTACTTCAAGCGATGCAACTGGTCTCTTCTTTTTTCATCCCTGTGCTTCATATTATCCTATTCTCAGGTTCCAGCCAGTGACAAGGTGGCTGCCTCTCGGGTTCAATCCTGCACAAGAGAAAACATCTCTTTCTGGTCATCACTCTCTGGTCACTTCTAGGTAAGTCCACTGATTGAGCCCACTTTAGTCATTGGCCATCTAGAACCCAGTCAGTAGGGAGGGGAAATTTGGTGCTCTGATTCGCCAAAGTCAAGTCTTACCTTAACCACATGAGGCACTGGGATTGAGGATGGGGGATACTCAAAGAAAATCCTGAAGCATAGAACAAACAGTAGGTCTACTAATAACGTCCCTAATGACTCCTATGACTACTTTTACAAAAAGTTATAAAATAGTAAGAAATATGCCTCCTCTGCCCTGTAGCCTCCTCTGTCTTCTGTGAGTCTAAAGCAAGAACCAGAGACAAATGTGATCTGTCCGCACCTTAAGACTCCTAAAATAGCTTACATTTTTTAACCCTTCTGCCACAATGGTCGGATATATCTGAACGAATATTTCCATCCACTGACTGCGACAGTCTAGTGTACCCCACAATCTCAAAAAAAAACCACTTTTCCCTCTAATGCGGAGTTTGAGTATATTCTTGGGCACTTGAATCCAGTGCTAGAAGTCCATGAGTGCTGCCATCAATGTGCAAGAACAGGAAACATCTACGTTTATGTTCATCATGTGGTACACAAGCCAACATTAGAGTCACACTTTTAGGATGCCTATTGATTGTCTCACACTCCTGGTTTTAACACTGTTTTCAGAAGAGATGGATATCAACTAATTAGGTCCTTCCTTTATTTTTGCAATAATGATGATGAATCTTCAAAGGCTGATCAGTTTGCAAAAATCAAGCCCACTAACAGATTTAGTGAAGGATACATATATTTCTGCCTATAATAACAATAAGGAATTGTGTGTGGATGAGTCCATGTTGAAATTCAAGGGGCATCTATTTTTCAAGCATTATCTCCCCAGTAAACCCAGTACAAAGTGGGGTATAAAGATTTGGTCACTTTGTGATTCACGAACAGGATTTCTGTTGCGGTTTGATGTATACACAGGCAAAGATTCATCTCAAGATAGGAAAGCTGGGTTGGGAGCAAGGGTGGTGTCCAGCTTGCTGAATGGATTTGAAGGCAAGGGACATGTAGTTTGTACAGACAAATTTCTACACTTTTCTACTCAAAAGTGTAGAAAATTTTGAGAGTCTAAGATTGAAAAACTTTGGAGCATGTGGTACAGTGAGTGCCAATAAGAGAGGACTACCTTCAGATATGAGGATTTGCAAACGTGGTGATCTCCCGGTGATGTAGGAAAACCGCGATTGCTCAATGCTTGTACTTGGCAGGATACAGGGAGAGTTAACATGATTTCCACTGTTGGGAATGGTGGTGTCAGTGAAGTGCATGTAAGATTAAAAAAGCGAATGAGAACCGTGTTGAAGCCAAATATTCAAATTCTGTACAATTCATTTATGGGTGGAGTTGCTTGTTTTGATCAACTCTGCCACTTATCCTTTTGATAGGAAGTCTAAGACGTGATATCAAACTATATGACATTTTCTCATTAAAGTGGCTCTAGTAAATGGCTATATATGTTACAACATTCAAAACCCTAACAAAAAATTGAGCCAGTGGAAATTCAGAGAAAAAGTTATAGAGGGCTTATTAGATGGATTTTTAAGAAAAGATGGAAATAAGAGGGGTTGCAGGATGTCTGCACCAAAAGAAATTAGGCTGACAGAGTGCCATTTTCTTAGGCAATTTGAGGACAAGAAAAAGCAACCTAATTGTTGCATGTACAGCATGATGCCCTCACAATGTGCAAAAAAGAGGAAAGGTGTTTGCAAACTAAAATGAACCTTGTATTATTGTGCTGTGTGTAGTGGAAATCCAGCAATGTGTGTTGTTCCTTGTTTTGAGAATATATATTTTACTCAAAAGTAAAATATAAAAACTCCTGTCAGTGTTCCAGAAAAGAAGTTTAGGAAAGCAGATGTACATTTTTCTATATTTTTGTGTTTTTCAAGAATGAATAGCAATAGGAATTTTTATACATAAAAATATATCTTTTATATACAAAGCAGTTCAAATTGTTATTACTAAAAGCATAGTCAAAATATCAACTTTTTGTTTTTTGTGGATTTCTGACACATTTTTTTAAAAAACCTTGGAATCAATTAATGCGGTGAAAGATTTAAAATTACAGTTGCGTACATACGCGTACAACATTATATTAATTTCAGGTGTACTACATAGTGATTAGACATTTATATAACTTATGAAGTGATCATACCCATAAGTCTAGTACTCATCTGACTAAATATAACTGTGTGTGTGTGTGTGTGTGTTTTAAAAAATGATAATGTTTTATTACTACCAGCAAGAGTGGCCTGCATGGGGGTGGTGAGTGTGCAGGGCACAGGGTATGTGTGGTCTGTGAGGAGATGATGATCTGGAGACTGGAAAGAAAGGGGTGGTCTGGAGGCCAGCTCCCAGGGCTCCTCAGATATACTGGGAAGGGGTAAAGGAGTCATGGCAGGCCAAAAGATTAAGAAATTCTTAGAAATCTAGCTGGTCACCATAGTTGATGTCCAATTTCTTCATCATGTGGTCAAAGACACCCAGGGTCCTTCTGGTTCTTTGTGAAGGCAGCCAGTTCTGTATTCACGAAGCTTAGGAAGTTAGCCTAAGCTTCTCTTCTCTGAAGAGATTGCACGTGGTACTGCTCTTTCCAGCATACTTCTGGAAAACAGCCATCAGAGACGGGTGCACCACTGGGTCTCTGTAGGGCTGGACATTTTCGCCATGTTAAATGGAGTGAGGCTCAGAAGCTACGAGCCCGGAGCAGAGCGACGAGTTCTGGGTGGAGGCTGGAGGCGGTGCCGAGTGGGCCATGGCTCCTCTCTATCTTAAAATAACTTATTTTTACCAACTTTAACAAAGTTTTTGTTTGGTTGGTTGGTTTTTAGCAATACACCATTCTCTTTAAATGTCAAATATTTTCAAATTACGTGGAAACGTATCAATACTCTCTTAAGCAAACCCACATAAGCAAGCCCTATAAAGGGTAGAAGCTGCAGAATGAGTCTCAGAATTAGAAGAGAATCAAAGAGAATAAGAGAATTATTGCATGAAAAATAGTAACTATGCCCAATTCACATAATAGAAACTTCTGAGCATATTATCCTTAACAAAATGCTTTTATTAAGCCAAGTCCCTCTTTACTTAGCACAAGGAAAGCATTACTTTAGTTCATTAACAATTTTAAAGTCATTTTTAAATGATATTTTGACAGTAATTTCAAATGGAAACACATTCATATGAATGCATAGAAATTATTATTTTAAAAGGTATTTAAGGTATATATATATATATATAATATAATATATAATATATATACACACATATATATATATTCACAATTATTATTAGTAGTTGAATCTATAGCCTAAGGTAACATGGAAAAATAAACAGGTCAGACTTCCAAACACAAAACACATGAATGTTGAGAGTACCACAAGCTGGGGGGAAAAAAAACACAAATATTTTTCTCATATTTTTCATCAAGTTTTTTAGAGGCATGAAAGCAGAGACCCTTCTTATTGATTAAATTTCATAATGCTGAATTTGATCAAATCATAAAACAACAATCAGACTGTAGCTTTTAAACCATTATGGATAATGAGGGAGAGATTCAATTAGTAAATTAGAATTCACTAAGAGTATTAAATTATGCCATCTTTATCTTGTTAAGAAAAATTAGAAATTGTGTGTGTATTTCCAATCACAAAGAAGTGTTTCCTCTTCTCATAAACTCACAGAAGCCCAATTTCCCAACACTCTAAAGGCAACATAGCTACAGGTGGGCAGCAAATATTCTTTCTTCCATGTGTTATTGACACATACCCTCCCAGCAGACAGCATTTGTGTTTCCCTTTTGACGATTTCAAGAGTCCAGACTAAGACAGGACCTTCATGTCCTTGGTCTCAGACCTGAAGAGTTTCCCTGAAGTGCAGATGTTGTACTCAAATTCCTGCTGGCAGTCTCCTGAGAAATTCTAAAAGCTTCTTAGGAATTTGAGTTAACTAGTTAGTAGAGAGGTGTCTACGTCCAGCTCAGAAATTCTCAGCGTTACTAAGGCCTAATCAGTGTTCTAGGGGAGAGATTTTCCTACAGAATGGACGTAATACTCATTGCAGAACCAGAAGGGGGAGCCATAGGGTAAAGGTATTTTTGGCCATTCAGACTATTTCTGTGTAGATGAATAATATTCACAGCACAGATTACGTGACTTGTGGCACATTACACGTGAAATCAATGCTATTAACACGAAATTCTGTAAAGAACATTTGAGTAAAGATGACTGTCTTTATATTCCTTATGTGACCAAGAATGCATAGAGAAAAATCTTTACCAATCTTAGAAATTATGGATGGGTGCCATCAATAAGTCAGAAATCTTAAAGTACTTTTATAGCACAGATTAAAGAGGAGAATTCATTGGCCAATGGATCTCGTTGCTTGAAACCTGGCTGAGGAATATGCTGAAGGACTTCCTGAAAGGAACCCATGTTGGCACTGGGGAAAGAGGAGCTTTGTTCCTACCTTTGCCAAGAGCTCAAAGAATCAGAAAGTATATGTGGCAGAGAAATTGGCTCTGGCATTAGTTCTTGAACTGCACTAGCAGGGATGGTACCAGTAATGAAGGCAGGTGCTGATCCAGCTGACTTCGGTTATACAACAAACCTGGAAGTTCCACCTGAGGCACAAAAGCAGTGTTTCCACCTGGTTTTTCCTACTTCTTACAAAAAAGTGGACCTCAGTTTCCCACCTGATGTTTCCTCCTTTTACAAAAAAATGGACCTCAGTTTCAGCAAAACAAAACTACACTTTTCATTCCTCCTCTTCCGGAATCTGAAAGATTTAAATGTATAATATTATAATAAAGCAGTTCAAACTAAACCCATTTCAGGTATATTCACCTCTGTAAGGGTGAGCAAACAGAAGGGGAAAAAAGACTTCCCAAAATGAGTAACAATCCAGATAATTTAGCCCATGAAATGAAATTCCTACACATGAAGTAATAAAATGCTAGAAAAATCTCTAATTGGTGTTCTGACCAAGTTTGAGAGGATGTGGCATCTATGAAGCTAACTAAGTAGGCAGTCATGAAGGGTACAGATCTGAAGGCAGGCAGATTGTTTACAAACAAAAAACAAACTGGTGAAATTTTAAAATCCTGAAAGAAGTGAACTGAAGATAGGCTGTCACAGAACACTGATTTGCTTAAGCAGAAGGAAATTTAATAAAATCTCTCAGAACTCAGAGGAAAAGCATACTACTACTAAATGGATGAAGAAAAGAAAGGAGACATGTTTTGTGTTTCAAGAATTCCAAAAGTAGAAAATAAAGTGGATTAGAGAGAAAAAAATCACCAAAATAATGATAGAAGAGAAAGTTGCTAAAATGAGTAAGGATTACAATCTTATTTAAAAGATTTAGCAAGTCCCAGGAAATATGTATTTAATAAAGTCACTCATTGGATGAAAAGTATAGTGCACCTTTATATCATGGCCTTGATCAAGGGAAAAAATATTAAGCAGGATGGACATGGTCCTTGTTCCAACAGAGTTGAGTCTACCTTATAAGGCAGACAATTCATAATCAGTAGCATAAAGCATGGAAAGTTCTGTGACAGAAGTGATAAGCTTATAATAGGTGCACTTTAAGTGGCTTAAGGGATCAGGAGTAAGATTTTCCAGAAGAAGTGATATTATAGCAGACTTGAGGAATAGGTAGGTATTATCTAGATAAATAAATTAAAAAAAAAATCTTAGTGGGTGAAAAGGGGTGTAAACCAGGTAGAGGCAACAGTCTGGATAAAGTCCCAAAACTGAAAGAGGGAGTAGGCACATTCAAAATGACTGAAAAAATTTTCTGTAAATCTAGAAGAAAAAAAAGATGAGTTAATGAGGTTGAAGGAAAAACAGAGGCTATATTATAAATAACCTTGTCATCTATATGACTCACTTTAACCATTATGCTAGGATTAAGAATGTAACGCAAAGGTAAGGACTTTTAGTAATAATTACATGTGTATTTTCAAAAGGGCTCTCTAGTGATACTGTGCAGAACGATAGCCTCCTAATTGGAGGCTATCACAGGAATTTAGGGAGGAAAAGGTAATCTAAATTTGGGGAATGGCTGTATGGGAATGGAGAGAGGTAGATGTAAGAAATTTTTAAGAGGTAGAATCAGTTTAAAATTAGTTGGATGTGGATATCAGGAAGAAGGAAGTGTCACAGATGACAGCCAGGTTTCTGGTTTGGAGCAATTAAAGGCCATTCTCTGAGATGGGAACCTTAAGAGAAAGGTTGGATTATGAATTCCACTTTGAACCTGTTGAACTGATGTGTTAATGAGATATTAAGTAGGCAATTGGATATAGAAATGGGAAGAGGGATTAGTCTGGAGATAGGACTTGGTGAGTACTCAGTGTATAAATGGTAAGTGATGCCATGAGGAAAGAAGATGACATTGCCCAAGAGAGTATGGCGAATAAGAAGAGGATAATATTGAAAATAGAAGAGAAATCGAGTCTCATATTATTCTCTTCTTACTTTTCACACTCTCTTAAGCAATGCCATCCTCTCCCATGGCATCATTTGCCATTTATACACAGAGTGCTGACGAAGCCTTCCACTAAGAGGATGCAGACGCTGCCTGCAACTGGAGTCTTAAGGAAGTGTCTGCACTTATTTTTCAACAATGAGAAGTCATAACCAGGAGATCATGCAGATTGGAGATACCAGGATGTAGTTGAAATACTCAGCCTTTAAATGGCACATGGAAAATCTTGTCTCCCTTCCAAGTATCAGAAAGAACTGCAGTGAAGGATATTCTAAGGGTAGAACTAGATTTGATACATGGCATGAAGGTGAAGTGATAGAGGATTTAAAAGAGTTTGTTTCTCATTGAAGAGGACCTTCAATTTGCAGAGTAGAAATTCCTTGGAAGAAAAGGATGAGATTTAAGAGAAAGTATAACAGAAGTACGTGGAAGAGGGGAAATAAATGAATGGCAAAGGGTTACACTTTATGCGCTGAGAAAGCATGTGAGACATGAGACATGATGAAGGAAAATGAGAAACCCATTGAATTATATTCTAGATATATATTTTTTAATTTCGTGTTTTAGTGGAAAAAATACAATAAGTATCTAAGCAGAAGGAAATCAACAACTTAAATGGGAGCTAAAAATAGTTTGTCACCAAATGGTGACTACAAATATCAGACAACTGTGGGGTAACGCAGATTTTGAGACCAGGATTTTATACCCAGCTGTTATTTATGTGAAAGTGTGTTAGAAATTCTTTGAAATGCAAGGATGCAGAAAATACAGCAACCAACATACATTTTTTTTGTCAATGTACTCAGATAACTCTAGTAAATTAAAAAATGAATCAAAGTGAGGAACATGGCTATTATACCAAGATGGCAGACTAAGCACATACACGGAGGGTGCCAGAAATATATATATATATACACATTTTAAGAACGGAAAAAAAACTGTATTAAAATTGTAATACTGAATATGTAGCCATAACAAAAGATGAATACAAGTCATGTATATACTTTTTTTTGGCATCCCGGTATACTTCCACATTTCCTCTTCTAATCCCAGGAAAATGACTAAAGGAGCATAAGAGTGAGATTAAATCTCCAAAAGTCCTGGAAAACAGAGAAATTTTTATTAACAGAAAGTTTAAGGAATTTTGTAAAATTATAAGGTAGCCCAGTTTGACAGGGAAAATAGAGCCAAGAAAATCACAAACAAATAGAGACATCTGGAATGGGTCACTGAAGAAGAGAGTACCAGTCTTCCCCACAGAGCCCTGGAAAAACTCCAAGATCATCATCAACAAGAGCTGGAAATATTTGTTGAATGATGTTGAATGAATGAGCAGCCTGTGTGGCAATTAGCAGAATAATTAATTGAAGGGTTGCCAGCCCAGCTGGACTAGTCCTCAGCTCTGATACACAGAGAGCTGGCTGTGGCATTTTCTTTTAGGATATAACAGATGAGATGAACATTCCTCTTTATAATGGAGGCTCTGTCTCCCAGAAATGGAAAAATAATAGGAAAGCAGCTCTGTAGATCAATGGAATGTCCTAAAATTCCCTGCTCCCAGAGAAATATCTTGCTTAGCTTACTCTGATTTATTGAGATAAGTCCTTAATCTGCTTATGTGCTTGCTCTCTGCTTGCCCAACCTGAAAAGAGGTCCATTTGCAGGAACATCCCCATCCATCCCCTCAAAGAGGACTGGAACATGCTCCTATGAGGATAGTAGACTGAGGTAAGAGTGGCACCCTCTACAGTTGCTGAGGAAAAGCCAGGGGAGTGACCAGCATCAATCACTCTAGTCCTTCAATCATAATTATAAATGAACAAGCAGACATAAAAGAAAAGAAAACCATTAAATAGAAGCATCTATAGAAGCAGGTGGAACAGATGGAACAGATGGTCCCTAAGAGATGAACAAAGATAACAGAGAATAACTTAACATCTCAACTGCAATCATCAAAAATATTTGAAAGATAGATGGATAGATGATAGATAGATAGGTAGGTACACAGATCACCTTCTTTGAAAATGAATTAAATAATGAATAAGAAAAGGTTTGAGAAATTTTAAAAATTAGAATTAATTTTTTTAAAGGAAAATACTGAAAAGGGCTGAAAACTACAATAGATTAGGCTAAAAATGAATAGTGGAGCATCTCCTAGAATGTAATAATAGCAAATATTTGAAAAATATTACTATTGCTTTATAATTAACCCTTTTCCACCTCGGGAAACATGTAAGATTTTCTGTTTTTGAAATTCAGCAATTTCATTATTGGCACTGTGTATCGTGATATATCACTGTGGTTCATCTTTTGTAGAACAGGTAAATTTTCTTTTACAGTATTATGATTTTTGTCCTCCTTTAACACCTTCCTTTTCTCTTAGGGAATTCTACTTAATATTTTTTGAGTTACTCAATACATTTGCCATGTCTCTTAACTTTTCCATGGAAATAGCACTGTTTCACTTTTATTTAAAAATATTTCAATATGTTCATGTGTTCACAAAACAAAATTTAAGATTTTTATTAATTTTATTGTCTTTTTGTTTACCTGAATTTTTGAAAATACAATAAAACAAAATTTTAAATATGAAAACATATTTGTAAAAATATGTTTTTATTTAAATTTTATTCTTTTCTATTTTTGTTGTTGTTCTTTACCTTTCTCCTTTTTTTGGGGAGTTTCAGGTGTTTTATTAGAGATAAATAGGCATGATATTTAAAGAGCTTACTATTAGAATAGATTTTACAAGATTTGTTATGCAAATTATCAATCCCCTTCTAGTCTATTTTCCCTTCCCCAAAGAGTCACTGTCAACATTTTAGCTGATTCCTGTGACATTTCCATGCATATCTCTAAAAAAAGTGTTCATTTTATTGCTTTTTGAATTTTCAGCTTTATGTATTATCTATTGACTTCCACTAAAAAAAAATGAGACTAACTTTGGTTGATTTTTTTCACCCCTTTAGCACCCTCAAAAGAAACACACCCTTCTCTCCCCTTCAATCTTTCAAAGTAATTATACTGCAATTTTAGCTTCATGAACTATTTATTGCTTAAATTGTTATAATCATGTGAACACCACCGAGAGCTGAATCTAGTAAATTCTGATAATGTTTCCTTTCCTGCACAATTTTTTACATTTTCTGGAACCAATAATTATCTTTTTCTTTATTTATTTGTTTCATTTTCTATATTTTTATCACCAATTTAACCAAAACTCTACATCAATTATCTAAATCTCTTCTTATTAAAGTCATTTACATTAGGTATTTTAATAGTTTCATCTTTTTTAATAAATTTATCTGTAATTTAATGCAGTGTGGAATGTTTATTCTCTGTGAAGGTTATCCTAGATCCTCTGATCTTCACCATCCTGGGGATTTATCTTTACTTCTCTCTTGTGTTGGATACCTTATTTCTTGGATTTCAAGTCTTCTTCCTGGGTTTACTCCCTTTTCTTGGCAGAGCATGTCTTTCAATAGCTTTCCTTGGAGGAGTGCATAAGAGGTAAATTTTTGACACCTTCAATTTCTGAAACTGTTTATATTTTTGCCTAACACTTGACTGATAATTTGGCTAGGTATATAATTTTAAGAAGAGAAATGGGATTAGGAAAATATCGCTTGCTTTTCTCCTAGTTCTTAATATTTGCTATTAAGAAATCCGAAGCTACTGTGATTCTTGATCTTCTGTATAAAACCTGTTTTACCAAAAACTCATAGACACAGACAGTAATTTAGTGGTTACCAGAGGGTAAGGGGGTCGGGGGTGGGTGATGAGGATAAGGGGGATCAAATATATGGTGATGGAAGGAGAACTGACTCTGGGTGGTGAACACACAATGGGATTTATAGATGATATAATACAGAATTGTACACCTGAAATCTATGTAAATTTACTAACAATTGTCACCCCAATAAATCTAGTTAATTAAAAAAAAAGAATACTAATCAAAACTTGTTTTACATATTTTTTTCTCTCTCTGGGAGACTATAGGATTTCCTCTTTGTTCCCAGTCGTCTGAAACTGTACAATGAAAAGCCTTGACATGTGTGTCTGTTCATTTACTCTCCTGGGCCCTCAAATGATAGATTTTTTGAATCTTGAAACTTATGTCCTTCGTTCTGCCAAATGTTCTTGAATTATTTTGTTGATAATTTCCTCCCTTCTCGTTTATCTGTTCTTTCTTTCTTGAATTCTCATTAAATTTTTATTGAAACTCTTGGACTGTTTTTCTTAATTTCTTATTATTTTTAAATTCTTATCACTTTGTCTTCTTAGTATGTTTTCTAGGAGAATATATCGGTTTTATCTTCCTATTTTTTGCTATTGATTTTAAAATTTTATTTTTAATTTCCTAGAACTTGTTTCTTTTTTCTGACTATTTATTTTATAGCATTTTGCATTTTTGCAATATATTCTCTTATCTACCTGAAGATATTATGATAGTTTTTGAAGATTTATTTTTTCCTGCATAGTCTCTGTTTCTCCCAGTTACTTTTGTCCATCTGTCTGTTTTAGTCACTATTATGTATCCTAGTCTTATGTCTGGTAACATTCATCTGCTCACATTTGAGTAGGAAGCTGACAAGTTGATTAGAAGCTCTGAGTTGACTGGCCTATTTTATTGGAAAAACTCCAATGTCTTTTCTCTTGAACTAGTCAAGGTATTTAGTAAAGACACTTCCAAGGTTTTTGTTTTGTTTTTTTGTTTTTTGTTTTAAAGATTTTATTGGGGAAGGGGAACAGGACTTTATTGGGGAACAGTGTGTACTTCCAGGGCTTTTTTTCAAGTCAAGTTGTTGTCCTTTCAGTCTTAGCTGTGGAGGGCGCAGCTCAGCTCCAGGTCCAGTTGCCATTGCTAGTTGCAGGGGCGCAGCCCACCATCCCTTGTGGAAATTGAACCGGCAACATTGTGGTTGAGAGGACGTGCTCCAACCAACTGAGCCATTCAAAAGTTCAGCAACAGCTCAGCTCAAGGTGCTTGTGTTCAATCTTAATTGCAGGGGGCGCTGCCACCACCCCTTGTGGGAGTTGAGGAATTGAACTGACAACCTTGTGGTTAAGAGGATGCGCTCCAACCAACTGAGCCATTCAGGAGTTCTGTGGCAGCTCAGCTCAAGGTGCTGTGTTCAATCTTAGTTGCAGGGGGTGCTGCCCACCATCCCTTGCGGGACTCGAAAAATTGAACTGACAACCTTGTGGTTGAGAGCCCACTGGCCCATGTAGGAATCGAACCAGCAGCCTTTGGAGTTAGGAGCATGGAGCTCTAACCACCTGAGCCACCGGGCCAGCCTGACACTTCCAAGTTTTGAGCCCCAGGTCACAAATACTCTGGGAGAAAAGTGATGAAGAAGTTGGCCATCTCAGAATTTTCTGGGTAGGTGCTGATTTAACACATCTCTCTGTCATTTAAAAGTTTCATTTATATCCCATTGCCCATAGACTCTGGTTTACTATCTCCAGAACATAACCCAGTCTTCCACCAGAGAAGGGAAGGGCGTTTCTCAGTCACATTGAATAGAAACTAATTTTTAAAATACTATAAACTAAGCCTTCTTATATTTGCCTCCTTATCTCCCTTTACCTCCAGTTCTGGAGGTAGCTAGAATCCACATTCACTGAGACTTTTGAGGATTCTGTGGCATAATCTCAGTTTTCTCTACTGCTGGCTTAGATTCGGCCTTCTGAAATAATAAGCCCCTTATCATTTATTCATCTGCTTTTCAGATTCCAAAATTTTGTTGCTATTATCCCCTCTGCTATATCTCTGTGCATGTATGTCTGGAAGGAAAGCACATACATGTGTTTAATCTACCATCTTTATCTGGTAGTTGATTTTTAGTGTATTTTCTAATTGAAAAAAAAATTATGCAGCATTGTACTTGATTATATCCAACTATCTAAATAGTTGAAGTCTTGAGCCTCTATGTTAATCAATATAGGTTAATAATATGCTACAGCAAAAGAAATCCCCAAACTCGAGTGGCTTAATACAACAAAAGTTTAATTCCCACTTTTGTCGAATGTCTATTATGGGTAGTGGGTGGTTCTGCTCCACAGTCCTTGGGAGTTGACAGAGGCTCAATCATCTTGCAGTTGATAATCTGAAACATGGAGCCTTCTTGGTTTTCACAGTAGGGATAGAGAGAGCTGGAGGGTCTCACATTGGCAAATGAATATTTTAGGCTGAAAGTGATACGTTCATGTTTTGTTGGCCAGAATGTTTCTTGACCCTGATTTACTGAAAGAAGCAGAAAAGTATAATGGCAACAGCTGTTTGAAAGGAAGAGATATTAAGGGAGTACTAAAAGTCTCCAAACTGGTACCTGTCACACACCTTTAGATAAACATTAACCTGAGAGGGTGTATTTGTTAAGACAGGACCAAACTTCTATAAAGAGTAGATCCAACTCAATTGAGTGGCTTAAAATAAAATGTAGTTTATTTATCTCTACTGTAACACTGTGAACAGCCAGTGTTGGTAGGTGGCTATGCTCAACACCAGATGCTTGCCTGGGAATTCTTACACTAAGGACTATGTGTGAAACATCCCCACATTAAGTCTCAAACCTTTCTTTCTACACCTTCCCACCCTTCTTCCACAGGAGATGTACCATTATGTTTGAAAATACAAGAGGTATTTATGGAGAAAGATGAGAACTGCTAGTGCCCTCACGAGACAGAACATTGTGGAAGCCTTGTTATGGAGCAGATAAAGAACATTTCATGCCAGGATTCTCTATAAAACAAAAACAAAAACAAAACAAAACACAAACTGTGATGCTTCTGTGATGTTACATTGATGGGGACTCGGACTCAATGTAGTGATAGCTTAAGGGCTTTGTGCTTCATGCATGTTGCTTTCAAAGAATATGATCAATGGGTCCATTTTTGTAAGCATAAATTGCTTAAACATGAAATAATCATGACATGATTTCAAATAATATACACTGAATGGGAATTTTTCTTACTCACGTTTCTAAATTCATTTTAAAAAAAACATGCATCACATTAGATACAACAATCAAGCTTCTAAATGTATGGAGCTAAAAGATGAAATCTTTAAATCAAAATATAGAAATGTCAGGGAAAATAGCAGAGTTAAGATATTTCTGCACTGTCAGCCAGCTCTCCCTGCTCCCACAGTGCACTTTACTATCTGCTGATAACCTATAACATTTACTCAATTCTAATCCCCCATCAATTATAAGAAGCCCCATAGGATGCGGAAACAAATGCCATTAAAAATAATCTCAGATTACACGTACTTTAAATTCAAGTTCAGAAGTCTTATAAGAAAATGTTAATTTTAGAATAGAAGGAACTATATTAAATGGATGGTTATGACCAATATTGGGAGGTAATTATCAGTTGATTAATGGTGGGCCAGCTAGAGATGTTTTGGCACAATGTGGAATGGAAAATGCTTCTGGGTCACCTAGAACAATAGATCAAAAAGGGATCCATTCCCAGGTAAAGCAGAGGACGTTGTGGGAGTGAAAGAAGAATCACTTCTTTAGAAGGTGGGGGTGAACTTGGAGACTTAAGGAAACTGGTTCTCAAGTGTAGCCCAGAGAGAAGAAAATAGCTTCTAGATTAGATCTATTGTCTCTTTAGTCAGGGGAACTCAATTTTGATTAGAGTTTAAAACACCACAATGTGGGAATGAAACCCTAGATTTCTCTAGGAGATAAAACCATTAAAGAATTCTTCTTCTTCTTCTTTTTTTTTTAATTGGGGAAGGGGAACAGGACTTTATTGGGGAACAGTTTGTATTTCCAGGACTTTTTTTCCAAGTCAAGTTGGTGTCCTTTCAATCTTAGTTGTGGAGAGTGTCGTTCAGCTTCAATTTGTTGTCCTTTCAGTATTAGTTGTGGAGGGTGCTGTTTAGCTCCAGGTCCAGTTGCCATTGCTAGTTGCAGGGGGTGCAGCCCACCATCCCTTGCGGGAGTCGAACCGGCAACCTTGTGGTTGAGAGGACAGGCTCCAACCAACTGAGCCATCCGGGAGCTCAGCGGCAGCTCAGCTCAAGGTGCCGTGTTCAATCTTAGTTGCAGGGGGCAGAGTCCACCATGCCTTGTAGGACTCGAGGAATTGAACTGGCAGCCTTGTGGTTGAGAGCCCACTGGCCCATGTGGGAATCGAACTGGCAGTCTTTGGAGTTAGGAGCATGGAGCTCTAACCACCTGAGCCACAGGGCCGGCCGTAAAGAATAGTTTAGTGATTCACATTATGTTCATATTTACCATTTTTTTAATCTTTATAACAGACTGTAAGAAAAACACAGTGGCTTCCACTGTTGAAAACAAAAATAGCTTTAGAAAAATAGCTTAAGAAAAAAATCCAGGAAAGCCAATCACTTGTCCACCTGGGCTTAGGTCTATCCCAAACAAAATAGAAAAGTTGACAAAAATGGTACCCTCACTTACTTTGATATGGTCTTTTCCTCATCTAGACACTCCATCTACATCACACCTCCCAAGCTAATCCTAGGCAAGGTGTGAACTAAGTAGCGTATTGGTAGGACAACTTCTACAATCCCAGTAAATTTTAAAAGAAAACAGACTACAGAACAATAAATAGAAAGACAGGCTTTTGGTCTAAGGCTGAATGGTGTGTTCACCAAAAGAGTAGAATAAATAAGAAATCAGATGGTGGAGGGAGTCCTGGGTGAATGCCAAGAGTGGCCTGCACCAAACATTCAAAGGACAACACTGAACCAAGCATTGTTTTATTTAACACTCACAATAAAACCTACTAGGATGGGTGTATTGCATCCTCTCTGTCACTGATGAGGAAAGTCTATGGTGTGGAGTCATGGATGTTCTATTTAAGGTCATACAGAAAGTTAAGTGGCCCGGTTCAGGTCTGAACAAAGAGTGACCTGACAGCAGAGCCCATGTTCTTTCTTTTTCATAAGAGACCTGTAATTAGAACACATGACAGAGGCCAGCACAAGGTGCCTTGTGACAAGTAACACCCCCCAGAGTCCAAGGGTGGCCCTGAGGGATTCTGTGATATTCTGAAGCATGATATCCCAACTAGAACCCAACAATTACTAATAATTTCTGCTAATTAAACTTATTTGCAAAAAGAACTCCACAAAAACAAAAAAGAAGTGGTGTTCCCTTGTGACCAGAGTTGATATTTTGTAGGCAGGAGGGTGGCCTCACATTACATATCCTCCCCACCCCATTTGCTGTCCCCACCAGACCCTGCCCAATCAGTGGCCATATTTGGAGAGAGGCCTCAGAGCTGAGAGCAGTCTGTGTAAGCTGGTCAATGTAGTCGAAATGCAAGTGGTCTCTGTCTGTACTTCTCTGCATGATGGAAATTATTCCCCCAAATGTCTCTTCTTCTATGGAAAAGAGTTTCTCTTTTTAGCAATAACACGAATTCTGGAGTGGATTACTGATCTCTTGCCCCAAAAAGCGTGGGACGTGGAAGGAAAAGGACACACTTCTTGAAGATATAACCCCATGAAAATGCTCAAGTCTTTTTGGGATTGGATCCAGCACTATCTGAGGAAAAGCCCCTTGTCCTGCCCACTCTTTTCCTCCACTCAGGATCAATTTAGAGGTAAGGAGGTCAGCTTTGGTCCTTTTAGCATATTATTGAGTAGTCTCTGAGAGGCATCAAAGATTTTATTGAAATAAATACAGTAGTCTCCCTTATCTGTAGTTTTGCTTTCGATGGTTTTAGTTATCTAAAGCCAACCTTAGTTTGAAAATATTAATTGGATAATTCCAGAAATAAACAATTCATGAGTTTTAAATTGCAGCTGCTCTGGGTAGCATGATGAAATCTCAAGCAGTTCCGCTCCATCCTGCCTGGGAAATGGATCATCATTTTGTCCAGCATATCCACACTGTATATGCTCCTGGCGCATTTGTCACTTAGTAGCCATCTCAGTAATGAGATCAACTGTTGAAGTAGCACAAAGCTCATGTTCAAGTCATCCTTATTTTATGTGATAATGTCACCAAAGCACAGGAAGGTGATGTTGGCAATTCAGATATGCCAAAGAGAAGCTCTACAGTGCTTCCTGTAGGTGAAAAGATGAAAGTTCTTGACTTAATAAGAAAAAAATATACACGCTGAGTTTGCTAAGATCTACAGTAAGAACAAATCTTCTATCTATGAAATTGTCTAGTTTATAAATTAAACTTTATCATAGTTATATATGTATAGGAAAAAACAGTATACATAGCATTCGGTACTATCCATGGTTTCAGGCATCCACTGGAGTCTTGGAATGTATCCCCCTTGGATATGAGGGAACTACTGTAACGTGTACATATTTTTTGTTTGTTTTACCATGAAGCCAAGTAATATTACATGATATAAAATGACAGCACCTTGGAAACTTTAAAGCACTTCTCAAGAGTGAGGTGGAGGTATGATTTATTTTTTCTTTCTCTTTCAAAGACCTACACCCATAGTTGGGCTTAATCATCTGTCCATCTTAAATTAATGTTTCTTTCTTATTCCAGTTTGGTAAGGTTTTTACAAAGCTAGCACTAGAATTTTAGCAAACCATGGTAACTGCATAGGGATAAGACCTTTGGAAGACCTTGGCTTTGCTAACTGATGGGTAATGACCCAGAAAAGTGACTCTCTAACTAGGGCTGAAAAACCTTTTGGGTTCATGGAACCCAAGGAGTGGGATGAAGAAGTAGCCTCTGACATCTAGAACTGACCTAACATTCACAGCTGGATCTCAGTATTATTACAAGCTCATATCATGCTCACAGCCACGCCATTTTATTTTCTGGGAGCACATCATTTCATGGAGTACCAATCTCAGACAATGTTACTCTGAGATCATGATAAATGAAACAAACAAGACCACTTTATAATTGTCTTAGCACAGATGAAGGTAAGGTTACTATGACACCCACAAAATACCCAATCATAAAATTGCCCTGCTGTCTAGCAGCATCCAAACTAGAGGGAACCCCTGCTTTTTAAGACCTTTCCCCATATCACCCAACCAAAGTTCAGCTCTTATGATGGGTTCTTTCTAACATGCTCTTGCTAAGATACGCCCAGTTTTCTGTGGTGTGTGTTTCCTCTTGGGTAATGAGAGATAAACCCAATTACTTTAATCCCAGGTGTATTCTTGTTGGCCTTGACTGTAGAGCATGTACAAACCTTGTAGTTAACCCACTACTCCACCACTGCTAAGTCACAAAAATCAAGTCCCTCCCTTATTATCCTCCTTCCCCCCCACCCCCCAGTGCCTGTGAAATTCACAGGTATAAAGTTGTGAGTTGGGACATACAATTTTCCCTGTGCTCCCAAGGACAGCAGTTTTTCCGCACCCCAAGTGTCGATTTTAAAAAGCCTTTTCAACTAGGCAGATGGTGAAGTGCCTTGCTTACCAATGTGGAGTGCAGGGTTTCTTCTGTCCTAGTCAGGAGAGCTCTCATGGTGGGCCTCGAGAATGACCTCCATTCTGGAAGGCATATATATCCCCCTCTAGATGCCACAATGAAACATTTGCACAGAGCTGGCTAGTAGAATAATGGGAGGCAATGCTATTCAGACACTTCATATGTGTGTATATGTGTGTAGTTGGGTCAGAATTCCAGTGATTGCAGGGGCAAAGCTAGCAAGCACATGCATGAATGGGACAGGCCAGGTCTAATGCAATACAAGGTCATGGAGTGTTTGGCAAACTGGTGAGAGTATGTCCTTTCTAAAGGGGGCAATTTAATTGCTGCTCATTGCTGCCATAGGCAACTGGCTCTCAGTGTAGCCAGACCTTATGATTTTTCAAGTGAAGGGGAAATGCAGATTTTAAAATGTGAAATCTCCTGATTTTCTGATGCTGGCATTAAATTTAAATGTCTAAAAATATTAGGAGTGTTTTAAAAACTGTATAATGAAGCAAATTCAGCCTGTGTGTATCTGGTTGTGACTCTGCCATATCACTTTCACTTTCTTCTCTTTTACAGAGTGAGAATAAAGCATAATAAGAACACTTGAATGGTTATTCCTACCAAGTCTACTTTTTCTTTTCTTTTCTTTTGGTACAGAGGTAAGTTATTCTTTTTGGGTTTTCCTAGAAAAAGAAAATGTTAAATATTTGGCTTTCTTTTTAAATATATACAATTCTTAATGATAATTATTTCCATCAGGCTAATCTCCATAAGTAATTCTATAATAACAAACCAGGAGCTCAGGGAACTGAACAAAGTCACTACTTCTTTGATTGGAGATTGTAGCTTAAATTTATGGTGAATTATTATAAGCAAAGGGACATACCTTGCTTTAAAAATATTGAAAATATAAAAATTACATTTTTTGTTCAGTCAGGGCCATTAATAAAGTTATTTGTTTCATGAGAATAAACCTATACATTTATTTATAATTTAAGCACAGGGAAACTATGAAACTGTAAGATAATGATTTTTAGCTTCTCTTAAATAGTAAAATTCAACACAAAGAGTTTTGTTTTTTTTGTGCCATCATATTGTTTATCTTTTAAGGTTATGATGTAGTCTGATGATTAGTCAAGGTTTTGCTGATTTGATTGACAAATAATATAACCCTCTTTTCATATTTCTTTTAGGAGTTTCTCTTTTTCTTTGGAAATAGTTATTTAGAATTTGGCAAAACTTCAGTGCCCCCAAGGATTGAAGAAAAAAAACAATCTAGCCATAAATATCAACCCACTGTGTTATATGCTTAAACTGGGGAAGGCTGTTTCAAATATAAAAACACGTAATATAGCATTTGCCCTTTAGGGTCTTATGGACAAGACTCATACAGTCAGAGAAATAGAACAGCCTCAATGGCCATTAAGTTCAATTCCAAACAATGTTTGAGCACATACTTATCCAGTCTATTCTTAAGTCTTTCCAGTAATAGGAAACATTCAAACTCCATCCCCTAGTTTATCGTGAATAGCTCCAATAGGCAATCCTTTCTTACATGGACCGGTATATCTCTTTACTTTGACTTAGTTCTATACATTGTCCTATACACAATAGGTACACTCTTCCTTCCACATGGCTACCCTTTACGTTGTTAAAGATGGGTTTCATGTTCTCTCCAGGCTAAACAAGACAGTGAGTTCCACAATGCCTTGACATCATGCTTCCTTCAAACATCCACTCTCTTTTCTCCTTCTGGGTCACACTTCCTTCCTTGGGCTCCAGTTTGTCTAGATTCAGTCTGAGGGGTGGTACTTAATAACGATGAGGCCAATAAAGAGTGAGACTGTTGTCTCAATTTTACTTCTATATGCCCCGCAAAGCCTTGTATTAACTGTTTAAAAATGAGCTCAGCGTGGGGTTGAAACATTTTGAGCTTATTGTCAGCTACAACTCAGAAGAATTTCCACTTAGGTTCTGCTTCCAAGACACACCTAAACACATTTGTGAAATAAGTCCCTTGGATCCAAAGATGGGATCTTTGATCCAGCCCTGGGTGACTTTCCTCTGGTTAGGTTTGTGCTAGTCTTGAAATGGCCAATAGTCTTGGCTTGGAGGTGGTTGCTTGGAGCTTTGTGTCGGGAAGGAATATGGTATTGTGCTGCGTGGGAATTAATGCCTTTAGGAAGTCTCCTCTTTTGAACCACCAAGTCTCGTCATGCTCTTGGGATCTTCTTCTTTTTACTCATTTCACAAGTGGGAGGTGAATGCTCATCTTGCATTCAGACATTCGAGGGATTCTTTTGGAAACTTGCGTGAGTCTCTTTTCAAATAGCAAAAGTCCAGACAAAGATAGTAGGGAAATGTAGATTCCTGTTAGCTTTACTTTGCCAGATTAGACTTTCATCTGTGTGGGGGGAGTCAGGATGGAAACTACAGCTGGAGCCAGCTGTGGGATATCACCTCAGTGACAAACAGTTTCTTTCCTTTGTTTGTTGTGGCAACGTGAAGTGAGCTGGGACAGTGCCCAGGGTTGCTAACTGGCAGGACTTTCAGGGATTCTAAAACATCCTTTGGTCCCCAAGAGCATTCAAGATCACCAGTGCTGCTGAAGTGCTCCCTGCATCAGTGGGTGCCTTCTCTATTGCTAGAAAACCTCCTTCTGGTGATTTCCCTTAGTCCCAACTGGCACCTTGTATCTCCACTTCGCTCTAAAAGAATTTTTGCTTAAGTCTGTGAAACCTTTATATTCCTTGATTTCTGAGAATTGGATTCTATTTGTGTATAGAACTCTCATTGGAAAGCTTTATGATTATTTATCCTTGTTGTGATGGAGTACTAAATATGCTATTTGAAAAGAGCAGGACAGAAGGCAATAAGAAGAGTATTAAATGTACTGAGATAAGTGGAAATAATCTAACAATGTATAATAGTTAATTATTAAAACGATAGCATGCTGCTAAGAGAGTTAGTTGTTAACTAATCAGTGGGAAATAAACACTTTTTCTGACAGGACTGTAGGAGAGCAAATTTTGGTCATGGGTCTGGACTACAACGGAAAAATATCTTGCTGTTTGGAGCTCATCTGATAATTGGTTAAATTCCTTGGGGGCAACCATCAGCTTAGCCCCTTAGCTCAGCAAGGCATGGCCCACAGACAGTCTTATCACTGTCATGAGTTTCAGGTAGAGAATGGGTTGTAAAATACCTTTTCTTTTTAGAACTAACAAGGTGTGACACACTGCTCCACGCTGCTGATGCAAAAATGGACTCCTCTTGAAAGTGCTTTAAAGGTATCAACCCCCAATATGTTAAGGATTTTAAGACATATGCTCATCTTCTTTCTGGGTCAGTAAGGCCAGCTATAAAGTTCATATCAGGAGGAAGACATAACCCATAGTAAGCCATTCTAATACCCCACATTCTCACACTCCAGCCTCAGGACTAAGATGTTTAACTTTGAATCAAAGCAGGTGTCCTTGAGCCCAGAGGAGAGTGTTATCCGAGAATTCAGAAGCCAAAATAATATCTGGTAAATGAGAATTTCTTCCTGTTGAGTAGTACTAGTTTAACTTTGAACAAAGCCTAAAATGTACTGAGATATTTCATATTTAATGTTATTTACTACATAACAGATATTTAATGTTAACATGTTAAAGCCATGGCAAAGGCATGACCAATAATATTGGTTTTCTGTTGCTACCCTCATCTAAGGCACCATTATTTCACCTAGATGGCAGCAATAACCTCCTAATTCATCTTCATCCTTCCACTCTTTCCCTCTTACAATCCATTCAGCAAAGTGAGCTTATGAAATAAATCAGAACTTACCGTATTTTGCCATGTAGAATGTGCACCCACGTTTTCAGCCCAAACTTTCAGGGGGAAAAAAAATCTTTCGTTTTCATTTTTAATTCAAATTTTTATGTGTTTACAGTTAGGTACTTTTTTTTTTTGTACTATAAAGGAATTTTAGCACTTATTTTTTAACATATTATGGTAGAAAAAATTTTATGTAACAAATAATTACAAAACATCAGAATAGATACAAGGTACAAGAAATTTTATGTACTGGTAACACATTTTTGATATTTACAGATCGTAGAAGGCCAAGAACTCTTTGCCGTTGCAAGTTTCATAGTAAGTTCGAAAAACCCGATTATTGTATTCCAGGGTATTATTTTGCATACAGATATCATTATTGATTTCTAGAGTTACACTTTTAACTCATAAGCATAAATAAAAGAATTAGAAACATTTATTTACATACGGAATTAGTACTGCCCATGTATTGTTCATCCTTATTTTTCCTTCACAAAATTGGGCAAAAAAGTGTATATTCTACCTGGCAAAATATGGTATTTCTTTCTTGTTTCAAACTTTCCAAAGTACTTAGAGTACATTCTAAACTCATCATGGTTTATAATTCTTTATATGATTTGGCCCCAACCTACGACACCAACTTCATTTTGTTCCATTCTCTTTCACTTTCTCAGTGGTAGAGGATTCATGTTCCAGTAACTTGTCCTTTACCTTATAAAGAATATATCTGCATGCCTCCAAGGATTAGATTTCTACAAGGGTCCAGGGTACTTTTCACTTCCTGCTCACTATATCTGACTGGCATAATATCAATACGGTAGGTCAATGTGCTGTTCTTTAGAATGTCAAGATAGTCAAGTTCCCTGAAGTTATACTATGGCAAGAGAATAAACATAGCCCTAGACAAGAGAGTGAACATGCACTGCTGTCTTTCTCACTTAAAAGCAAAATTTGATTCTTCTTTACTGATGGATATTGAAAAGAACACATTCACCCGCTTGATAACCACATACCAAATGCCAGAAGCGGTGTTGCTCTGTTTCATAAAGATCTCTCATCTGGCATAGCAGCTGAAACTGGGGCTGATTTTAGGTTTATAGCAGTCCACTTTCATTCACCATGATTCATCTGGTATTTGCTAGAACTAGACAGTTTAATTAAAAACGAGTGGGATGAAACCACTAGCCCTGCCTCTTTCAATGTCTTTGATGTTGGTAGCGATCTCTTCAATTCCTTCTAAAATGCAGTATTCCTCTAATTTAAAATCTTGGCTGGGGTGCTGGGGGATGCGTACTTTCTAGGACTTTTACTAGTTCTCTTATCATAATGACTCTTATACAACTCAGAGAACCAATGCAAGAGTTCTGCTAGTTGCTAAGTACAGAGGGTGCCTAAAACCATGTATACACATTTTAAGAAAGGAAAAACTGTATTTAAATTGTAATACTCAATATATACTGGTAGCAAAAGATGAATACAAGTCAAGTGTGTACATTTTTTTGGTACTCCCGTGTGCGTATTCATCCCAATTATGCACCTGGGGATTAGAAAGCTGTTGTGGAATCATTGCAGGATTCCATTTATACCAGGCTTTCGTATGTGCTAGAATATACTTTAGCTGGAGAAACACATTGGCACTGAAGTTTCCCAAATCAGTGTCAGTGAAAACTTATCCAACTTTCCTTTTAAAATCTAGGTATTCTCCTTTCCCCAGTGTAAGGTCTCCTGTCGAATAGTTTCAGTTTATTTGGGAGAAATATTGGAGAATGTTTATTGAATATGCTTGTGGTGAGGTTGTAGATTTCTTCCTCAGGAGGCTGGTATCGACTTTAATGAATGATTCTGGGTTTGTGATCTAACTTAAATCTGGAAACTGGATAAGGGATTGTAATTTTATTGCAGCTAATGTCAAACCTCTTTTCAACATTTCTCATTTATTTATTTTTTTCCTTTTCCAATTTAAGTAACACCTTAGTTGGCAGTCTATGTATCTTGTCTCTTGTGACATCATGATCTGTTAGCAATTGGCAGAGATAGGCACTCTTATTATCACTCGTGCTTTGTTGCCCATTGCAGTAATAACATCCACTTTTTCTCTCATGGCTAAGCAACATTACTGGTACTGCCATCATCCCCTTTGATACAAGAGGAACAAATCTATTGTTGTCAGCTCTCACCTTCAGTGGACAGACTCCCCTCTCATTCAGAGGAAGTATCCTCTGAACCCCCACTTTATGAAGAGATAGTGCCTATAGGGGAAACACCAAAATGGGACAGTGGGAGTCAAATGTATTTTCCTTTCTTTCAGAAAGAAAACATAATATCAGAAATGTAAGTTTCTGCTTTAAGATGGGTTTTTAATTGGCAAATTTCTGTGCCAACAAATACTCTTCCTTCCTTCCTTCCTTCCTTCCTTCCTTCCTTCCTTCCTTCCTT
The DNA here is from genome assembly GCF_964194185.1 of Rhinolophus hipposideros. Lineage (NCBI taxonomy): Eukaryota > Metazoa > Chordata > Mammalia > Chiroptera > Rhinolophidae > Rhinolophus > Rhinolophus hipposideros. The sequence continues at coordinate 5,646,694 of NC_138066.1, read as the reverse complement.
CCTTCCTTCCTTCCTTCCTTCCTTCCTTTTTTTTTCTTCTTTCTTTAACTCTTTATCTAATCTGGTCCCGTACTTTACAGTTTTCTAACCTCTTGCTACCCAAGGAAAAAAAAAGACAAAAACATTTTTTCCATTAAATTTAGGAATTTTTATACTATGATTTCTTCATACATTCTTTGTTTGTCTATTGCTCTCCTTTCCTACTGGGACTCCCATTCTGAGTATGTTGATCTTAATGACATTCCACAGGTCTCTGAGGCTCTTCATTTCTCTTCATTCTTTTTTCTTTTTAAATTTCTGTTCCTTATACTGGATAGTCTCTATCGACCTATCTTTGAGTTTGCTGGTACATTCTTCTGATTACTCAAATCTGTTGATCCTGTGATAGGCAAAATAATGGTCCCCAAAGATGTCCATGTCCTATCCCAGAGTCTGTGAATATATTGTTACATTGAAAGGAGGAATTAAGATTACAGATAAAACTAAGAATGCTGATAAGTTGATTTTAAGATAAAGAGTTTATCTTGGGTTATCTGATTGGCCAAATGTAATTACAGAGTCCTTAAGTGGGAAAAAAGAAGCAGGACAATTAGAACCAGACAGATATCACCCTGAGAGAGATTTGTCCTGCCATTGTTGGATTTGAAGATGGAAAGGGGCTACGAGTGAAGGAATGTGAATGGCCTCCAGAAGCTGGAAAAGACCAGAAATTAGATTCTACCTTAGAGTTTTCCAGAAGGAATATAAGCCTGCCAATATCTTGATTTTAGCCTCCTGAGACCAATTTCAGACTTTGGATCTCAAGAACTATAAGTAACATTTTTTGTTTGTTTTAAATTACTAAAGTTGTGGTAATTTGCTATAACAGCAATAGGAAACTAATACAGAACACCTCTACTGAATTTTTTACTTCAATTATTAAACTTTATAACTCCCGAATTTTAATTGAATTATTTTTTAAAAGTAATTTCTATATATTCGTTAATATTTTCTATTTGCCGAGGCATTTTTCTCAAACTTTCCATTAGTTATTTAGATATGGTCCCTTTTAGTTCTCTTTTTTCCTTTTAGTTCTTTTAACATACTTAAAATATCTGATTTAGAGTCATTATGTAGTAAGTTCAACAGCTGTACTTCCTCAGGACAATTTCTATTGACTACTTTTTTCCTCCTGGGTGTGGATTATACTATCGTGAGTTTTTGTTGTTATTGTTGTTCTTGTTTTTTATACTTTTTGTTGAAAACTAAACTAAATAGTTTAATTAATATAATGTTGAACTTTTAGTTTTCAACTTTTTGTTGAAAACTAAACATTTTAATTAATACAATGTAGTAACAATGGAAATTAGAGAGCCCCCCCCCCCGCCCCCAGGTTTGCTGCTGTGGCTGTTTTGTTTTTGTTGTTTATTGTTTGCTTGTTTAATGACTTTTCTGAAGTAATTCTGTATAATTGTACTCTTTGTCATGTGTGGCCTCTGAAGTCTTGCTTGATTAAGTTAGTGGTCAGCTAATGATTGAACAGATTTTCTGAAATGCCTGTAACCAATAAATCTCTTAGAGTTTGCCATTGAGTACTGTGTGGTGCTGGGAGTACAGTTTACAACTCTGTCTTAGCCTTTAGTGCCAGCTTGCACAGAGCCTTAAAGCTACTAGAGGTGTGAGTTTAGGGCCTTCCAATTCTTTCCTGAGAATGAACAACCCTACACATGTATGAGACCTTTCTGACTCCTGGCAATATGTCAGAGCTTTTCAAAGTACCTTCTAGACATTTTATTCTCCAGGTATTCCTTTTAAGCTTTTAGGTTGGCCTCTTGTGTGCCTCACTGATATTGCTACCTTAGGCAGTCATGATGTTGAACAATTGTCCGTGATTGTTTTCAACAATTTTCTCTGGGCAATAAAAATATTCATACTGGGAGAGTTCTGAGTCAGAGCAAATAAAGACAGTCTTTCAAGTAGGGTCTTTCAGGGAACCATCAGGCAGGGAATGGGGTTTTGAACAGTTTCCTAATCCGATTGGCCTTTTTTAGTGGCTTCCAGGTTATTGGTTTCAACTGAAATTGTAGTTTGTTGGTTTTCAGGGATACGGCAAAGCTGGAGAAAGCAGATGCGAATATGAATTGCTGAAACTCTACAAAGCTTGTTGTTCGTAATAAAGTCCAGCCATTTTTCTTGAATAAATGCTCCCTGGACTGCTGAAAGCTTTGGTTAATTTTCAATGTTGTGAAAAAAGTTAATTCTGACAACTTTGTAAGTGTTCTTATTGCGTTTATGGAAGAGAGAATTTTCAGAGGTCTTGACTCTGCCATTTTCATTGACATCACTTTAAATTAGTTTTAAGGTTTGAAAATGTTAAGGTCATTAATTGCAAAATCTGATAGCTATGTCTAATGTGAAAATTAATCATGGTTCCAAAGGGTATTTAAATATAAATAACACAGCAACGAAAGCTTTCTAAGCAAGTTAAAAAGGTTTATTTTCAAAGTAATACATGGAAATTCCTCATGGTTAAGATGAGCAATCCCAGTTCTTCTCTTCCTGTGACTTCTAAGTATTTTTATGATACCTAAATATAGCTAAGCATTTTTGTTTTGCTGATTATTTCAATACCTAGCAAATCTATATATTGGTATTTACCCACAAAGAAATACTCACACTGATCTGAAAGAGCTGAATCCAAGGGTTCAAAAAGTAGAAAAAGATAGTAAAAAGTTGAATTTCTATTGATATGAGGACTAGTTAAATAATTTGTGAATATATGCAATGAAATATACAGCTGTTAAAAATCTTACTGGAACTTTGTGGGCTGATATGGACAAATATTTATAACATAGTTTAAAGTAATAAAGTAAATGCTTGTATATATAACATGTATATGAGTGTGTGTGTGTGTGTGTGTGTGTGTGTATATGTGTTTTGATACTAATTATGTTCCAAAACCAGTAAGATAAAACATAACTATTTCTACATATGCATATATTTTTGCAGTTATCTGTAAAAACATCTGAAAATGTATACATTAAGTGAACATCATTAGTTATTTCTGATGATAATTGTGGGATTGAAGCTGAGTCTGGGATGGTGTGGGGGAGGGAGGGTGAAGGAAGTAATAAATTATACAAGAATATTAACTTTAATTTGTTTGAGATTTTGAAAATTTATCAGTATAATTAAATTAATGTAGATCAAATACCATGTAAGTATAAATAAAATAAAATTTCCTGTGCGAACACATCATATTATTATCAGATATCACAACAAAAGCCAAATAATAATTACCTTCTGGTTAAGATGATGGAATAGGTAAATGCTGTACTTGTCTCCTCTCACAACCACACCAAAATTACAACTAAACTATAGAACAGCCATCATTGAGAATTGCTTGAAGTGTAGCTGAACAGAGTCCTATAACTAAGGACATACAGGAGAAGCCACATAGGAGGGGTGGAGATGCAGAATGGGCTGATACCACAGCCACATGTGGCAGTGAAAAATTGAGAGGGATATCTTAGTTGCAGAGGTTCCTCCTGATGAGTGAAGGGTTTTAGCCCCACACCAGGCTTTCCGGCTCAGTGTTCCAGTACTGGGAAGAGAAGTCCCCACAACTTCTGGCTGTGAAAACCAGCAGATATTGTGGCTGAGTGAGACCAAGGTCTGCTGGACTCCTAGGCACTACTCTTAAAGGGCCAATGTATGGACATACTTGCTGATGGACTCACTCACACTGAGCTCCTATCCTGGAGCAGCAGGTCAAAAGGCACCAGAAACATACAGGGAGGAACTGAATGATCTGCTTTTAAGGGAAGGGCTAGAGGGACAGCTTTCTCCTAGCCAGAAGTGTTGGTAGATGCCATTGTTCCTTTGTTCAGCCCTCCCCCAACCCAGCCTGCACATATAGGTGAAGGCAGGCACCATATCTGAGTCTTCATTAACCTGGCTAACACCATTTCCCTTGGCCTGGTGATTCCCTGAAACCGTGCTCCACTCAATTTGCAGGCCCTCCCAAGCCTAGTCCAGTGGATTTTTCATACAAATGACCTTCCTTGGCTTATACTATGGACTTTCCTAAAATATTTTAAAGGCTCATAAACCCCAGAGAAGCAGCATCTGGCCTCAGCATGCCTCATACCTCTTCCTAAGCACCCCAAGTCCGGCACTAGTGGCATTCGGCCTTGGTTCACAGCACAGCCTCCCCCAGGCACCTCCAAGCCCAGCAAAGTGGAAACCATCTGCAGATCACTTTGTAGCTCATACCAAATCGCCCCACACAGGGCACAGGCAGTGGCTTACTTTGGCCTGCAAAAGAGCCCTTCCAAGAGGCCCCTGAACCAACATACCTGGTGGCAAGTTTCAGACCACACCAGAGCTCCATCCAATTACCTCCACAAATGACACAACCAAAAGGCAGACCTAGCAGGCACCAGAGCCTCACTAAAGTGATTTCTATTCCTTATGGTCAGTCCCTGAGCAACAGCCCCTCCACTGTAGTCATGGCCAGTCCTCACAACCAATCAGTCTGAGGGTCAATACCTCCTATTGACATGCAAACAGCATCCAAGACTCAACTACAACAAGAAGGCACACACAATTTACACAGGGGACACAACTGGAATGCCAGCTCAGGTAACTAGGGAGACTGCCACTGAACCCCACAACACACCTACTATATAAGGCCACTCTACTGGAAGACTGAAAGATATAGCAGCTCTTCCTAATACATAGAAACAAAAACAGGGAGGCAGCCAAAATGGGCAGATAATGAAACATGTCCCAAATGAAAGAACAGGAGAAAGCGCCACAAAAAGAACTAAACAAAATGGAAACAAGCAATCTACCAGATGCAGAATTCAAAACATTGCTTATAGGATGCTCAATGGCTTCAAGAAAAATGACAACAAAAAGATAGGAAACATAAAAGTGGAGATAGAAAACATAAAAAAGAACCAGTCAGAAGTGAAGATGACAATAACTAAAATGAAGAATACATCAGAAGGAATCAACAGTAGATTAGAGGAAGCAGAGGATTGAATCAATGATTTAGAAGATAAGGTAGCAAAAAACACCCAATCAGAACAGCAGAAAAAAAAAAAGTCCAAAAAAGTGAGGATAGTTCAAGGGGCCTCTGGGACAACATCAAAGGTACCAAAATTTGCATCATAGGGATACCAGAAGAAGAAGAGAGACACCAAGGAATTGAAAACCTATTTGAAGAAACAATGATGGAAAAGTTCCCTAACCTGGTGAAGGAAATAGAAGCAATTCTCAAACAAGATGAACCCAAAGAGGCCCACATCAAGACACATCAAAATAAAAATGGCAAAGGTTAAAGACAAACAGAGAATTTTAAAATCAGCAAGAGAAAAGCAGTTAGTTACCTATGAAGGAGCTCCCATGAGACTATCAGCTGATTTATTAACAGAAACCTTCCAGGTCAGGGATTGGCACAAAATATTCAAAGTGATGAAAAGCAAGGAACCACAACCAAGATTACTCTACCCAGCAAAGCCATTATTTAAAATTGAAGGACAGATAGAGCTTCCAAGAGAAGAAAAAATTAAAGGAGTTCATCATACCAAACCAGTATTACAAGAAATGTTAAAGGGACTTCTTTAAGAAGAAGGAAAAAAAAAAGGTGAAAAACATGAATAATAAAAAGGCAATAACTACCATTTATCAACAATTACTTTAAATATACATGGATTAAATGCTCCAAACAAATGACACAGGGTGGCTGAAAGGATAAGAAAACACTATCCTTACATATGCTGCCTAAGAGACTCACTTCAAAATGAAAGACACACACAGATTGAAAGTAAAAGGATGGAAAGAGATGTTTCATGAAAATAGAAATGAAAAAATAGAAAGTATTGGAGCACCAATACTTATACTAGACAAAATAGACTTTAAAACAAATGCTATAAGAAGAGACAAAGAAGGATCTAGTAATCCCATTTCTGGGTATTTATCTCAAAAAACCCAAAACACTACTTCAAAGGGACATGTGTATCCATACGTGCATTGCAGCAGTGTTTACAATAATCAAGACAAGGAGGCAATCTGGTTGTCCATCAATGGATGAATGGATAAAGAAGAGGTGGTACATGTGATATGTATATACAACAGAATATTACTCAGCCCTAAAAATGAATAAAATCTTTCCATCTCCAGCAGCATGAATAGACCTAGTGGGTATTGTGCTGAATGGAGTAAGTCAGACAGAGAAAGGTAGATTCCATGTGATTTCATTTATATCTGGTACCTAAAGAACAAAATAAACAAAACAGAAACAGCCTCATACATACAGAGAACTTTTTTTTTTTTTTTTAGGGAAGGGGAACAAGACTTTATTGGGGAACAGTGTACTTCCAGGACTTTTTTGCAAGTCAGGTTGTTGTCCTTTCAGTCTTAGTTGTGCAGGGCGCAGCTCAGCTCCAGGTCCAGTTGCCATTTTCTAGTTGCAGGGGGCGCAGCCCACCATCCCTTTCGGGAGTCAAACCCGCAACCTTGTGGTTGAGAGGACGCACTCCAACCAACTGAGCCATCCAGGAGCTCAGTGGCAGCTCAGCTCAAGGTGCCGTGTTCAATCCCAGTCTCAGGGGGCACTGCCCACCATCCCTTGTGGGAGTTGAGGAGTTGAACTGGCAACCTTGTGGTTGAGAGCCCACTGGCCCATGTGGGAATCGAACCAGCAGCCTTAGGAGTTAGGAGCACAGAGCCCTAACCACCTGAGCCACCAGGCCGGCCCGATACAGAGAACATTTTGATGGTTGCCAGATGGGAGGGAATTGTGGGAATGGGTGAAAAACGGGAAGTAATTAAAAAGTACACATTGGTAGTTACAAAAAGTCACGGGGATATTAAGGTATAGCATAAGGGATATAGTCAATAACATTGTAATAATTATCTATGGTGTCCAATGGGTACTAGATTTGTCAGTGTGATCACTTAGTAATTTATACAAATGTCTAATCACTATGTTGTACACCTGAAACTAATATACTATTGTATGTCAACTGTAATTGAAAAATAAAAACATATTTAAAAAAACAAATAGTAATTACCTTTAAGGCCCTGGGAGATTAAGTATGAATTTAATTTTCTTCGTGTATTTTTATTTTTTCCCACATTTTTGTATAATAAATGTGTATTACTTTGTAATAATTTTTTTAATTGACACAGGTAAATCTTGATAATAAAGACTACACAAGGAATCTTCAAATATTATTCTAATACTTTAACAATATTACTTAATTAACAATAATAATAGTTGGACAAAAATTATAATTTTGAATTAAAATTAAACAGTAATGTCTCTTCTATCTTGTACTTGGAAAAGTGTATTTTTATGGCTCTAGAAATGAAAACCTATTACCATTAATAAAATAATAGGAAAAAAGTTTTTCTTTGTCTTTGAGTGAAACTGCTATATATTAAGATTTTTAGAGATTCCCAGAAGGTTCTCCTCGAAAATTATACCTTTCAATAACCATAGCACATATTAAAATCCAACCATGGGCCTGGAAAATAATATATACTTTAATTAAATATATGCGGTTAAATCACATAAGATGAACAGAAGTTTATTCAACTTTCCATTATAAGTCCGTAAGCCCTTTGAAGTTATAGATTGAAATGTATTTTATAGCCACATGACAGATGTGACCCAAGAAATGCCTCTGAATTTTTATAAATTTCCAAATTCATTGCCTTAGTCCCCCAAAGCAATCTCTTTTAGGTTTGTATTTTGTTCTTGCTTTCGAGATTCTGATAGTCTGAGTACAAAAATCACCGTAATCACAGGACTGGCATCAAAGAGTTTCTAAAGATGTCTTGAAATGAAATGAAGCCATCTAATTACAGAGTCTATTCTCTAATCCCTCTTGATGTGTCTTGGCCATTATACCCACCACAGCCCTGCTGAAAGAAGATGACAGCACCATCTCTCTTTGCCCCAGAAGACCTCCAAGTTGATTTAAACGTTTTGCTGTCCCAACACTAATTGTCACTCCCCTCCACCCTCCCAGAAAAAGTAGTGTGAACTAATGTCAACTCCCTTCCTGGGGTTGTAGACAAGAAAATGTGACCTGAATGAATAATGTCTTGCAAATGTCAAAATAAATTTCAGCTAAAAATGATATTTTTCAAGGAGATCTAATGAGAAAACTGTTCAAAAGGCAGAGTTAGAGTTTCCAGGTTCCACATTTAATTAACTCAATCTGACTTTTATTATGCTTTGTATTATGTGTTTCCCTGTTCGGTAAACAAACAGCAGAAAATTAAACTAGGGCAACTGCCAACGAGCAGTAAATTTAATTGAAGAATAATGAATTGCCATGGGGTTCCATAGGGTGTTTTGCAGATAAACTTATTTTTACTGGAAAGTTTCCACTTGCATTTGTCACAACTTGATAAATAAAAGGAACAAAAGAGATGAAATATAGCTCTGGATGGTAGATGTGTAAGAGTGGAATGGCCTTGGAGAATAATTCAGAGGCTGGTTTTTAGGCCTTTCAACAGATGAGCCATGTTACCTCCTGAAGAACAGAGTTGGCTTCCAAGTCTGCCCCCTGGATTGGCAGGACCTGCCGAAACTGTGTCCTATCAACTTTCAGCCAAAGAAGCTCACTGTGGAAGATGCAGGGTAACCCTGAAAAATAAGGAGTGCACATGATTTAGGGGATTGGGAGACTGCAGACAAAAAAGGATACTCCCAAAGAATTCTATGCTTTGTGACTGCTATCCGCTTAAGTCATTCAAACTTGATATAAATCAAAGGTATTTCCAAACATTTGGCTATTTATTTTCTTTCCTTGATATCTTTTCCTGATGTATAGGTACTCTTTTAATGGCTTGCTGTTTTAGTTTATGTCCAGGCAGGAGAAGGTTTGAATTAAATCAGGAGAAAAATAAGGTCTTTCTGAGTGATATGAAAGCTACCACATCTGGTTCTCTCACACAGTGTGGAGGGCAGGTATCTGTTTGTCTAATTGCAGATTCCATCTTCCAGGTCCAAGTACTGGGAATAGAACAAAATTTTCACTCCCTCCCCAATTCCCCCAAGCAGGAGTGGGAACGCTGGGTTCTACCCAGCTGTCTTCTTGCCCTCTTTCATTCCTGCTGCTGAGAATGATGTTACTCAGTTGTTCTCCCAGGTTTCCAATAACAGTTTCCACATGACCATGATCATTTTGGGCTTTCCCCAGAGGCTGTTTGGCATAAGAGGAGCCACTGATTGGTATTAGATATTTTTTTGGACTCCATAGCCACTCCTTACTGGTTAAATAGACCTTGGAGAGTCATTCATTCATTCAATAAATATTTTTTAAGCACCAACTAGATGCCTGGCACTATTCCAGGTACCGAGGTTTTTTAAAAAAAGACAAAAACATTCTGACTTCATGAAACTTACATCTTCTTGGGGGCAAGATAGAAAGGCAAAATAAGGGACTGTGTCATAAAGCAACGCTCACTAAGGAGAGATAAATAGAGTTCCAGAAGTCAGCAGCTAGTTATGGTAAACCTCCTCTTTGAGAAAAGACTTGAAAGCAAGAAGAGTATAACTGGAGGATATCGGAGGGGGAAATGTTCAGGCAGAAGAAACATCGGATGCACCTTGGCAAGGTTCTGGGCAGGAACATGCCTGGGTGTCCTTGGAAAAGCACAGAAGCCAAAGCAGCAGAAACTGAGTGAAGAAGGCAGGAGATAAGTCAGGAAACAGCGGTCAAATGGAGCAAGGTCTTTGCAGCCATCATAAGGATTCTTAAGTCTCAGCAAGAAGACAAGCTACAAAACGGCCTTGGGCAGAAGTGACAAGTCCTTACTCCAACCTCGGTGTGAGAAGAGAGTATAGGAAGCAAGAGGGACAAAGGCAAACCAGTTAGACGGTTGCAGTAGTACAGGGGAACGAAGGCGGCTTGGATCAGGGTGTTCGTCGTGAGATGTAAAGAACTTTTGGAATAACCTAGTATTTTTAGCCAGTGTCTTAATCTATACAATAAGGAGATAAAACCTGTACCTGATTATCTTAAGAATTGAAATGATGCATGTAAATGTATATTACCATATAAGAGCACAGCAATAAATGTTCATGTTTTCCTGTTCCAAAACTTCTCACCTAAAAAGTGATGAGTGAAACCATAAGAACCACAGGGTTTTGCAGGATTTGTAGTAATAAATTCAACTCAAAGAAAGAGTCAGAGCTATAATTTATAATTAATATACAATTTTTAAAAAATTCACAAGGAACTATACTAACAGCCATGGAGCATTAATGAACATATTTATGTACATAAATTATATATTTTAAACAGTACTGGGTTTATAAGCCAGAATCATGATAGTTATTCCACTAGGTAAGTAAAGAAAGAAAAGAGACTAGAGATGGTTAAAAGGAATTGTAGCTCTCTCTCTCTCTGTCTCTCTGTCTCTCTGTCTCTCCGTCTCTCTCTCTCTCTCTCTCTCTCTCTCTCTCTCTCTCTCTCTCTCTCTCTCTCTCAAAGCAACAGAGAGAAAAATAACAGTGAAATCTAGGTGATATAACAAGGGCATTTTTATATTACTATTTGCTTTTTTCATAATATTTAAAACATTTTAAAATTTAATCTTAATTTAAAAATTCAAGCAAAAAGATAGAAGGCAGTACAGAGGAAAGAAGAGTGAAGGAAATAGGGGAGGGAGGGAAGAAGGGGAACAGTTAGAAGGGAGACTCAATCAGATTAACCCTGTACTTCTTTAAGTAGATTTTTATTTCAGTTTGAAGTATGGCTTTTTAAATATTCATCAACAAGTAGATGTTAATTGAAAATTATCCACATAATTAATAACAGTTCTTATTTACATTGGAATAACACTTTATAGATTACAAAACCCTTTTATATAACTTAATGCATTTTGTTGTCAAAATAACTGTAAACGATACTGTGGCAGTTATGGAATTTCTATCTTACAGGTGAAGAAGTTAACATTCAGAGTTTCTAAATGATTTTCTCAAGCTCTCATGGAATGAATATTGCAGAGCCAGGCTTGGAACCCAGGTTTGGGGTCTGAAGTTTCAAATAACTACCCTCTTCCTAGGTCTCCATAAACGTAACTATGAATTTTTAATTTAATAGTAATTTTGTTCTTTTTTTCCCCACAGGAAACAAGGATTCTATTCTCACTCTAAAAATCCAAACAATAAGGGAAAACTAAGCACTGTCTTGATTCACTCTCTCTTCCCAAGCCCTATGACCTATTTCAAGACCATTCACCTTGGAAGTAACTATTTTGGTGTGATCTTTGCAGACCCATTTCTGCACAATTTCATACATACATTTATACCTGTAGAGATATTTTATTTTAGTTTTAACATAAGTAGGGTTAAACTGTATTTCATTTCATAGTAAATATTTCTCAATTTTCTTTCAAAATGGCTAAACCAATGGCAATACTAGTAACATAAAAATTGATTGCTTCACATCCACCAATACTGGCTATTAATGGCCCCTTTTATTTTACCTATCTAAGGTGGAAAAACTCAGTGCTCTTTTAGGTTATATTTCCTTAATTACAAGAGAATAGAGCATCCATAATGCATTGTCTATTTGCATTTCCTCTTCTGTATCCTTGTTAATTTGTCTTTTGGATGGTTTGCTTTCTTATTGTTTCCCATATTCATCTAGTTTTTAATTCTTCATATTTAAATGTATTTCAAGTATTTTTCAGTCTTTCTTTGACTTTTAACCTTTTTTATGATATCTTTCTCATATGAATAAACTGTACACATTAATATAGTTAGACTTTCCATGTATGCATTCTTTTTGTGCCATACTTTAGAAGCCACCCCTATCCAGAAATTAATAAGCATTTTTATACTTACATATTATTTTTCTTTTACATTTAGATCCTTAACTGCACTTGGAATTTATTTCTGTAAGAAACCAAAGATCTATTTTTTTGAATAGAAGTATAGTAATTTCACAACCAATTAATGAAAAGTCCATACTTTCCCCAATGATCTAAAGTACCACCTTTATTCTATACAAAATTCTCGTCTGAACAGAATCTGTTGTGTATCCTGTATATTTTAGAATGGATACATTTGACTGTATATATATATATACTATATTTTAGATTTCATTTGTTAAGGTACATGAAATCCTATGCATTTGAAAATCAAGGAATCAGATTATAGAGCTAATACTTCCATTGTTCTTTGATTTATATTCTTCTGCCCCACTTGTCAACTCTTCCTCAGAAAAAAACACTATTATTGGTGTTTATTTCTTAGACCCTTTTTAGTCTTAAATTTAAGTACATAAACAATATATGAACAGATTATCTCTGCAAAAAAGGAAAATGCTAAGAGAAGATCCTAGGTGTCTTTGATAATCCTTTTCAACACCAATAACCTCCTTTCTAGTAACTACTATTTAGGGTTTTTTACATCTAGGGTTTTCCTCCAGACCTTTTTATTCCATGCATTTACATGTGTGTAGTCATAAAATACAACTAGGGCTGATGTTTAGCCATAACATTGGCATGCAATGGTGCGGTTCTATCAGTTATTACAATACTGATATACTTCTGTACTGTTCCCCAAGTACCCCCCACTTGCTGAGGCACCCCACACCATCCTCAGCCCCCTGCCTCTGAGCCCCTGCAGTGACTGATTATGAGGAGCATTCATGTGCTGCTTGATAGGAGTCTCCCCGCGCTATAGCCAGCATCTGTTTTGGTCGATTGGCGTCCTGCACACTAGTTGCTAAATATCTTGAATATCATCCCTGACTACATAACACATGTAGTAAATCTCTAAAACATACAATTAAGTTTTAAAAAATCAAGTTGGAGACTGCTGTAGGAAGAATCCCACCGTCAAAATGTTCATGTCCTAACCCCTAGAACTTGTGAATATGTTTTACTATATGACAAGGTAGGAGTAAAGCTGCCTATGTAGTAAGGTTGATAATAAACTCCTTGTGAGACAAGGATATAAATCTGAATTATCTGGCTGGGCCCGATATAATCAAGAAAGTCTAGAGAAGTGAAAGAGAGAGGCACGAGTGTCAGAGTCAGAGAGATTTGAAGACGCCATGCTGCTGGCTTTGAAGATGAAAAGGTCACCAGCCTAAGAATATGAGCAGCCTCTGGAAACTAGGAAAGCAAGGAAATGGATTTTCCTCTAGAGAGCCTCCAGAAAGCACCCAAATAGCCCTGATTACACCTTGGTTTTAGATCAGGGAGGCCCATTTCAGACTTTCGACCTCTAGAATTGTAAAATAATTTGTTTGTGCTGTTCTAAGCCAGTGAGTTTATGGTAATTTATGAGAGCAGTAGGAAACTAATACAGAGAACTAAAAGTACAGTGTACAATTTATATTTTAATACAATTCATTTCAAACCACTCTAAGCTGTTTCTGATCTCTAAATTCTGTGAAAAGTATCCCTTTAATGGCCTTGTAATTGTTGCATTTAATGGGCTATCTCTGTTTCTCACCTCATTAGATCTTGTGGCATTAGATCTTGCCACTGTAGAGAACTCTTCCCGGGAATGTAGTTCCCCCTTAGTTTGTAGGACCCTAGTGTTTCTTTGTTCTCCTCCGACCTCTTTCACTGCTAGCATTATAACATTACCTCATAGCCTTTTTATTATTTTATTTTTATTTTTGCTGCATCTAAAATGCCACTGTTCTACAAATTTTGTTCTCTCTCCTTTTCTTCTGAACCTGTATGGACTCCATGGTAACCTCACCCACTCCTACAGCTCTTTTACTCTGCTGATAATCCTCAAATGCTTGTCTCTGGTTCAGTTATGAAGATTATCATATTGCTTTGATAGTCCTACTCTCGATTTATGACTCCGTGACTTCTATAAAATGTAGCAGTACTTGAAGTTGCTTCACTGTTATCAAAAGTCCTTGTTCTTTCTAAGAAGATGAGCTGGCTTCACCTCCTGGTGCTTCCTCCATTCTCACAATTTACTCAGATTTGGAGGAATAGGATACACTGAATCTCACACTTTCCAGCCTGTCACAGGAACCAACAGTGTGTTGATGTCAGGGCTAAGAGAGAGAGCTTTGAGAGAGCTAATTCCCAAAGAGAAGTATGGAAAAGAAGGTAGTCCATCATCCTCATCACCGTCATCACCATCATCTTCATCATCTTTAATACCGCAGCAAATCATTCTTAAAAGGCTTGGAATTTTTTTGCTGCCCAGTGGGTAGAGCTTTTGAGGAAGATTAGATCAGTTTGAGAGAATAAAGAGGTCTCATTTTCTTTGCCTATTTGCATTGTAGTTTGAATCACTCTGCGATCCTACTACATGAAGGGCCTGCCTGGGAGATATCAGAATCAGAGGATAACTTCTAATTGGTATCACACACTGATTATAAACTAAAAAGACTGAAATTGAAGGGACATTTTATTGAGACCAGGGTGAGATAGATAGATAGATAGAGAGAGAGAGAGAGAGAGAGAGAGAGATTTACATAGGCAAATAGGAGAGACATCAAAGGAAAAAGACAAGGAAAGTTATCATTTAGATTCCCATGAGCTCTGCATTTTTGGAAGGACTAAGAATATAAAGCCTGTTTCTAACATCAGCTGGTCCAGGTCATAACTGCAGTAGCTAGATGTAATTTGGAAAGACTGTGCTTCTGTGTTTTATAGAGAGTTTGGATTCCATAACTAGTCCAGAAAGAAAACTCAACTCATAAGAGCAGGTCCAAGGCCATCTTTGAAGATCCTAATAGCGTAAGCCAGAAAGAAGAGCTTTGCTGACCTTCCAAGGAACTCAGCCAGTTCCTGTTTCCCTATCAAGTGAGATAGTTGAAGCAGCAGACTGGACAGTGCCACTGGGGGGGGGGCTGTCTCGGAATGGACATGGGGTTGAAGTCCATTGGGGACATGGGGCCCACATCTGTTACAGACTTTCAGCAGAGACAGCTGCTCACTTCTAGTTTATCCCAGTGCAAGGGAAGTTTTGGCTGCACATATGGCTGACCTTCCTAAGTGGGCTCATGGGGTTAGGTCTAAGAAGGAGCCACATCTTAGAGGAATGAGAAAAAAAACAAAAACTTATTCTAGAAGATGGATGAGATTTTTCCAAGAATACCCACTTAACTCAAACATGTAGAGAGCCTGGGGGAATAAAAACAACAACAAATTCTAGTTGGAGACCTAGATTCTCCCATCACGGAGTGGAGTGTGCTCTTTGACAGGACTATTTATGCCTTGGAGGGGTCCTGGAGGCTCACTGGGAAGAGAGGGTGGAGTGCCACAGACACTCTGAAAAATCATAATGCACTTCTGGGTGCAAATGCTTCTCTTTAACCAATTCCAAAAATAACCATCTGACTTGGCAGTAGAGGTGAGGTGTAGGTGATTATTTCCACAAGATCGCAAAGGGAATGAAAGCGGTCCACTTCGGGTATCCAAACTAAGATTTTGGAATAAAATAATGAACTAGAAACAGAGGTTTCTCAAAGCACTTTCTGGCCTACCCAGGTCATTTTTCCTAAACGCAGAGATGATACTGCTTCTACCTGCTTGCTAGAGCCCTTCTTATCAGGGAAAAATCGGTGTCAGTTGACTCTCATATTTCGTCGTCATTCTGCTGTTCTGCTGTTGCCGCTGGGTGCTTAGGCTGGAAACTGGTGGTTTAAATGCCCAACATGTCCCCTTGGCCTGGGAGCAGCCATCCCCTTCTTTGGCAGTCTCAAAACCCCACCCCGTTTTGCCTCGCGGTAACATCGGTGACCGCCAGCTTCTGCATGAACTTCCCTCTGTAGCCACAGTGATGGGAGGAAAGAGCAGAAAACTCCACTAAGTCAATAAGAGTCCTTCCTTCCTTAAGATCTTTCGAACTGCAGTTAGTAGCATCTTTTCAAGGTGAAGCTTGAAAGTCAGTAAAAGACCAGGAATTATTGGAGATTTGGTTCTAGTGTTCTAGGAAAGCCATGCAAGGGAGTGAAGAAAACTGACATTCAGCTTAACTAGTGTTTAGCAATGCTCAGAGAGAGTCTGGGCAGCATTCAACCCCAACCCCCAGCCCCCAAACCCCAACTCTCCATCCCTGAGGACACCAGGATTCTGTCCTTCCTGTAGCTTAGAGACATGAGTCAATACATTTTCCTGTTTCACCCAAGCTTGTTTAAGTTTGGTCTCTTTTGCTTGCAATTAAGAGTTCCGACCATGCAGTGCTCTTGTGAATTATCTTAATTTGAGCAGCATTTGATGAAACTGCGCTCTCTCTCTCAATTCTACAATACCATATAAAAGTATTCCTAATACATGAATATACTTTCTAGAAAAGATTTTGCTAATGTTTGTCCATTTGCAGAAAATTTAATATAGCCCTTTCTCTCACATCCCCATTACAAACAATATTATAACTCTCTTTTAGAATGAACAACAAAAGGAAGAACCGTTCGTCAGAGATGTGAGATGCTATGATGGGGTTCATCAAGCCTTTCCATTGGGAATGATTTTGCTGTATTTCTCTTTATTTTTCTGAGGTCAGATAAGAAAAAAACCACGTCATTTTCCTGTTGTCTGTGTGTGTGTTAAATGAGTATAATTACCAAAAAGTCAACAAAGACTTCTGATGTAAACCTGTATTCGTTTCATCTAAGCTCTTTTAAACACCATTACATACCTTAGGACCTGGGTGGCAGGATCTATTTTCACAGTTCTTTCCAATTCTAATGAGCGCTGAAGAAGTTTATTTCAAAATAATCCTTCTGTATTAAGCGTTGGCTTATTGACAGGTCCTCTTTTATCATAATTGCATAAAGTTTATTTTCTAAATGAAGGTTTATTTTCACATGGAATTCTGAGGTTTTGCATTGTGTATATGAAGCAATTAGTTTGGGATTTTTGGAATTTATTTTAGACCAGACAGATGTCTTCAATTTACACACTCTAGGAGGTGACAAACCCTATTAACATTCGAAAGCTATCAATTTGCTTTATCTTTATTCTTCAGCATTCTAAGCTATGATCCAAGCTAACTCATTTTTTTGTTTGCTTGTTTTCCCCCGCCCCGTATTTTAATGTAGACTGAAGGAAAAATTTAAGGAAAAGATGGAAGATAGCTTTAGTAATTTTATCCCTGTCAAAATCTAGTGGGTTACTTTAAGAAGCACGAATTTTACCTTTATTAGGAGTGCATTTTTTCTAACTAAAATTCTTTTCTCTTAGCACTCATGGTTTATGCTTATATACATAACTGACCTGCTAGTTGCTTATCTTTACTCATGTTTTTCTGTATTGTGTTGGTGGTCCCTGACTTAATTGGTACTACTACCTTTGCATACATTTTCTTTCTTTAGCTAGTGGTTGTTTTTACACAGGTAATATAAACCTATCTCTAAGTAGTATATGCTTTAGCATGAATCTGGTTATTCTATACATTGATAAATCCCTTGCAGATCAAAAGTAGTTTTAGTCCCACTGTGTGCAAAGTGCTAGACTGTGTTGATTTGGGGGACTGGGCGTGGGGATGCTCAAGTGATGTCCTCATTCATCTTTACCCTGAAATTGGAGACCACACCAGTGTTAATTTTTTCAGGTGCACTCTGCAGCCACTAGATGGCTCAGTAGATATGCTCAAGTCTTCTCCAGGGTCATTATTTCAAAACCCAACAACCTAAATGACTACTCATTTCTTACATTGAAGTAAAAAACACTGCACCTGAATTGTGCTGATTATAGGATTAAAAATTGAGGGCACAACAGACCCGGAACTTGATCTGACAAACCCAGCTCTCTATGGGACGATCTTGTTTATATGTTTGATTTTTATTATGGCTGCCATATTTTATTTTCAGTAAATGTGGGGCATATTATTACTGGCAAGGAGGAGATTATCAAGTAACAGATGTCATCGGTAGTGTCAGATCTGATCAAATGTAGAATGATTATACATCCTGACACAGTTGTTTTTGAAATATAAGATAATCCACTATGTACAGGATGTCTGACAACTCTAGTTTTAGTGACATTGTACTCAACTTTGAACTCATGCGGTTTCCTTTATCTTGGATTAAGTTATTTATGTATGAATCCAATAGAACTAAAAACACTTAGAACTAAGATTAGAAGGATACTTCCTTAACATAACTACTTTAAACCACTTCAAAAATATATATCAAAATATATTTAATGGTGAAATATCATAGGTGTTCCTATTAAAATGAGGAATAACAAAAATATGCTTGCCATCATAGTTTAAAATTTTTCTTCTGGACAGTCTAGATAATGTATCAAGTCAAGAAAAATAGAAAAGGTATTAGTTTTGAAAAAGGAGAGACAAATCGTCATTGTGTGTAAATCCTATTATTTTTCCACCTAAAAATGGAAGGTTATGATAAAGAAGTTTTGTAAGTGGGTAAGTTCCAAAGAAATTGTGCAAAAGTTATTACATTTTTAAAATTAATTGTACAAAAATAAACTTGCCTATGCCTATATGCAGCAATTATCAATTAAATAAAACAAAAAATATATTCTACTTATAATATGCAGGTTGCTTAAAAGAAATACATATGACTATATGGTAAATAACTACAAGAGTTTCCTGAGTAGCATAAAAATATTTTTAAAAAAGAAAAGGTTACTCTCTTCCAGGATGGGAAAGAAATATTGTAAATGTATTAGTCACCACACCCAATTACTTTAAAATTTTAATGATAGTCCAACAAATATCATTCTAGAATTTACTTTTCATATTTTGCAAAATATTTCTTAAGTTCATGTGAAGAATCAATGGAGGAAAAGAGCCAATAAAATATGAATGAGGAACTCTTCCATTGTTAAGTAGTTTGTTTATAATTTATTGGAAACCCACAGTAATCATACAAGTATAGCACTAATTACTCAGCAAATGATAAGAAATCATATGCAATATATATTATTAACTAAATACTAATTCATATATACTACACTATATATATGAATTAACATTTAATAAGGTAGCACTTTAAATTGTTCAGAAATAGTAGAGATTAAATAAACTGTAGTACATACAATTCTTTTATTTAGTCATTCAACAAAAGAATGGGTTTATTCAACAAGTTATGTTTGTTTAATATTTAAAAAATAATTAACTTAGTTTTGTACCATGAACTATACTGTAAAATAAAATCTAGGTGTATTGTATAGAGAGAAATGATGAAACATAAATATATAAGAAAACTCAAAAGTACTGGTTTTAACATTTACATAATAATAGGGTAAGGAAAGTTTTTAGGCAATTAAAGGGGAAAGTAATCGCATATATGACCGTGCTTCCCCCAAAATAAGCCCTAGCCACACAATTAGCTCTAATGTGTCTTTTGGAGCAAAAATTAATATAAGACCCAGCCTTGTTTTACTATAAGACCCGGTCTATAATATAATATAATATAATATAATGTAATGTAATGTAATGTAATGTAATATAATTAATATAATTAATATAATATAATATAATACCAGGTCTTATATTAATTTTTGCTTCAAAAGATGCATTAGAGCTGATTGTTGGCTAGGTCTTATTTTGGGGGAAACAGGATTACCTAAAAATAAATGTTTTTCCTCAAAACCATAGAAACAATAAATTATGAACAAGAAAAGATTTTCTTAAAAGATTAATGAAAAGATGTTATTATCCTCAATGTATTGAGCTCTTACAAATCAATAAGAAAAAAACTCACTATAGTAGAAATTAAGGGCAAAGATGTGAACTGTTGGGTCACCAATGAAGAAATATAAATTACAAATAAACAAATTTAATATTTTTTCAACTACACTAGTAGCCAAGGAAATGAAAATTACAACAACAGTGAAATACTGTTTTTGTCTCAAACTGGCCATGAGTAAAAAGAATCATTATATGAATGCTGGGCTGGGTACATAGAAATGGACATTCTCATATTCCAATGGCAGGTATGTAAATTGGAACAACATTTCTGGAGGGCAATTTGGCAGTGCATTTCAAACACATTAATATGTGCATATATTTTCACCAAGGAATGCCACATTTAGGATTTGATTAAATGTATATAAAAATATCTGTGCAAGGATGATCACCATTTTATTTCTCATGACGGTGAAGATTCCGGTCAAGTTTAAACATTCAGAAATAGTTGAGAGATTAAATGAGCTGTAGTATGCAGACATAATTCTTTTATTTAGTCATTCAGCAAATATTTACTTATAATAAAATAATATGTACTCATTAGCGATCTAAGGAAATGGTCACAGGCTATTGCTGGGTGACAAAAGCAGGCCATAAAACAATATACCATTTTGATGAAACCTGGATGCCACAGCCCTAAAGAGCATGAGGACACAAAGGAAGTTACAGCAATATTGACACCTTGTTATGCTGGCTTGTGGAGCCTGTGAACACAAGCGCATAATATCAGTTCCCTTCTCAAATTTTCCTTCAGTTATTATTCTTAGATTCATATAAAATTGACTTGAACCTACTAATCCATTTCTGATGTGTAATAATAGTCAAGGCTCTCCAGAGAAACAGATGAATATATATATATATATATATATATATATATATATACATATATATATATGTATATATAATGTATATATATACATTATATATATATAAATATTTATAAATAAAAATATATTATATATATATATATATAAAATGTGTATGTATGTGATATGTAAAAAGATTTATTATAAGGAATTGGCTTATGCATTACGTAGGCTGAGAAGTCCCAAGATCTGCCATCTGCAACCTGTAGATTCAGGCAAGCCAGTGGTATAGACCCATCTGAGTCTGAAGGCCTGAGAACCAGGGGAGCTAATGGTGTAAATCCCACTCCAGGTCCGGAGGCCGGAGAAAACTGTTTTCCAGCTCAGCAGTCAGGCAAAGAGAGCAAATTCTCCTTTCCTCTTCCTTTTGGTTCTAGTTAAGCCCTCAGGGAACTGACTATTTAAAATTAAGGAGGGCAATCTTCTTCTCGGTGTCCACCAATTCTAATGCTAGTCTCTTTCAGAAACACCCTCACAGACACACATTGAACTAGTATTTAATCAGATATTTGGGCATCCCATGGCCAGGTCAAATTGATACATAAAAGTAACCATCACACAAGGTGAGGTTGGAAACTTTACCAACATTCCTGAGAATGTTAGCAATTTACCTTTTCATGGTATCCTAGATGCTCCTATTTTCTAGTCTCATGAACTCTAAACTCAGGAATCCAGTTTTGCATCTGGGCTCTCCTCTCTACCCAAAGCCGAGCTACATATGGAACAGTGCACTCTCCAATTTTTAAATAAACATCCATAACTCACCATACACGCAAAGTATATTTTTGTGCAACACCTTTACTGGACGTTTGGGCTGGTGTGGTGACATATAGTGCACAGCACTCAAAGCCCTCTGGCTACCCTGCCCCCCAACCCAGGAAGTACTCCTGTGTGGATTGCCCTCCTCCTCAGCCTGGCCTATCTCTCATGACCCCTTGTATTCCCCAGGGTACTCCAGAGAATCAGAGCCAAGGAAAAAAATCTAAAACTCTATCTATCTATCTATCTATCTATCTATCTATCTATCTATCTATCTATCTATCATCTGTGAGAGATTGATTTATTATTAAGAATTGGCTCACATTTTATATATATATATATATATATATATATATATATATATATATACACACATACATATATAAAATATAAAACTCAGATTTTTTTGTTTGTTTTCTTAGCACTATTCTGTGTTTTAAGTGCTTTTACCCAATATATAATTTTTGTAATGGGGAGAAATATAGAAATGCATTCAGTTAGGAAGTATATCTGTTTGTTCTTTATTATTTATTTACAAAATGAAACTGCAGGATACTTAGAATAATTTGCATTTAAAGAACATATATTGTTTTCTTTTGCATCAATTATTTTATTTTCTATGACCCTATGAAGTAAGCATGGAAATTAGTTGTCTTTTTATATATGAGTCTAAGGCAGTAAGAAATGCCCACACTGAGACTCAAATAGATGGCCTCTGACTCTGGGGCAGTGAGTTTACCACTTACAGCAATTCTTGCAGAGCCGGACCTCTATGATCCTCACCTTTTTGCTGCTACGCATACCATACAGGGGAAATCTCCGAAACATTCTATTTCATCTTGTCTTTTTCCTATGGATCTTCACAGTTTTCACTCATACATTTTATGCTATAGACTCCACTGATAAACCTGTTAGTACATCCCTGCTTTAACTAGCTTCTAAGTGCATTGTTATGTGTGTAATATACAGTATGAGTTAATTCAGCATTATTTTCTGGTTCCTATTAGACTTTCTCCTCATTAGCCAACCTCTTGGTTGACCTCTTGGTCAACCTCTTTCTCATAGATAGACCTGTCTGGAAAACTTAGGGGAAAATTTTCTTGTTCTTTCAATCAAGTATGTGGAAAATTATTAAACAGTTTTCATTGCATTGACTCTGTCCTGGGATTAAAACAGCAATAAATATGGAAATAGGCCCCAGAAACCCATTTGTTCCCTCACTGGGCATCTCTCAACAGTGGGTCTAAATGAAAAATGGTATCCTCAGTGGAAGAAAACACACTAATTACTTTAATTGCAAGGCAGTCATTAAGCTATAAACTGAAACTTTGAAATGTAAGCTAATTGAACGTGTAAAATAATAAAATTATGTTAGCTATGGTAGATAAATGGTTGCAGCTTTAACAAAACTTGCATGTAACGCCTATGTAATAATTACTATGTGAGAGGCTCTGTTTTAAACACTTTAACAAAAATAATTTGTTTAGTTTTCATAATAATGCTGGGAGGTGCTTACAATTATGATTCCCATTTTTCCTAGGCAGAAAAACTGTAACGTGGAGAAGCTAAGTTACGTGACCAAGGCCACATAGCTAAGTAGATGGCAGAGATGGGATTGCAACCCAGAGTTCACTATCTTACCCCATGTTATGGGTTTCATACACATCACACAAGTCACTGCTTTACATAGATCGATTAAACACCTATTCTGTGCCGGGTACTGTATTTGACATCTTATGTTATCCCATTGCCTCCAAAAACAACTTTATACTGATGGAGACCTGGGGAGGGGGCTCAGTCACTTCTGGCAGAACTCTAATTCAAAGCTGTATCCATTGGCTCTGGATTCTCATAGGTGATTACAAAACATGTGCTGAATTGACTATGCAATGCTACCGTTTGATTATTGGGAGTGCCAGTGGCAGAATTAACAAAGTGGCTAAAATAAGGGCACCAGGAAAAGACTGTAGTGATCCACCATGTAGGAGAAGAAAAAGTGTTTTTCTTCCACTTTTGTAGGTTCTTGGCTTAAACCCCCAACCTCCACCTTATAATAAAAGATTAAAACTAAGAAAGTAGAAATAAAATAAAAAGTAAGAGAAAGAATAAATAGAAGTTTAATAACATGTATACCTCTTATATATATGAAAGATACCCAAGAAAACTAATTCCTGAAGCAGAGCTCCCAAAACCCTTGTAATTTCCTAATCCATAAGAGCCATAGGAGCACCTTTTATTACAATATTTGATCTCTTGTCCTCAGTTCCTGAAGTGGCTTCAGAATCATAAAGGTGAAATGGATGTCTTATTATTCATAACAATCCCCTTTCAACTACAACTGAGTTTATGTTAGTCAGGTGGCTTTTGGAAATCCCCTAAAAATTGGTGACTGGTGGGGAGCTGGTCACCAGGGGAACCAACCATGTGATTAGAGGGTTGGAACTTTCAGTCCCATCCCCTGACCTCTGGGGAGGGGTGAATGTCTGGAAATTGAGTTCAATCACCAATGGCCAATGATTGAATCAATCATGACTATGTAAAGAAGCCTCCATAAACCCCCCAAATGATGGGGGGTTCAGAGAGCTTCCAAATTGGTGAATACCTGGAGATTCATGGAGAATTGTGTGCCCAGAGAGCATGGACGCTCCACACCCTTTCCCCAAATCTTGCCTAAGCATCTCTTCCATCTGGATATTCCTGTGTTATGTTGTTTTATTAAAAAAAAACTGATAATCTTATAAGCAAAATGTTTCTCTGAGTTTTCCGAACCAGTCTGGCAAACTAATTGAATCCCAGAAAGCAGTCATTGGAACTCTGATCTATAACCAGTCATTCAGAAGCACAAGTGGCAATCTAGACTTACAATCTTAAATTGGCATCTGAAGCATGTGCGTGGGTGGGGCAGTCTTATAGGATTGAAAATGTGGATCCTACACTATCTCCAGGTAGTGTCAGAATTGGGTTGACTTATAAGACACCCAGCTGGTCTCAGGGAATTGTTTGTTGGTATGGGGAAAAATACCTACACACTGGAATTAGATGCAAAACAAGGGGGGTTGGGCAGAAATACACTGAAGACCCAATTGATGACTATATAAAGAAACTACGATAATTAAGCATAACGGATTTTTAACGTAATAGCTAAAAGAAATGAACTGGATCTACACTTATATCAACATAGATAGACTTAAAAACATATATTTTACTGAAAAAGCAAATTGCAGAATAATGGATACAGAAATATAACATGTCTACACATGTTTAAACATGCTCACAAATAATATATAGGCTGCATAGTTCCTTATACGAACATACGTAAGAGTAAATAAGAAACTTATTGGAAGGATGCAAACCGAAGTAATGTTACTTCTGTTGCAGGATGAGGAGATAGAATAAGAGGCATAACCAGGAGACGGGCAATAAAGCAAATATATGAAATTATAATCACCAATTGTACACAGGTGTGCTTTATATTTCTTTTTCATTTTAAGCAAAGTAAAATTTATGACAAAATAAGATAATATACGTAAATTGACAAGGAAAAAATAGGTAATTCATAGAAGAAAGAAATACAAATACCATGTACTTATGAAAAATGCATTAATAATAGTCAAGGAAAAAGGATAATAAAAAAGAATTGTTACAGTTATATATTTTTTCACAAAAATGATGATGGTTATTGTTGATGAAGATGTGACAATTCTCCCAGCTTGTAGCAGTTTAAATTGGTAAAACACATTTAGAGGATCAGTTTTGAATATGTTTCAGATACCCGAACAGTTCACATCCTTTGAGTCAACCATAAAAGCATATAAAGAGGGGAAAAAAAAGTGATTAAAAAAGATTTATGTACAGAGTGTTTACGGGAATGTGATTTATAATAGTTTAAAATCAGAAACAAAATGAATATCTAACAAGTGTTACACAACCACATGATGGAGTGCTATGTCGTCATTTAAAATTCTGTTGTGGAAAGATGTGGAATGATATGGAAAGTTCAATAATGTGCTAGATATTACCATACAGTAGGATCAGATATAGGTCTGACAATCAGGTTCAAGAACTTGTTGCAACGACGTTGCTAACCTTTTATGAAATCAGAGGGATTATTTATTATGAATTTGTACCAACTGGAAAAATAGCTAATGAAGTTTACTATTTGGAAGTGCTGAAAAGGCGGCGTGAAAAAGACGAAAACGACCTGAACTTTTTGCCAATGATTCATGGCTCTTGCATCACGACAATGCACCAGCTCACACGCACTGTCTATGAGGGAATTTTTAGCCAGCAAACAACTAACTGTATTGGAACACCCTCCCTGCTCACCTGATCTTTCCCCCAATGACTTCTTTCTTTACCAGAAGATAAAGGAAATATTGAAAGCAAGACATTTTGATGACATTCATGATATCAAGGGTAATACAACGACAGCTCTGATGGTCATTTCAGAAAAAGAATTTCTAAATTGCTTTGAAGGGTGGGATAGGCACTGGCATGGGTGAATAACATCTCAAGGGGAGTACTTCGAAGGTGATCATAGTGATATTCAGCAATGAGGTATGTAGCACTTTTTCTAGGATGAGTTTGCGAACTTAATTATCAGACCTTCATAATTATATGTGTGTGTACACATGTATATATCTATGTATATACATAAATGTATTTTACGTGTGTATGTATGTGAGTACATACGTACGTGTGTGTGTTTGACCAGAAAGTGGACTGACTCAGCTGAGACTTTTCAACAGCATTAAAAGGAATCCTTGTTTTCCGGAATTGTTTCTGGAGCCCCAGTGCTTATGGTGGTATTGAGAAGCATTCTCAATACATTATAAAGGGGAGTCCCTATCCTAGCTGTCAGGCCCATTCTTGCAAAACTAACCAGGAAGTAAATGTATTTGTCCTACAACGACAACCTCACCAGCCTACATGAGGCAGACTGGAAATCTGAGAATGTGTTAGGGTAAGCAATCATTGTCAATGGATGGCAGTGCTTCTCAACTCCCCTGATGCTTTCCCACCACACCCTACCCATGACTTTAGTGAAGAAAGATCTAAGACAATGACTCATCAACACTGAGGGTCTGAAAGAAGGGAGTCTGGCATTGTACCCCCGCCTGAAAGCTGACAGAGCTGTGGGAGCTCGTGGGCAAGCTGGCACCAGAACGGGGTGCAGTGAGCCAGTTCCTTGGGGGAGTCTAACAAGAGATGCAGTGAGTCTGATCAGTGAAGGTATTCTTATTCCAGGGACTGTGCAGTGAGTCTTGTTTGATCAACCCATGATGGCAGGGTAAAGAGAAGGGGTACGAAAAGGCTTTAAATTTCCCTTTCCTGAGGTAAGTGAGGCTGTAGTTGTTTTAAAATGTAGGGGTTTTATTATTATTTAGCTGGAGTGAGGCTAATAGATCAGGAGACAACTGCCATTGGAAAGATAGTTTGTTATTCACAGTTCTCAAGAGAAGGAGGCATACATACCCTGCCACAGGGGTCACATGGGCAAGAGCCAAGGTTGGTCAGGAGGCTGGCAGCTGGTGGGGGTGGGGGTAGGGAATGCAGGTGGGGACTGTGGGCAAGAGACTTCATTGTGGTTTCCTCCAGAGGAATGAGTGAGGTAGGACAAGTAGGCTTAGGATTGGCTAGTTTGAATACTTTTTAAATGGACTCTGGTGTACGGGCTGTCCTAGTTGTCTGGTACCTGGCCTTGGGGTAATTCAGGCTAGAAAATACAGTCCCTGAGTATGAGAACCCAACAGAGGAGGTGGTAAGGTCTGAGGACTCAGATTGGTTAGTTTGCATATGAAAGGCACACCCTTGGGTGAGTCTCTTACA
Organism: Rhinolophus hipposideros; assembly: GCF_964194185.1. Lineage (NCBI taxonomy): Eukaryota > Metazoa > Chordata > Mammalia > Chiroptera > Rhinolophidae > Rhinolophus > Rhinolophus hipposideros. Next base: position 5,619,583 of record NC_138066.1, on the reverse strand, counting down.
ATCTCTAAGAATTGGCTACCCCTAGAAGGGGTAGTCTCTCCAGGGTCTAAAAAGTCCAAATATGTCAAAGAATCTGAACTACAGAAAAGAAAAAGACATGATTGCAAATATAGCATTGAAAAAAAAAAATGATGCAGGAGCATATCTACCCCATTAGGAAAGAATGGGGTGAGAAGTCCTGCAGGGACTTGCAGATAGCCTCTCTCTCTACCCCCAGAACGTGCCTCCACATGGTTGCCTGCCAGTCAGAGGACACTCAAGATCAAGCCAGAAGGCGAAGAACGTTTATCAAGTTACAAGGCTCTTGCTCTTTCCCCTTGCCTTAGAACTCAGAAGCAGCAGAGGGAGGAGGGGAAGAAGGATGAAAAGAGCATGGAGGAGTGAAAGAGGAAACGCAGCCCTTTCCCAGAGCCAGTTTCTAGGGCATGGGTCAGGTCTGACGTGAAGAAAGTGGAGAAACTGTATTGGAGGTGAGATTGAAGTTTGTTTGTTTCTTTTCTTTTTTTTTCCCCTTTTCAATTTTCTTTTTTTATTAGTTTCAGGTGTACAAAACAAGATAATGATTAGACATCTACACCCTCACAAAGTGGTAACCCCCTCCCCAAATCTACTACCCATTAACACTGTACATAGCTATTACAATACTATTCACTATATTCCTTATGTTGCACTTTGTACCATATAAGTATGTAATAGTTGACATTCAATATTGTTTTATATTAGTTTCAGGTGTACGGTGCAGTGGCTAGGCACTTATATAATCTATGAAGTGATCCTCCTGATAAGTCTAGTACCCATCTGTATTTTGTTTGTTAGTTTTTAAAAACATACTTTATTGCGATAAAAGATGCATAACATAATATTTATAATTTTAATCATTCGTAGGTGTACAATTCAGTGGCATTAAATACAAGGATGAGGTTAGCTGTGACTGGATGGAACAGACTTTTTTATTTCTGAGTATGTCTTAGGTGGCCTGAGAATGTCTTGTGACCGAAGGTGACTGGAAATGTTTTACTATGCAGTGGGAAAGGGAGGGTGGGTGGAACCATTTTGAGCATCTCTATCACCAAGGAAGCATTTTTTTTTTGATGTAGGTAGAGAATATTTTATCAGCAGTCACCACAATTTAGCTCTAAATGATTGGCTATTCCAGATTATTCATTTTCTTTTATTCTATTCTGTGGTCACAAAGGCCCGTTTTCATCAAGCATGAGTGGTCATGCTTGATGGGCGTACAGAATCGTAGGCTGGTTGGCGTACCTGAAGAGAAAACTGAGCGTGGTGTCGCTTCTTCACATTACTTTTGTGTCATTCTGAATAATTTATCACTGTCATATGATTTCAGTGAGCATCATTTAAGCAATAGGAGAAAAATCTTTCTAGATATTCCAGTGAAATCCAGTGGATGGAGAGTGATGGATAGAGAGTCTCACTCTGGACGGCCTTCAGTCATGGAACCACAGCACCAGTGGTCACATCCTGATGGCAACCCAACCTCAGCAAGAGCCAGGTCTGTCATCCCTTTGAATTTAGCACTAAGTCCCTCCCTCAGAAGTATTGTTCCATGGTCAGCCACTGCCTACTTTCACATGGTGCTTACTCAGCAATTATTTATCACATTTAGTTGAATTAAATGTTTTATACCCATTTCTCTCAATCAAAAAATTATTCACTACCTTCAGTGTGGTACAAGTTCTCTTTTTCTTTCTGGGTCTAGTTTATCTTCAAATAGCTAAAGGTTGAAATATCTCTTCTGACCAGAATAGTCTCAATAGTGGCCAGTCTCCTGACAATGAGAACCTTGGCTCAATTCTTTTTAAAAAATTCTGTTTTGAAGTTAAGATATAATTCATAAACTATAAAATTTAGCCCTGAGTTGCAACTATCACTACTAGCTTAATTCCAGAACATTTTTAAGACCTCAAAAATAAACCTCCTACTCTTTAGCAGTCACTCCCTATTTCTCCCTGGCAACCACCAATTCTGTCTCTATGGATTTGCCATCCTGGACATTTTCTAGGAGTGGACCACACCATATGTGGCCCTTTATCCTCAGTATACTTCTAATTTCAATTTAATAATTTAATCACTGATCTAAATAATTAACTGATTCGTCTGATAATCCCTAGCAGGGAAAAAACAAACAAACAAAAAAAACCCAAACTAGTTTATTTTAAAAAGGTTCAAGCCAGATAAACAAGCATGCCTATCTCCAACATTTAACTAAGGAATTAAGTCACAATAATAATTCAGTCTAACCCTCCCTACACTATAGTCTTAGTCATTCTGATTTATTATTACCTTGAAGGTACCAACAAATACAAATGCTAGTCATAATCCACATGCTGCTCCAAGGAGAGTTTTTCCTCTGGAGATAAAGAATACTGGTTCTGGAATCAAAATGTTTATTCTATTAATTATATATCAGAGACCATCTTTCATAATTCTTAGGACTGTATCAGTTGTTTTTTTTTTTTTTAATTGGGGAAGGGGAACAGGATTTTATTGGGGAACAGTGTGTACTTCTGGCACTTTTCCAAGTCAAGTTGTTGTCCTTTCAATCTTAGTTGTGAAGGGCACAGCTCAGCTCCAGGTCCAGTCGCTGTTGTTAGGTTCAGGGGGCGCAGCCCACCATCCCTTGTGGGAGTCAAGGAGTCGAACCGGCAACGTTGTGGTTGAGAGCCTGCACTCCAACCAACTGAGCCATCTGGCCACCCGGGAGCTGAGAGGCAGATCATTGGCTTCATTCTAGTTGGGGAGGGTGCAGCTCGCTGGCCCATGTGGGAATTGAACGGGCAGCCCCGTTGCCCAGAGCTTGCGCTCTAACCAACTGGCCAGCCGACCGCTCCCTGTATCAGTCTTTAGCTAAGTCTATTGTCACATCCAAGACAGAGACTCAAAATACGTAGTGACATGCAACATATAGGCACCGCCCAGTCATAACTGACAGGCATTGCTTTAAAGCATTCTAGTGTTAATCAGATTGTGGGAAGGTTTGGGGAGGGGGCTGGACTGCGGGGTGGTGATGCAGCCCTCCAGGCACTCTGGGAAGCTTCTGTGGACCAAAATGTAGGAAAGTATTTCAGTATTTTGCCCACTGGCAAACTGGATGTCAGCCTGGCTTCACAACTACCATATGAATCATGTTCTTTCTTAACTATTCTAAACCAAAATGAAGCAGGAAATAAATATAATTATAAAACAGAGAACGTCTTTCACACTCCACCCAGTTCCAGAGGAATTAAAGCTTCTTTCCCTTTAGTGAAAAAATGGAATGTCGAACTGTGTTTAGATTTTGTGTATCTGTTACATTCCCCAAAGAGGGTAAATAGACCACCACCTGGGTAAATGGCCCTGAACTAACCAGTCACCTCCGTTTGCTCATCTGTATAACATGAGTATGTTAGGCCAGGTGATGGTTTAGATGTGTTCATCTCTTTAAACTCTATTTTTTCTTCTTCTTTAATTACATAGCTCTAGCCTGAGCTATAGCCCAGGGCTCCAGAGCTTAGCCCAAATCCAAAAAGGTAGGAATGTTGCGATAAATCCACTGGGGAGAAAAACGCGCCCAACCCACAGAGTGATTCATTTGCCCCTGAACGGGTTTTGCTACTACAAATTTTTGTCCAGAACATTTGAGCCGGCAGTAGTTCAGTCTAGACACAAAGTGGCCAACATGCTTTGAACAAATCTGCTTTTAATGTGCAGAGTGCTCTTGTTTCCAGTTATTATTCTGAGTGATTAAACAAACTGCCAAACTCTTGCTGCAGCAGTCATCATTTATTACTGAGATACTTACTGGGGATTTGATAGTACTCCATTTGAGACAATATCTTGAGCCTTATGAATTCAAAAGAAAAGAGATGTATTTTTGGCACAAATTGATAGAGTTTCAAGATTTCTGTAATAGATACATACACAATCATATTGTTGAGTCGAAAGAAATGTGTTTCCAATAAGTAGTATTTACTGGGGTTTAACAACGATATAATGGTTACCTGTCTATTACATAGTAGTCAAAGCTAAAGAAATGTGTTTTTAATAATCATTTGGAATTTCAAATAATATAAGATAACTGCCATATGAAATCCGAACATAGATGCAACCTACATTTTAAACTTGTGCTTGAGAGTCTCATTCATGAAATCAAGGTATCAGTGGTTGGTCATTGTAAAAAGAATATTATCATCAAAGGGCTCGACTTTTTATTCTCTTCTCTTACACTTTCTCAGCTTTTCCTTTTGAATTTTACCTTTCCTTTTACTTAGTGTGTATTTTATTACACCTCATATTATAACTAGTAGAGATTGAATTCTGCCTATTAAAGAAAGTGGATCCTTTCTCCCAACTGGGGGAAAAAAGGAACTGACAAAAATACCTTTAGCTCACTTAATCCATGCCTGGAGAAATAGGTGGGGCAAACCTGAAAGCCGCAGCGATGTACTTCTGGTGAGGGATTCCCCTGGGACTAAATCCCCCCAGAAGTTTGCAATAAAAATTTCACAAGTTGTGCTATACACCTTAAACTTGTACAGTGTTGTATGTAAACTGCATCTGTATAAAATTTGGAAAAGAAAAGAATTTTAGCCACTCTCCCATCGAGGCTTGAAAGCAGCTCATTCTCCCACATTATCACAGACTTTGCCTCTTTTGATCATACATTTGGCAAATATTTGTGGGGTGCCTATCTTATGCAAAATTGCTCTACCAGTAGAGCACCACAAAATCAAAAGGCAGAATATCTACCTTCGAGGAAGTCTCAGTCAGAAGGGGAAGAGAGACAAAATAATCCACTATGATAGCACTGCATGATAAGCAAAGGGCACCATCCATATGGGCACAAGGGGACGATTACCCAGCCAGCTTCGTTCTCCAGAAAACGGTGGAGGGTAAGGACTGCAGCCTTTAAATAAAGATAATGGTACTGATAAAACTGAATTGTCCTGTGCCTTGTGGTTTATAAAGCACCTCCCCACATAATCCTTCACTTGCAGAGGCTTCTCCCTCTTTCACTGCAGCACCATCCCTCTCCCCCAAATGCTTTCCTTAGAGGTCACCATGGCCACACCCTGTTCATTCAGCATATCTCAGTTCAGATGTTGCCACCTCAGAAGGGTCTTCCTGACCACTCTCTCAAAAGAGGTCTTCCCAATGCTCAGAACCCCTTATTCTCTCACCCATTTTCCTTAGACACGAAGCACACTCTATAAAGCTCGTGTCGATGCAATGATTTGCTACCAGTCTCCTAGTAGAATGTAGGCTTTGCAAGGGTGGGAACTGATTCCAACCCAGATGATGGCCGCAGCCCTCCCAGGAAGGTAGGAGAGTATCTGACAGTCTTGGGCACTAATCGTCATCTGTTGAACGGATGAATTTGTAAACCCATTACACCATTTAAGCTTTGAAGCAACGTGACCCAGGCAGCCATTGGTTGAGACTTTTTGCAAAGGAGTGCTCTCTCCTTGAGCAAATGATAATGATACTCAGGACGTAACCCAGAAGGCCGAATGTGACGTGTGACTTGGTGACCATCATAGGTTTTTCTATCGACCCAGCACTTCTACAAGGCATTAGAGTGCTCAGTCTAGGAAGGAGCCCTAAACTTTGGGCTGACAATCAACTGTTCTGCCCTCCAACTGAATGCTGGCCATAAGCAACGCCAGCCAGGGTGTCCAGTCAGATGTGGGCTTATGGGGCATCTCTGCCTGTAGGTAACTGCAGCCTCCTGTGTCCTGAGAGCTGGGGCACATCACTGAAGGAAGCACATGGCGGGAGGTATGCTCCTTCGATGCCAAAGCCTCTTAGGAATGAGAGCTCATTAAGTGCATGTGCCTCTGCTCTCTGCCTCTGCCAAGTGTCAGCCTTCATTATGGCGCTGGGGGAAGATCAGTTGCAGAGCACAGTGCGTCTGGGCCAAGGCGGGAGTTCCCTCCCAAAGCTCCAGAGGGCTTGGATAGCAGCTCTGCAGAGATTGACAACTGTGGTTGAACTTGTCAGACCATGAGCTTTCTGCAGGATTTATCCACCCTAACACGTGCACGTTTTGAAAAGCGGGGATCTGTTGAGTGTTGATTCATTCCTCCGTGGGGCCTTCTCCTTCTACCTCCCACTACTTTTAGCCTCTCCTTCCCCTTTTTCTGCTTCCCTTTTGGAATTCTGAGAGCTCCATGTTAGGAAGTATCCTTTGTTGCTTAAGGGTTAGTGTTTTTCTGGAAGAACTTTATTCCAATAATAATAATAATAATAATACTCTGAATTCGTACAATCCTTTGACAAAGAAAGACTACTGTTTCCAAAGGTAGTTTGGAAGAAAGACACTGCTCCACAAATATTAGCTCACTTTGACTTCCAGCCTAATTAAAAATTGTGAGAGAGTAGCATTCCAATTTTACATAAGAGGAAATTGAGACTCAGAGAGATTAAACAGTTTACCCAAGGCCACACAGCTCATGAGGGATATAGGAGTAAACACAAGACTTCTTTTGTTTCTACCATTCCATCTCAGTGCAGATCTCTTGATAATTTCCCTCTAAGACATGGTTTAGAGAGACAGAAATTGAAAAATTGCTCCCTAGTTTGGGAAATAGTTCTTTTTAATCTAAAAGAAAATAATAGCATATTTACAGATAAATTGTAAGATTAAATACATCAGCAAACATTCACATACAAGCATGTGTAAATGCAGCTTACACGATGAGGTGTATGTGGTTTGCCGAGACATTTTTAATATTTCAAAATATGTCCCTAAGGAAGAATTCTTTGCAAATACACACTCAAGTTTCTCTCTCTTTATAAAGGGCCACAATTTTGTAATTTGATATTTAAAAGGAAGCAATATATAACTTTTACAGTTTACACTGTTTTACATGGTATTAAAATTACTACTTGATATTTTAAGCTTTTATGAACAGTGATCCCATTTCATTAGTTTTATTAATACACATAAAAACAATTTAATTTGAATTCTACTAACTTGAAATTCATGGCCATTCAAACACAGACTTTTACCCTTGTTTGGCTAATAGGGAAACTTGTAGGCAAATGGAAAATGTGAACCCTGCGTGTTTGATATATCTAAGACAAGGCGTATTTCAATGTCTTTAAAACCAAATGCTTACATTGTGTGCACATCTTACTTATGTATTCATTGAGACCAATCCTAATGAATTGGGAGGGTTTTTATGTACCAGCAAGTATCGGCTTAAGAATGAAGAATGGTACAGTCTTGAAAGTCATGGCTGCCATTCATTTTTTTTAAAACTTCATTTGCAAAACTTTACTGATTCAGGCTACTAGTCCAGATTTGTAAGAACATAGTTTGGAGCCAGATAGACCTGGTTTAAATTCCAGTGCTGCCACTTTTTAGCTGATTGTCCTTGGACAAATGGTTTAATCCTCATGAGTTTCTTCATCATCCAAGCAAGGGTACTTCTGAGAATAAAAGGGACTTTTGTTAATAATCACTCTGGAAAAACAAACATAATCAGGGATTGGCCTGGGCAAGCCAGACAGATGGTTCATGTCTCCCCATGTTTGTGTGCAAATATTTCTTGAAGATAGTTACTAAAAGTGAATTCCCTGAGTGATAAGATACGAGGTGTGATCAAACAATATGGCAAATGTTTAAATGAAAAAAATGTATTACACTAAAAGACACCTTGCCATTAATCCCCCTCAAAATACTCTTCCTCACTTCAAAACACTTATCCCATTGTCCTTGCCACTTTCTAAATAAGTTCTGAAAGTTCTCTTCGGAGACTGTCTTTAGTTGCGCTGTCGTGGCTGCCTCGGTGTCCTGAATCATTTTGACTTGGGGAAGAGCCAGAAGTCGCACAGTACCAGATCCAGTGAATAAGGTGGATGAGGACACACTATAATGTTTCTATTTGACAGAAATTGCTCTATCAGAAGCGGTGTGTGACACAGAGCGTTGTCATGATGGAGGATGATTTATGGCACACTTTAAAACTCACCTTCTCTCAACCGTAGCTCACACTTGACTGACGGCACCAAACAAGTTGAAACTTGTCATACACTGTTGCTAAGGTGTGATGTGCCACTTCCCAGATTGAAAAACCCTGTCTTTCCGTTGGACGGCACTCGGCAGGAGGACTCACTGTATTTTGTGATCACAACGGAAAGGCTCTGTGTCACACATTGCTTCTGGTACAGCAATTTCTGTCAAATAAAAACATTATTGTGTGTCCACATCCACCTTATTCACTGGATCTGGCACCATGAGACTTCTGGCTCTTCCCCAAAGTCAAAATGACCATGAAAAGTAAATGTTTTGAATCAATTCAGGTCATCGAATTAGCCATGACAGCACAACTAGACATTCATGAAAGAGGACTTCCAGAACTGCTTCAGAAAGCGGCAAAAACGAGGGGATAAATGTGTTTGAAGTGAGAAGGAGTATTTTGAGAGGGATTAATGACAATGTGTCTTTTACTGTAATATATTTTTTAATTTAAACATTCATTATATTGTTTGATCACTCCTCATGTGTATTTTGATTTTACTAGTTACTGACAAAATACTCTCCACATTAGTCATAACACTTCATATTCCTACCAAGAAGCTATAATCACAACCCATTTCTCCACATTCTTGCTCATAAGTGACATTACCAAACAGTTACATTTTTACCACTCTGATGAATAAGATAAAAAATTGTGTTTTAATCTGTAATTGTCTGATTTCCTTTCTGCCTCCCTGTTCATTATTTAGTTAACATTGAAGGCAAACAATGTTTGTTATACTTAATGGCCCCTTTTCTTTCTTCATTTGTAAATTTCCCATTTTTGTTCTTTGCCTATTTTTCTTTTAGGATAATAGTTTTTACTTGTGTTTTAATAGATGTACATTTACTAAGGATGTTAGTCTTGATTTTGTTCCAGCTTATATTTTACATTTGTTTTCTTGTGGTTGTCTCGGACATGGAAATATTAACTGTTTTGTGAAGTTATTATCAGCTTTTTCCTTAGCTGATTTTCTTAGCATTTCCTTAGCTGATGATTTTCTTAGCATTTTTATACTAACTATGTTTGGATGCATGAATGGAATTTAATATGGCTACAAAGCTATTTTCAGATGAAGAGGGAATTTTATAAAAGAACACATACTGTATAGCTTTAATATTCTTAAATGAAATAGGAGGCAAAATTGTATGAGGAAGATAATACATAATGTGGGAAGAGTTAAATATAATATCTGCATTTCTAACACATACGTATTTTTTTGTTAAAAAAAATCATTTCGGGGTGAGGTAGCATTCCATGAGCATAGCTACTTAGCTGGTTCATCGCTTTTCACTACTGAGACAGTCACAGTTGAACAAACTCCAAAACCATGCTTACTGTGATGATTATTTATTTCTGGTCTTCATGTCAAACAGAAGAAAATGTTTCCTGGAGAACTGGTTTATGACACTGTGGATTTGAGTAGTATGTTCCTTTCTGTGTATAGATCACCAACAAAATACGATGAAGATAAGTTCACTTTGGGAGTAATCTGTACTGAGCACAACATAAAGAGCAGCAAAATTACCATGTAGACAAACAACAAACATAATCAGCCGCTTCTAACAAGTGACACTTGAAGTTCCTGGGTTAGCAAAGTGAACCTTTCTGATATTACACAGAGGCATTCTCTGACTGACATTTCCTGCGTGTAAATTCTGCTCCATCTGTAATTGTCAGAATTGATTATTTAAGAGTCGACCGGATATTATGCTTTCATGGACCTGGCATGTGTCTGAGTCACTGCTTCCCAGGACACGATCCTTCATGCCGCAAATGCTGGTAGTCTGCGTCCTTCCAGGCCTGGACACCTGGAAAGAAACCTAAGATTCATGCAGATTTGCATGGGGTGGTACCTGGGTTGTTGAGAACCTTGATTAGCTACTGGGCCTTCTATCGATAAAAGTTAGAAGTAAGTTATGTACTCTCCAGTGACTGGCCTGAAAAAATAGGGAGGCAAACATTCTGATCCATGGTTATTAAATATTAAAATGGCTTCAAACTCAAAGCTACCCACATTAGAGGCACTCTAATTCCTCAGTTGAAAACAAGCTCCAAATTCAATGGCAATCTTCACAAAAATGCCAGCATACCTGTCACTAATCAGTTTTAGGGCTTCAAGTTCAAATATCTTCTGCTATATCTGAGTCAACCTCATTATCTTATTTCTATTGATTGTTAGAATAAAGATTATTTTCCTAATTTTCCCTGTAGCTGTTGGAGTGATGTAATCACTTTTGCTTCATGGAGAGTTTCCTTTCGTATCTGTTGGCAAAAGCCCTCCAATCCCCAGATGTAAATGGGACAGAGCACTTTTGAAGCACAGTGTGTTGTGCTCAGCAGTGGGCTAAGTATTTTTAAAACAATTTGTTATTTAATCCTCAGGATAGCCCTATAAGTTAAATGTAATGGTCCACAGTTTTTACAGATTAGGCTACTCAGATGCAGAGAGGCCACCGTTATTCTGTTTGTATGTAGGCAGTCCAAGATTCAAACCTGTGTTTATTGGACAATAAACCACCTCTTTCTACTGTCCACTCTTATTGTGTACCTGTTTGATTTCCCCATTAAAATAAAGATAACTGGATGATCTTGGCCAAGGTATATTATCTTTCTTGGCCTACTTCATACTGCATGAAATGAGAAGGATAAACTAAATAATCATAAGCATTCTTTTTATCTCACAAGTTTTCCAATTTTATAAAAAAGGAATTGAAACGTCAGTGTTTCAGATTGGTAATTGACATAAAGAGGTGAATTACTATCAAAATGAGACTAAGCCTTTAAAAAACACACATTGGTGTGATTTTGCTTCATATCAAATAAACTTTTACTATTTTAAAATTTTGTCATACACAAAATTACTGGAAAATTTACAGTGTAATTTTCACTTCTGGTAGTAGTAATGATTTTTTAAAAATTTATGTTTATAATACAATCAATCTTGTTTTTACTTTAAATGTTTGTTTATTTTATAATGCAGTAAGATGAAAATATCAAATAATAAATTAGCATTTCAATAGTAACAAAATATATAAAAATATCCAGGAATTAACTTAATGAGGAATGTGTGGGCTCTATAACGATGAACAGAGAAGAACACTTGAATAAGTACATGGAAATATTTCCTTGAAAGAAATTTATTTCAATTTTTTTACTATTTACTGTAGAAAAGTGATAGATTGTCTTTGAATTAGCATACATTTAATGGAATATCAGTAAAAAAATCAACATGGTTTTTAGGGAAACATAATATAATGATTTTAATGTTTTCTTGATGGAATAAAGCCACAATAAAAGCTAAAATTTCATTTAAAACTGGAACTAAATGGGGTTGTGGAAGGGCTATTGCCACATAGACAGTAGCATTAGTAATTTTTGCTTCTTAAAAGTATAAGCAAATTTTTGGTGAAAAAGGTAGAGAAGAAATTTTCTAGTTTGTCAAGTATATCAATTAAGTTCTAGAAATTTAAATAGGTTATCAAGGAGTCTGGTCATAGATTGTTTAAAACAGTAAAAGATGAGATTAGATCTCTTCAGCTAAAGGGTGAAGGAAAGCTTGTGATTTATTAGTTGCCTCATTCCAACAAAAATATTAGATGTACGTAGTTATAGTGTTAGGTAGGGAGGTGAATTACTTAGAATGGGATTCAGCTGTGAGCATATAGCCCAGTGAGGAAGGAAGTTCTGCTACAAAACAATCTCAGATTTCTTATTCCAGGTCCCATTTTGTCATCCCTGGTATAGCCTGCATCTTTTTGATCCAAGGCATCTACATACTAGGCAGTAAGATGCAGGAAGAGACTAAGCAGAGGAAAAGAGCAGAGGTATAGACCAACAGAACTAAAGTTCCTGAAAGTGGCCTTCTTCTTATATCATTGGCCAAAACTGAGTCACATGTTACACCTAACTGCCCAAGCAGACCAGAAGTTTTGCAAGCCTGGTGCCCAGCCAAATCTCTACTATCACGGATACTAGGAGATAACCAACAATCTCTATCACAAAGGGAAGGAGATAGGATTGAAGGGAGGAGACATGAGCAGGTATTAAAATTTAGGATTTGGGGACATCCTTGTGAAATCTCTGAAATAAGAACACTAGTAGATGGGGATATTTCTTGGTGTCCTTGGCATGAGCATGATCATGAAACAACCCCAAATTTCCTAACATTCAGCCTCCTGTAGTCTTAATTTATGTTATTCCAAAACAAAAGCAACACTACTTTTGAAAAAAGAGGTTCTTGTTTCACTAAAAAACCAAAAAATTAATAAAATAATTTTTGAAGCCATGGAACCATGTTGTATATAATATTTTATTCTGCTTTAAATCCTAAAAAAAATGAGAATATTGTTGGAAGAATAACCAATATAAAGTGAGAAATTCCCAAAAATGTATAAATATTTTTCTAAATCGTTATGTTTTTAATGTCTGCATGACATTTCACCATGATTTAGATTACCCCATTGTTCGATTACCACAAACATATAGTTTCATCATAGTAGGTAAAGCAAACCCAGAGCTCAACCTGATTTAAGGACTCCCATTATCAAAAGCAAACAAACAACTCAACTGCTACAGAACTCATCTAGCTTAAGGCTTGTGCTCTGTTTTCCCATTATCAGTTGTCCTGGTAAACCGTTAATCCCAATTGCTCATTTGGCTTTGAAGGATTTTTTTCCTTTCCCTTTAATCAGTACAGCCAAAGGAAACCACAAGTAACTTTGACTCTCAGGTATCAAAAGCTGTCTCCCCTGTCTGTGACAGGTTGGACTGAATGTGTACTACTGGGGATGTAGATTGATGCGTGGATAGGTCTGGCGCCCAGATGGCCTACCCAGTCTTGTTTTGTTTTTCAACTGAGCCAACATACAACAATCAGGATATTTTCACATAAACATCTAGTGTTCTGGCTTCTCTTAAAATATCAGGAGATGTGACAGTTCCAGTCTCCATCACACACATGACAACCATGAGTAGGAGCTAAGAAGTGACTGGTCCCTTTACAAAACGCATTCTAACTCCACTCAGACCACCAGTCCATATTATCACCTTCATTCTGAGACCAAGTGCTAGTTGCTTTATAAAAGCACAAGGAGTGTTGTTTTTTTTCCTAAAGGGAAACCTTTCTTTCTGATCATGTCTCTATCAAAATTGAGAAAGTGAAAGATAAACTCAGAGGGCCCCATGCGTCAAGAAAAATGTAAGAAAGCACATCATTTTGCAGAAATTCAAGGTTGCATATCACATCAGGTCACTCATGCTGTTACCTTCCTGGCCCCAGTAACAACTCGAGATTTCTGGAATATGGCTTACTCCTGAAATATTTACCCAGTGGAAAATCTGACTTGAAGTTTTATCTAGTAAGAGAAATCATCTCTGTAATGTTATCCATCCCATTCTCCATCTTAACATAGCTCCATGTCTAAGGGACTGTCTCATGTGTGTATCTATGCTCATGGTCCCATTCATTCTCAGCACCTGGGAGTTTTGCTTCCAATGCTAAACCCATTTGTTTTTCACATTCCTACTCCTCTTTTTCTGCACAGATCTCATCAGCTATAAAGAAAACTGCTACTTCATTAGCTACTTCTGTTTCTTCTTTTTATTGCCCAGATACTAAAACAGACAGTTGTGGTCCCTGCCTTAAGCTTTGTATCACCCATGCCATCTGCTCAAGCCAGCTCATGAAAGGTGATGTCCCTTCCAACAGCTTCCCTGATAATGCTCTCATTGAGATGACCAGTGTTCACCCTCTAGCCTTTTTCAGTTACTTTACTTTCGTTGAACTTTCTGGGTCTTTGTAGCAACATTGACTTTTCATGCTTTCTTGAGACTTTTGCTGCCATTGGATTCTACAACAGTATACGCTGCAAATTTTCTCATCCCATATCTTTGAGTGTCTTCCTTGTTTTTTAATTTTTTTCGATGTGGTATATATACACAATGGAATGCTATTCTGCCATAAGAAAAGATGAAATAGTGCCATTTGCGACAACATGGATGGATCTTGAGATTATTATGTTAAACCAAATAAGTCAGGAAAAGTAGACAACCATATGATTTCACTGATATGTGGTATATAAAACTGAAAACAACAAAGGAACAATACAAACAAATAAAGAAATGAAAACTCATAGACACAGACAATAGTTTAGTGGTTACCAGAGGGTAAGGGGTGAGGGGGATGGTAGATGAGGGTAAAAGGGATCAAATATATGGTGATAGAAGGAGAACTGACTCTGGGTTGTGAATGCACAATGTGATATATAGATGATGTATTACAGAATTGTACACTCGAAACCCATGTATCTTTATTAACAATTGTCACCCCAATAAACTTTAATTAAAAAAATGTTTTCTCTGTACCATACATTCTAAATTTTCTTCTATGGAGAGTTCAGATATTTATGGCATTGTTATTTCATGTATTTCTCTCTCTCTCTCTCTCTCTCTCTGGGTTTACTTACTGTATAACTGCAATTTTGTTGTCCCTTTTGACCACGTTCACCCATTTTGCTCACCCTCCACCACCACCGTATCTCTCTACAGTGTTTTCTGTATCTTTGAGTTCATTATTGATGTTTTTAAGATGCCATATATAAGTGAGATCATACAGTACTTATCTTTCTCTGTCCGACTTATTTTGTTTAACATAATGCCCTCAAGGTCCATCATTGTTGTCACAAATGGCAGAATTTCCTTATTTTTTATGGCTAAATAATATTCATATATTCGTGTATTCCTTATGCCTCCGAGGTATACATCTTCACAAAATCTTTTACCCAGATATGTGTATAGCTTTTTAGATTTTGAAAAGTGCTCCTCACTTACAATTAGCCCAATGACTCATGCATCATTTTCCCAACAACTGCTAATGGTGATATTATTATTACTATTCCTGCTTTAGGAATAAACTCCAGAGGAGTTAATAGGTGCCTGCTTAGGAATGATAAAGAATTTGTGTAACTTCCAGTTTACTGGCTGAAGGACGTGGGGTAGATGGCTGTGGACAAAGGTGACTGGGCACAGTGAATTAATAGTAGGAAGTCCATATGGTGATAGACACAGAGACTCTTAACCCAAGTACCAGCTTTGTCACTTAATAGTTACGTGACTTTGTTAGCTCTATTAAGTAATTGCTCTGCCCTGTTTTCTTACTGTTAAAATGAACAATATAATATTAACTAAATTACTTGAAGCTGGGGTCTGGAACACACTTTTTGCTTTAGACATGACATATGTGAAAGTCTTCCTCCACTTGTGCTCTTGTTTGCTCCGTCCACACCACTGGGATTTTTTGCCTTCCTTTCCATACCTTGAATTCCCCCATGCAGCCTTGTTCTGAGTGTGATGGAGTACTCGCATACTACTTGATACTTACACCTCCTACTGGGCACCTGGACTGTGCTCTCCTCGCTGGGGAGGTGATTGGTCCTCTGCTCAGTTGGAACCATGGTAACTGTCTACTTTGATGTCTATTCCTCTTGACACACTCTTGTAGCTACGACCCATACTCACAGAGAGCTCCCATGGATACTGAAATTAGTTCCTCATTATACCTGATTTCACTGGCTGCAGTGGCCACTTCAGAGCTTCTACACAGGAAGGCCCTTAGGTCATCCTTTTGTTTGGAGGGGGCTTGTCTAGGAGCTTTTCCTTAAAACTCCCACATGGATAGCAAGTATATTATTTTTACATAAATTGCATGTTTGTTTGAGGTAATTTGGAAGAAGACCTGCCTCCAAGCAACTATGAAGTACCAGCCACTTTCCTCTTTGATGGAAAGTGGCAGAGCCCTGCAGTTAGATTGTTTCCCCCAATTCTTGTTCTGGTTTGTCTTCTTCCCTTCTCATGTATCCCATTACTGATGGTCACACAGCACTTACTCACTCTACTGAGATGTGACATGTTCTTCTAGACACTATCCCATCCTCCCATCCAAAGTAATTCATCTGATAATAATATGATCATCCTGTCAGCAGCACAGGCTCATTTTTTTTCCCTTCACATAATAGGTCAAGCCATTTATTAAATCCAATAGAGTCATTCCCTGTAATTCTTTTTGTCCAAGAAGTCAGTAATGATGACCCTTCTTTCATTTCTGCTGGTGGTAACTTGTGTCTTCTTTCTTTTTTCCTTGGTTAGCATAAATAGAGGTTTATCAACTTTATGGATCTTTTCAAAGAACCAGTTTATGGTTTCATTAATTTTCTTTATTATTTTCCTATTTTCATTTTTATTGATTATTGATTTCATTTATATATATACATATATATATATATTTTCCCTTCTGCTTGCTTTTGGTCTAAATTGCTCTTCTTTTTCTAGTTTCCTGAGGTAGAAGCTTAGATGATTGATTTTGGAAAAATTTCCCCAAATATTGGCACTTAATGGTATAAATTTCCCTCTAAGCTCTGCTTTTGCTCTGTCACACAAGTTTTAATACTTTTCATTTGGTTCAAATATTTTTAAAAATTATTTGGAGACTTCTATGATCCATATGTTATTTAGAAATATGTTGTTTAATCTCCAAAAGTTTGAGGATTTTCCCACAGTCTGTTAGTGATTTCTGGTTTAATTTTATCATGATCTGAGAGCATATTTTGAATGATTTTTATTCTTTTAAATTTGTTAAGGAATTTTTTTGGGTTCTTTTACGGATTTTTATTGGGGAAGGGGAACAGGACTTTATTGGGGACAGTGTGTACTTCCAGGACTTTTTTCCAAGTCAAATTGTTGTCCTTTCAATCTTAGTTGTGGAGGGCGCAGCTCAGCTCCAGGGCCAGCTGTTGTTTTCTAGTCGCAGGGGGCGCAGCCCACCATCCCTTGTGGGAGTTGAACCGGCAACCTTGTGGTTGAGAGACCACGCGCTCCAACCAACTGAGCCATTCCGGAGGCAGCTCAGCTCAAGGTGCCCTGTTCAATCTTAGTTGCAGGGGGCGGAGCCCACCATCCCTTGCAGGACTCGAGGAGTTGAACCAGCAACCTGTGGTTGAGAGCCCACTGGCCCCTGTGGGAATCGAACCGGCAGCCTTCAGAGTTAGGAGCATGGAGTTCTAACCGCCTGAGCCACCGGGCCGGCCCAAAGGAATGATTTGTGTACCAGAATTTGGTCTATTTTGGCAAATATTTCATGCAAACTTGAGTAGAATGTCTATTCTGCTGTTGTTGGATGGGATATTCTCTAAATGTCAGTTACAACAATTTGAATGATAGTACTTTCAGGTCTGCTATATCCTTACCAATTTTCTGCCTGATCAATCTATCAACTGTAATAGTAATTGAAGTCTCCAACTATAATAATGATTGAAGTCTCCAATTATAAAAGTGATTGTCTATTTTCCTTGAAGTTTTTGTTCCACATATTTTGATGCTTTGTTGTTAGGCGCATACATGTTTAGGATTTTCAATAGTGTAGTTAGATCATTTACCTTTAAGGTGATTGTTGATATAGTTGGATTAATACCTAGCATGATTGTAAATGCTCTTTTCATTGAATTTGCTCTTTTTATCCCTCTTTTTCTGTCTTCTCTGCTTTTAACTGAACATTTCATATGATTCCATTTGATCTTCTTTCCTGGCATATAAACCAAACTTCTTTTAAAAAAATTTAGTGGTTTCCCTAGAGTTTGAAATAAACATTTTAAACGAATCTAAGTGCACTTTCAAATAACATCACACAACTTCACATGTTTTACAGGTAACTTGTCACAGAACATTACAAATCACTTCCTCTGTTCTTTAAATTTTTGTTGTTATTACTTTCACTTATCTACAGGTATAACAACTGAATACATTATTTTATTAATATATTATATAAACAAACAGTTATCTTTCAGATCAATTGAGAATAAGAAAACTAAAATATTTTATTTTTCATCATAGAATCTCTCTCTTACACTCTTCCTTTCTTTCTATAGATCTGAATTTATGACCTACGACATTTTCCTTCTGCCTGAAGTGCTTCTTTTAACATTTCTTGCAGGGTTGGTCTGGTGGAGATCAATTTCCTCAATTGTGCTTATCAGAGAAGGTCTTGATTGCCCTTTCATTTCTGAAAGATAATTTTGCTGTGTTTAAAATTTTTAGGCTACTGCTATTGTTTATATTTTCTTTCAACACTTTAAATATTTCACTTCATTCTCTTCTTGCTGGCATGGTTTCTAATGATAAATCTATCATAATTCTTATCCTTGTTTCTTTATAGAAAAAGAGCTCCACTCCTCCAACTTGTTTCAAGATTTTCAATTTGTCTTTGGTTTTCTGCAGTTTGAATATGATATACCTAGGTATCCATTTTTTGGTATTTATATTCCTTGGCATTCTCCGAACTTCCTGGATCTGTGATTTGGTGACTGTTAATATTTTTGCAAAAAGAAAAATTAACATTTATTTATTTATTTTAACTTTTTTTAAAATTTCAATTAAAGTTGACATACAAAATTGTAATAGTTTCAGGTGTACAACATAGTGATTAGACATTTATATAACTTATGAAGTGATCACCCCAATAAATCTAATACCCATCTTATATCGTACATAGTTATGATATTATTGACTGTATTTCTCATGTTGTACCTCACATCCCCATGACTATTTTCTAACTACCATTTGTACTTCTTAATCCCTTGCCCCTTTTCACCCACCCCACCAATCCATTTCCCATCTGGCAACCATCAAAATGTTCTCTATATCATGAGTTCTGTTTTGTTTGTTCATTTATTTTGTTCTTTACATTCCACATATAAGTGAAATCATATGGCATTTGTCTTTCTCTGTCTGATTTAATCCATTCAGCACAATACCCTCAGGTGCTTCCACGTTGTCGAAGATGGCAAAATTTTATTCTTTTTTATGAGTGAGTCATATTCCATTATATATATGTACCACCCCTTCTTTATCCATTCATCCACTGATGGACAACCAGGTTGCCTCCATATCTTGGTTATTATAAATAATATTGCAAATAACATATGGATGTCTTTTCGAAATAGTTTTGATTTCTTCAGGTAAACATCCAGAAGTGGGATTACTAGGTCCTTCTTTGTCTCTTGTTACCTAGCTTTTGTTTTAAGTCATTTTATCTGGTATAAATATTGCTTCCTCAGCTTTTATTTTCCTTTCCATTTTCACGAAATATCTTTTTCGATCCCTTTACTCTCTGTGTGTATGTCTTTCAGTCTGAAGTTATTCTCTTGTAGGCAGCATATGTAAGGGTCTTGTTTTCTCATTCATTCAGCTGTCCTGTCTTTCAATTGGAGCATTTAATGCATGCTCATTTAAAGTAATTGTTGATAGATATGTAGTTATTGCCTTTGTGTTATTCGTATTTTCTATCTCTGCTTCTTCTCCTTCTCCTCCACCTCCTCCTGCTCTTTCTTCTTTTCCTCCTTTTTCAAGAAGTCCCTTTAACATTCCTCGTAATACCGTTTTGGTGATGATGAATTAGTTTAGCTTTTTCTTGTCTGGGAAGCTCTATGTGTCCTTTAATTTTAAATGATAGCTTTGCTGGATAGAGTATTCTTGGTTGTAGGTTCTAACATTTTATCACTTTGACTATTTCGTGCCAATCCTTTCTGGCCTGCAAAGTTTCTATTGAGAAAAAACTGATCATTTAATTGGAGTTTCATTGTATGTAACTAACTGGTTTTCTCTTGCTGCTTTTAAGATTTTCTCTGTCTTTAACCTTTGGTGTTTTCATTATGATGTGTCTTGGTGTGGGTCTGTTTGAGTTAATCTTGTTTGGGACTCTCTGCTCTTTCTACATTTGTATGTCTATTTCCTTTATCAGGTTAGGGAAGTTTTCCATCATGATTTCTTCAAATAGATTTTCGATTTCTTGTTATTTCTGTTCTCCCTCTGCTACTGTTATAATGTGAATTTTGATACACTTGACTTTATACCAGGGACACTTAAGTTATCTTCACTTTTTTGGATTTTTCTTCTTGCTGTTCTGATTGTGTATTTTCTGCTACCTTATCTTCTAAGTTGCTTGTTCGATCTTCTGCTTCATCTAATTTACTGTTGATTCCCTCTAATGTATTCTTCATTTCAGTTATTATATTCTTCAATACTGACTACTGTTTTATGTTTTCTACCTCCATTTATATGTTTCCTATCTCTTTGTAGAAGTTCTCACTGTGATCATTGAGCATCCTTATCAACAGTGTTTTGAAGTCTGCATCTGATCGGTTGAATTCTGACAATTATTACTTCAATGTTTTCTGCTTTATTCTCCTTCTCCTTCTAGTATTCTAATTACATATGCATTACACCTTTTGAAGTTGTCCCACAGTTTTTAGATATTGTGTTCTTTTTTTTTTCCATTCTTTTTTTCTTTGTATTTTAGTTTAGAATGTTTTGATTGACATACTTTCATACTCACTGATTTTTTCCTAAATCGTGTGTCCAGTCTCAAAATTGTAATTCTGAAATGTCAATGGGTATACAGCCACCAGGGGAACTAGTTTTATTTTTCTTTCTTTTTCTTTTTTTTTTTCTTTTAAAGATTCCTGGAACACATCCCCTGAGATTCTGACTCATTACGTCAGTGATAGCTGGGGTTCAGCCATCTTCATTTTGATCAAAAGACTCTGATGCTGGTGGTTCAGTAAGTCTGTATGAACAACACCGTTGTGAAGAATATTTATAGAACATAATGGTGGTCAGCATTCATGGAGTACCTGAGTAACTAAATCAGTAAAACTAGAGTACTGGAGGAAGCAGCTTCCATTTGGCTCTGTTAAGTTTGCCCCCAAAATAAAAAAGTCTAGTGTTGAAATTATAAACTTTCAATGACAAACAAAAATCTTATTAGCTTTCTTAAACATGCATACCATTAGTTATAAGGGAAACTAGAAAATGGCTCAATGTAATTCAATACTGCCACTTAAAATATATGTATTCACTATTAGATGAACAAACTAACTCCTACCCTCAGCCTCCACTTAGGTAAAGGTTAAATATATGCTTATTGAAGAAATTTTGAAAATACTGAAAAATATAGTAACAGCTACTCTTTATTGAACTGGCTCTGTAATAGTGCACTGTGGCTCCTATGTAAATTATCATTTAATTCTTTCAACTGCTTTATGGCATACATTTTTTAAATTTCTATTTTATAGCTGAAGATGTAAATCTTCGAGAGGTTAAGTTACTTACCCAATGACACACAGCAAGTAAACAGCAGTTCAGGAGTGCCTTTGAACACTAAATTTCTTCAATGAGAATCCTATTATTCCTAATTGTGTTGGCCACAGGTGAAGCCTGTTAGTATCTGGTGCATTCTTCATAGTCCTTCAGAAGGCATACATAATACTGAAAACTTTGGTCTTTGGACACAAAATAATCTTGGTTCAATTTCTGACTTTGACACTAACCTTATGAGTTTGACGACATTTTTCTTTTTTAAATTTCTCTGAGTCTCAATTTTCTTAGGTATAAAATGATGAGAATAGTATTTACCTTGTGAATGAGACCAATTTAATAAGACAGTGCTTGGGAAGCACTTAGCACTGTGCCTAGCTGATTATAATGATTCAATAAATGCTATTATACATACATACATATATATATATATATATATATATATATATATATACACACATAAAATTTAAATTGTGTATATATTTCAGTTTGAAGTCATACTGAAAATATTGTTTTATATGTTACTTATTCTGCTAACATTTATGATCTAGTCCAGACAAGTGTCCAAATGTCTGCACTCCAAGAAAACCCATCTCATCCATAAACTCTGATATTTAGATAGCCATGTTTTATGACGTTTGACTCTCCACTTGTTCACTTCTCATTCACCATTGATTAAAACTGGGAAGGCACCTGATACAAAGAGAGACAATCTAGCATCTGACCAGTGACCTGTAGCCTGGTGCTAATACATAAGCTGAGCTTTTGGAAAAGACAACTGAAAAATGGTAAGAAACTGAACCAGTTGATAGTAAGGTCTGCAAAGAGAACAAAAATATAATGAGACGAGGACAGCTATGGGGAGTTGCTACTGAAGCAAGAAGGGAAGTGGGAAGCCCAGTGATAGTGAAGAAACATAAGAGAGAGAGAAAGAGAGAGAGAGAGAGAGAGAGAGAGAGAGAGAGAGAGAGAGAGAAAACGTCTAAAACTGTATCTGCCTCCAACTCTGATTTATTCATTTCCAGAAAGATCTCAGGAGGCTTTACTTGGAATTTCCAACATAATCCTTAAGTTGGAGCAATAAACACTCAGAAATAACTAAAAAATGAGTAATGAAGAGGGCCTTCCCTTGTCAATTAAATAATACACATTAAAATGGTGAGATACAGTGTGGTGCAGACAGACTGATTGATGGGACAGCATATGAAATCCAGAAACAGATTATGAGCACGTAAAAATTATTATGTAATAAAGATAGCATTTTAATTCAATAGGGGAGGGACGGGTTTGCCAATAAGTGATATTGAAGTGATTGGCTCCCCACTTTGAAAACCACAAAACCAGATCCTTTCTTACACCTTTTACCAGCATAAATTCCAGCGGGGTTAATGATTTAGATTTAGAAAAGAAAACTATACAAGTTTAATATGAAATAATGTGACTATTTACATAATCTTTGGGCAGATGAAGAGTTTTCTAAAGACAATATCAATGGTATCAATCATAAAGAAAAATATAGTGGATTTAACTACATAAATATTAAGAATATTTGCATGAGAAAAAAGAACAACCAATAACGGACTAATTAAAAATTGGGAAAATTCCGCAACATTTATAACTAGCAAAGGATTAGACTTCTTAATATATAAAAGACTCATAAATAATTAAGAAACTACATTGGAAAATAGGAAATGGATACTGTACATGCAATGTGACGGCCGACTTTAAGTTAAATCATTTTTTTCTAATAATGTATTTTATATATATTTTTGTATGTGTTATACTTATATATGCTTTTTGTAAAAACATGCATTTCTGTAAAAAATTAATGTATTTCATAGTTAAATAAAAATAGCTGAAGATATTTACTCCAAATTATAAAAAGTATAATAGGACCATGAATGATTTTATTTGCTGTAAAAAGGTTTTTTTCCCTGTATTTTAGCAATAAATGGATTTTATTTCTAGAATAAGAAAAAAGTTGTGAAAAGTAGAAGACATATGAGCAATGGGATGAATGGCTACCTTTTTTTTTTTTTTTTTTTGCTCTGTTTTCATCAAGATGCTTGCTTTAATTTTAAGGGGAACAGAACTTTTGGGTCTCTCAATGAAGGCCCTCAGCATGGGGTTTGTTGGCCACTCAGTTCCAATGTCTTACACAGGGGAAGCCCTTGTAAGAACAGAGATTGCTGGCCCAGCTTGCCTCCAAAGGGCATGTTCCTGGGACAAACAGCACAATGAAGAAAGAAGGGAAAACAGCCATAGGCTTATATCCCAGTAAAGAGAGCATGACTCCAAGACTTTCCAGGGCGTTTCCTACTTGACATTTCCTTCCTTGACCTTTTAGCTTCTCACTTTCCTTCACAAACACTGGCCCAGAGATAGATTTAGCATTATCTTTGGAGAAAGGCAGTTTCCCCAGGAACTCAAACTACAGATCCCTGAACACAGGAAGTCAGGTTCAGAGGTAGCCTCGCAGGGGGCTTGTTTACCCGGGTTTCATAACCTGAGAATAGCTCCAGCTCAGGAGAGTTGGGAGGTGGCTTCCCAAATTTGAGCAAAGCTCGATGGTCTTTTGGCTGTACAAAAGTATGACACAGTAGAGTACTAATGCAGCCTCAGAATTACATCATTCTGCAATTTGTCTTCATCAATTTCCCTTGACCTGCCTCCAAACATAAAGACAAATGTGTTACTTTTGCCTTTAACATTGATAACAGTCTTGATACTTGGGGTGATGTGGGTTGTGGTAGAAGTCAGCAAGGAGAGTCATATATTTACGGCTTTGAAACTGCCTATTAGTCCAACATCAAGCCCCAGACACTCGCTGCCCTTATGTTTCTGTCATATATGATTGCTTGGGCCCTCTGAGCAACTCACGTGCTTTGAAAGTCTGTGGTCTCCATCTTGAATCATTGGCCCCACCTCACGCTCTCCACCTGGTTAATTCCCACAGCAAGTCATGGCGGACACTTTAGCCTTGTTCAGATGCTCTGTGAGCATCCCTTGATTTCCGGGAGCCAAGACTTCTTATTCTTATTTCCTGTTTACTCCTCTGGCTTCCCTACTCCATGCATGCCACATAACCGCCAGGCGGCAACACAGCAGACTATCTAAGCACTTGCCTGCTGGTATCAAAATGCCTATGTTCAAATCTGTTTCCTGACCTACATTATTTGCTATGTGTATTAGGCAGGAAACTCAATGTTTTGAGTCTGTAAAATGTAGGTGACGATAATGACGCCTGTCTTGTAAGTTTGAAGTGAGGTAAAGCATGTGGCTAGTTTAGCCTAGTGTGGGGTTACGTAGTAAATGATCGGTATAAGTTAGCCAAAATAATTCCCGTCAGCTTACAGCACAATGCTTACCACATACAGGGAACTATTCATATTTCTGGTTTGCACTCTTCCCCTCATTAACTTTATCTGGCCACACTGGTCTGTATGTTTCTAAAACAGATAAACTCTTCCCTGCCTCAGGGCCTTTGCACTAGCTGGTCTCCATGCCTGGAGCATATTTCTCTAATTCTTTCCCTGTGGGGTTGGCTTCTGTTCTTCCTCCCTATTTCAGCTCAATTGCCACTTCCTCCAGGAGGTTTCTGGGCGTATCCTAGGTGAACTAGGTAACTTTATCCCCTGTTTAATTACCTATCACAGTGTTGGGTTTATTTCTCGTTCAGTTACATATTTACTTCTAAATGGCTTGTTCCTCTCAGCAGCCTGTAAACCCTCTGAGAGCAGAGGCTCATCTTCTCTTGGTATCCTCAGCATCCATGCACAATCATCACAGAATATTTGTTGAATAAATAGATTAATAAATGGGTTAAAGGAATGTACTTCTCCTACAAAATGTATCAAATGAAACACTTGGAGAAGACGAAAGGCTTCGCAGGATATCCAAGTTCTCCCCCAGAGTCAGCTGCTAACATGGACTCCTGTCTCTATTTTCCCTTTTCAAGACCAACAAGTCTGTGCAAAGTCCTTTGAGCTTCTTAGAGAGGAATAACAATGTATAAACACAAGAGATAATCTTGTTTCTTTTTATGAATTCATAATAATTTTTGAAAAGGAACAGGCCCTCTCAAAGCATTATGCCCACACAATCTTTCCTTTAAGTAGCAAAAAAACCCAAATAGTTTTATGATCTCTAATGTAATGCAGATGTAGAGGGTAAGAATTTGATGGTCAATTAATTTAGAAAATATCCAGGGCCTTGCAGAGGTTCAACTTATGGACTTTGAAATTTGACTCATGATTACAAAAAATCCCTTTCCCCCTACTCTTTTCCCCATCCCTAGATATAAAAAGAAAGGAAAGCTTGTAATATTGCTTATGGAATATTCTAGAGGGGTTTTTAAGCTGTTCTTCATAAGAACACTGGGACCAAGTTTTCCTCGCCTTTTCCAGTTGGGACTTTTCCTGAGCACTGAAGTGAAGCAATATTTAACTGGCAGGCTGCTGAGAGCTGATTATTGTGGGGAGTTGAAAGGAAAGAGCTGGCATCTTTGTGCTTCATTAATCTTTGAAGGAAGGAAATCTCTGGCCATTGGACCAAATGCCCACATGTCAGAACTGGATTTCCTGTTTTCTGGGTTTTAGTCTGAATGTCAAGCAAACATTTCAGGAAGCTCCAGGCAGCTAGAGGGCATGCTTCTCTCCCATGTGATGAGGTCTTGATTTCATGAATTAATATCTAACTCCGAGAAGCTAAGAACTATCGAGACCAGTGGTGAGAGTTGTAGGCACAGCTAGTCATCAATTGGTCAATTAATTAATTAACAAATGGTTATTGAGGTTCCCTGATATGCTCTTGGACAAAATAATGTCCTTCTCTTTGTATCCAAAATTCTTCACACACCTCTAACATTGCACTTCTCACCTTATGTTGCATTTGAATTTGTTTCCCTCAAGAGAGAACAAGCTACTTAACAGCATTTTTTGTAACAGCTGGATTAAGATATAATTTACAAACCATACAATTCATCTATCAAAGTGTATAATTCAATGGTTTTTCTTATATCCACAGGGTTGTGCAACCATCAATATAATCAATTTAGGAACATTTTTATCACCCTGAAAAGGAATCCCCATACCCTTTAGCTGTCATCCCACCAAACTTCATACCACTCCTCCCCAAGACCTAGGCAATCATTGAACCAATTTCTGTCTCTATAAATTTGCCAGGTCTGGACATTTCATATAAATAGGATCAAACAATATGTAGTCTCTCGTGACTGGCTGTAATAACATTTTATTAATGACATTTATCTTTGTGCTAAGCACAAAACATGTTCTCAGTAAACAAACATTATTTGAATGAATGATTATGCTTCTATAATAAATTCACCACTGTGCAATAATGATATGGAAGGAATGTACGACATAAATCTTGACCACAAGTTAGTTTCAATTCAGATGATGAGAGAAGATTGATCTAAAATACTAAAATTAGCTATATTATTATGAACTAAAATGCTCAATTAAATGGTACACAGACTGGAATAATAAGATGATATATCACAAGATGCTGTTTTCATGTAAATTTAAGAGCAACATTTATTAAGTAATACAAATGGAGTTTTGGCTTGATAAAGAAGAGTCATACCTTTGTATTCTAACTTAATCCCTTATCAAAACCTTTTTCTTGGCCCCTCTACCCATATCAATACCTAAATGTCTATATACCTATATCATCTATTTCTACTTCTGTTTCTACATCTCCATCTCCATTTCTTTCTATGTCACATATATAGTATATATGTACATATAGTCTATATTTTCTCTCTCTCCATGTATATATATATACATATATATACATACATGTATATACATGTACATATATATACATGTATGTATATATATGTATATATATATATATATACACACACACATATATATATATCACATATTTGGAGAAGCATCACAAAGTTTTATTGTTCTTTCAGTCATTGCCATGGTTTCTTCTCTTGAAACATGAATAAGGACACCTTATTGATTAATGAATACTAGAAAATCTCAAATGAAATCACCCTTCAGTAACTCCCCCTTTATCTTTTCCTCCTCCTGTTCCCTGACTGGGTATTGTCCAGATCTAGTCTTCAATTTGTTTATTGACAATGTGGTGCTATAACTTTCTCTAAAGCAGGAGTTCCATTCTCCAACAGGCCTTTCCCACTTGGATATTCCATCCTACTTCAAACGCCGTATGTTTAAAACAGAAATGATTTTTTCCCCTCATACCATCCTCCTCACTCTAGTTCAGTAAAACCACACATGCTTGAAACGTGCGAATCATATTTCACTCTTCTCAGCTCTCCATACTCTGTCCAATTAACCATCAAAGTCTATTAATGTTGGCCATGGTTTATATTTGACCAGTTATTTACTTTGCTTGCATCCAGCTTCCTAGTTACGGAATGCAGATAACTATATCCAACCCCACAAAGGAAACTATGAGAAATAAAAAAGACAGACTGTTCTTCTTTTTAAAGCAGAAAATGCACATTCCTAAACAAGGCCACTAACTTTGGAATCTTCTTGAGTGTGGCTCTGTGGCCTTGGAGAAGTAAATTAACTTTTCTGTGTTTTGCTTGTAAAATAGGAACTTTTTCTATTAGAAACAGCATGGGGTGATGGTAAGGATTAAAAAAGATGATCTACATAAGGGGCTTAGAAGAATGCCTGGAGCAGAGTAAGAATTCAGAAAATACGCCCTCTCTGTAGATATACACACTGTGTGTGCTTTGCCTTGTCAGAAATAGAGGAGATCAAGGTGCTCCTCATGGGGTGTCCTGTGCACGGGTAGGCAGGTGTATGGCCTCCACCTGCACTCACATCGTTATGAACTTACCCACATCTGTGCTTCTTTTTTTCTGGCCAGTAAGAGAGAGGTGGAGCTCGGTGCTTATAAACTTCTTTGAGATTATTGGGGCTGTACATCAGTGAAAAGATGAATATGCATAAGGATTTAATGCTATTCCTTGCTTTAGATTTTTTAAAAGAATAACATTTGAAGTTTTCTATGACTTAGTGAACCCTGACTGATGATGAATGAGTTTCAACCGGCCACTTGAAACCAACACACCCTCCTTTGCATATGTCCATTTCTAGCTTAAGAGTCAACCTCGAACTTTCTCAGGAAAGTTAAGAGTCACCCACACATGAAAATCATCTCATGGCGTTTTGTTCTATATGTCTCACACTGGCTTGTGCTCTTTTCTCATCTTTCTTTTCATTCTTTAGCCTATAAGAGAAGTATACCTTTTAATTACGCACTCTAGTCAACATTATAGTTCTGTGTGATTTTTGACTCTTCCAAAAAGAACGTGTCACTGTCTCAGGGGCCATGCCCACAAAAGTCTCCAGAAATGATATGAGCCAGAGAAGCATGGTTTTGAAAAGTGCACAGCTTCCCAAGGGACCTCGTTCAAGATTCCTGAACACAGGCATGCTCATAACATCTGGTATGTTTGATAAAATAAATCAGAGTCATTACCTATATAAATTTTTGGGGGAAAAAACCCAATCTCATTATCTTTGAATAAAACAAATCGGTATTTATCCTGGTACACAGCCATCACCAAAATGCATTTTCTTTGGCTGTTGGTTTTATGCATGTTCACAAGGAAAATTGAAAAGACCCATTCAGCAGGAATGCAAATGTGGCTTGAGAAGTAGTGAGAATTCTTACAAAATTCCTTGACAAGGGCCAATTCACTATTGAACTCTCAATTTTTTTCTCCAACGTGAATATCAGTTACAAATGCATCGAGAAGCTTCGTGGTTTTACCATCTTTTCCTAACACAAATAGCCAACATAATCACACAGAGATTCATACAGGCATATTGCAAACTGTAGTCCTTTGGCTCTCCTGGGGCCAAAAACCACTCTGTGAAGCACCAGCACGTTCTCTTTCTGGAGGCTTGGACAGCAAACAGCTCCTGCAAAGGCCATGAGGCCGTAGATATCAGACATCCCCATCCTGGGTTACAAATGGCAAGAAGGTGGCAGTCATTAAAAAGAGATCATCACTAATAGTGTATGCGGGGACAGAGCCCCAGAAAGCAGTTTCCAGGCTCTCGGCCTCACGTGGAGGGGTGCTGGCTCAGGTAGTAAATGGCCATCAACTGTGATTGGATGGCCATCAGCTGTGGCTAGTTGGCCGTCAGCTGTAACCAGTGAGCCATTGGCCACTAATATAACTGCTGTGGCTATGCTAGCAAAAAATGGGGGCTAGCAAGAAGATGGTGGCTGGGCTGGCAAGCACGGATTGCAGTTAGCATGGTGGAGTGTGGGTTGCGGATTGCAGAGAAGTGGACAGCAGGTTGCAGACAGTGTGGCTCCTGCTTCCTGTGTCTCCAACCCAGCTGCCAACAAGACTATAGTGGTATATGACTCCCCTATTTATTGCTCCGTGGGTGTCCTTTTTGGCCTCACCATATCCTTCGTTCTTATGTGGGGAGCGGGAGCTGAGACCCCGCAGGCCGCCACGCACGACACATGGTACAGCGAGCAGGGTCTCCCGCATGACAGCATATCTAGAAAATTCAGCTAACAGCCTGGTTTCCGTTTTTTAGCCCTCATGAAAGCATAATGTAAACCAGCTCAATGGCATTGGAACTGCTTTAAAATAATTCCAGACACTCTCCAATAAAAACCCATGAAAGATGATAACAGTTGATGTAAGGCAACTATCCCCCTTTATACTTTTCTCTTTCTTTTAATATTTCAATGAGTATTTAGTGATTATCTGGTAGGTACTAGCAACCAGTGAGCAAGATGGCCATAGTAACTCCCCTCAAAGAGCTTACAGTCTGGTGGGGTAAACAGAATGAATGTGCTGCTAAAAGAGGAATAACTATAAGGGCTGTAGGAACACGTGGAGAAGCATTTAATCCAACTGTGAGGAAGTCATGAATGACTTGCTAGAGTAAGTACAATCTAAATTGAGACTTGAAAGATGTAGAGGAGAGAGCCGGAGAAGAAAGAACGTTTCAGGCACAGAGAAAACTTGTGCATCAATCTGAATATGAGAGAGGGCATTGGAAAAATTGGGTCATGGGAAAGAGAAAAGAGGAAGCAGTCCCATGTAGGTCCTATGAAGGCATGCAAAGAACCTGGTGTGTGTGTGTGTGTGTGTGTGTGTTGGCAGGGGTTACATGGAGGAGTGAATTTATTCAATTTGCATTTCAGACAAAGCACTATGACTGCAGTGTGTAGAATGGATGGAAGAATGTAGACTCATAAGTAGGAATGCCAAGAGGAGGCTGGCATCCAAATCTAGACAGGAAGATGGTTGTCTGAACTAAGGTAGCAGAAATGGTGATGGATAATAGATAGAGTCCAAGGTGTCCACCACCACTGCCAGATGTTAACAGCATCCTAATTATAAAAAGATTCCTCCACAGAGGCCGGGCCCATGCTGCTGATGGGGCTGCTGAGATCTAGAACACATGTATTCATTTATGCAGGTAGTAATACCCAATTCTCAGTTCATCAGGTCTGCTTTGTGATCCCCAGATGAAAAAAAAAAAAGAGTGACAAATTAGGGTGGTTGAGATTTGGATGATACCACAGGCATTTAATTGTTTGTTTATCTTTATGCCAATACCACATTTTCTTGAATACCTTCAAAACAAGTATGGAAGTTGGGTTGAATTAGCTCTCCAAGTTTGTTTTTCTTTTTCAAAATTGTTTGGGTATTCTAGGTCTTTTCTGTTTTCTGTGGGTTTTGGAATGAGCTTGTCAGTTAAAAACTATTGTTAGGAGTTCGATTGTAATTGCCTGATGGCAAATTAGACTTCCAAGTATGCAAAGATTAAGAAAATTTACCATTCATGTACCATTCTGAGGAAATTATTTGAGGACTTACACCAGCAAAAACAGAGAGGGATCAAAGAGAGGAAAACGTGGAATGCAGGAAATGCTGATACACCTCAGTGGTATCCACAAAGCCTAGAAAGCATCTGGTCTAGATTGTAGCAAGAGGTCAGGGGGCGGATGAATTGTCCCCAGGAAGAAAGTGAATTCCATGCAGTAGTAGACCACATAATGGAAAGGCTGAATTTTTAAGAAGATATATTAGGGGCACATTACATTTTTGAAAACAAGAAAAGAGCAAGGTATTTGGAGACTTCTGGCAAGATGAGAGGGAAACTGTACAGGAAATCTGTGGTCAGAATATAAAACGAAATTTGAAAATGGCATTTAAAAAAGCTATTGTTAGAGCATAAGAAAAAGAAATTCATTTAACTTTGATTTAAGAAGTATTTGTGTGTAGTCCAGATATCATCATATTGAAGCAGTAAAGGAAGAAATGTAATACTTGCATATAACTGGGCTAAGAAGTGAAGAATAACTAGCATATGAGTCTTTACCATGTGCTATGGGTAGTTACATAATCCCCACAACAACCCCAAAAGATGGACGTTTTGTTTTGTTTTTTCATGATGAAGAACTAAGGTAAAAAGAAGTTAAGTGACTTATACAAGATGACAGAGATAGTGTTATGCAGTAATACTCTTAAACATTATTATATGCTGTCTGTATAAAAGTATGTTTGAATACATACATACATAATATTTCTGGTTTATAATATTTAGAATCAACTTATGGATAAATCATGGAATAATGTTCTAGAACAGAATGTCACAATGTACAAATATATATATTGTTAATGAAGGTTGATAGGTGGGATGGTGGAAAGGTAAAAGAAGGGCATAAAGAGGGTAATATTCTCATTTAGTTAATGGTAATAAGGAGATAATGTTTAAATGTGATAAACCGAAAGAATTATCAGCATTTATTTTAAATTATAAATGTGACCAATCAAAAACCATTAATAAGTATATAACTACCCACAGTGTAAATCATGGGGAAAAGGAAAGATGGGAGTTGTGTAAGATAAATCTTCAGTTCTTATAACAGAAAATTAATGTTTTCTAAAATGAATAAGTGAAGTGATTATTGTGTAAGTATATAATATAACTCAGTGGTTCTTAACTCTCAAGATGCATCAACATTATCTACTGGGCATTAAAAATAATACCACTGCCTGAGTCCCACCTCAAGAGATCCAGATCAATTAACATTTGGGAAAGTTAATATTAATTAGTATATGGGGAACTTTAGAAAACTCTTGGGTAATTTTTAATGTGAAACCAAAAATGAGAATCTCTGATTTAAAGGTTGGGAGATGCTCTAGAAACATCTAAAAGAGAAACTTTCAAAAGTGGAGGATGGGTGATTTCAGGTCAAGAGAGAGGAGTAGGTAAATGTTGTGCTTGCTTCTTCTCATGATCAATCAAAATTACAACTAAACGACAGAACAACCATCACTGAGAATCACCTGAAGTCTAGCTCAACCAAAGCCCTATAATAAGGACATACAGAAGAAGCCACCTTGAAACTGGAAGGAGGGGCAGAGACACGGAACGAGCTGGGCCCACTCTTGCATATGACCACTAAAAATTGGGAGGGAAGGATAATTCAGCTGCAGAGGTCCCCCCCACACCCAAAGGTGCAAGGGGTCCTAGCCCTAACTCAGGCTCCCCAGCCCAGGGTTCCAGTGCTGGGCAGAAAATTCCACATAACTTATGGCTGTGAAAACTAGTGTAGATTGTGGCTGAATGAGACAAGGGCAGCTACAGTGCCAGGCTCTTCTCTTAAAGGGCCTATGCACGGACTTATTGCTGACAGACTCACTCACTCTGAGCTCCAGGCCTGGGGCAGCAGCTTGAAAGGTATCAAGGACAAGCGGGGAGGAACTGAATTGTCTGGCCTCAGAGAGAGAACTGGAGCTGCAACTTCCTCCCAGACACAAGTGCTGGCAGAATCTATTGTTCCTTTGTTGAGGCCTCTGCCCTCCCCATGTACAGATGCAGGAGGCTGCAATATCTGAGTCCCTACCAACTGCCTAACACCATTCCATTCATCCCATCCTGGTGATTCCAAGACCCTGCCCCACCCAACTTTTGAGCATGCCCAAACTGCTTCCCCTGGCTTTTTCATACAAATGACCTATCTTGACTAATGCAGTGGACTTTCCTAAAATCTCTCAAGGGTTCACAAAACCCAGATAAGCAGCATCTGGCATTGGAATAATCCTTATCTCTTGTTGAGCAGCCCCAAGCCAGACACTAGTGGCAGCTAGCCTCAGTTCCTGGCTTGGCCTCTCCAGGTACCTCCAAACCCAGTGCAGGTAGTAGCCATCTGTAGACTGCTTTGTGACTCATTCAAGGAGGCCACAGGGGCCAACAGAACTGTTGGCCAGCTTCTACTGAAGCCAGAATGTTACCTGGTCACTTCCAAGGACAACACACACAAAAGGCAGACTGAGCAGGCACCAGAGCCTTGTTAATGTGAATCTTGCCCTGTAGTGTCAGCCCCTGCACAACAGCTCCTCCATTGTTACCACAAGACCTCAAAACCAAGGAGCCTGAGGGTCAATCCCTGACATTGATATGCAGACAGTAACCAAGGCTCAACTACAACAGAAGGGCACACACAACCCACATAAGGGACACACTTGGCACACCCAGCTCTGGTGGCCAGGGTGGCTGTGCCACTGGGACCCACAATACACCTATTACATAAGGCCATTCTACTAAGATTGGGAGACATAGGAGCCCTACCTAATGCATAGAAACAAACACAGGGAAGCAGCCAAAATGGGGAGACAAAAAAAAAAAAAGTCCCATATGAAAGAACAGAACAAAGCTCCAGAAAAAACAACTCAGCAAAATCTTTACCCAGTAAAGCTATCATTTAGAATCAAAGGATAGACTAAGAGCTTCCTGACAAAAAAAAACCTAAAGGAGTTCATCACCACCAAATCAGTACAACAGAGAATGTTAGAGGGACTTTTTGAAGAAAAAGAAAATTAAAGAAAGATAAAAAACATGAATAATAAAGGCAAGCAATCTACCAGATGCAGAGTTCAAAACACTGGTTATAAGGATGCTCAATGATCTCAGTGAGAACTTCAACAAAGAGACAGGAAACATATAAATGGAGGTAGAAAACATAAAACAGTAGACAGTATTGAAGAATATAATAACTGAAATGAAGACTACATAGAGGCAATCAACAGTAGATTAGATGAAGCAGAGGACTGAATCAGTGATTTAGAAGTTGAGGTAGCAGAAAACACCCATCAGAACAGCAAAAAGAATTTTTAAAAATGAGCATAGTTTAAGGGGGCTCTGGAACAACATTAAGAGTACAAAAAACTCATATCATAAGGGTACCAGAAGAAGAGAGACAGCAAGGAATTGAAAACATATTTGAAGAAATAATGACAGAAAACTTTCTTAACCTGGTGAAAGAAATAGACGTACAAGCCCAGGAAGCACAGACAGTCCCCAAAATGATGAACCCAAACAGGCCCACACCAAGACACATCATAATGAAAATGGCAAAGGTTAAAGACAATGAGAGAATCTTAAAAGCAGCAAGAGAAAACAGTTAGTTACCTACAAGAGGGCTCCTGTAAGATTATCAGTTGATTTCTCAACAGAAACTTTGCAGGCCAGAAGGGATAGGCATGAAATATTCAAAGTGATGAAAAAGCAAGGAACTACGGCCAAGATTACTCTACCTGCAAAGCTATCATTTAGAATTGAAGGACAGATAGAGAGCTTCCCAGACAAGAAAAAGCTAAAGGAGTTCATCACCAAACCAATATTATAAGAAATTTTAGAGGGACTTCAAGACAAAACAAAACAAAAAAAGATGAAAAATATGAATAATAATAAAATGGCAATAACTACATACCTATCAATTACTTTAAATGTACATGGATTAAATGCTCCAATCAAAATATAGGGTGGCTGAATGGATAAGAAAACAAGACCCTTACATATGCTGCCTACAAGTGACTCACTTCTGATCAAAAGACACAGACAGACTGAAAGTAAAGGGATGGAAAAAGATGTTTCATGGAAATGGAATCAAAGAAATAAGCTGGTGTAGCAATGTTTATACCACACAAAAATAGACTTTAAAACCAAGGCTATCACAAGAGACAAAGAAAGGACCCAGTAATCTCACTTCTGGGTATTTATCCAAAGAAACCCAAAACACTGCTTCAAGGGAAAATGTGCATCCATATATTCATTGCAGCATTGTTTATAATGGTCAAGATGTGGAGGCAGCCTGGGTGTTTATTGATGGATGAATGGATACAGAGGAGGTGGTACATATATACAATGGAATATTGCTCAGCCAGGAAAAAGCATGGGATCTTGCCATCTGCAGCAACATGGATGGACCTGGAGGGGATTGTGCTAAGTGAAGTATGGCAGACAGAGAAAGACAGGTGCAATGTGATTTCACTTATACATGGAATCTAAAGAACATAACAAATAAACAAAACAGAGAAAAACTCATAGATACAGAGAACATATGATGGTCTCCAGAGGGGAGGGGAGTTGGAGGTAGATGAAAAAGGGGAAGGGGTTAAGAAGTACAAATTGATTGTTGCAAAGTAGTCATGAGGACATAGAGTATAGCATAAGTAATATAGTCAAGAGCATTGCAATAACTACATATGG
This sequence comes from Rhinolophus hipposideros, assembly GCF_964194185.1. NCBI lineage: Eukaryota > Metazoa > Chordata > Mammalia > Chiroptera > Rhinolophidae > Rhinolophus > Rhinolophus hipposideros. The sequence continues at coordinate 5,583,861 of NC_138066.1, read as the reverse complement.
TATCAGAATAACTATGTATTGGGGTGATAGATGTAAAGGAGTTTGGGGGACAGGATGAAAAAGGTGAAGGGATTAAAAAGTACAAATTTGTAGTTACAAAATAGTCATGGGGATGTAAAGTAAAGCATAGGGAATGTAGTCAATAATATGGTAATAACTATGTATAATGCCAAGTGGGTTCTAGACTAGTCAGGGGGATAACTTTTTAAATTATATACATTTCTAACCATTATGCTGCACCCCTGAAGTTAATATTAAATAATATTGAATGTCAACTGTAATTGAAAAATTTAAAAAGGTAGGGACATAGTGAAGGGGAATAAGGTTCACATTTTCAGGTATAAATTCAATAAGTCATGGGAATGCAATGTACAGCATAGGGAATATAGTCAATAATATTGTGATAGCATGGTACAGTGTCAGATGGTTGCTGGACTTATCATGGTGATCACTTCTTTAGGTATATAAATGCTGAATAACCATGACATACACCTGAAACTAATATAATATTGTATGTTAGCTATATTTTAATAAAAATGTTTTAAAAATTACTGAAAAAGAAAGAAAAAAACACACATCTGTGAAGTGCAATAAAAGCAAAAGGCAATAAAATGAGGTATGCCTGTAAAAAAAAAAAGTGGAGGATGTGGGTTGGGAAAGATTGGAGTGGGAGACTTTATGCTTTTTCGTAAAAGCATTTGTATAATTCGATTTTTATTATATGTGTAACTAAATTTTATAAATATCAAAGAAATACTTATAAATAATTTTGTAAAATGATATTTCTATTTAGATAATAAATTACAAAAGAGCCAACATAAATAACATCATTCCAGACTTGTGAGAATATATATTCCTTCTCACAAACACATAACAAAATGTTAACAATGGTCATCTTAGGGTTGTACTATTAAGGTTTATATTTTTGTTTGTCTTTTCATCTATGTATTTTAAATTTCTCATGAAAGCGTTTGTGCACAGCCTGTGGTAGAAGAAATAAAACATGTACATGTATCAGAGAATATGCCAATAGACCTGAAAAGGTACACATTTCTCAGCTTGTGAAATAATTGCTTAATTATTTGCTAAGGTCTTATTCTATGAAAATATCTTTCAAAGGTGAATTATCAGTGCAAAACATTCATTCATAGTAATTGCATATCAGAATATTAAAAGGAGACTCCCAACCTTAGATATCAAAAGCCAATAAAAATATAACAAATCCCAAGTATCATCACTCCTAAACCAACGTGCAGGGAACAGCAAAACACTCCAAATTTGGTTCTGCCCACATTAGCCAATTACTCAACTTGGGGGTATAAAAGAATTGACATGAAAGAAAGCAGTCAAGAAAATAGCTTTGCAAAAAATTGTGCAAGAGTGGTGGCAGTTATCTTTCCTTCTCTTCATTCCCCAAGTTGGAGAGGAGGCCACCTTGACTGAACCTTATGACAAGTAAAAACGCTTAAAGCCATGGGCATACCATTCTCTGACTTTGGAGACATAGAGTTTCATGTGTGACATGGGCCTGAGAAAATAGAGCTGATGGAAAAGAAGAGAGCTAAAAGCTTTGGGAGGCAGTTGCATTTCCACTGGTGGCATATGCAAAAACTACAGGTTTTCCTTGGGATTAGGTATGGATGCAATGGAAGGGAGCCACCCTAGCACCATCTTTCAAAGGGTTCCCGTTCAAGAGGACGTCTGGAGTGAAGAAGGAACAACAAAGAGTTGGACTATATGAAACTCAGCCTGCCTACCCTACTTGAGTCACAGAAACCAGCTGGGAGACTCCAGAGGAGGGTCTATGGACGACCCACAAACAATGCCACACCAGGAGAATCAGTCTATGGAATCACAGCCAGAGGGTACCAAACACACATCAGAATTGTGCCACCCAAGTCCTTTTCTGCCCTCACCTTACCTCTTCCTAGGTCAAATGCTGCAGGAGCCAAGAACTACTGCCAAGAAATGGGAGGTGGAGTGGAGCTTGGGCACAGTGAAGAGACTGACTATCCCTTGCCCTCTGTGTTCTGGGCTTTCAGTCTTGAGGCCAAGCTGAGTGAGGAGAAAAGTTTTAAACTTGAATGGAATTGGAGGTTTTAAAATAACTCCAAATTGGAGTTATGGGTTTATTAAGAGAGACCTGAGTTCTTTATTTTATGAGAGTGACAGAAAAAGCTATGTGAGAAGAGAACTAGGGGTAGATAAAGAACTTTTCCACAGAGTGAGTTTAATGAGAAGTGGTGGAAAAAGATAAGGTTGATTTCAGCCTATACTCTATTAAGTTCAGCTCATTCAATTGACAAAATTTTCTTGAGTTATTGTTGTTCATTTGTATTTCTTTTTCAGTAGGAAGCAGTTATTCTTTTCTTTCTTTCTTTCTCTTTCTTTCTTTCTTTCTTTCTTTCTTTCTTTCTTTCTTTCTTTCTTTCTTTCTTTCTTTCTTTCTTTCTTTCTTTCTTTCTTTCTTTCTTTCTTTCTTCCTTCCTTCCTTCCTTCCTTCCTTCCTTCCTTCCTTCCTTCCTTCCTTCCTTCCTTCCTTCCTTCCTTCCTTCCTTTTAAAGTTTATTGAGGTGACAATTGTTAGTAAGTTACATAGATTTCAGTTGTACAATTCTGTATTACATCATCTATGTATCACATTGTGTGTTCATCACCCAGAGTCAGTTTTTGTTCCATCACCATATGTTGGATTCCCTTTACCCTCATCTACACCCCCCCCCCTTACTCACTGGTAACCACTAAACTATTCTGTGTCTATGAGTTTTTGTTTCTTCATTTGTTTGTCTTGTTCCTTTGTTGCTTTCAGTTTTATATCCCACATATCAGTGAAATCATATGGTTCTTGACTTTGTCTTTAAAAAAATTAACTTGAGGGTAGTTTGTGTGCAGAAGAGACCATTCAGAAGTTTATTTAGTTTCCAAACTTAATATTAGATACATTACAGTTATGAAGTTCAAACCGTAGTTCTTTCCTATACTTTTAAATTCTGCTTATAAATTGTATTACTCTATTTATTCTCTTAGAAAATTTTAACAATTACTCTTAAAGTTCTTTTGATTAATGACTGGTCACAATTATAAACTTAAATAATTTAATTCCTTCAAATATATCAGATTGTATATTTAAATTTGATATATTTGATTTCCTTCTTAAGTGTTTTAATCAAGTTAACAAACCATTCCTTATAAATCTGATAAACAAACTTATAAATATAATGACTTTTGAATTTTTATTAAATGTTTCAATAAAGTACATAAACTTGGAAAGATTTAAAATTAAATTCACAAGTCTAAATTAAATATTCAATTCACATTTTAATTTGCAGTTATTGGGCTGCTACTCTAATAGGTCAAATTTTTGTAAACATAAGAAGGTCTTAAATACCAAATATTAAAATCACGGTGTTCTTTTTCTTCCACATTTAAATGCTGAATTCTAACTATTCTGGGAGTTATGAGATGCTTACCAGTAAGAAAGATATTTACCCTTTCAAGTAATGACATGAATTTTGAAAAGAGATTTCTGATGAGTGTAAGAGCAAGAGTTGAAAGCATTCAGGACAATTGTTTCTGCCAATTAAAAACACTATTATATTAGCCCATGTATGACGTGGGGTTGCTTTCTCAGCATGTCTGGGTTGCAAAAATAAAAATTTCAGCCAGGACACTGATTGCATTCTTGCCAGAACTTTGATGTGATGCATTATACCATATTGATAATTGTTACATCAAAGACTCTCTAAGTCAAAGGAGGATTTCACATGGTGCAAGGTCTCTAGATTCATGCCTCATACATTACCTAATTCTTTTTTTGCTACTCACAGACATCTGCAACTTGAACCTAGGTTGATTAACTCATTAGAGTTTCTATTCCCTTGGATCTTAAGTTATGTAGGTGTGTTTTCTGCCTCCTACTAAACACTTTTGAACTTGATGGAAGCCTGCAGTCTTTCATCATTCCACAATACTCTACTCATAGATATTAAAACGATAACCAACTGCATTTTGACTATCTCACAGAGCTAGAAGGCCATTCTACTAATCACATGTATAATGAAAACTCAAATTAAAAAACAAAACATAAAGGTTTGAAAGACTCTGCTATAACCAGTTTCATGTTTTTTTTTCCATTTAATAGTGATAGGAAGTGCATTGCAGAGATATTTCTACTTTGTAGATGAATACATTTGATTGTAAACAGGCTAGACAACTTATTCTAAAACATGTCCATAATAAGTAGCAGAATTAAGACCCAAACCCAGTTCTAATTATAACTGTACTATGTATTCTACTGTACCTCCCTACCTCTCCTTAAAAGTCCGGCAAAGGCAGACTAAAAGAATAAATGTTGAGAGAAGGTTTTCCAGGAACTCTTGAACTTCATAAAAACAATAGAAAAACAGCTTTAAAAAGGTGTGTGTGTTATTCTTGTTAAGTCTTTCCTACGAACTTTGATTCTTCAGAATCATGTAATGATGCTAAATCCTGTAGGGAAAAAAAAGCCTCGGTTAAAAGTCTTGTTGATTATCTACTTAAATTGGAGTCATTAAGAACTGGTAATTTCCATAGCCAGAAGCACTAGCATTTTTCTTTGCTATATATGAAACATTGTAGAAACTTTTGAAAGCAGAGTCACAAGAGGCTTCCACTAGAAATCCATCCCATGGCCCAATTTGGTGTTGACTGCCACTGTCCCTAGTGGGATGAAACAAAAAGCTGGAAAGTTAAGTGGGGTATCATAGATCTAATATTCAAGTCCCCTCACCCTTTTTTATTTTAAAGCAGTGGAACTGTTTCTTCACACTAGATCTTATGTAGGGAGGTCTAGTCTAAATGCAAGTTAGACCTCCCTTCTACTCTTAAACGTTTCAGTGCAGTAATGGTTCATGAAGGACAATTTAAATACCACTATCATGGAAAGGGCATGATGTTTTAAGCATAGAACTTCTCTGATAAAATCTATGGAGGATACTTCTCAGAAGATTTCTCTCCTTGCCCTGCGTAGGAAGGAATTTGAACACAATATCCTATAGAGGCAGACATCATTCTGACTGTATCTCCTTCATCCAACATTAGAAACAATGACATTACTGTCCCAGCCATACAGAAGCCATCACATGAGTGATGTTTCCCAGATGTAACACATCTCTACCGTGTTGTCTAAAGCAAATTTTTATTTCTCAGAGAACAATTAGTAAGTATGACTGCTAGAGTTAGGTCTCTGTGGGAGACAATTTCCCTCCCCTCTGTTTTTTCCCATCCAAATGTGGTATGTGCAGGTTAGGGGAGTTTATCAGAATAAAACTATTTCATGAAAGGATATTAGTCTAATTATCCTCTAATTATGCTTTTCTCACCAAACCTTCTTCATTGGCTATTGGGCACCAGTCAGAGAAATAATGAAAAAGGAGGCATGTCTCCCAGCCAAACTTGTCAGTTAACATTGGCCTTCTGGAGACCCATACTCTGTAATGCTTGAATGCTCAATCCACATGTAATTTAAATTATGGTTATTGATTGTTTCTGCTACCTCAGAATTATGGAAACAGACTTGGAAGTCATCAAGAAAAAAAAGGTAGAGACTATTATTATACTGCTTATACTATCCAATAGTTTGTGGTTTTCCTTGCACATAAACTTGGGAGTTGAAACCCAAGGCCAAGTGGGAATCATAGCCATAAAAAGCGGGGGGGGGGGGTATCCATTTTATTTGCTCAAACTATTTTGAAGAGCTTTGACTATATTATCCACTCCAAACCCAACCCCCCAAAAAATTTCAACCCCAAATCCCCTTAAAGATTAACAAGCTGACAAACCTTGCTAATGTCAAGGAGAGGAAAACAGCTCCCTGCTAGTTGCCGGAAATGGACTCCAGACTTCCTCTTTCTTCAGCTGAGGACACTATGTAACTGTTCAAAAATGTGAAGGTTTCTTAAAGCATGATGACTATTACAGGACTGAGACACAGGCTTCTCCTGGAGCCAGGTAGCAACATTCAGCCAATGAATCAGACCCCAGTCTGGCCTGATGTTCAACAAGGAGATGATTTATAATGGGATATAGGGGCAGCCGGCGGATACACCTCAGAGGTTGGATAATCCAGACCAGCTGGGCATAGATTGTGACACTTCTCTCCCCCTTCACATCATTTTCTCTCTGTAGAACATGGGGAGAGCAGGTCTTTGAGAGGGCAGCTTGGAGACATTCAGCATACAAAGATTCAGGCTTATCAAGAACTGGTTTTACTATATGTCTTTCTGAAATCAATGTTAGCCCAGAGGAAATATTCCAGCAGGAATTACACTCAATGGAATTCTGGACATGGTTAGACAGTCATAGCAGATAGAAAGATTAGTGTTTCCTTTCTGTGTTTTGTTTTGTTTTTGGTGGTGGGGGGATGTACACTGAAGGGCATCACTTACATTTATCTCAAAAGGTTTAGCTCTATAGTGTATAATATACTTTGGGCTATAATAATTCTACTATTTTCGGTTCTGTAGATATGTAAAAATACACTTAGTTACCATAAATATACATGATATTTACTAGCATAGCAATATATTTTGTAATATCATTACTTCAATAAACAATATGTTTCAATAGCATATAAATGTTATTCTAAAACATATGAGGTCTATAGATATAAATTATAATATGAAGGGCAATGTTTGCCAAATGGAAAAACACACACTATATATTCAGAAACATTTCTAGACCTATTTCTATAGGGAAAAATTATGAAATTGTATTTTGCTCTTATTCTCAGCTCTTTAAACGAAATTGAACCCATGAAACTGATTAAACATGGGTCAACCAATTGTAGCCTGTCATATCCACCATATTTCCTCATTCTTTATTCCCAGCTATCCTCCTTTATTTCCTCCACTCTCCTGTTTACTACCAACTATATGGCAGAAAACTTGCTTTCCTAAACTATACTACAATTTCCATCACCATTCTACTCTATACTTTGGGAAAATGCTCCCTAAACAGGTTTGTTGTGATTTTTATGATAAGTTACCAGGACCTAGTCAATATCTAACTTAGACTTTCATAATTACAACTTATATTGTAAGTTTCCTGAGGAGGGTGGGAAAGCTCATTATATAAAGGGACCTAGCTAGTAAATTCTTTTGCTGAGCTAACAAGGACCAGGCAGGGCTAAGACCTCTCTTCTACAATATTAAATGCTTGAGACATTGAAGAAATCCAAAAAGAGTTTTGAGAGAAAAATTTAGTAACCTCCAAATTCCTGGACAAAATGTTATTCATATGTGAAGATAACAGAAAAAGTTTCCAGATATGCAAATACTCAAAGTATGCCACCAGCATACCAATCCAGAAAAAGGTTACCTATAGCTGAACTCAAACGTAATAAGAAACTGTAACAATTTTTAAAAACTCAGACTCAGTAATGAGGAAGTAGAATAAAAGGCTAGAAATAAAACTTGAAATTATTTAAATATACAATTAAGTCAATAAATTTAAAACATAGTTGCAAAGCACTATAAAAATGCCATAGTAATTTTGAAAGATTAAAAGGCTTTTAAATGAGAAAAATAATAATAAACATCTTCTAAAATCTCATATTATACAAAAAATAGGAAATGGAAAAAGAGAAGGAATTTTCTTCTTTGAACTGAAGGAAACGAGTAGATACTATTTTCTATTTGAGGTTGATAATTAAAGAGCTCAAGGATGCAGTTTTAAAAAAATAAAATTAAACTGTTAATTGAATTCAAAACTGGATTTATAGCTTATAATTCCTTACTGCAAATAAAGAAATATTCATAGCCCATAATAACAAAAGAGAGGAAAAGAAAACCAGTGTACAAGCATATAAAAGAAAGAATAAAGCAAAATGGCATGTGGACAATAAATGTAAATTGGAAACGGTTAAACATAAAAGGATAAAGATCACCAGTTTGTATTATAAAACAGAAGTTAACTGTATTCTGTGTCAAAAGCATACTGAAAACAAAGGAACCTAGAAAAGTTTACATGCAAAGGATATGAAAACCTATCAGACAAATGCAGGCTAAAAGAAACCAGGTATCACAAGATTAATATCAGGAAACATAGAATTCAGAACATTAATAGTTAAAATATATGGAAAGAATTCCAGGCAAAAAAATAATATGTTTTTTCAGTATGGGTTTTCCAGTGGGCTCAGTTCGCAATGAAAATGACCAAATCAACACACAAGAGAAAATTGTATATCATGGTCAGCACGTTGAGAGGGATGTCACTCACACACCTAATACTTGCAGAACCATGGTGGTGCAGTGAGGAGAATTTGCAAAAAGGGAGACTGAACAGACAAGGAGATGTGGACTTCTTGCTCAAACTACATCTGTGAAAAATAACACACAAGGGAAAATGGAACCAGTGATAAGTAACTGCTCATCAAAAAGAATTATTTTATATTAGATATTTTATGCAAGTCACAAGGCATTGGGCATCTTTAAAATGGGAGAGAGAGAGAGAGAGAGAGAGAGAGAGAGAGAGAAACCCCTCAGAATTCTATCTGCATTAAAAATTGTCCTTCAAACATGAGGGTGAAATAAAGATGTGTCAGGTAAATAAAAACTAAGGGAATTCGTTATCTAACTACAAGATCTACTAAATTATGGGTTTTTTGGCTGAAGGGAAATGATACCAGATGCTAAATTGCATCACAGGATGATCAAAAAAGAGCACCAGATATAATAAGTATGTGGGAAAATAAAAGACAACTGACTATAATTACATTGAAGTAAAATATATGTCAATAGCACAAAGGAGATGGGAAGAAATGGAATTATACTGCCTTAAGGTTTTTACACAGTTTGTGAAGCGGTATAATATTAGTTTTAAGTAGGCTGTGATAAATTAAGAATAATTACAAAATAATGCTAGCAAAAACAATACAGAAGTATCATTAAAAAATAAAATGAAATATTAAAATATTCAATTGACCCCAAATAAGACAGGATGAAAGGAACATAGAAGCAAGCAAACAAACAACAAAAACAAACCAGATGGAACAAACAAAAAGAAAAAAAAACATTTATGAAGATTCAGATTAAACTCAATCATATCAATACCTACATTAAATGTAGATGGACAAAACAGTCCAATTAATAGGTAGAAATCATCAGTCTAGATAAAAAGCAAGACTCAACTAAATTCTGTTGACAAGAAATGCATTTAAAGTATTCAGGCACAGATAGATAGGTTAAATGAAAAGATGGAAAAAATATGTAACATGCAAAAAAAAATGTAACATTAAGCATGTACTAGCCATATTAATATCAAACTGGACTTCAGATAAAGATATTACTAGAGATATATAGGGACATTTTATCATGATAGAAGACATAAATAATCAGGTTGAACCTCTAATTCCAAATACATGTAAATCTAATAATGGAGTTTTAATGTGAATTATGTTTCAGTAAGTGTTAAAAATACATGAAAAAAACTAATAAAATTAAAAGAAAAATAGACAAATATGCAATTGCAGTTAGAACTTTTACTATCCCCTCCATCAGCAATGAATAAAATAACTAGACAAAAACTAAGCAAAGCTGAAGAAAATTGGAACAGTATTATCTACCAACTGTTTTAATTGACAATTTAAAAGTACTATATGCAACAACTGTTAAACACACACTCTTTTCAAATGCACATGAAGTGATTATGAAGAAAAGCCCTATGCTGGTCTATGAAACAAATCTCAATAAAATTGAGATTATAATCATACAAATAACATATTATGATCCAAGTGGAATTAAATTAGAATCAGCAATTATTAGATACCAAGAAAAGTATCAAAAAGCTAGAAATTAAACACATACTTTTATGTAATCCACCAGTCAAAGAAGAAACAATAAGAGAAATTAGAAAGTATTTTAAAGTAAATTGTATTACAAATATGATACATCAAAGTTTCTGGGATGCAGCTAAAGCAGTGTTCAAGGGAAATTTGTAGGTTGAAGTGCTTATATTGGAAGTGAAGTCCGGTTTAAAAACACGAAATCTAATTCCATCTTAAGTTATGAAAAGGAGAACAAATTATACCCTACATAAGTAGTAAGGATAAAATCATAAAGATAAAAAAACAGATTAAAAATAAAATAGAATAAAATTGTAGAGAAAATCAACAGTTAATACTTAGTTCTTAGAAAAGATTAAATAAAATTGATAAAGCCCTTAGGAAGACTAATCAAGAAAAAGAACAGAAGTCACAAATAACCTATATCAGGAATAGCAAAGGTGATGCCTTTAGAGATCCTAGTTATTACAAAGGATGTTATGGGGAAATTATGAACAACATTATCCCAATTAATATAATGACACATTGTATTAGTAAAAATAAAATAAACACATTCCTTTAAAATGCAATTCACCCAAGCTGACTCAGGAACAAAAAGGAGATCTAAATATCTTTAGCTCTATTAAAGATATTTAATTCACAATCAAATACCTTCCCTGCAAAAGAAATTCCAACAGTATCCAACATTTAAGGAAAAACTACTACCAATCTTACATGAATGCTTCAAAAATATGGAAGGAAGGACTGCTTCCCAATTTATTTTATGAGTCCAGCATAATGCAGATACTCGTGAACATGTGAAGCAACTGAAATTCTGATACCTACGGGTGAGGGTGTAAAATGTAAAATTAATTCAGAAAATGTGTTTGAAGTTTCTTTTAAAGTTAACCACACATTTACCCTGTGACCCAACAATTTGACTCCAAGATATTTACCCAAGAGATGTCAAAACATACCTCCACAAAGACTTTACCAGGTCAAGAAACTCTTCCCCCACCTGCTGTTATCGTTGGAGGCTGATGGTTCACAGCTGCTCCATCTCAAGAGAATTGTCCTCAGCTGATAGGTGTCACTTCATTCAATAAGTTACACCCCCACCCTCAGAAGGGGTCAGCTCGACTGATGACTGATACAAAATATAGAAGGCCAACCCCTTTCCTCAAGGGTAATCCAAGACTTGACCTGAGACCTCACCCTTACTCGGCTTCCTCTCTCTCTTATAGGTTTCTCCTGAGAGCACTTCTGAAATAAATTACCTCCCCTAGAATCCATGTATCAGGCTCTGCTTCCAGGGACCTTACCCTGAGATAAGAGGTGACAACTCTGAGAATTCCTTATAGTAGCTTTATTTGTATAAACCAAACACTGGGGGTCGGGGGGGTGGGGTGGGGTGAGGAGGCATCCACAAATGCCCATTTATGGTGCAACAGATAAACAAACTATGGTGTATCTTAGAAATGAACTGGGGTTTCTATAATTGAATTGCAATTGAATTGAATTTCATTCATCGAATTTAATACCACTCAGTCATCAAAAGGAATGAACTGCTGATACATGCAACAACTTGAATGGTTCTCAAAGGAAAAATAAATAAATAAATAAAACAAAACCACTGTGACAATTGGGAAATGCATTGATTTAATGTCCAAAGAGAAAAAGCTATGTGATCATCTGAATAGTTTCCACATCCATTAGTGATTAGAAATGCACTGGTAAAATAAGAAATGATACAAAATTCTTCTCTCTCTTTCCTTTCTGATGAATATTTACACATATGTTCATGTATATGTTCTCTATAGCCAGTAAGACCAACAAGTGGGCCCTAGAGCAAATTAAACCTGAAACACTACTGGAAGGAAAAACGACAAAATTGAAGCTGTCCTACTTTGGGCACATCATGAGAAGGAAGGGCTCTTTGGAAAAGACAATAATGTGAAAAATAGAAGGCAGCAGGAAAAGAGGAAGACAAAACATGAGATGCATTGACTCCATAAAAGAAGCCATAGGCATGAGTCTATATGAGCTGAGAAGGGCTATTGAGGGCAGGGCATGTGGACATCACTCAGAGTCGCCAGGAGTTGGAGCCAGTTCAATGGCACCTAACACACACATATATGTTCTATATCTGTTTTTGTGGTCTGGCTGAGTTTTCAACATTTTCTTGGTCGGTTTTCATAATGTTTGTTTTTATCACAAGTCTAATTGAGATTTAAGTTTTTAAATGGATGTTCTACGTTTTATTTTTGCAGAATATTTTCCATTTTATTTAGATTTTTTTCTTGAGCTATAATTGACATATAACATTATGTTAGTTTCAGGTGCACAGCACAATTATTCAATGTGTGTGTATATTGTAAAATGATCACCAAAGTAAGTCTAGTTAACATTCATCACCACACAGCTTTTTCCTCATGATGAGAATTTTAAAGATGGACTTCCTTCGCAACTTTCAAATACATAATTCCGTATTATTAGCTATAGTCACCATGCTGTGCATTACATCCTCAGGACTTATTTTATTTTGACCACCTTTATCATTTTGCTCATCCCCTAACTCCCACCTCTTCCTCTGGCAACCAAATCATACATAATCTTTGTATGTATGTTTCTTTTTTAGATTCTACATACTCGTATAAGTAAGATCATATGATATTTGTCTTTCTCTGAGTTATTTCACTTACCATAATATCAGGGTCCATCCATGTTGTCACAAATGGCAGGACTTCTTTTTTATGGCTGAATAATATTTCATTGCATATATATAATATATAATATATTTATATTTATATTCTACATCTTCTTTATTCATTTGTTGATGGACACTTAAGTTGTTTCTGTGTCTTGGCTATTGTAAATAATGTTGTAGTAAACATGCAGATATCTTTTTGAGTTAGTGTTTTCATTTTCCTTGGATAAATACACACGAGTGGAATAGCTGGATCATATATGGTAGTTCTATTTTGAATTTTTTTAGAAAACTCCATACTGTTTTCCATAGTGGCTGTACCAATCTGCAATCCCACCAACAGTGTGCAAGGGTTCCCTTTTCTCCACATCCTCCCAATACTTGTTTCTTGTCGTTTTTGGTAAGAGCCATTCTAACAGGTGTGAGGTGATATCTCTTTGTGGTTTTGATTTGCATTTCCTTGATGGCTAATGATGTTGAGCAGTTTTCACGTACCTGTTTGCCATCTATGTGTCTGTCTTCTTTGCAAAAATGTCTACTGCTATACCTTGCCCATTTTTCAACGGGATTTTTTTTGCTATTTAGTTGTATGGGTTTTTAAATATATTTTAGATATTAACCTCTTTTCTCTCATTCCGTGGGTTCCCTTTTCATTTTGTTGTTGGTTTTCTTTGCTTTGCAGAAGCTTTTTAGTTCAATTTAGTCCCACTTGTTTATTTTTGCTTTTGATGATACTACTTTTGGTGTCAAATCTAAAAATTTATCTACAAGACTAATGTCAAGGATTTTATCTCTTATGTATTCTTATAGGATTTTATGGTTTCAGGTCTCATGTTTAAGTCTCTATTTTGGGTTGATTGCTGTGTTGGTATAAGTTAGTGGTCCAATTTCATTTTTTTGAAAGTGACTGTCCAGTTTTCCCAGTACCATTTATTAAATAGCCTGCCTTTTCCCCATTGTATATGTATCTTGGCTCCTTTGTTATAAGTTAATTGACCATATATGTGTAGGTTTATTTTGGGGCTCTCTGTTCTGTCCCCTTCATCTATGTGTCTGTTTGTATGCCAATAGGTTTTAATATTTAAAATTTTCTCTATGTTTTTTCTGTGGTTACTTCTGCTTTCTTACTAGTAATTTTATTTCTCATTTTTTTCTTTTTGATTAAAATAAGCAGAGATTTATCTATTTTATGTTTCTTAAACAACCAGACCTTAAATTATTGATTCTATTATTTCCCTTTTTTTCCTAATTATTTTTCTGGTTTATATTTATTAATTTTTGTACCACATTTTGTGGTTAATTTCATTGCCCATTTTCCATCTTATTGAATTCATCATTTAATTTAGTTTTTATTATTTGAAATAAAAGCATTTAATCTATAATTTTCTTCTGACTACTTCTGATGTTTTATGTGTAATGTTCTGAATTTTTATGTGTAATGAGGTTTTATGTGTGATGTCCTTAGTTTTGTTTTCATTTAGATGTTCTGTAATTGAAATTTTTATTATCCTCTGAACAATATTTATAGGACAATGTTAGATTCTTCTACCCCCATTTTTCAGTATTTAGGATTTTGTTGCTGTTGTTTTAAATTTTGTCAACTTCTAGTGGGATTATTTTTTCATTGTAACTACATAAAATAACCTTTTTCTTTTTTTTCTTTTAGAAAAAAAATGAAGTTGTTTTTTCCATTTTTTTGTATTGCAGATAATGATCAACTTTCAAAATTCTCCCTTGGGTTTTGTAAAGAATATATATTCTCTGTTGGTTAAATGGTTTGACATATTTAGTAAATCAACCTTATTTCTTTTATTATCCAATTATGCATGTTATGTCTACTTGACCAAATGTGGTGTGTTAAAATCATCAACATTCATATTTTTGTTAATGTTGTCTACACTTGCAAGAGTTTTTACTTTATGTATTGTGAAGACATTTCATTTGATGGATAAATATGCATGCAATTATATCTTTATTGAGGTTGATAATTATTATCAAATCAAAATTAATTATTTCCCGTCTAATGCATTTTGCCCTGCATTTTGTGTTATTGAACGGTAGTGTTGTCAGTTTCTCTCTCTCTCTCTTTCTTTTTTCTGTTTTGTGATCCATTCCAGGATACTACATTGCATTTAGTTGTTATATCTCCTTGGTCTCCTCCATTCTATGACAGTTTCTTAATCTTTCCTTGTTTTTCATGCCAGCACTTTTGGAGGTTAATAACTACTGTTCGTTATTCTGTAGAATATCCCTCTATTTAAGTTTGTCTCATGATTAACATAGGGTTATAGATTTTGAGGGGGAAATGTTACAGAGGAAGTACCTTCTCATCATAGGCTGTCAGGAAGTACATAGTATCAATATGACTTATAACTGGTGATATTAACCTTGATCACTCAAGAAGGTGTCTGCCAGGTTTCTCCATTATAAAATTATTATTTTCCTTTTCTGTAACCTATTCATTAGAAGCAGTTACTAAGTCCAGCTGAAATTCAAGGGGAAAGGTAATGAAGTACCACCTCCTCCTGGAAGGCAGAGTACCAAAGAATTTGTGGACATATGTTAAAACCACCACAGTAATTAATAAATATAATGGGAAGAGTGTTGAGGCTACACAAGTATCCTATTTAAAATATCCTTAATGTGTCACCCACTCGTTTTATCATTCATTAATTGATCTTACCTGTAGCAATTATTACTGTGGTATGCTAATGGTGATATTTTAAGTTTCTCATTCCTTCTACATTTATTAATTGGACAAAAAATTATTTGTTCCTCTCCTCCAATTCCTTATTTATTCAATCTATTTATATCAGTGTGGACATGTAGATATTCATTTTGTTGTTTGGGTTATAATCCAATGCTAAATGTTACCGTTATTTATTTCATTGATCTATTTATTCCAGGTTGGCCATTGAGATCTATTTTGGGGTACTTCTGCGTCCTTTTGACATGCCCCTATTTTTTTTTAACACTTTATTGCCTTTTGGCACTAGAAGACTCTCCAGGCTCATCTTGTGTTTTCCTGCCCTGGTCTTAGAATCTGTCACTTCTCTAGACAGCCTTGGTTCCTTTTATCAGAGTACAGTACTTAAAAACTGTTATAGACTGAATATTTGTATACTCCCAAATTCATATGTTAAACCCGAAACCCAATGTGATGATATATGAATATGGGTCTTTGAGAGGTGATTATGTCATGAGAGGGGAGCCCTTACAAAAGAAACTCTAGGGAGCTCCATTGTCCCTTCTGCCATGTGAGGACACAGCAAAAGGATAGTCATCTATGAACGAGGAAGTGGGTCTTCTACCAGACATCTAATCTGTTGACACCTTGATCTTGAACTTTCCAGCCTCAACAATTGTGAGAAATAACTTTTGTTGTTTGAAAGCCACCCAGTCTATAGTATTCTGTTATAGCAGCATAAACAGACTAAGACAGCAACCAAAATCTGAGTGCTAGGTTTACTCATTGCCACTAGGATGTCACTTTTAGGAAACACTCAGCATAGAGAACAAAAAATATATGTGAACTAAGTGCTCTGACCCATGTATACAAACAAACACCGATGCATATAAATATTTCTATAAATCTGTATCTACTTGTACATATATTAATAATCATGAGTTCATACTGGCATCTCTGACTTTTATCCAGCACCCAAAGCTTCATTCTAGCCTTTACTCCTTGATTTTTCCTAACTTCTTTCTCTAAGTGAGAAACGTGACTCCCTTATATACCCTTTGCTTACGTGTTTGTTCAACCATAACATACATATAGTTTCAGACTTGCTAACCCTTATCCATGGGAGAAGCAAATTCCTCAGTATTTATGTACAGTTCATTTTGTCTTCAGCCTACATAACCAATCAAAACTGTTCTCCAATGTACTAAGACCATGTCCTTTTCTTCCCTATTGTGTTTGTGTTTTCATGGGTGTCTAAGCCATTTATAAAATTTTGTAGTTTTTCTCATTCTGTTATGGAGTTTTAGAGATTGAAAAGAAGTCTGATACTAGCCTGATTTTTGTTTCTTTGGGTTTAGATTTCTTGTTTTCCCCCTGCATGGATATATTTGTAGTAATTTCCTTGGAACTCTAAAATATCATTAAGGTAAGTGTGGATCTTTGCCGTTACTTAAAACGTACATGATGTTTAATAAACACATTAAGTCTACTGACTCAGGTCTTTTTTGATTCAGGGAAATGTGTACTTTTTCATCTGAAGCTAAAATGAAAATTCTCTATGAGCAAAGGCATGTCTGCCTGGGCAGGCTCTGGGACGAGGAAGGTTGTTTCCTCTTGGGAGACAAATATAAAGACCAGGAGAGAAGTACACTTTGCCTCTAGCCCCAGCAGGTGAACTTTTATTTTTCCTCTTTACATTTTATTGTGGTAAGAACACTTACCATAAGATCTACCCTCTTCACAGATTCTGAAATGTACAATACAGTATTGTTATTTATAGGCACAATGTCGTACAGCAGGTATCTGGTACTCATTCATCTTTCATAACTGAAATTTTATGCACATTGATTAGCAACTCCCTGCGTTTTCCTCCCCCAGCCTCTGGCATCCACAATTTTATCTTTGCTTCCATTTAAGACAATCTTTGCTCTATTTTAGATTCCTCATATAAATATAGTTATTGTAGTATTTGTTCTTCTGTGATTGGCTTATTTCAGTTAGCTTAATGTCCTCCAGGTTCATCCATCTTATCACATATTGCAGGATTTCCTTTTTTTTTTTTTAAGGCTGAGTGTGTGTGTGTGTGTGTGTGTGTGTGTGTGTGTGTGTGTACATATCTCATTTTTTCCCCATTCGTCAATGGACATTTAAGTTGTTTCCACATTTTGACGACTGTGAATTGTGCTGCAATGAACATGGGAGAGCAAGTATCACTTTAAGATCCTGATTTCAATTCTTTTGGATAAATACTCAGAAGTGGGATTGATGGATCATATGGTAGTTCTATTTTTCATTTTTTGAGAAACTACCGTACTGTTTCCCATAGTGGCTCTCCCATTTTACATCCCCGCCAATGCAAGGGTTTCAATTATTCTGCAACCTCGCTACATCATCAGGAAAATACAAATCAAAAACACAGTGAGATATCTCCTCAAAAGGTTTTCCAGTGGTCCCTTAACAGTTTCTCCTGAAACTCCGATTAATGCCAGGAAGCTAAATCCGCCACTACTGACATCATCAAGGCTGAATGTACACAAACTGAAGCTGATAACTACAGCTAAAATTAGGGTGGCTGTGAAAAAGCCATTACTCACATTAGACAGGGCAGTAAGTGGCCCTCAATCTGACGACTTCATGGAAAACTGACTGGTATTTTGGTTTCATTACAACAGATGATTGAATGTTAGTATCAAGCTCTGGTTGGAAATTGTTGGAAAGGCATGTACGTCCACTCCCAGGCAGACACTGTGGAGACAGGGCAATTTGGAGTATTGGCCAGGAGGGCTGTGTGTGCAAGGGTGAGCTTGTGTGTAGACCCTTCGGCACTGCCAAGCTCCACGAGCATTCTGAGTCACCCTTACACATTTCTGCAGGCTGTGTTCACCTATCGGCTCCCAAAACACTGGTCCTATCCCAAGAACTCAGGCACTAATGTGGATCCTAGCTTGAAAAGAAGAGTGATGCTGGCAGAAGATTATGATGGAGGCTGCTGATTTCTATTCATTTATACTCCCCAGGGTCATTCTGGAGTGGAAGTGAGTTAGAGTTTTCATTATGTCCATCATGTACTATTTGCTCCCCAGCTTCAAGACAGATAGGTCATTCTTAAGTGTGGGGGAACTCAGAGTATCAGAATAGAAGGTTCCAGAATCAAAGCACATCTGAACAAGTTTATTGCATTTGTCTATGACTCTGGTATATGTCCCAGGAGGAAACTGTCTTGTTATCAGAAAGTCTGGATTTGGGTTCTGGATCTTTTCTATGGGGTCAGGGCAGATCCTTTGGTTTCTTCAACTACAGAATTGGGACAGTAATCCTGGTCCTATGCAGTACAGGGTTGTCTAGAGGCTCACGCAGTAGATAGAACGTGAGCATGTGTGGAACACTGATGGTGCCAATTCAGCCATTCACTGCTGTGTGACAGGATGATGCAAAGTGAAGAAGACAGCCTCTGGACTCTGGTCACTAGGATGACAATCCCAGCATTGGCCCTCAGCAGGTAGGAACTTGGAAGGTTGCTTAATCCCTGTGCCTCAGTTTCCCAAGAAAGTGATGGTACCAGTCCATGCCCTAACGTTGTGTTGCAAATATAAGTAATATATGTAAATCATAATATATGTAGAATATATTGTAATTACACATGTCCTATTGACTTGGAGCTCTTATCCAGCCCTATACTGTTTCTGTATTGATTGATAACCTGAGCTTTTGGAAAGGTCTCATTCCTGGGTCTTTCCAGACTAATTGGAAGAAAGTCACAGAACCACCCTCCGCCCTCCACCCCACCCCATAAAATGCTGATTTCCATGGACTCCACCTTGTTTTCCACAGCTTGTTTGTAATCACAAATAGTGGTGTTTCAAAACTACAAGGGATATTGAAGCTCCTCCCATCCAAATCCATCCTTTTGTAGAGAAGGAAATTGAATCAGAAAGTTCAGACAACTTGACATAGAACTAAGCTGATGCTGGAGCCAGGCCTTCTCACCCCGAGGCCAGTGTTCTTTTCACTAAACTTGACATGTTTCAATGCTGTTCACAGGATTATCATACACCTCAATCTAAAAAAGACTGGCCTGAACCCCCTTTCTCATGACTTATGGAAAGCCCCTAAGGTTTCTGAGAATTCACCCAGAACTTCCATTCTCATTTCCTCATGCGTTGGCTTCATCTATGAATGGGCTTCCTGACTTGCATTCTGCTGACGTTTCATGCTGTGCTGACTTTTTTAGTTTTACTTCAGTTTCAAATTCAGTTTTCTTTCAGCCTCCAATTCAGGTTTCAAGTTCAAAAGTGAGATCACAGTTGCTGCATTTTCTCTTGCTCTGATTTCTTTTTTTGTCCTTCTGCCTTACTCTTCTATTCCCATCCTCTTTCCCCTCGTTCATTCCATCAAATTACTCCCACTCTGTGTTTTTATGTGGCCATCTTTTAAAGAAGGTTGGGTTTAACAGGCATTGATTAAGAAAAGCAAATCAAAACCCAAACCAAATTCTTCCCATTTTCTCATGCAGGGCAATTCAACTCTCAAACTCAGCTCTTGGTCACCTCCTTTTGCCACGAAATCTTAGAATTTATCCCTTGTAAGGATGAAGTTTGTAGACCAGGAAATCCTCCTCATTGTGTTGTGCAAAATGGCTTCTGCGACCCCGTAATCACAAATATCTTCTTAGCAGTTCCAACTGGAAGTTTCTTAATAGTTCTGGCAGGAAAGCTCTAGGAAAAGCCTCTCATTGTCCTGACCTGGGACAAATGTTCCCAGAGGTGGGGTTCACTCTACCCAGACACACTCAAGGTCATCTACAGCCTATCCCCAGTTTACCTTGAATTTTGGATTCAGATCTCCTTCTGCCCCCTTTATAAAGTCACACTTTAGGACAGATAGTCTAGCTGCCGTCCCACAAATGCACTTTGTATGATCCTGCATCTGAGTCATTACACAAGCTGTTGCAGTGTCAGAGTGCCTGCCTTCTGTCTCCTATAAAAGCCCTACTATCCTGCAAGGCACTATCTAACCTGATCCCTTTTGTAAAATCTCCCATGACCACCTACTTTCCACTATCCAGGCCAAGACACCCCCGCAATAAAAGACAGATTCACAGCAGAAAAACAAACAGAAGTTTAATAGCATGTATACCTCCTGTATACATGGGAGAGACTCAGGAAAACTGAGTAATTCCCCCCAAATGACCCAAGCCATCACCTTAAATACCAGTTCCAGCTAAGGATAGGAGAAAGATGTTGGGAGTCAGTTACGGGAGGTGACCAGGAAAAGCATAGGAAATAAGGGTCAGGTTGTTATGCAGATTTAAGTCTGTGTGTTCTCTATTGATAAGAATTTCTAGAAATTCAGTCACCCTCCTCTTCCCAGTACAGAGAAGGGTAAACCCTTACAAATGGAGATTTCCTTAATAAATGTAAATTTCCCTCTCAACATGATGTAGGATTTGCTGGCAATTACTGGGTGTGACCTGGGATTGGTGTCTTGTGAAGCCAAAAAACGGACACATGGACCAGGGAAAGGCAAGGAGTTGTAAAGGAAGATATTTTATTAAAAGCAGAAGAGGTTACAGCTCCCGAGCGGGAGGGGGTACCTGAACCTGGGAAGCCCACTAGCTAAGGCAAAAAGCTTGTGTTTAGGTACCTTTATTTCTCCCTGGCAGGGGGAATGCTGGAGTGCTGGTGCTTACTGCTAAGGTGTTTATTAAATTGTTCTGTTGTTTAGCCTGGGGGAGGCTTTTCGAAATGTCCTTCGAAATGTCTTTGTTACCTTGGGGCATGATTGATGTTTCTGTTTTGTGAAGAGCGCGTTATTTTGAAAACTTAAGAAAAATGGCCAGTGTTTTGTTTTTGGTCAGTGTTTCATTTTTGCTCAGTCCACCAGGGAATTTCTGACTGCCTGATGTCATACTAACTAACCTGTCTCAAAAAGGACAACTTCTGGTCTATTTTAAGAGCTCTTGTGTTTGCAGCCTCTAAAAAAAAATCATCCCCAAATAATCCTTATGCCAATGAAACATATTTTCGGGTGGCATATTCTATTTTCCCTTCAGAGTTCTTAACCTGTAGGGTCTGATGCTATGTCTAAGTAGACAATTTCAGAAGTGAATTGAATTGTAGGACATCCAGCAGAATTGATCACACATTCGGTGACCAAAAGTGGTGTGTGGAAAGTAGAAGGAAAAACAAAGTTTCCCTTTATTGGTGTACAGAAGTTTTTCTTTTCAGCACCAATATATAAAATTACTTTAGAAACACACCCACTCTGAGAAAAACATGGAGTGCCCTTATATCATGGGCATTCCTCTTTAAGGAGCTGTTTTGCACTTTGTTTTCAGGAAAATATAAATAAGCACCTACCTCTCACAGTGTTCATAGCCACCTCAGAAAAATGAATGGAAAAGGCAGATTGAATACCAGTCTCTCTCCTATTTGGAAGAACAGAAATAAAGTCTGTTCTTTCTAGGGGAATCAATCAATCTTTAGAAAAACATTTGTTCATTCATTTACTTTCCTATGGGGTAGGATAGTGACAAATTCTGCTAAGAAAACAAGAAACAAAGTATAATGGAAAATAGTACTGGTTTAGGAATTTGCATGCAAGGTAATTTTAAATTACAGTTTATTAAGCGTAACTTATGAATAAATTTCCAAGAAACGGGCTACACACAAAGGTGTAACAAATATTTCCAACATTTCATTTTGCAGCTCCATTTACTTGAAATGATGAGATGCAAAAAGATATTGTATACCATATTTCCTTTTCATGAATATGCTTACACACTATGAGAGCAAATGGGATCATTCCCTTTGGACAGTGGGGAGAAAAGTAAAGAAACATGCAGAGTCGATTTCAAACCGAAATCTACGTTCTGTTTTGTTCAGTAGTCAAATGAATTTCATATTATCTTGTCCAAAGGTATGACTCCAACGGAAGTGTCAGGGGATGTCATTACATTGTCACCTCATCTGACAATCGTATTAGTAAACATTGGAAGCTCCATAGGTCATCATTTTCTCTGGCAAACACTGATGAGTTTATTAAAACATACACAGTATCACTTTGTGAAGCCTGATTGTTCATGTCCGTTTACAGATGCACAGTGATTGATGGGCTGAAATGCCTCCCCGGTCAGAGCACACAGTGGCCCTAAATCAGAATTACGTAGCAGAAATAGCAAGCCAGTCTCAAGGTTGGAGCAGAATGTACTTCTTTTATTTTATGAATTCAGATATCTGAGGGCTGCTGATAAAGTCTACACACTCATATTTTTCTCACAAATGGTTCTCCTGAAAAAGCTTAAGAACAGCAAATAGACAAAAATTTTCTTTCGATATGGTGTAGAATGTGCAGTAATCTACAAATCAGTCCACCCAAAGCATACTACCCCTGCAGCTTTTGACAAGCAAGATTACTTAGATGCTCAGTCTCTGTTTTCTTATCTGTAAAATGGGGATTCATCTATTTACGTATGTATTCACTCATGGACATCCTGCTTCCCAGACTAGAAGCTTCTAGAGAGTAAGAACTCTATCATCTAAGTCTTCTATCCCTGGCCCGGTTCTTTCTCCCTGGCGACCTGACCACCCTCCCATTGCTACAGATGTGCTTCCCCCAACATTCTCACAAGCTGCCATACAAGGTTACCATACAGGCTACCATCTCTGATTTTCTCATACATGCCACTCTATTAGCAGCCCATTTGTATCCTTGCTAGTAAAGGTAACAGTCAGCAGCATTATGCATTCTATTATCTTAGAAACCTGTCCTCATCGGCCTTGTGATTTGTCCACGGTCATTAACTGAGGTCCCCTTACCCATGCAAAGTGTCTTCTGCCTTACTCAGGCTAGCTGTCATTCAAACCCACATTGAATAACATAGAGGCCCTATGTCAGAGGCCATAAGCACCGGCTACTCAGGGAGACAGGTGCAGTCATTGAGTTTAGGAGCATTCAAGCTGGGGACTGGAAACTCTACTTGAGGAGCAAGATGGAGCCCACGTCACACGAAATGGCTGGTTTAAGAGATGTCAGGGCAGAGGAATAAGCAGAAAGAGAATGCCAGGGCATGGAAGCCAATGGTAAGAGTGAAAGATGCTGCCAATTGGAAAAGAAGTCACAGTACTCAGAGCTGATGAAAATGATAATGATACTAAATTTAGTGCACTCTTAGCATGTGTCAGGCACTGAGCTAAGTGCTTTTCATGAGCTATCACATTTAATCCTCAAAACATGTCCAAGGGGATATGATTATTCCCAGTTTAGAGATAAAAACACTGTGGTTCCATAGTTTAAAAATCTGACCACAGAAACACACACATAGCCAGTGAGTGGCAGAACCAAGATTCAGACTCAAGCCATCAAATGGCAGACCTCAAGTCCTTAACCACCACTCTGCAGCCAAAGTCAACAGGAGTGGCCGGAAGAGAAAAACAGAATCTTGCTGCTATCGTGCTCATGTTGTAAACTTACATTCTACGTTTACTTCATCTATTTAAAAAATATAATTTTTGTTTATACCTTTTTTCCCCCAAGGAGTAGGGTATGAGGTATCAGGATGCTTTGGACTACAAATAACAAACACCAAACAGAAGTATTTTAGTAATAAGGGCTTTATTCTCTCATATATCGATATGTCTAGCGACAGGGCAGTCTGTGGCATTTTAATTCAGTGGTACAGCCGTGTCCTCTGTGCTTCCCATCTTTCCACCCGCCATCTTAGCTTATTGGGCCAGTCATTCCTCATGATCACAAGATGGGTGCAGCACCTCCAGGCACCAAATACACACTAAAGATATTTGTTGAAAAAATAGAGTATTTCTCCCATATGACTCCATTTAGTAGAGAAGAAAACATTTACCAGACGCTTTTTGGAGATTTCCCCTTGAGCTCTATGCCTAAATCAGTCACTGGCGAAGAGGATGGAATTGCTGTGGGTAGTTTAGATGGATGGTGATTCACTTCCGGGTTGAGGAGGGCTTACCCTCCTTGACCACATGGGAAAGCAAAGTCCAGAACATAACTGGGGAGGAAGAAGATGTGTGTACATGGGGAGGTGAGGGTTAGGGAAGAATGCTATTGGGGAAGCATAAACGAGTGACTGCCATGCTGGGGGCGGGGGGAAGTAGAAAGCTGGATTTCCATGACTTCTTCCTCTTTTATCATGAGATTAATTACGGAAATCAGGAATACACATACATCAGGAATAAAGAACGTTAAAGAATCACAGTGGGAATTATATACACAATACAAATGATCTCCACTCTGGTTGTTTAGTGGATAGATCTATATGGTTGTGAATCCCTGTGGACCCTTTAAAAACAAGGTCATGTTCAAACCTCCCTGCCCCAGGTTGCAGTCTTACTCTCAAAGAAGAGTCTCCTTGTAGGGTATTTTCACTAAACTGCTGCTGGAATACACAAAAAAATTAATAAAACAATAATGCCACCCCTCAATCACATGCCAATCACAATCGCCTTCACCTCCAGTCACATTTTCATCTTGATGAGACTATCAAGCAGCTCAAGCTTGTTTTATTCCTAATTTGCCACACACCATAGGTCTACTGTTATATGTCATAATGATTTGTACTCAAATAGCACTTCTCTGTATAAGAGCTACTGGAAAAATTAGTAACACGGTGACTTTTAAGCATCTCAGATGTATTCCGTTTACAGAATCGATCCAAGGAGAGCTTTTTAGTTTCCACTTGAACTGCATGAAAATATGTAATCAACTGGGCCCCCTGTTTGGTGGAAGGCTGAAAACCAAAACTAAATGATCCCATGGAAATTTGTTTTAGGAAAAGAGGTATTTCTGCCCATGAGAGGAATTCTTCAAGTTAGCAGAACGTTAAGCTGATGTTAACGAAAACAAAGACGTACATCCACCTACTGTCTTTCTCTGTGCTTAATGCTAACCACACACTCCTCACTCAGGAAGACCGGCCTAGTTAGCAGCCCTTTACTGCGAAGCACTCAGTGTCACACCCACCTCCCATTCATGAACCCTAGTCATCCCCTCCCACTCCTTTAGGTAGAAGTCCTATAAGATTCCAGTGAGGCAGGAATGACCTCAAGTTCAAGATCTCCATTTTAATGTTTCACATCTCTCTGTGAGCTGTAAGATGAGTGTGAACATTCAATACGGCAGACATGGAACGGAGCCATAGAGCAGTTAACAAAGTTGCCCTTTATACACAACCTGTAAACCAATTGGGACACAAATGCTTCATATTCTTAACTCTTCCTACTGTACCATTCTGCTTCTCATATTTCAGGACAAAAAGTTTTGGGGAGAGAAAAAGGCTGAGAGTAAACAAAAAGTTCAAAATGTATCCCTCTCGCCTAGCTTCCTTAAGGCCCTGCAGAAATACAATAAAGATCAATGCAAACCAAGCTATTAGCAGCATCAGTTGTCATACTGCTTGTGAAAGCCTACATTCATTACATTTGTTGCCATTTTGAACCTCACATTCCCACAATGCAAACATGTAATTGTTATCTTACAGAATCCCTGATTCCTAATTGAAAGCTGTTCTGTAAACATAAGGAGTCTTTGCTAACCAAACTTCCTCCTGGTACCCAAGCCAGTAAATGGTCATAGTGAATCATAAGCTGTTTCTTACAGGCTAGACACTCAAAAGGCCCTTTTCTGAAAGCAGGGACACTGAAATTGATGAAGTCCTCTATACAGATTTTGTTCCTTTCACTAGCAGTGGAAAGACTACGATGAAAGAGTAAACACTCATTACTGAGTATCTGTGATGTGTCAGGTACTTTGTTTGGGCACTTTTACCTGCCATATCCTTTACATCTCACAATGACCAATGTTTGTGGAAGCAAGTGAGCCCAGAGAAAATAAATGGTTTGCTCACGTTCATTCAGAAAGTGGCAGAACTGTGTGATGCAAAGCCAAGCTTTGTCCCTCAGGTCTCATGTTTTCCATCTAATAGGGGACAATCTCATGAAATAAAAATGTATTTATGTAGAACAACTATGTGGACAACTCCATATGATAAAACTTGAGCCACGCTTTTTGAGCTGGACAGGATTCAGATAAGAAGGGAAGCAGAGAAGCCATCGGCATTGGGAGAGGAGCAGTGGGTTGTATATGTCACCAGAGTAGGTTATAGGCCAGTAATAACATCTGCCCAGGCAAAGCTTTGCTTCAGAAGCCCTGCCTCTGCAAGCTTGAAACTCTGGATTCCAAGACAATTCTTTGGGTTTTTCCCTTTGTCCACAGAGCTGAAGAGTACAGCACAGATATGACCAATTTACCCATTCAGCTACTAGTGAACGGTTTCTGCATGCCGGGCTCAGTATTAGGCACTGGGGATCTAGCAGAGAACAAGACTCATGCGTTTCTTGCCTTATGGAAATTACATTCTAGAGCGGCAACAAGTAAGCAGTGATTAATTGCTTAATCAAGACAATTGTGATGTGGAAGCAATAGATAGGAGAATGAGTTAGAGAGTAAGTGGGAGAGGGTGGAAGGCCTCTCTGAGCAGGTGACTTATGAGACCTGAAAAGCTAAAGACAGCCGGTCCTGCAAAGACTCAGAGAAAGAGTGTTCCCAGCCTAAGGAACAACCAGTCCACGAGAGCCCATGAGGCCTTCATAGATGGAGACACATGGAAAGAACATTAAAAAAAGCAAACAAACTTGGGAACCTGGAGTCCAAAGAGTAGGGAAGATGCAGTGTGAGATGAGAGGGAGGCAGGAGCCAGAACTGTGAGCCCATTTCAGGTCGTGCGAAGGAGTCTGGGTTTTTTTTCAGTCAAACTAGAAGCAGGAAGGTGACGTGATCTGATTTACATGTTTAGGAAGATCCCTCTGGCTGCTGGAAAATAAGCTGGGAGGCAGGGTGGAACATGAAAAGATATACAGGAGCAACATGATCACTTGTGGAGAAGAAAAATCCCTTAGAATAACCTGAGCAGTGTAATAATCACACTTTTGATTCCATCTTATTTTCCCTTTTCAAAATAATCACTGGCTTGTGAATATATTTCCTATGTTATAATAATGGTAGCAAATATATATATATATTCGGCTTCCTAATCTGCTTTCCAAAAAGTTATTATGACCATGTCTTTATCTTATTAAATATTTTAACCATATAATTTTTGATAGTTGTATATTTTAACATATTGACGTATTTTGCAATATAAACTTTCACTATTATAGAATGATTCACTGAACAACCTTAAAAACAAAACTTGGTGAATATATTTGATATTTTCTTAAGGAAATTCTCAGAAGTGGAATTTCTGATTCAAAGATAAAAATTGTAAAACTTTTGCTCTGCATTGCTATATCATACTCCAAAAGTTATTTACTCACACTTTTTCTAACTCTTGCCAACATAGAAAATTATTAAATAAAAAAAATAAAATCTTGGCCATTTTTATAGCTATAATATCCTATTAGTTGGTACAAAAGTAATTGCCGTTTTTGCAATTACTTTTAACCTTTTAACTGCAATTACTTTTGTATCAACCTAATAAGTTTCCTTAAACACAAAACTGATAAAAAATAAAGCCTATTAATTGATTTTTAAAATACTTGTGCTGTTTAATTCATATTTTTTCTAATTGAGGTGTTTTGTTTTCCTAATTTTCTTAGGCATATTTTGCATTAGAAAAAAAAAAAGGCGGTACAAAACTAAAGTCAGATGAAATCAGAACTTTTTAAAATACCAACTTGCTGAAATTGGCACCAAGCCCAAGCATCGACCTTGAGTTGGATACAGTCCTCAGAGCATCATCCTTGTGAATGGATCTGTTTATTCTATGAAGCTTCCACAGAGATGTGTTTGTTTTAGGGTGAATAAAAGGAAATAAACCCCCCCCCCATACACACACACATGCACAAAACCTAAACGAGTTGACCAGAGTTCACTCATTTGTTTTCTATCAAACTTGTGTTTCCATTTTCCTTGTAGACAAAGAAGTCCAGGCCAATTCAACATTTGCTGACCACTTACAATATTCCAGGCCCAGTGCTGTGCCCATGGAATTCAAAGATAATTTAAAAACTATCTGTACCCTTTTTGTGAATTTTACGTAGGAGATAACCAAGCTAACACAGTTGCATTCAGTGTGATAGGACATGCTAGAAAGTTTCACAAGGTACAGAAGCGTCACCAAGAAGAGGATGTAATTCTGAAAAACACCATCAGATACAGATACAGATACAGAGGCAAGCGGTGCAGAATGAATACAAGCTCTGAGCTGATATTAGAAGGAAGGACATACAACAGCCTGGTGTTACACGGCAGACAGAGAGCTGTGGAGAGAGCAGGAAAAAAGAATGGCTGGGATGAAGCTACATTGGTGGGAGTGGCAAGACCATGAAGAGTGACAGTCAGCGAACCATGGTCCCTAGGGCACACCCGAGCCTCTGCCTGTTTAGATATAGCCTGACTGCTAAGGATATTTTTCACATTTTGACACGTAAAATGCAAAAACGAGTATTAGCCTTTCTGTGAGAACAGTTACCCAATTTTTCTTTCTAGCTCATAAAGCCTAAAATATATTTTGTGGGCTCTTTACAGAAAAACTTTGCCAACTCCTGGCGAATTTTGTGCCCTATGCTCAGAATACTAAATTCCAGCCTGTGGGTGACAAAGGCCATTAAGAAGAAGATGAACACATTTTGCTTTGCATTAAAAAAAAAAAAAGTCTTGAAAAAAAGTATACAATAAACTGAAGGGGAGAGACAGGCTAGAAAAAACAATTAAAAGCCTACTTCTACAGTCTAGAAAAGGTGCAATAATCAAAGAAATATAATTATTTACATTGGATGCTTGAAAACACATGCATCATTTCCCCAATAAACAAATAAAATATAAATTTGAAGAATAACTCCTTCTACTCAAAGCAAGCTTTGGGGAGAAAATTCTTGATCGTGGCTCTTGACTAAACCCACACGTCCTGAATGCCGGTGACCCCACACTCCCCAGTGACCAGATATAATCATTCTGGGAAATGTGGAAGTGTGGTGCTGAAAACTCTAGATTGTATGAATGTTTACAAAGATCTGACTGAGAAAAATCTAAAAGGAGATAATTAATGGAAAGGGAACAAAAATTTGAATTCTTTTTCAAGCAATGATTAGATACTCCCTGGATTCTCTTTAGCACCCCTCAAATGGCAGCACGTAGAAAATAACTTACACTTCTAGAGCAGATTTGATTCTATCTCTGATCTCATAATCAGTTCAGATTGAGGGGGTAAGAATGGTGGTTCTAACAAACCAAATGATAGGGCTGTGGAAACTGGGGTTAAACCACAAAGACAACAGCTGTTTTCTCTCAAGCTTCCTGGAAAGTAAGAGAGGAATGTGGTCTGAACTCTTGTAATAGCACAATCTATCTCAGTCCCCTTCTCTGCCCTTCTGTTCACTGCATCACTGTGAAATGCGATGACTCCAGCTCAGCATGATGAAGGTTTCTAGATGCATCCTTTGTCTCCCTGTGAGACTGTCTGATTGGCAAAACTGTTATTTAATCTCTGAGGCAGTAAAAGACCAATGTTGGTGAAGAGTCTAAGGCCATATTAGAGTTCAGTGTCATGGCCCTAACTGATTCAATCTTTCCTTCAGGGAGCCTCGGAAATTCCAGGCCAACTGGCAAGAGCTGGTCCCTGTTATTTATCTGTGCAGGTTCATCTGCAGGGGCTGGAAAGCCATGCTCTCTGATGAAGACTCACAGGAAGAGAAATGCTAGAGCCTCTTAACACAATCTCATATTTTGGGGACTTTGCCCCACTCTGGTCCTCATCCAGAGGCATCGGTGGCTGTGGGCAGATGTTAGGCAGCTTTCTAGTGATCATTTCTTTGAATAACTATCTTTCTGTGTCCCATTGCTATCAGTCACTGTCATCCTTCTCTGGCCACCATACCGACTTCTCGGAGATCCTCTTGGGGAAGCTTCTCATTGAGCTCTCTTTGCGCATCTGTTTGCATCTCTTTTCACAGGTTTTGCAGTGGCCTGAACAAGACAATAGGGAGAAAAATATAGCTCTGATTTTTTTGTGATGCACGGTGAGGCATTGTCCCGTCTAAGGCTTAGGCTGTATCCTCACCATCTCCATGCGTGCTTTGCTACAAAAGAATAGGTGGGCATCCCCTCCCTATTATGCCCATATTGACATAGAACCTCCAATATTTCCTCTTCTGTCTCCTAGTATATAGGACAGAATTACAAATTGTATTTATAAATAACCTTAAATATCTCACAGTTCACTAGGGAAACTGAGAAAATTATCTTCATTAACACTATGTATTTAATTATAATTGTGTGGTTGTGACAATTGGCATTGGGGAAAATGAATCAGAAGCCATAAGAATGGTCTCACATTATCCATCTGCTGTATTTTGCCATATATAATGCATACTTTTTCCACCCAAATTTATGAGGGAAAAATAAAGATGCACGTTGTACATGGATAGTACTAATTCTGTATCTATATAAATATTTTAATTCTTTTGTTTATGCTTATGAATTAACAGTGTAACTCTAGAAATCAATAATGATATCCTTACACAGAATAATACCCTGGAATACGATAACTGGTTTTGTGGAATTTACAACAAACTTGCCACCAAGAGTTCTTGGCCTTCTATGATGCGTAAATACTGTAAATTTGTTACCTGTACATAAAATGTTTTGTATCTTGTATCTGTTCTTGTATTTTGTAATTATTTGTTACATAAAATTTCTTGTACCATAATATATTTTAAAAAATAAATGCTAAAATTCCTTTATAATACAAAAAACAAGTACCTAAATGTAAACAAATAAAAATTTGAATCAAAAAAGTAAAATGAAACATTTTTTTTCCTGAGAGTTTGGGCCAAAAATGTGGATGTACATTATACACGGGAGCACATTACACATGGCAAAATATGGTGTCTAGTCATGTTGACTTCACTGAAATAGCCCATGATAAACAAACGTGCTATTTGTAAACCTAAAAATGAAAATATAGAGAATATCGATCTAAGAGTAACAAAATCATCCAAAGTTCAAACTTGCTATACCTGGAATTAAACCATTGAAATTAATCATTTTTCTTCAAAAATGTTAACTAATAAGACATTGCAATAGAACAATGAAATATTATCCAGTGATCACTCTGGATTTCTCAAGCAAAGTGAGAAAAGTATAAAAGAGGTGACAAAAATGTGTGTGTGTGTGTGTGTGTGTGTGTATGTGTGTGTATTCAGAGGTGAAAGAAATCACCTCCAAACTTAATAATAGCTAAAACAATAACTATTTTTTTGCTCATGATTTTGTAATTTGAACAGGGCTTTGCAGATATGGCCCATTTTTACTTCAAAAGGTATTATCTGGGGTCTTTACAAAGCTCCATTCAACTGGGGCGTGGCTGATATTGGACATCCAAAAAGGCTTCACTCTTGTTTATGGGGCGTGAGATGGGTTAGTTAGAATGTTGGGAGCTGGCTGGAATTCTCTCTCCAGTGGAATAATCAGACTGCTTAAATCATAGCTCCAGACTACTTAAATCATAGCTCAGGGTTCTAAGAAAGTAAAAGGGTTCTAAAGGGCCAGAAATTTGTTACAGTCTACTGATCAAAATAAGTTATAAGACAAGATTCAAGGGAAGAACAGTGGACTCCACCTCTTGTTGGGAGGTGTCTGATGGTGGAGCCAAGATGTAGTGCCACCATAATGAGAAGGTAGCTTCAGACTAAAGAATGATGCAGACAACTCCATAGCATATAACAGAATTTATTATAGGATGATTTAGTTATGGGAGGATGGAGTTGGAGTGCAACAGACAACCCAGCAATTCTGCACAGATTATTCTCTGCTACAGACTCCTGTTACTGTACTTTTTTTAATAGTATAACTCAGGTACTAATGATTGACAAGACAAAGGAACAAAGAATGCAGTAGTGCCAGAGGCCATACCTCCTGTTGATCTGATGATAAATTATTGTTTATAATTGATACTATCACTAGTTTGATATTTATCTCAGTTGCCATGCCATTCTAGCTGTTACTAACAAAAATATTTATGGCTACATTTTAAGGAACACAGATAATCATCAGCTGGAAGGCTCTGACCAACAGTTAAGTTGGTCAAAGGCCACCGCATGAAATTTACAAATGAAATGTAACCTGGGACACAGAGAAAGAGTTGGTTTTGTTCATATCTACATCTGTATAGGAGGTGTGACATGTAGGTACAGGAATGGGAGGAATTATTGGGAGTCATATCGGAGACAATCTATCACAGATGGTTTGTGTTACACAACTGACAAAGACTCTTTCCTTGATCACACTCTAGTCAGGCTTTGAGAAGTCAGACCCCATTTCAACTAGTCCTCAACTCTGGCAGATAGTAGTGCAACTTTCAGCACAAATGATTTAGTCCAGCCCCACACTAGAGACTTGAACATATACCAGCATAGTTTCTATCAGCTCAAGGCTGTGTCCCTAGGATGACAGCTTTTATCCCCTTAAATGTCTGCCTGAGAAAACTCAATGCTACCAAAATAATTTACTCTTTGTTGTAGCCAAAACTTGACTATAGGCCTCTGGCTTCCACCCCTCCCCCACTCTTTTTTTTTTTTTTTTAAAGAACATTTACTTTAGAAAAATTGCAATTGTAAATTCTTTCTCTGTTCCTTTGACATGTATCTTCTACAACCCAGGAATGTTTTTCTCAAGATCCTGGGAGCCATCCCTTTGAATACAATCATCAAAAAGTATAGGGTCTTCTCCGGATAGATGCCTAGGAGTGGAATTACTGGATCATAGGGTAGTTCCATTTTCAGATTTCTGAGATACCTCCATACTGTTTTCCATAGTGGCTGCACTAATCTGCAATCCCACCAACAGTACACAAGCGTTCCCTTTTCTCCACTTCCACGCCAGCACTTGTTGTTTGTTGATTTATTGATGATAGCCATTTTGACTGAGGTGAGGTGGTATCTCATTATGGTTTTTATTTGCATTTCTTTGATGGTTAGTGAGGTTGAGCATTTCTTCATATGTCTGTTTGCCATCTGTATGTCCTTTTTAGAAAAATGTCTCTTCATGTCCTCTGCCCATTTTTTAATTAGTTGTTTGTTTTTTTGGAGTTGAGTGAGTTCTTTATCGATTTGTGATATTAATCCTTTATCAGATATGTCATTGGCAAATATCCTTTCCCATTCAGTAGGATCCCTTTTTGTTTTATTGATGGTTTTGTTTTATTGATAGTTTCCTTAGTTTCATGTAATCCCACATGTTTATTTTTTCTCTTACGTCCCTCGCGCGAGGGGAAATGCCCATCGGTAGATGACTGGATTAAGAAACTGTGATACATTTATATAATGGAGTATTACGCAGCCATAAAGAAAAAAAAGTCTTACCATTTGCAGCAACATGGATGGATCTAGAGAACATTATGTTAAGCGAAATAAGTGAGAAAGAGAAAGACAAGTACCATATGATCTCACTTATATGCGGAATCTAAAGAAAAAATAAGTGAATGAACTAATCAGAAATAGTTTTGGGGACAAAAAGGAAAAACTGAGGGTTGTTAGATTGGCGGGGGGCTGGGGATAAAGGGAAAGGTGAGGGGATTAGAAAACAGTCGGTGACCACAAAATGGCCTCAGGGTTTTTGAAAAATAATTTGGGGAACATAATCAATAACGATGTAAAGATTTTGTAGGGTATCTGATGGACACGTGTCTCATTTGGGAGACCACCTCAGGGAAGATGTAGATGCTTGATCAATGTACTGTACACATGAAGCTGAACAATAATGAATGTCAACTATAATTTTATATATATATAATGTGATGGCTCGGTGCGAGGTCGGAGGGATAGTGGATGGGGGGGTGGAGAGAGGGGGGTCCACAGTGTGAGGGATATAAATAATGAACGTCTAAGTATTACCTTGTCTTGTGCACCTGAAACTGAAAAAAAAAAAGAAGAAGTATAGGGCCCTCGTCTCCCAATCTCTGCAGGTGGGTGGGAGCCTAACTCTGATACATATCAGTTAGCAGACACAGGTCTCCTACACACATTGACTATCCCCTCTACTTGATTTTTGTAATTTTCTATTTCCCTGACTCTACTACACTCCTGTTCTCTCCTCTTTCTTCGTCCCTCAGTCTCCCTTTAAAACACCCAGTCACCTCTGTGATTGGAGTTGAGCTCAGTCTCTCTCCTCTACTGCAGTAGCCTGAATGCCATCTTTCTTAGAGTTTTTAACAAGTGTCTGATCAGGAAGTTTTCTTTTATAGTACTTCTGATGAAAGACGATGTTGTGTTGAACTAGGAGGGTATTTGCATAGAGGATGTGGAGAGGAAAATAGAACTGAGATGTATTTAGAAGCTGGACCAAAAATTCTTGGTGATTAAGAGAATGAGAAAGAATAAAGAGTTAAAGAGGAGGCTTTACATTCAGGCTTGGACACCTTTAGGGTTGGTGGTGCCGTTCATCGAGAACAGCAACAAGAGGAGAGGAGTAGATTGGGTTCAGTTCATACATGCTGATTTGGAAAAGTCTTCCGAATGAAGATGCCCTTTAGGCCATTGGGTATATGATGAAGAGATGAGCAGGAGGAATGGTGCATCTTAAAACAAAACATTTAAGGGGCTAATTAAAGTCATGTGAGCAGTTGAGAAAAACTAGAGGAATCGTTTAGAAGGGAAAGAAAAGAGTGCTTCAGATATTTGAGGATGAGCAAATAAAATATTGACCATGAAGTTAACTGAGAAGGAATAGCCAGAGAGAAGGCAGGATGGAGTTGATCCATGGTAGGAGTGGAGAGATCACTAGGCTGGTATCATTGCATGTGAGAGCAGTGATGGAGGTTGGGTTTATATTCAGGCCATCCCAACAAATGAAGGTTGTTCTTTCTGATAGCTCCAATGTTTCTAGGAAATAAAAGGAAATTTAGACTGCTGAGAATAAGAGGAAGAAAGGATAAAAAGAAAGTGGAAGAGGTTTGAAATATCTCTTATGGGAAATGAGAGCAAAAACTGAACCAGATTCAAGGTTATATTAATATTACCCAGACTTTATCTCAGATGGTATAAAGATGGGGTTGAATGCAGAATAGACGGCCAGTCTATTCGGCCAGGAAGAACAAGACAAATTCAGTGTTCTAGCATAAAAAGATGGGGTATCTTCACACCTCTGCTCAAAATCACACCAATATATACACAAATATATACGTATATGTATATACATTTATATACATGTACATATGTACATGTGTATATATATATACACGTACATATGTATATGTATGTGTATATATATGCGTATATATGTATATATATGCATATATATATATATATATAGAGAGAGAGAGAGAGAGAGAGAGAGATTTGTGAGATTATCTGTCTAGAGGTTGGAGCAACATTTGGTGGGATGTAACAAATTCTGGGATTTTCTTTGTTTTCTAATATTGCATAAAAATTCTCCAAATCACATGGTTTTCCCTACAGTGAAACAGTGACTTCTGGAGTTTGTTGACTATCTGATATTCATAAGTATGATGACAATATAATCATTTCCAAGCAAAAGATTGGTCTTCTGTCTCCACAAGCTGCCCCATTCACCCCCAGCTATTGGTCGGCATGTGTCCAGTGCAGCTTCCATAAGCTACTCTTGCAGAGTATAATATGGATGCCTTAAAATAACATAAATATTATTAAGTGCCCATTGTATGCCAATGCTGCTGGATATTTAAGAGGTCTTAAACTTATTGAAAAATGAACTTAACTATTTGGATGGGATTTATTTTAGCTACTAATTAGTTTCAGGCATCAGGTTATGAAAGTCTAGTTTGAAGTCCTCATCTGACCCTCAATTTGAATTCACTTGTTTTCAGAGAAAAAAATCAAACAGTAAAATATGGAGATATTCCCAGAAATGAGAAAAGACCATGTCACACTGAAATGCTAACTTAGCTACAACATCTGAAGCACGATAAGAGGGAGATGGGTCTTGTGTCCCCTCCCTTTAACTTTCCTGTTTGTCAACAATCAATATAGACCTATACATTGTTGTAGCATTTGGTGACTAGAATTATATGCTCGTTTTCAAAATTAAATGAAAAAATAGTGTTTGTTGCAAATCGTTCTTCCATGTCACTTACTGATTTTTTAACTATAGCTTATTGGCTCATGATATATGAAAGAAATGTTCCATCTCTGTACTAGCTAACAAGGTTCAGGTGATGATTTTTAAATAATTCAGTGTTTAAAGGAAAAGGTGGCATGAGCCAGATGTGTCCAGAATACTTCTTTTGTTTTTGTTTTTCTTTTT